>NC_138890.1:72583188-73183188 GCF_965194825.1 Balaenoptera physalus | reverse complement strand
CAGCCACCAAGAAGCCTGTGTGCAAGCACAGATCACTATCCACACCTCCCATGCCGGGAGCCTGTGCAGTCCGCCACTGCAAGGGTCCCATGATCCAGGGACAACTTCTCCAGGAGAACACACAGCGCACCTCAGGCTGTTGCAATGTCACGCTGGCCTCTGCTGCTGCAGGCTCGCCCCACATTCTGTACCCCTCCCTCCCGCTGGCCTGAGTGAGCCAGAGGCCCCTAATCAGCTGCTCCTTTAACCCCGTCCTGTCTGGGCGGGAACAGACACCCTCAGGTGACCTACACGCAGAGGCGGGGCCAAATCCAAAGCTGAACCCCAGGAGCTGTGCGAACAAAGAAGAGAAAGGGAAATTTCTCCCAGCAGCCTCAGGAGCAGTGGATTAAATCCCCACAGTTAACTTGATGTCCCCTGCATCTGTGGAATACCTGAATAGACAACATATCATCCCAAAATTGAGGCGGTGGACTTTGCGAGCAACTGTAAACTTGGGGTTTGCTTTCTGCATCTAATTTGTTTCTAGTTTTATGTTTATCTTAGTTTAGTATTTAGAGCTTATTATCAGTGGTAGATTTGTTTATTGATTTGGTTGCTCTCTTCCTTTTTGTTTTATATATATTTATATATATATATTTTTTTCCTTTTTCCCTTTTTGTGAGTGTGTATGTGTATGCTTCTTTGTGTGATTTTGCCTGTATAGCTTTGCCTTTACCATTTGTCCTAGGGTTCTGTCTGTCTGGTTTTTTTGTTTGCTTTTTGGTTTTTTTATTTTTAGTATAGTTTTTAGCGCTTGTTATCACTGGTGGATTTGTTTATTGGTTTGCTTGTTCTCTTCCTTCTTTTTTTTATTACTTATTTATATTTTTATTTTTAATAATATTTTTTATTTTAATAACTTTTTTCTTTCTTTCTTTCTTTTCTTTCTCCCTTTTCTTCTGAACTGTGTGGCTGACAGGGTCTTGGTGCTCCAGCCAGGTGTCAGGCCTGAGCCTTTGAGTTGGGAGAGCTGAGTTCAGGACATTGGCCCACCAGAGACCTCCAGGCCCCACGTAATATCAAATGGCAAAAGCTCTCCCAGAGATCTCCATCTCAATGCTAAGACGCAGCTCCACTCAACGACCAGCAAGCTACAGAGCTGGACACCCCATGCCAAACAACTAGCAAAACAGGAACACAACCCACCCATTAGCAGAGAGGCTGCCTAAAATCATAATAAGTTCACAGACACCCCAAAACACACCACCGGATACGGTTCTGCCCACCAGAAAAACAAGATCCAGCCTCATCCACCAGAACACAGGCACCAGTCCCCTCAACCAGGAAGCCTATATAACCCAAAGAACCAACCTCACCCACAGGCACCAGTCCCCTCCACCAGGAAGCCTACACAACCCACTGAACGAACACCAAAAACAATGGGAAGTACGAACCTGCAGCCTGAGAAAAGGAGACCTCAAATGCAGTAAGTTAAGCAAAATGACAAGACAGAGAAATACACAGCAGATGAAAGGAGCAAATTAAAAACCCACGAGATGAAACAAATGAAGAGGAAATAGTCAGTCTACCTGAAAAAGAATTCAGAGTAATCATAGTAAAGATGATCCAAAATCTTGGAAACAGAATAGAGAAAATACAAGAAATGTTTAACAAGGACTTGGAAGAACTGAAGAGCAAACGAACAGTGATGAACAACAAAATAAATGAAATTAGAAATTCTTCAAAATCAATCAATAGCAGAATGACTGAGGCAGAAGAATGGATAAGTGACCTGGAAAATAAAATAGTGGAAATAACTACCACAGAGCAGAATAAAGCAAAAAGAATGAACAGAATTGAGGACAGTCTCAGAACCTCTGGGACAACATTAAACGCACCAACATTCAAATTATAGGGGTCCCAGAGGAAGAAGAGAAAAAGAAAGGGACTGAGAAAATATTTGAAGAGATGATAGTTGAAAACGTCCCTAATATGGGAAAGGAAATAGTTAATCATGTCCAGGAAGTGCAGAGAGTCCCATACAGAATAAATCCAAGGAGAAACATGCCAAGACAGATATTAATTAAACTATCAAAAATTAAACACAAAGAAAAACTAGTAAAAGCATCAAGGGAAAAGCAACAAATAATATACAAGTGAATCCCCATAAGGTTAACAGCAGATCTCTCAGCAAAAACTCTGCAGGCCAGAAGGGTGTGGCAGGACATATTTAAAGTGACAAGAGGGAGAAACCTACAACCAAGATTACTCTACCCAGTAAGGATCTCGTTCAGATTTGACAGAGAAATGAAAACCTTTACAGACAAGCAAAAGCTAAGAGAATTCAGCGCCACCAAACCAGCTTTACAACAAATGCTAAAGGAACTTCTATAGGCAGGAAACACAAGAGAAAGAAAAGATCTACAATAAAAAAACCCAAAACAATTAAGAAAATGGTAATAGGAACAGACATATTGATAATTACCTTAAATGTAAATGGATTAAATGCTCCAACCAAAAGACATAGACTGGCTGAATGGATACAAAAACAAGACCCGTATGTACGCTGTCTACAAGAGACCTACTTCAGACCTAGGGACACATACAGACTGAAATTGAGGGGATGGAAAAATATATTCCATGCAAATGGAAATCAAAAGAAAGCTGGAGTAACAATTCTCATACCAGACAAAATAGACTTTAAAATAAAGACTATTACAAGAGACAAAGGAGGACACCACATAGTGATCAAGGGATCAATCCAAGAAGATATAACAATTGTAAATATTTACGCACCCAACATAGAGAACCTCAATACATAAGGCAAATGCTAGGAGCCATAAAAGGGGAAATCGACAGTAACACAATCATAGTAGGGAACTTTAACACCCCACTTTCACCAATGGACAGACCATCCAAAATGAAAATAAATAAGGAAACACAAGCTTTAAATGACACATTAAACAAGATGGACTTAATTGATATTTATAGGACATTCCATCCAAAAACAACAGAATACACTTTCTTCTCAAGTGCTGATGGAACATTCTCCTGTATAGATCATATCTTGGGTCACAAGTCAAGCCTTGGTAAATTTAAGAAAATTGAAATCGTATCAAGTATCTTTTCCGACCACAACACTATGAGACTAGATATCAATTACAGGAAAAAATCTGTAAAAAATACAAACACATGGAGGCTAAACAATACACTACTAAATAACCAAGAGATCTCTGAGAAAATCAAAAATTACCTAGAAACAAATGACAATGAAAACACGACGACCCAAAACCTATGGGATGCAGCAAAAGCCGTTCTAAGAGGGAAGTTTATAGCAATACAATCCTACCTCAAGAAACAAGAAACAACTCAAATAAACAACCTAACCTTACATCTAAAGCACTTAGAGAAAGAAAAACAAAAAAACCCCAAAGTTAGCAGAAGGAAAGAAATCATAAAGATCAGATCAGAAATACATGAAAAAGAAACGAAAGACTATAGCAAAGATCAATAAAACTAAAAGCTGGTTCTTTGAGAAGATAAACAAAATTGATAAACCATTAGCCAGACTCATCAAGAAAAAATGGGAGAAGACTCAAAGCAACAGAATTAGAAATGAAAAAGGAGAAGTAACAACTGACATGGCAGAAATACAAAGGTTCATGAGACATTACTACAAGCAACTATATGCCAATAAAATGGACAACCTGGAAGAAATGGACACATTCTTAGAAAAGCACAACCTTCTGAGACTGAACCAGGAAGAAATAGAAAATATAAACAGACCAATCCAAGCACTGAAATTGAAACTGTGATTAAAAATCTTCCAACAAACGAAAGCCCAGGACCAGATGGCTTCACAGGTAAATTCTATCAAACATTTAGAGAAGAGCTAACACCTATCCTTCTCAAATTCTTCCAAACTATAGCAGAGGTTGGAACAATCCCAAAGTTATTCTACAAGGCCACCATCACCCTGATAGCAAAACCAAAGATGTCACAAAAAAAGAAAACTACAGGCCAATATCACTGATGAGCATAGATACAAAATTCCTCAACAAAATACTAGCAAACAGAACCCAGCAGCACATTAAAAGGATCATACACCATGATCAAGTGGGGTTTATCCCAAGAATGCAAGGATTCTTCAATATACGCAACTCAATCAATGTTATAAACCATGTAAACAAATGGAAGGATAAAAACCATATGATCATCTCAATAGATGCAGATAAAGCTTTCAACAAAATTCAACACCCATTTATGATAAAAACCCTCCAGAAAGTGGGCATAGAGGGAACTTACCTCAACATAATAAAGGCCATAGATGACAAACCCACAGCCAAAATCGTTCTCAGTGGTGATAAACTGAAACCATTTCCACTAAGATCAGGAACAAGACAAGGTTACTCACTCTCACCACTATTCTTCAACAGAGTTTTGGAAGTTTTAGCCACAGCAATCAGAGAAGAAAAAGAAATAAAAGGAATCCAAATTGGAAAAGAAGAAGTAAAACTGTCACTGTTTGCAGATGACATGATACTATACATAGAGAATCCTAAAACTGCCACCAGAAAACTACTAGAGCTAATCAATGAATTTGGTAAAGTAGCAGGATACAAAATTAATGCACAGAAATCTCTTGCATTCCTATACTCTAATGATGAAATTCTGAAAGAGAAATTAAGGAAACACTCCCATTTACCACTGCAAGAAGAAGAATAAAATACCTAGGAATAAATCTACCTAAGGAGACAAAAGACTTGTATGCAGAAAGCTATAAGACACTGATGAAAGAAACTAAGGATGATACAAACAGATGGAGTGATATACAATGTTCTTGGATTGGAAGAATCAGCAGTGTAAAAATGACTATACTACCCAAAGCAATCTACAGATACAATGCAATCCCTATCAAAATACCAACGGCATTTTTCACAGAACTAGAACAAAAAATTTCATAATTTGTATGGAAACACAAAAGATCCCGAATAGACAAAGCAATCTTGGGAAAGAAAAACGGAGCTGGAGGAATCAGGCTCCCTGACTTCAGACTATACTACAAAGCTACAGTAATCAAGACACTATGGTACTGGCACAAAAACAGAAATACAGATCAATGGAATAGTATGGAAAGCCCAGAGATAAACCCACACACATATGGTCACCTTATCTTTGATAAAGGAGGCAAGAATATACAATGGAGAAAAGACAGCCTCTTCAATAAGTGGTGCTGGGAAAACTGGACAGCTACATGTAAAAGAATAAAATTAGAACACTCCCTGACACCATACACAAAAATATACTCAAAATGGATTAAAGGCCTAAATGTAAGGCCAGACACTATCAAACTCTTAGAGGAAAACATAGGCAGAACACTCTATGACATAAATCACAGCAAGATCCTTTTTGACCCACTTCCTAGAGAAATGGAAATAAAACAAAAATGAACAAATGGGACCTAATGAAACTTAAAAGCTTTTGCACAGCAAAGGAACCCATAAACAAGACAAAAAGACAAACCTCAGAATGGGAGAAAATATTTGCAAATGAAGCAATGGGCAAAGGATTAATCTCCAAAATATACAAGCAGCTCATGCAGCTCAATATCAAAAAAACAAAAAACTCAATCCAAAAATGGGGAGAAGACCTAAATAGACATTTCTCCAAAGAAGATATACAGATTGCCAACAAACACATGAAAGGATGCTCAACATCACTAAGCATTAAAGAAATGCAAATCAAAACTACAATGAGGTACCACCTCACTCCAGTAAGAATGGCCATCATCAAAACATCTACAAACAATAAATGCTGGACAGGATGTAGAGAAAAGGGAATCCTTTTGCACTGTTGGTGGGAATGTAAATTGATACAGCCCCTATGGAAAACAGTATGGAGGTTCCTTAAAAAACTAAAAATAGAACTACCATAATACCCAGCAATCCCACTACTGGGCATATACCCTGAGAAAACCATAATTCAAAAAGAGTCATATACTACAATGTTCACTGCAGCTCTATTTACAATAGCCAGGACACGGAAGTAACCTAAGTATCCACTGACAGATAAAGAAGATGTGGCACATATATACAATGGAATATTACTCAGCCAACAAAAAAATGAAATTGAGTTATTTGTAGTGAGGTGGATGGACCTAGAGACTGTCATACAAAGTGAAGTATGTCAGAAAGAGAAAAACACTGTATAATAACACATATATATGGAATCTAAAAAAAATAAAATAAAAAGGTTCTGAAGAACCTAAAAGCAGTACAGGAATAAAGATGCATATGTAGAGAATGGACTTGAGGCCTCGGGGAGGGGGAAGGGTAAGCTGGAACGAAGTGAGAGAGTGGCATGGACATATATACACTGTCAAGTGTAAAACAGATAGCTAATGGGAAGCAGCCACATAGTACAGCGAGATCAGCTCGGTGCTTTGTGACCACCTACAGGGGTGGGACAGGGAGGGTGGGAGGGAGACACAAAAGGGAGGGGATATGGGGATATATGTGTATGTATAGCTGATTTGCTTTGTTATAAAGCAGAAACTAACACACCATTGTAAAGCAATTATGCTCCAAAAAAGATGTTAAAAAAAAAAAAAAAAAGAAAGAGGAGAACAGACAGCATCAATCTCCTATAGTGATCCAAATCCTGAATTAGAGTGGAGTAGAATGTCTTGTTATTTTTCTGATTTGTGTATTACCTAACTTTAGAAATACTTAGATGAGATACTTAGAAATGAAAAAGGATAAGAAAATCAACAAACTTATCACTGACATATCTTTGATGACAAAAGTGAACTAAAAACTCTTCTGTTTTATCTGAGAAGAGAGACAATTCTGCTCTATAATTGGTAAAACGTTTATAATTTATTTTCAAAAGTGCACATATCAGTGATAGACCATAAAATAGGATAGCTAAAACCAAATATGAATCTATGAAAAAATACATAAATGTATTGCAATATAAAGGCCAGAAGCAATATTCTGTTTCTTGGATTGGGTAGTGCTTACAAGGGTTTGCATTTTATAATTATTCACCTTGCTATGTATTTATATTTTATAAACTTTTATATAAGTGGGTTGTATTTCACAACTTTTAAAAGATTTTTTAAATGTTACAAACTAAGTAAACAACAAAACCTCAGTTGTAGCTACTCTGTGGCTATTTCTGCCCTATCCCAAAATACACTTCAGCCAGTCAATCAAGCTGCCAGAAGCATTTGTTAAGAAAGTCTCTTGGCATCATGATAAGATAATCATGTAGACAAAATAATGAATTGATATGTTTCACTAATTCTTAGTAAATGGCCTGCAGGCAGGTATGAAAATGAACTCATGCTAAAGTGTATCTATTTCCTAAAAAAAAAAAAAAATCAAGCCTTAACAAAGATAGTATAATTTAAAATGAATTATTGTGTATTCTCAATAGCCAAGACATGGAAGCAACCTAAATGTCCATCAACAGATGAATGGATAAAGAAGATGTGGTACATATATACAATGGAATACTACTCAGCCATAAAGGAGAATGAAATAATGCCATTGGCAGCAACATAGATGGACCTAGGGATTATCATACTAAGTGAAGTAAGTCCATAAGAGAAAGACAAATACCATACTATATCACTTACATATGGAATCTAAAATATGACACAAATGAACTTATCTACAAAACAGAAACAGAGTCTCACAGACATAGAGAACAGACTTGTGGTCATCAAGGGGGAGGGGTATGGGGAGAGGAATGGATTGGGAGTTTGGGATTAGCAGATGCAAACTAGTATACGTAGAATAGATAGACAACAAGGTCCTACTGTATAGCGCAGGGAACTATATTCAATATCCCATGATAAATCATAATGGAAAAGAAAATGAAAATGAATGTATATATGTATGTATAACTGAATCAATTTGCTGTATAGCAGAAATTAACACAACACTGTAAAGCAACTTACTTGAATAAAATTTTTTTTTAAATTATTAATACCATTTACCACAAACACAAAGATGTATACCCAGTATAACCCTCTTATTTGAAAGAGAGAAAATTAAAATGAAATCTAACTTACTAGTGACCACTATGACTTGCTTAACTCAATCAAAGCAGCCTCACCCTACACTAAAGGGAAGCCAGCTGTTGTTGGTCACTCTACCTACACAACATCTTACTTCTTTGCTTTTCAGATTCACGGCTGGAAATGTTACTTCACTCATGATCCTGGTAAATAAATTTGTAAATTTTGTCCTGGTTCTTATTCCCAGATCACAGAGCACGAAAGCTGAGTATCCTCCAATCTGTGCACAAGTATGAAACTGTAAACACATGCATGTGTCTGTATAGGGAAAAGAGAGGATGCTTACTGCAAAAAAAAAGGGCAAACATATTAAAAAGTTCTGTGAAACCAAGCAATGTACAAAATTTATTAATATGTTGAATGGTTGTAGGAATTCCAAATAGGAATGAAGATATAGCATCTAATATTGAGTCTAACAATGAAACACAGTGGGTTACATATAAGAGTTGGTAATACAGGTTTTAAAACCTTAGTCTATAAGTAATCTTCTCTAACCCTACACTGAAAAAAAAGTCTGAAGGAAACAAGAGTGTTAATACACATACACACACACACACATTCATTTGAATTGACAAACTGTGGCAGCAGCTAAAATTTAGGAAGTAACCTAATTTCTTTTAGACCATGAGTCCACAATCCTATGTTAATTTGATTGTCTGGCATTCATAGCCACCAGATGGAAAACAAACATACAAAAAAAAAAAAAAACATTGTGCAAGAGTTACAGACTTAGGCTGTTTGTGGATCATGCAGTTACTCACTTTGAATATTTTAAGATGTGATTGTCTCATGAATTCTTTTCATCTTTTTTACTCTTCTGTCTTATATCTTTAATTACAGAATCACAGAGAGATTATGAGATGTTGCAAGGCACTGGTTGAATCAGAAAAATACACATTTGCTTATTATGAATTTCCCCTATTTTCAGTAAAAATTACTCATAGGAAAAAAGTATGAAAACTGTATGTTCAATTAAAAAAATTTGACCCTGAAAACATATTTTATGAAGTTGGAGATAGATTTAAGAGGAAAATAAGTGTAGCTGAGTGTTTTTCTGTGTGAAGTGGATTATTAGCCAGGGGTGGTCAGAAACAGTCTAGTTATGACTTTTCAGCTAAGGAAGTCATTCTGATTTTAAAAATTTGTGTATTACAACTGAGCTCAATTACTTTTATTGTTAGGAATTGTATTAGTGCAGTTACAATAGCTGCTATAACAGATAAACCCTAAAATCTCAGTAGCTTAACACAAATCTCAGTGGCTGAACACAAGTTTATTTTTTGCTCCTGTAAATTCCAAACACTTTTCTTGTTCAAGGGTATCTCTCTGCCAGAGGTAACTCAGGGACTCAACAATTCTACACCATGGAAGAAGCACATGAATCTCTGGCAGACAGCTAGCTGTCTCTTCCACAGAAACTTTCAACTTATCAGGAAAATTCATATCATGAGTACTTAAACACCTAACTTCAGGAGACTCCTTCATCTAGGTCCTGAGATAGTCTAAAAGTGGAATCACTAGAAAATTTTAGTGTGGGAAACTCCATGCGCAATAACTTATAGAAGAGTTTGGGAAGATCACAGTTCTGTAGTCAATGGAACATTCCAGGAAAAAAATGGTAAAATTACATATAGCACACACAAAAGGACAAATGTTAAACACCATTCTTATAGATCAAAAGGAATTCTGATAGATTTTTAAATGTTAGATAAATTATGCTATAAATATGTCAATATACCTGAAAGATATTCTACAATACCCTTAAGGAATCATCTACTCTATCTGGTGATGTTTGCATTTTAACCCATAAGAATTAAAAGCTCAACTAAATCGAATGGAGGATGGCTTTAACAGAAAGAGGGACATTTTTCTGGATTTTCTACTAACGTGGCAGCAAAGGTCTGAAGATGAAGTTGCTGTCATCACTATTTCTCCTTGCTTGTTCTCAAGGATTAGGCAATGTACTGTCTAGTCTGTATTTGTCATCCTATATTCCTTAGACATATACTGGGTTATTGGTCATTATGTATCCTTTTGTCATAAAACATTTCACCATGACCTTAACTGTTTTGTAGAATCTGAGTAATTCAGATATATGACTGCACATTTTTGAGACCCAATTGGTACTGTCATTGTCAAAGGTGTAGAGTTAAACCATGATACTTTAATGTTGATGGGGCAGGAGATTTTTTTTCCACAAGGGACTAGAGAGCTCTGAAGATGAACATCTCTAAATTAGAAACAAAGATCACAGTGGTAGGCTGACTCTTTCCCCAGTGGTGTCATGGTGACAGATAGATCCTGAATTTGAGAAATACAGTAAGTCCCCTACATACGAACCAGTTCTGTTCCAAGAGCACATTCATAAGTCCAATTTGTTTGTAAGTCCAACAAAGTTAGCCTAGGTACCCAAATAACACAATCGGCTACATAGTACTGTACTGTAATAGGTTTATGATACTTTTCACACAGATAATACATTAAAAAACAAACAAAAAATAAAGAAAACATTTTTAATCTTACAGTACAGTACCTTCAAAAGTACAGTGGTACAGTACAACAGCTGGCATACAGGGGCTGGCATCGAGTGAACAGGCAAGAAGAGTTACTGACTGGAGGAGGGAGAGGAGATGGGAGATGGTAGAGCTGAAGGATCGTCAGTAATAGGAGACGGAGGGTAAGCTGCAATTTCACTCATGCCTGACGTTCATGGCACAGGTTCTTGTTCCTTGCTGGATTCAATTCTATCTACACTCTTGAAAAAACAATCCAGTGATGTCTGGGTAGTAGCTCTTTTTTTCTCATGATAGATGACATGCTAGCACTGGATTGCATTCTGAACAGCTGCTGCAATCTTCGTGCACCATTCTACGTTCTGGTCCTGTGCCTCAAAAACTAACAGTGCCTCCTCAAACAAAGAAAATCCCCTTGCAATTCCCTGCGTTGTGAATCTCTTCAGTTCTTTAGTTACTTCTTCCTCTTGTCTCTTTGTCCTTTCTCTGGGCCTCCAATTCCATCAGGTCTTCATTAGTAAGCTCCTCATGTTGCATAGCAAGGAGTTCAATGAAGTCATCCTCTTGCAGATCTAGCTCCAGCTTCTCTCTGAGAGTCACTAAGTTGCTGAAAACCTCTTTGGACTCCTTATCCACCTTCTCAAATCCACGAAAATTGTGAACAAACTCCGGGCAAAGGTTCTTCCAAACCCCATTCATGGTGACAGCCATAACCTCATGCCAAGCAAAGTCAATGTTTTTTATGGCCTTGTAAATGTTACAGTCTTTCCAAAGTTGTCGCAAGGTTGTTCCTGATTCGTCACTTGCCTTTACTGCCTGACAAAAAGTGTGACGTAAATAATATTTCTTAAAAGTCGCTGTTACTCCCTGGTCCATAGGTTGGATGAGTGAGTTAGTATTCAGTGGCAGATGTACTACTTTGACGTTAGGATGAAAGTTGTCCACAAATGTGGGGTGCCCGGGAGCACTGTAGAGCAGCAAAAGAATGTTGAACGGGACGTCCTTCTCCAAGCAATATTCCTCTACCTCCAAGATAAAGTGGTGGAAAAACCAGTTCTGGAAAATGGCCTGTGTAATCCAGGCTTTGGGGTTACTCTTCCACACAACAGCAAGAGAGCACTTGGCTATGTTTTTAAGGGCTCTTGGGTTCTCTGAATGATAAACTAAGAGAGGCTTCAGCTTCATATCGCCAGAAGCATTGCCACCAAACAACATTTAGTCTATCCTTTGCTGCTTTATAGCCTGGCATCAACTTTTCCTGGCACCCTCTTCTAGTACAGTCCTGTCTCATCCACATTAAAAGTCTGCTCGGGTAAATACGTGCCTTCATCACTAATTTCTCGAAGTGTTTCAGGAAATTCCTGGGCAGCTACATATCTGCACTCACTGCCTCGCCACTTACTTTTACATCATGAAGGTTAGCTCTAGCCTTGAACCGATGAAACTAGCCATGGCTACCACGAAAAGATGCGCCCTCTGATTCTTCACTGTGTTTCTTCTTCAAATCTTCATAAAGGCTTTTAGCTTTCTCTCGAATCAGCATTAAGCTGAGTGGGACTTGATGCTGATGCTGATCCTGCATCCACACACTGAGAAGTTTCTCCATCTCCTCCATCACTTTTCCACACTTCTTCGATATTATTGTCGATATGATCGGCACAGCAGACTTCACATATCCCATGATCTTGTCCTTGTTCTTTAGAATCGTGCCAATGGTTAAACGATTCATGTTATAAGAACAAGTGACATCTACTATCTTTTCGCTTCACTCCACTCTTTCAATTATTTTCACTTTTGTTTCCATCGTTATCGCCTTGTGCTTCTTAGTAGTACCAGCTACATCACCACTGCTTTTGTGCTTGCTTCCACATATCCTAGGCTTGAAACAAAGATACTGTACTACTGTACAATATACAGTACTGTACAGTAAAGTACACAAAAGCACAACCACTTGTAGAGGATGCATGCACGTGACAACATACGCCAGGCACGTGAACTAATTTATGTGATTGGACACGCAAACACACATTCGCATCTTTGAAAGCTCGCACCTTGAAGGTTCGTATGTAGGGGACTTACTGTAACGGTGAAATAGCAATCAAAATGTATTCCTCTGAGGAAGGGAGCATTCATCCATAACAGGACTCCCATGATGCTGCAAATATCAAAAATCTTCAGATTCCACCATAATATCAATCTGTCTTCATTATACGTTTCCAGGACACCAAGTTATCACAAATTTTACAGAAGAAATGCTAGCACGTGTTAGAGTTGGCAATTGCTTTCCAGTCACTGCTAGAAAAATTGATTCATATGTTTAGTTAAACTCACTGCAATTATTCACCATTTCATTTATTTAAAAACTGTTTATCCAGTGTCAACTATGAGCCAGACAGTGCTTGGTCCTAGAGAGAGAACATTTAAAAACAAACAAAAGCTCCAAAATAATACCTTTCCCTTCATGGAACTGATATCCTAAATGAGGAGACAGTTGAACAAATATTCCCATAAATATAGAAAGCAAACCAATAGAAGTCATGGAAAAGAAAATACACAGAACTATGAGAACACAGTACTCTGGAAGTCAGGGAAGAACTTCTTGAGGTGGTTGGTTTCAACATGAAAATGGAAGAATTTGTCAGAGTGAGTGACAAATTCTGGACTATGACTGGACCATAGCAAATAAGACATACAGTGATGTTAAAGTGAATGAAATTATATTATCTGACAGAAGGCTGATCACGCAAAGCCTTATAAGCCACTTAGGTATTTCCATTTTTACACTGAAAACAATGGGCAGAGACTTACTTCACTGGATTTGTTTTTTACCAAAATCACCCAGGTGGAGGAGGCAAAGACTGGAATGGATGTAGGGAAGACACATGGGAAGCTATTGCCTTCACCCTAACAGGTTTCCCCAGTTTTCAAGCCAACTCAACTGAATTATGCAAGGGAAAACAAAGAACTTATTTACAGAAACAAAAAAGAACTGAATTTCACATGCCATAAATTTTCCTGATGCTATTAGACAGCACAACACTATACACATAGCTTCTAATAAAATAAATGATGTTGATATTTCCATATATATTGAACACTACATGTACACAGGGATATGCCTACAATCTCTTTGGTGGGTATGCTTTAGGTTAAAGAAAATAACTCCCCCATTCCACTGCTTCCCCATCCTTTCTGCTTATTCCCAAGATGAAATCTTAATAAAAATTATTTTGTGCCACTTGGTTTATGTCTTTTTCCCCCTTAACTTTGAAATCCTTCTAGCAAGTAAGCATCTGAAAAAGGTCATGACATAACACAGGATGTCACCTGAAAGTGAACCACCAACCATCTGTGAAAAGGAAATTTTATCTCCATTGGCAAATTCCCCTTTTTGTGAACACCTTGTCTATTTCACAAATAAAGTTTTGTGAAAAATATTGACCAGCACCTAGTCTGTCCCCATTTCTGTGGATTACTAAATTTCAGAGTTTAAAAGGATACTCTGACTTTCTATAATTGTGAGGTTAGATGGTATCAGCAGTCTTACATTGTCAGATCTTATGTTAAACATTTGTGTGAAAATTAAACATGATTTAAATTCCAGTTTCTACGATTTATTTCTCCCTACTACTATTATACAAAACCACTATTAATATGCTGTGAAATGAGACATCTACAGCATCACTAGTCAAAGCCTTTAAGTGGTAATCCTTGTGAATCCTTTCTTGTAATAGCTGAACATTTGCTGTACAAAACCAATGAAATTCACACATGCTGCTATGGAGTAGTAGAGTGATTATTACGGCATTTTCCCCCCAAAGTACCTTAGGCTTTAGATGATTAGAGAACAGTCTTATGTTTTAAACTTCCTGCCAACAATGTGGCTTTTTAGTTGAATTGGATTGAGGACAAATTGTAGTATAATATATGTTGACAGTTTAATAACATGGGTTACTATCCTTGGTGTACTTTATGATGTAATACATCCTTAGAAGTGTCTCCAGAGAATTGTGCTATGATTTTCGAGGCACAGAAAATTCAATAAGCTAAAACAGTCTGAGTAAGATTTCTGCCTTCTGTATACTTTGGACATTTTCCTAAAAAATACATAGGTGCTACCCTTCTAAAATATTTTTCTGACATGACTTTTCTGTTTTTCTTCTCAAGCTGTAGATTTTAAGATTGGAATGGTACAATTCTTATTAAATTATATGTTAAAAATATAAAAGTCTCTTTCTTTATATAATAAACAATCTTTTTCAGGTCTCAGAGGTAAAGTTCCTTTTCTATAAAAAGCTGTAATTGTGGTTTTTAAAAATCTCATTAAATATTTAGATCTTTTAGAGCACAAGTGTTTTCTGTTGAGGTTTGAACACATTTAGGCTAATTATTTCTAATGTTTTGACCATTGTACAAATACTTGTAGTATTAAATAGCTAACAGCATAAAACAAAATAGCAAGTCTTATGTGCAGAATTCATATAATTATTCCTGGATTTTCTTTTCATCAGGATATTTCTGGGTGAAACAAAAATCGCAATTCACTGTATTTTTAAAGTGATATAACACATTATTATTAAATGAATGCAATTCTAAGTACAGATGTTACTTTATATAGCCTTAGTCCATCTTTGTTTGCATTTATATTACCATAAGTACAAGAAAATATTCAACTTCTCAAGCACATTAAACCCACTGTGATTCCAGGATGGACAATTGTGTGGTACTTTAGGGATTTACAGAAGGGAAAACACACTGTAATTGTCTAAAAGAAATATTCTCCCAATACCACCTTACAAAACAAGAGACTCAGTAATTTTATCATCTACCTGTAAGGTGAAAAAGGAGTTCAAGAAAATCTATAGTGACTATAAATCACTAGATTCCACAGCTATCATCTTTTATTCAGTCTTCTCTAAAAAGTTCAATAATATGGGAAGACAGAAAAGCATAAAGCAAGCTTCCTGTCCCAAAGATAATATAGTCATTTTTATTAAGTACTGTGTAAAATATGTGATATATATTATTTCCTTACGGCTCCAAGCAACCCCGGAGGACACCTTCCTTATCATTATGTCTATTTTACAAATGAGGAAAGAGGGGCCAGAAAGGCCAGTGGTTCACCTAAGATCTTAGAAAAAATAGGTGGTGGAGCTAGGATTCCAACCTCGACATTCAGACTTCAGAACCTGGAACACACTGCCTTCCCCACTGGTCAGGCAATTGATTTAGATTTTTTTTTTTTAAGTTTATGTGGGTATTTTAATTAAAAAATAATATAAAGTCAACATAGAGAATACTAAATGAATGTAGGTTTTATTTATTATTTGTTTGAGGACTGAGAAACTCATCCACTTGGGAAATCTGTTTTGAAATTCTTTCATCTCAGAGTGCTCATCCAGGAAAGAGCCACGTCCACTCCCCCAAGAACTCAAGATTATGGCTCTTGAAAATCGCAGGCTACTTAAATTATCTCGTTGTCATCCTGTGGCAACTCAGAGCCAAACTGTCTACGTGTTCAAAGCAAACACATATAAAATAATCATCTAAGGTTTTGCGAAGCCCCTGAAAGCTGAGAGAAGGTGATCTGAAAAACAAATGGGAGTGAGACTCAAACCAGGAAAAAAAAAGGTTAATATGCCCTTGAATTCTGGCTCACATTGAACTTTTTGTTCCAGTGTCTTTGTTGCTTTTCCTAATTTTTTGGCCTGGAGCTTGTGTGCTTTCCACCTCCCAGGGGTTCCGCTGAGCAGGCCTGGTTGGAAGAGATCCCAGCAGAGAGCAGAGGTCTGAGGGTTATTGAAGTGGTTTTCTTTTTAATCACTTGTAAAAACAGAGACAAAGCCAGTCACCAGCCATGTGATTTGCTCCAAGTCATGGGACCTCTAAATTCCCTGAAGAAAGCCACAATCAGTGCTTTCCCAACAGTGTTGCATTTTGAGCTTCTCTCGAGTTTGAGAACCGTATTGCCCTGAGAAGGGGAGGGAGGCAGAGAAAAAAATGTGACTTAAACCCATGAATAAAGTGGGGAACAGAGTTAAACTATCATACTTGATACAGAGTGCACGCCTATGTGTCTCTACTCCTTTCCAGGACTTGAAAAATTTACTTTCACTTTATTTCCCAGTTGATGAAGCTTAACATAATCTCTATGCCTTCCTCTCATAGCTCTCCGATTTTTCTTCTGTGGGGTCTGCAATCAGAAAGTACTCCTTAAAAGCTAAATTAGAAACAGAAGATGAAGTGACCGAGATAAATCTGACTGCATTGGTCCTTACTGAAATTTGATTAACTAGCATTTCAATAAACACTCTTTAGGCAATTGCAGGGAAAGAAGAAAGGCCCTGAACGAGGAGTCACAACTTCAACACCCTCGTGGTCAAGCATTCTTCAGAATTGTCACTGGTTTCACATGAAGTCCCCACCTCCAAAAAACAACAAAAACCCTGATGATTTGCACAAAGGATCGATTTCATCTTATCATGTATTTGTAATTATCAAGACTTTAGCCCAGGTGATAACACTCATTCCCACCCCCCTCAACCACTCGACCCCCCACTTTAAACAAGAAAGCAATCTGTCAACTCAAACCAAATGTTTTCCATTTTTTGCACTCTCTCATAAACATCAGCAGACTTAGTCAAGCACAGGCAAAGTGCCAGCCGCAGCAAGAATACACTAACTCCAAGATGTGGGAGTTGGCTGTGTTCCTCTGAGGCTTGCACAGAATGGCATTAAGAGTAATGAACACACAGAGGGACCCTGCAGGGCACGACGTGGTTTGTGTTTATGACTCATTGGAACACTGCGGGTATGTGTGAGTCTTCTAAATCTACATGTACTTGACATTTTTTGGCTTTGAACACACATTGACTCACTTTTCAACATGTTCAGCCTTCTTTCCCTTTCAATTGTCCAATCCCCATACTCCTACCCTGTGTCTGTTTTTCCCCTCTTCTCTCTCCCACAAAGTATACTCTAGCCAATTTCATAGAAGATTTCCAGTCCCTTTCTAAATGTCCCTGTCTTCTCAGGGCAGATGATGCCTAGGGTTAGGGTTACACTGAAGTGATGTCAACAAACTGAGAAATTTCAAATTCCACTGTATATTTAAATTATAGTTATAATATCTTGGATCTAAACTAAAGGTATATTAATTAACCTATAAAATGCAGCATAATGCTACAAATAATAAGTACCTAATAATTTGGTTGGAACAGTCACAGTCTTAAAGAACACTGAAGAAAAGTTGCACATATAATTTTATGTTTAAAATATACATATGAGCTAGGTATACTAAGAGAATTTGAAACTAGAGAGAATCAGTATTCCAACATTTACTACTCATTGAGGCTAATGATGTTTGTCCAGTAAGGAAACCGATGCAACTGTTAACTTTCCTTTATAAAGAAAAGTAACAAAATTTAAATGGTACTGTAGTAACTTGCTTGGTCTATTTCATCTTGTGATTGTTATTTGTACTTCTGTTCTGCAGGAGGCCCAAGAATTACATTATTTTACATAGCCTGTAAAATAAGACGGCAACAATGACAACAAAATTTCAGAAATCAAGGGTTACACAACATACCTTTCCTTAGTAGGTGAATCAAATCAATTGAGTGGCCCTTCTAAATAAAATTGGTTATATGTTTATTTACCTAAGCTTTGGCTCATGGCTGAGTGATTTCCAAATGAAATAAAATCTGTTACTAGAAGTCACTAGAAAATTCACTGCCGTTACACGGTTAACATTAGTCACTTAATAGTGAGGTTACTTCCTATTAAGACCAGACTGTAAAGCTATGATGATTTCTTTGCACATAATAGCAATGTACCAAATAAGCTACTGATTAGATTAC
Organism: Balaenoptera physalus; assembly: GCF_965194825.1. NCBI lineage: Eukaryota > Metazoa > Chordata > Mammalia > Artiodactyla > Balaenopteridae > Balaenoptera > Balaenoptera physalus. Next base: position 73,164,748 of record NC_138890.1, on the reverse strand, counting down.
AATTATAAGAGCCATTGCAAAGCCCTAAATATATAACTGGCAGGGTTCCTCTGAGTTGAAAGTGCTAATCTCCAATACACAGCAGCTCTGGCTTGGCTTGTCTTGTTAGGTAAACAAAATGTGTCTTGCCTGTCATTGCCATAAAATATTAATGCACTGGAAGTCTCTAAACCTTGCTAAGCATAAGGCCTATTATCACACTTAAGAGCAAAGCAATCTAATAAATCGCTGGCTGTATAAAAACTAAGTCAGCTGGCAGAGACAGTAATCTCCCTAAGGGATAGGAAGAGCCTCATCTTCAACTACAGCAGCTGCAGTTCCAGAGAAATTATGTTTCTTCTGCTCAGTAAAAATACATTTGTGCTGAATTCTGTTATTTAAACTCTAATGGAGTCATTAGGAATATCCATACATTATGAGTAATAGAAAATTAACTAAAAAAAATCTACAATACTGTCATATAATAGTCACAGTATTTTTATTAGTTTAGAGGGCTAAATCTGATGTAATATCAAGCTGCTTATTTCTAATACACATTTTGAAAGTATGAATCCCCAACTCACACATAAATAGTCATGTGTAAACAACAAGCGCTGAGCTGATACCCTTAATTGAAAGCAACTTGTTTGTTTGGCCATGGTATGAGGTCCTTTAGGCAACATGTAAACGTAAATGCAATACAGTTGCTATATACCTTAGAAACTGTTAAAAAATTGCTATTATACCTAACCAATCTCTGAAAACCATAAGAAAGATGTATTTTAGAATGGACCATACCTTTACTTACCCCCTCACAGACATACAAATTGAATTACTTAAATCAACATATTTCCAGTATTAGATGAAAGAGGGGCAGATAGATTTTTAAAATAGTAATAATAAGTGCTTTCACATATATTATTTCATTTTAACCCAATAATAACCCAGTAAAATAAGCACAGTTATCATGTCCATGTCAAAAATGAAGAAACAGATAATCTGTCCAGAGTCAACCAGTTATTGAGAAGTACCACCAGTTCTTAAATCCTGCTCAACTGATTTTGATTTCCACACCTCTAAAAGCAGCACAGTTGCTGTTGTTTTGTTTTGTTTTCTACTTACAATTTCACCTTGCCAAAGACATTGCTTCAATTCTTAAAAAGCGTTTAGAATACTAATATGTAATTGCTCCCCAGGGATGATAATTTGAGGTTACATGATTAATGGATGATGTGCACCTTTCATGTGACATTCAATAATAAAATGTTGATGACCTACACATATGAAAAATGTGAACTAAAAAACCCTGCCATATCTAGAAGTAATATTAGGAGATGAAATGTTAAAGGGGGGAAAAATACCTTTCTCAAGGGTCAGGGATCATAGTCTTTAAACTTACACAGCGACAGATGTGTATTAACAAGTATTCCTTATACTTATGACGATGGTGCTTCAATAAAGGAATACAGTCCTCCCCTGTGTATTGTATATGATGTTAAGGTTCTTAATAAGGCCATGATATTTTCTCTGTGTTGACAGTAACCCTGGCATCAGAGAAACTAAAGAAAATTGTTATTACAATTAAGTGTGCATTATTTCATCACTTCGGATGGTCTAAATCATAATGAATCTGAGGCACAAAGATCTTCAGTCCTGTGAAAAGTGGGTCTGAAAGTTACACTTACCTAATTACTCTGGTAAGATCTACAGTAGACAGTGATATCAACCTGTCTGAATTCCTAATACTTATTTCATATGTTCAATCAGCACTTATTTGCTGGTAACATGCTCTATATGCAGCATGATGTGAGCTGCTGAAGTTATAAAGGCAGTTAAGATTCAATGACTATTCTCAAGGTGGCAAAGCTTTGTAAAGAAAAATAAAGTGAAATTAAATAATGCACTCATATATGTTGATAATGGGGACAAAGTGCTCAGTGAAACACAAGATGCAAAAAAATTATATTTCTTCATTTTCTGAAATCAAATCTAACCGGACTCCAAACCTTTATTTGCTACTGTTGGCAAGAAGGACATTAGCAGCCATATTGGCGCCTCTCTCCCTCTCTTTATTTGGTCCCAGGAAAACAGCACTTTACCTTGAGCCCTAGAGCAGGGTGGTCATTCTTGATGTCATAGTTCATTGTGTGGCACTATGCCAATGAAGCCCTTCCCCTCAGAGCTGGGTCCCCACTCTTTATTACCCTTCCTCTGATCTTTGTTGAGACCCAGGGAACAACCAACTTAGTGGCCAGTTTCTACCACTCAAAAATGTCTTACTTTAAGGTGTTACATCCAAGTGAGTTTTCATTCCCTACCCCGCAAAAAAACCTGCAACATTATTTGATTGTTCCCCTCCTTTCTTCTGTATTGAGAATTATTGTGTTATTGGCCCTAGCTGTTCTCTCTTTCTACTGGATAAAAGATCCAATATTTCTCTCTTGGTTGCTTCCTTTAACAGTTGAGTGTAATGGTATATAGCGGCACTGAATGATTCATGAAGTCAGACTCCAGACCCTCAACCTACCAGTCGCCTCTCCCCCCAAGAATGAAGCCCATTCTTTAATAGGCAGCAGAAAATAAATAACAGGGTTGATTTGGTACATCCACACTTTTGAATTCTCAATATCTCACCTTGTTATACCCGTAACACAAGTTCTCAAAAAGCATGCAGATGAAGTGTTATCTAAGTCCTTCGATTACACTATGCTCTTTCATGATCCAATTTCCATATCTGTAAATAACATTTTTTCTTCTGGAATGAAAATGCTGAATTTTCAAGGCTCAGTTCATATCTCAACATTTCTATTAATTAATTCCCAACTTCTCTAAGTAAAGAAATCTTTTACTCTCCTCATTACTATAGTATTTTGTCATTACTATAGTATATAGTATACTATATACTATAATATATAGTTTATCACACAAAAACCCCTTTGACATGTTCTCCAGCAAGTAAAGAACTACCCCCAAGAGGATGCTGCAAATACATGGGAACTAAGAGTGAGTAAATAACTTAAGGAAATATTTTATTATCTAAAACAGCAATGACCATAAGAAAAAAATCTAAAATGGAAGAAACTATTCCTATAGTATTTTAATGTCATTACTATAGTATAGTAATGTCATTACTATAGTATATAATGTCATTACTATAGTATAGTATAGTATAGTATAGTATAGTATAGTATAGTATAGTATGGTATATACTATAGTATATTTGAGATTATATTGAAACTATCTGTTTAGTTGTCTGTCTCTACCCCAGATTATTATATTCTGGAGGACATGCACTATTTCTAGTTCATAACATGCACATATTCTAGTTCATGAATTTCTAGTTCATGCAGTCTCAACTTTGGAACACCTAGGATGACAATAACAGGATGACAAAGAAGGGATGTTAAGACAAAAAATAGCCAATATCAAGAGAGTGGCTGGGCCAATACCCCAAAATATTGACTAATCAAGTAATCCAGTTCAGTAGGGTGGGTTATCTCAATGGCAATCAGTGGGCAGTGGTGAAACGTGGCATCAGGCTAATGGCAGTATTTAGATTTAAGGGGTTCTCCTGGATTGAATCTAGACATCAGCTGGTGACATCTAGTGCCAGGGCTGATGAATCATGAAGTGTTCCAGCAATGTAAATGAGAGACCAGAATAGGAGAGGAGACAATGAAAAAGTTGAGCCCTAGGGCCAAGAGTTTTTCCTTTGCATTCCTTTAAAATATCCATACTAATCATCAGTAATAATAGTAATAGTGAATAGTAGCAATTATTAGTATTATCATCAGCAGTAGTAGTAAAGAAAAAATTTCCCAATGTACCCAACATAATTTCCTCATAGCTCATTAGCCAGAATTAGGTAAAGAAAATAATGCACTCAAATATGTTAAGAGTGGGAATGAAGTGCTCAATGACAAACACAATACTAAAATACTATATTTCTTAATTTTCCTAAAAATATCTAATCTAAACGCCAAGACTCCATTTGCCAGTGTTGGCAAAAGTCACTATCAGTCAGGTTGGTTCCTTCTCCCTTGCTTTCTTTGGTCCCAGGAAAATGGCAAAGCACCCTAAGCCTTAAGCATGGTGTTCATTCCTAGAGTCATCAGATCCCTCCTAGGTGCTCACGGTCAACTGGACTTTCTTGATTGCCTTAAAGCAATAATTATGCATTCCCTGGGTCTGAGTACGCTGTCATACAAATAAAGTGAACAAGAAAGAAATGGAAATGGCTATTGAGTGGGCCACCAACAGTATCCATCATAATCTGATTGTAAAAAGGTCCCCCAAAATATCCAGAAGAGACAGAAATGGGAAGGATGAAAGATAAGTTATAAAAAATATTGAGAATAGAGATAGAAATGTCAACATAAGTTAATATATGAACTTACAAGGAAAAATAAAGACAGCGCAAGACATTTTAGAAAAAAATAATGACTTAAATAATGAATTAAGAAAAATGTAAGACCTCTGATTGAAAGAACACATATGGTACACTGGATAAATTAGAACAAACCCACACTGAGACATGTTATAGTGAAAATTAAGAACATCAAGTAAAAATAAAAGGTTCTGTAGGTTCTGGAGAGGAAAATCTAATCACTCATAAATGAGTTAGAATCAGAATGACATTGAAATTCTCAATGACAACATTATAGTGAAGAAGACAATGAAGTTATAACTCCAAAGTGTTGAAAGAAAAGTACATTATACCAAAATTCTACATCCAGTTAAATATTTTCTCTAAATGTGAGTGTGAAATAAAAATATTATTGGCACAAAGGGCTTCAAAAAGTTTATCACACAAAAACCCCTTTGACATGTTCTCCAGCAAGTAAAGAACTACCCCCAAGAGGATGCTGCAAATACATGGGAACTAAGGGTGAGTAAATAACTTAGGGAAATATTTTATTATCTAAAACAGCAATGACCATAAGAAAAAAATCTAAAATGGAAGAAAATATTCCTAACACTCAAGAATTAAAATTCTAGGTGATGTACATATGGAGGGCTTGTTAGTGTTTAACCTACTGAAATTGAATTTATGAATATTTATAAGCTTAAAACACTGATTAAAAAAAAGATTTGAGCATAAGTTTTAGTAAAGGATAACCATTTTTCAAATCAGTAGAAGAAAATTCATTATACTCATTGGATATTGAGAAAATAGAAAAAAAAACTTTGAATAAATTGAAAAAACAATATATTGTCAGAAGTAAATCCCAGTATAATAATAATTAAAAGAAATGTAAATGTCTGTTATCACTAATCAAAAGACTCTCTGATGGATTTTATTTTTAATAGTCAGAAATATTAAACAGGAAAACACATGAAGTCTGAAAGCTGAGGGAAAGAAAAAAGTAACTGCACACATATGGGGACAAAGAGAAAGCCAGAATCAAACAAAATAATTTAAAATAAAAATTACCATGAGAAAAAAAGAGATACTATATATAGGATATATATAATCATCATGAATCTATCTCCATACAACAGTACAGCTGAAAATACTACATAATAACTTCTCACAGAACTACAAGGGAACATGGAAAAATCAACAATTGTAATTGGAGATTATTAACTAAAAACTGCCAATAAATCAAACAGACCAAAAAAAAAAAGCAAATATATTTCTTATAGATTACAAAAAAGCTCTAAGTAATAAACTTTATATCAACAGAGACTCTGAATTTGCTTCAAGCAAAATTAGGAAATTAACCTTGTAGAACGCCACAATGTCTCAATAAATTCCTAAGAATCAATATTGTACAGCCTTTATCTATAAAACAATACAATTATAAATCAATGATACAGAGATAGCTAAAATATTAATGTCTAAAAGAAAATATTTCTCAATAACCCTTTGATTCAACACGGAAAATTATGAAAGTCTTAGAGTCTTATTTTGCTCAAAATAGTTAGAATTTATATGACAAAGGATATTCAAGCAGAGGAGACCTCACGATGCAAGGAGGAACTCCTACAAAGAATGAGTCATTTTAGAACAGGATACCTTTGGCCCCTGGGGACTCAAAATGTCTCAAGTTCTCTTTTTACAATAAAAATATTGAGGCTTTGAAAAAAAAAGAAACTCTTTTAATGGTCTGTTGGTGATTGTGTATGCAGGAAAGTGGTGATTTCTACTGAATTTAACACTTCATGCTCTGGTCAATTTTCTTTTAGTTGACAACCTTAATAATATAAGGTAACTTTGCCCATAATTTTGTTTATTTTTTAGCCCTGATTTACCCCTCTCTACTACAAGTAGGGTGCTAAGTACTTGTGTGTTTTTCTTTCACAATAGTGAAAGGCTGAATTCTTGTTTCTATTATCAGCATTGACTGCTTATTAGAAAATGGTCAGGAGAAGAGGTTTCCAGTTTGCAAAGACAAGGGGAGATGTCTTTTAGTAAACGTCTTCAATAATATGAGTTTGAGCAGCAAGGGATGAGGTATCCCTCACTGAAAAATAGAAAAGAAATTGCAGCATAATCCATGTAGAATGGACATAAGAAAGACAATACTTTCATTCATCTGTTAACTTATTTATCCATGTACTATGTGAATGACTCTATACATAATGGTGAAGGGTATGGCACTGGAGCCTGCCTATGTGGGTCCAACTGCTACCTGTGACACAGGAGAGGTATGAAACTCTAAGCAAGTTGCTTGATTATCCTGTACCTAAGTTCCTTGGTTTGTGAAGGATGATAACCATACCTACTTCCTGGGTTGATGTGAGGATTAAATGATGATAGAGTGAGAGAGAGAGGACAAGAACAATAGATTACAAGGCACCTACAGATATACAGTGCCTAGAACAAAGACTGGCCTGTGTGCTAAGGGTCAGCTGTTACTACCAGGTTCCAGGGCTAGCTGCTAGGGATACAATATTGGGTAAATGAAAGTTAGTTTAAGACAAAATCATACAGAGTATGATAGGGCGGATTATGGAACTTTACTAATCCTAAAAATACAGGGGAGCTATTAAAAGCTTTGGAATGGGCAGGCTAAATGGTAACCTTTGCTTGTCCTAAAGATTATTCTGATGCAGTGAGGAGAATGGATTGATCAAGGAAGCAGATGAGTAGACACAGAGAGACAAGTGAAATGTTATTAAATGCCAAAATCAGTTGCAAAGGAAGGCTTAAATTTTCTAATTTTCTTTTCTGAAAATGTGGGGTGTGTGTGGTTGGTGTGTGTATCATGACTAAATCATCTGTGGGATCAACTCTGCATTTGGAATTGAAGTAAATAACCCTCTGAGCTTTGCAGAGTTTCTAAGCTTCTCTAAGATTTAATTTCCTCTTTCTGTAAAATGTGGCTGTACATCATTTTCATGAGAACTAAATAAAAAACTGTATGCAAAAAAAATTTTTTAACCTTAGAGCCCAATATAAATATTCTACCTGTCATAATTATATGCGGGACATGGAAGGGAAACTAAATCTCAAGGTCTCATCTAGGATGTTTATTTCACCAGAGGAGAGGCATAAAGATGGAAATGTCATATCACGAGGCAAGAAGTTGTGCGATTAATATCTGTTCTTACAAACCAAGTTTTTCTTCTAAGAGTGTCCTTCATCTGGAATGATGTTTCAAGGTTCCCCATCTCTGACCAACTGCTCCTATGTATACAACTCACTCCCTCATGACTTTAATTCTTACAATTTTTTACCCGACTGGGACATGGATCCAAACATTTTTTTAGCTTTTCCTCAATACCTTCATGTCCTCACATCCCTCTTTAACGCAGCTTAAATTCCATGGTCAATCAACATAATCATTCCTATGTACCACCTCCCCACCCATTTCATCATATGGCCCTGGAAAAATTCCAAGCCTAATTAAATTGAACTATCCACATACGCTTGTCTTGCACCCATGAGCTGAATATATGAACAGCAAAACCACATTGACTGGACTCATTTTATAATCATGACTACCAACTACAGCCTAGTCCACTTCCCCTGGTCTATTCCCCCTCCCATTCTTCTAGACTATTGTCTCCTGGTGGAGCCTCTACTCTCCAAATTCCAACTCTTCCTCCTTCATCCTTATCCTTAGCTTCTGCCCATTTCACTGAGGAAAGGAAAAAATCAGAAGATAACTTTCACAGACTCTGCAACCCCACCTCCCATTAACACATATCTGTACCCATACCTTTGACCTTCCTTCTTGTCGCTACAGATAGACACTCTCTGTCCAAATTAAAGCTGGTCTCTCCGTTCATGCACTGGATCCCAATCCCGCTAGCTACTCTAAGACATTGCACATTGCTCCTTCATTGTCCTTTCTCCTTCTCTGTCATGATTTTCCCCACTCTACTAGATCACTACTGTCAGCATACAGGCATTCTAAAATCTCTCAATTGCACATTATCCTCCAGATTCCATCCTGTTTTTCTGTTCCTCTACATGAGGACATTGTTCTGGGAATTTGCCTCTCTCTTCCCATCATTCATTTTCTCCCTCCCTTCCTCCCTTCCTCCCTCCCTTTCTTCCTTCTTTCCTTCCTTCCTTCCTTTCTCTTTCTTTCGCTGTTTCCTTTCTTTCTTTCTTCATTTTTTTCTTTCTTTCCTTCTTTCCTTCCTTTCTTTTTTCTCTTTCCCTCTCTCTCTCACATACACACATCAATTTTTCCCAACAGTGTACAAACATCCTATTATTTCTTCCACTGTTAAAAGAAAAAAGGAAAATCCTATAACCCCATAATCTTTCCAGCTAATGTTCTATTTCATTTTTTCTCCTGTGAGAAAACTCTCAGGACTGGTATTTGATATAATATCTCCAATTTCTCTCTTCCTTATTTTCCTCAGAATCCTTAGACTTCTGCACCTACCACTTCAGCTAAAATGTTCTTATCCAGCTCACCAGTGATCACTTTTTTGCTGAGTCCAGTAGCCCACTGTCATATTACTTAACCATAACAGCAGCATTTTATACTTTTCTATTTAGCAATCTCCCCAACATGGAGTTTGGACTCAGTCTTTGTTTGGGTCCTCTTCTCTTATGGTCACCTTGTCATTCTGACCACCTGCATGAAACAACCATCTCCCTCCAACATAAACGCACACACACACACACACACACACACACACACACACACACAGGCACATGAATCCACACATGCGTGCATACACAGACTCATAAGCGAGATCCTATCTTCTTTATCCTACTTGATTTTTTTCCATAGCATATATCACCATTTGACAGATTATGTATTTACTTGTTTGTTTACATTTCATATCCCACGATTAGAACATAAGTTCCACAAGGACACAACTTTGTTTTATTCATCATTAAATCCCCAGTGCCTACAACAGTGTTTGACACTTAGGAGGTATTCAACAAGTTTTATTTGAATGAATGAATAAATAAATGAGTGAAATCAATATTTAAATTTAGGAAATTTTTCAGAAGATAAAAATAATTGTTTATATAGCAATGACAAATTAAACATGTTAACAAGCCATGACAAATATTCCACACACGTATTTATTCATCTGTAGTATTTATAATTTGCCTGTTTCCAAAAAGTGATATGAGGTAGCTGACATGTTTATAGTACTGCTATTTATAAACTGAGTGCAGAGTATTCTGTCTGTCTCTGATGAAGGAAAAAAAAAATGCTAATTCCTTTCATAAAATATGAGTAAACCTTCCAAAAAAGGGGAGAAGGAACAGACTAATAAGGCTTTCTTCAAGCAATAACTGACCAGTAATTTGTTTGATTTTTTAATATATTTAAAAAACATACAAGTGGGCAGTGCTGAAGTTGGGGGATATTTTAGTTAATAGAAACTGAGAGGATTTTTTGATTTCAAGAGTGAAGACATCAAATGAGGCTTTACTCTCTTCTTTGATATACCTATGCTTGTTTCCAGTTTTACTGGCTCAAAACACAATTCCACATACACCAAATACAGTATTGAAATTTCCATATTATAAAAAAGTCCTTTTAAAATCTTTACTCTGATCACTTCAAAATAAAAACAGAAGTTTTCGCTAATTCTAAAATGTTTAAATTAGTCAAGACGTTAAATATCCCTATGTACATTATTTGCCTAATATAAGTTTTTACCCTCTAAAATTGAGATATCTTTTAATTTCTGGTAAGAAAGTAATTTTCATGATGAGATTGGCTAGCCTCTGGAACAAGTTTTCCATAGAAGTGGAGAAGGCTTTGATGCGATTAAAATAAAACCATACGAAACAGTGGAAAAATGTACTATAGTATGAGGAAAAATGCTGCCCAGATCCCTGGAGGCTGCAGCCCAGAGCTGAATAGGGCTTTTCAATCTCCAGCCATTATGATTCTAGGTAACTATGCTGAGAAGAGATGAAAGCAGTGGTTTTTCTATCCATGTTGAGTTCCTATTAGCCCCTTGAGGAAATAGGGGTTTTGCAGAAAGTGTGAGTTCTCTGCTACTGAAATGACCTTGTTTAATTTCCTAATAAAACAGGCAATCTAATAATAGCTACATCTTCTAATATTAGCAAAGCTGCAAAGTTACACAAGTTAGAATAATTTTCCTTTGCTTGGACGGCAAAATCTTTCAGTGTCCTTATCCCTCTTTTCCCAATGTGCCACCCCTTTTATAGTATATATTTGCTACTTAATATTTGATTTCACGTTTGATTTCAGTCATCCTGATACAAAGCTGCAGTGTGAAGTTGAAAAATTCAAAAGGGAGAGAGAACATAGCTGCCATCCTACCATGAGTGAGTCCACTGAACTGTAAATCTACCCTACATTTAATTACTCAACTAGACGGTAAAAGGATAAGGTCTCCAGAGTGTTGTACTATCATGAGTGATTGAGTCTGCTTGCAGTAATAAGCTTTTCTACAGCAAAGCCAACAGGTTAAAATTATACATAGAACTTCAAGGCAAGCATTGTTTTTAAATAGCTGCAAAACCAAAAGAATAACAGAAACTTCTTTTGAATGAATGCCTTAGTTTCAAAACCTTAAGTTGACGTAGTAGAGTTTTGTGTAAAGAACTGTTTCCTCAAGCAAATTTACAAGTATTTGGGTCAGTAATGGGGTTGGAAAGCCCTCCCCATGCCAACTTCTACCACATCCACAGTACCATAAGCCGGTGTTTGTATAACGAATAGCAAAGATGATTGCACTTGTGAGATGAATCAGCAATTCCCAATTAGAGCAGCAAAATAAAACAGTTTTCTTTCTGAATCACTGTGGAAGGCAAATGGAAAAGTGACAAATAGACTTTGTTCTCCATAAGTGATGGGAGGGGAATTCATGTGGGGAGCCAAATTGCCAAAGTAAGGCACACCAGACTTGCCAGCAAAACTGTTCACATCCCCACAGAGACCACAAAACCCTGCAGCTGTAATTTCAGAAGCACACATGTGTATAAATCAAGTAACTGCACACCTAACTATCCACTTGAGCCTGTGTGCCTGGGTTTTTTTGCAGGTGCCCGGGGTACTTGCGCTATTTGGCTTTGAAAACAAGGTTTAGTTTAATTGACAGGATATTATCAAATTCAAGCTGACTTGTATGGACAAATCTCAAAATATGAGGGTGGCATACAGAATCAAGCAGCACATATGAATGTTCCATATGTGCGTTCTGCAAGGTCCCTGCAGCTGACTGAATTCTAAACGACAGAACAGGACAAAATTAAAATGTCGAATTAGTTCTAATCCATGAAAGTATGTTTCCAGAGCATTCGATGAAGCAACATCAGTTTGGAACGTACTTGCCATTTACAGGAAGAGGCAGAGTGAGAGAGAGAGACAGAGAAAGAGACAGAGAGCACTGAGCAAGTATTATATTGCTTTATACGATGATGTTTTTAAAAGGGTTAAGTGGGTGCTTTGGGTCTACTGGCCAGAAGAGCAAGCAGAGCTATGTTTCTGTGCTCCAGTTGGCTGGAGCCCCCGCAGACAACCATGGAGCAGGCTGCTGGCTGCCCAGGAAAGAGGCACTCGTCACAACATGGAATCTGCCTGCATGCTAAGCTTCTGCTCTAATTCTTCCAGGAGAAATTCAGGTTTGTGGGACTTCAGAACAGGTGTAGTTGCTCCTAGTCCTCTACAAATGCTTTACATGTTCCAGTAAAATAAGATTAATGTGGAACCAGTTCATCCAAAAATTTTGCTGCCAGTCAACACAACACATTCCTACAATTTTCACCTTGAGAGAAAGAAAAACATGGCATTTATTTCACAAAGATATTTAAACCACCAACCTCTCATCTACCCCCATCATCCAAGAAGTTTATAGATTTGTTTCACACACACACACACACACACACACATGCACATTGTTAACCAACAAATTCCTAATAGAATGAGGCCAAAACTCACTAACAAATAATAAGATGTTGTAAGCAGTATCTCCCATATCTTATTCTATTTCTAAAGCACCTACTGTTAATACTGCCACACAGGGAATTAACTGAGGTTCTAAATGGACTATGGGAAATCTTTCTTAAGACATAGTCAGTGGTCAGCCAGAGGAAGGAAAAGAGAACTCTACACAAAATTTTGTCCTAAAAATGTGTGCAAAGTCCCACTGGTCCATTTGGGTAAAATTTCCAGTAAGTCTTGTTTTCACACAGTGATTATCAAAGAAACCCCTTATATCTTCATTTAAACATTAGCCAAAAATAACATTTCAATGTGACAGCAACAAAATTTAACCCTACTTTTTTTAATGACTTACTGGTTTGTTTTATTGAAAACTTTAACCAAAAGTCTGGTTTTGAGGCTTTTAGAACTGACAGACACTTTTTGCTTTGTTATCAGGGAACTTGAAAATATATAAGGTATTTATGGCCTATTAAAGAACCATTAGGCCATAAAAATAATCTGCCTGTAAAAACGATGAGGAAAGGTGAAATGTACAGTGTATAAAGTACAATCTGATCACTGTATAAAGACTTAGTAGGAAAGCTATTGATTTCTTTGCCATCAAACAAACATATTAAATTTCAGATGGATTAATAGGTTAAAAAATAAACTTGAATCTAATATGAAGGAAAGAAAGGAAGCAATATAAGAAAAAGAATGCCAACAAGCTACCATACATTTGAAATTATGTCTTTGTGTATTGTGAGGGAGGCATATGGAATTAACATCAATAACAAACCCAGGGAATACCTGTAGGTTGGGCTATTCACTGTTCAAACACAAAATATCTCCCAAAGTAATAATTCTCACTTTGGGGTATAAAATTTGCTGTATTATAAATATATGAGGAATATAACAAGTTTCTTGGCACAAGTTTTTTGGCAAAGTAATAATTATGGTTAATTGTTAATCATTGTATTATATGCATTATATATCATAATAAAACTATATTGTTATATAACTATTATAAATTAGTTTAATAATAATTATATATTATAGATTTAGAACTTGAAACTGGCTTACTTTTTTAAAATATATTAGAGTATAATCAAAGTTACTCCTATAATAATGTTACTTTATTTAATTTGTATTCCCAAAACCTTTCTCATTAGTATCTTGGGAAAACCATGAATACTTCACTTATGTTAATGTATATATTAAATGTTTTGTGACAAGGAAACAGGTAAGGGACTTGCCTGGTGGTGCAGTGGGTTAAGAATCTGCCTGCCAATGCAGGGGCATGGGTTTGAGCCCTGGTCTAGGAAGATCCCACATGCCCCAGAGCAACTAAGCCTGTGTGCCACAACTACTCATCCTGTGCTGTAGAGCCCGCGAGCCACAGCTACTGAGCCTATGTGCCACAACTACTGAAGCCCATGCACCTAGAGCCTGTGCTCCGCAACCAAGACAAGCTACCACAATGAGAAGCCCGCACACTGCAATGAAGAGTAGCCCCTGCCCGCCGCAACTAGAGAAAGCCCACACGGAGCAACGAAGACCCAATGCAGCCAAAAATAAATAAGTAAATTTATTAAAGAAAAAAAAAAAAAAAAGGAAACAGGCAAGAACTAGTTCTCAAAAGGAAGCTTATGATATTATTTTAATTATTTTAAAGGGCAAAAGAATCAATGAGTAGACCTAATAAAATATTGATACAGTCTGTAAAATATAATTGAAAGTTGATTGAAAATGCTTGTGTGCTAAATTGGGCACATAGAGATAAAATAGAGGCACATTCTAAATTTCCCCAATGTCTCTGCATTCCATGTCTACTAAAAGAGTCTGTTACTATGTTTTATCAATTTTATGTATTAAGATACTTCTTTAGGGCTTCCCTGGTGGCGCAGTGGTTGAGAATCTGCCTGCCAATGCAGGGGACATGGGTTCGAGCCCTGGTCTGGGAAGATCCCACATGTCGCGGAGCAACTAGGCCCGTGAGCCACAACTACTGAGCCTGCGCGTCTGGAGCCTGTGCTCCACAACAAGAGAGGCCACGATAGTAAGAGGCCCACGCACCGCGATGAAGAGTGGCCCCCGCTTGCCGCAACTAGAGAAAACCCTCGCACAGAAACGAAGACCCAACACAGCCAAAAATAAAAATAAATAAATTAATTAATTAATTAATTAATTTTTAAAAAAAGATACTTCTTGAAAGCCATGATTTTCTTCAATAGAACTCTGGAGTTTCCTAAATTACCTTAAAGGACATGTAAAATTATTATGTACCAGAAAATGGCCCCTGGGGGAAAAAAAAGAAAAAACTCATGAATGCCCCACACAGGGTGATAAGTTCAGAGATAAGCTTCCTAATCTCATTATTAAGCTTTGCTTTACTGATATTATTTGTTTTATTGTCTAGGCCAGTTCTCCAAGGAAGTTCTGGGAACAGCTATCAACATGAAATTGCAACTTATTAGAAATGCAAATTCTTGTTGTGGCCCAGTAATCTGTGTTTTCACCAGCCCTCCAAGTGATGGGGATAACATGCTAGTTTGAAACCACTGCTCTAAGCCACATATTAAATTATACTATTTTAAAATGTTCAACAAGAGAGGCAAAAAATAATACTGCATCCTAGCTGTTTTGTCTGTATTATAGGAAGTTATCTCACTTATGTGTTCCCCATAGCACAATACTGAAATAGCTCACCAACGTTCGACAATCTCTAAGGTGCACTGTATATAAAACATAATGTGCAGAAGCCCATGGCCCCATGATCAGTTTACAGCTACATGCTGATTCTCAACCAGTCTTTGGGAAAACACTCTCTCCAGCAACCTCTCACCACAGAAATCCAAACAACCCATATCAACCCCTCTCCTCATTTCCTTCCAGTTTCAGGAGAATTTGCTCTGCTATTCAAATAGGTTTCGAAATGAGTAAGAACCAGGACGAACAATAACAGGATCAATATCATTCTGATGTTTTTGGATGTGTTTAAGTGTGAGAAAGCTATTCACTGAGTAATTTCTGAATCATTCATGTGACCACTCAGCACTGCTAATGCAGATAATTCATTCAACACTTATTAAACAACTACTTTGCTCAAAACTGTGTTAAATATTTTGTGGAACTGAAGAAGGAAAGAAAGAGGGAAGTATCAACAGGAAAAAGACAATCTCCTCCGGTAACTTAAGTTCTAGTTTAGGAGTAAACTGGGTAAATACATTGTAGTATAATCACATATTACACTAAGGCAATGGGAAGAAATTAACTTCAGCTACGTACCACAACGTGAATAAATCTCATTCACAGAAAGCTGAATACAAGAAGCCAGAAACAAAGGAGTACATACTGTGTGATTTTGTTCATAGCTCAAGAGCAGCAAATTATGCTACAGTTTTAGAGGTTAAGATCGTGGTTACACTTGAGAGGAGAGAGGTGAAGTTTGTGGAGCTGGCTAGTAATCGCAAGGGGGCACAAAGGAACTCATGGGGTTTTGGTAATACTGTATTCCTAGGTCATGTTAAATGTGAGTGCTTACTTTATGAAAAGTCATTGAGGGATACAATCATGATTTGTACACTTCTCTGTTTGCAGTTTATACATCAGATGAAAATGTATGTTTAAAAATACTCTGATATGCTTGTACATCAAATCATAGATAAGGGCTAATGTCCCCAATATAGAAGAACTGCAAAATATTATATTAACAAACCAAGACCACCCAAATGAGAACAAGCAAAGGCTTATTCAGAGTCTGCTTCAGTAAGGGAGTCAGCCTCCATCATCTGTGTTCTGGCAGAGACTCAAGACCTGCAGGAGTGGGAAAACTTTATTAGAGTGGGGAAAAAAAGGGAAGTCTTCTGGTATGCCCAGACTAGACGCTGTTGCAAGGCGAAGCTGTAAGCAGGCTAACTAGATGTGGGGTAGCCTATGTGGTTGTTTAGGGGTACGTTTTGGCTTTCTCCATTTGGTCCTATATTGGAAGCAGGGGCAAAAATTAGGGAAGCTGTCAGTTATTTATTAATCAAGTCCTGGCCATTTGTGGCTGATTGTTACAAGGGTTATTGTTTGGCTTCCTGGACTGGTTGCTGCAGGTTGTGAATGAGAGTCTGGCTACAATATACAGTCTGGTCATTATCTCTCTGTGTATTCAGTCTCTTAATATCAATGAAAACAAGACCAACAATCCAATTTAGAAAGGCAAAAGGCAAGCAAAAAAGGTGAACACAATCAACAGAAAAGGAAATGTAAATGACTTTTAAAAATTAACAATCTCATTTATTGATGTAATAAAAGATACATATTACCATTTTTATCAATCCAGTTTGAATAACACATTCTGAAAAGATTGGCAAGTTTGACAATAAACTTTGTAGAGAGAGGGTCTGAGGAAACAGGTACTCTCATACTTTGATGGTGGAGTTTGGAGTAACCTCCATGGAAGGCAATCTAGTAATATCTATGAAAATCACAAATGCACAGACCCTTTAAGTCAGAAGGTCAACTTCTAGGAATTTTATTCTACAGATGCTCTCACATATGTGTGAAATGACATAAATAATGTTATTAATTGCAGTTGCTTAATTAATGAAACAAAAGATTGGAAACTACCTAAATTTCCATCTAAAGGAATACCAATTAAATACGGTAAATTATAGTAAGCCATAGAGTGGAACGCTATATAATCATAAGAAAGGATGAGAAGGCATTTTATCTGCTGATATAGAATAATCTCCAAAATACTCCAAACAAAAAACACAAGAGTATATAAAATAGTGGGAAAGTAAAGAATATATATATAGACATATATACACTTACATGTATACACATATTGCTTGTATATTCATGAAATACACACAATATATTTCCATGGTTATGCAAAATCTTATATATACATAAGAAATTAATAACATGAACTACCTTTGGTAGGAGATTTTGAATGGCCAATGACAGGAATGAGAGAGTGATTGCTTACTAAGTGCATTTCTTTACCTTTTAAATCTTGAATCATTGAATATATAAGCAATTTTTCTTAAATCTAAATTTAAATCTTAAAATTTCAAATGATAAGCTAAGAGAAAATATTACCAACATATAAGACAGAATCTCTGTACACAATAAACAGAGTTCCTATGTATCCATAAGAAAAAGACATGAAAAGCAAAAACAAAAATAGTAATAAAATATGATAGAAAATATTATAGAAGTTGAAATTTAAATCACCAATAAACATGTATAAACAAATAAACATATATAAACATGCTCAAGTTTAAAATAGTTAAGATGTAACAGATTTAAGATATAATAGATTTTATTATATGTTGCTATATTATATTGTATTAGATCAGATCAGATCAGATTACATTAGCAAAAGCTGTAAAAAGCAATATCCAGTGTTGTTAAGATTAAAGAAACACAGGCACTCATATATTTCTGATGTTTATATGAAAGCCTTAAAATATTTTTATAAAATAGTCTGGAAATCTGTACTTAAATAAACACACATAACTCCTTTGACCCACGCATACCATTTTGGGAAAATTGCACTACGAAAATAAAAGTGTCAGTGTGCAAAGCTGTCTGTGTTGTAAAGGTATTTATGGCAACATGGCTTGTAGAGGCAAACTGTACCAAAGCAAAAGTCATAAGCAATCTGAAAATTCAACAATAGGAAGATGGTGAAATAGGTTATAGGATAGTCATACTACAGAATACAATTCACCTTTCAGAAAGGATGCTTAAGTCCTAGTAATACCGCTAAATGAACAAAAAAATTAGCAGAATAATACATCTAGTTTGTTTCCATTGTCTAAATGAAATATATATAAATATAAATATATCACAAGCTGCTTGTATAGTAACACAATAAAGGACTACATCTTCCTCACACAAAGCCGGAGGCGACCTCCATCTGGAAGTTATGCCACCTGGAACTTAGAACCTCTAAGGTTGCCACAGCAGGGCCACAGTACCAAAGTGACACATTTCACCTCAACTCAAATATCGTTGGTCATTGGTCAGCACTCATCACATGAACCCAAACTATCAGCAAGGAAGCAGGGCTGGGAAGTGCAAGGGATACTCAGTAAGCGCTAACAATCTCTTCCACAATATGGAACACATCATGAACTTAGCATGAACACATCAGATTGTTAACATAGTTGCTCTTGAGCAGAGGTAGTAGAGAGGTAGGAAGATAAAGATTATGCATATTTCTATATATAATATTTAACCTGTAACAAGGAGCATGTCCCACTTTAATAAGTAAAATTCTATTAAAGTCATAGACATGTGTATAAACAACAAATAATATGTGTATTACACCACACACACATGAGTCTATAGATAAAGCCTGCTACATAATCAGCTAAGAGGGAAAGTCTGAATGTAAGAGAAAGAAAAGGAAAAGTCACCCAGTGTTCTCAGGTTCCTGAGACGGTAAGAGGGGATGGGACACAATCTACAAACTGAAGAACTGATCTTCATTAAAAAAAAAAAAGATAGCTCTTCTATTGTAAACAAGAGGAAACAAATACAGAAAGGATACAGACAGAGGTGAGCTTGCACCTTTGATGTTTACAACATGAGAAAGTATCTTTCTCATTACTCCTATATTCTCTATAAATAAGGAGCCGACATTTTCTGTTGGGTATGAGGGAATAAAATGGCTGCCAGGTTGACTAGATAAAGTTTGAAATAATGGTTGTAGAGGATAGAAGACTGAGTTGGCCAGAGAAGCATATTAGTGTGACCAACGTACTAGACACAAAGGCACCTCCTCAGGTTACATCAACTGTTTTCTTCTTTCAGAACTTACCACTCACCTCCAAGACCACTGCTCTACTGGCACTGTCACCATTTCTGAGACGTGCAAGCCAGCTGTAGTCTACAATGGAACCCAAGATCAACTCCATAGCTGGTATACGTCACACACTGTCATCCACACAGCTGGCCCTCCTACTCTGGATTTGGGTGAAATAATGTACTGCAGGGGTAGGATCTGTCTCCCAAAGCATCCACCAAAGAGCCAGGTGGATAAGCCAAAAACTTCATGATATGTATCTGCTGTGGAGTGAAACTTGACCACTGGGAAACAAGAGATGGGATGGGACAAGACAGATGAATCCCCTTTCTTTCCCTCTTTCATCTACCTCTCAACGTGTAGTTCTTATATGTAGCACAAGTCAGGCAAACATACCTGCCAACTATCCTGACGTGTCTCTTCAAAACTTACCACGAAGCAGTAGTCAGTGCAATGATACATCGCATTTTATTGCTCTGTGTGTATTTCCTTTACTCACCATTCCCACCTTGACTTGAATAGCACAAAAGTAAAAAATTTGCACCTTTACCTTTACTTAGCTTCAGCTTTTTATAAGACCTGGACTGAAACAATTGGTGCAGGAAGTGGTTCAAGAAAATAGATGCTCTGGATAGGAACTTGGTGTTGAATTGCTCATTTGTGTAAAGCCAGCAGAGACCCTATTAGTGGCAACTGGGGTGTTACTTAAGCTTCCCCCTATGATTAACAGGAATGAAGCATATGTAGAAAGCAAGGCACTGGGAAATCAGTGGCTGTGGCACTTAGTACAAAGAAATATGTTAATATAAAAATGTGCATTAGGATGGCTTCTTAAGACAACTCTAGAGACCATGAAAGAAGAAAACGGCAGGTGCAGTACAATCAGTCCCAACCAAAAAAAAAAGAGCATGTTTTAAAAGCCAAAGTATCTGAGACAGGTTTAAAGGAGCCCCTTATCTTCTGTACCTGCAGTAGACTACACTGGAAATCAAGCCCAGGATCTAGTTATTTGGGTGACAGAACCTCAGTGGAGGCTAAGTGTGCAGCTTTCAGATGTCTTATGTTATAGTTAAGGCAGTGAGAAAGAAGGTGGGACACTGACACCTGGATGGAAACATTTTGGTGGGTGAACACAATAGCCTTGAAAGCCCAAATAATACTGAACCATCTTTGTTAAAAAGAGCAGCTCCTTTCCTGGAAACTAAATGATGAACTAACCTGAAGCAGGTGTCTTGCATGATGAGGCATGTCCTTTCAAAGCATGGACCCACCATCCCTTCTTGCCAATTGTGAGGACTACAGCTTTGTTTCACTAACACTCTTTGCTTAGTCCTCCAGGAGGTAAAGACTAAATACTGCCTTGAAAGGGTCTCTGTGGCTGATTGGACTCTTCAGAGAGGAGCAAGGGCATCTCCAGTCTCATACATAAAAAATTTAAGGGACCTGGATATAATGGAGGACATAAGAGGCTCATGAAGGTATAAGTGGTAGACCATGTGTACAAAAACCTTGTTCCCCTCTGCATCGGTCAGGGTTTCACAAAGAAATAACTTCTAGGTAGTATTTGATCTTATGTAGTTGTGGACAGTGGTGCAACAGTCACTGGTGTCTTCTTGTCTGACGTTGGAACTTGAGGGCAGGCAGGAGAGAAGGAAGATAGATGCAAAATGAGAAGAGCAATAAGAAACTAGAACCCGTGAGGACAAACTAAAATCCAACCTTGATGGAGTAAGTATCCTTGAGGGGAAGCTGGCACCTTTCATCATGGAACTAAACACACACTTAGCCCAGGAATGAAAGTGAAGGAAAATCCATAGGAAAGTAGGACACTTTCATGCAATGAGTTAAGCCAGCAGATGAGCACCAATACATGTGAGCTATAAAAGCTCCTGCATCAACCTTCTGAAGGTCAAAAATCAAACAGCTGGTATTTCACTTTTGTCTTTTATATCTCATGTAAAAATGTCCTTGGTGGCCCACCTACAAGGAAATGTACAGGAAGAAGAAATCTGGGAAACGTATTCAACCTAGCCAAGTTAACACATTACAATGCCACCGTACCTTCCTTAAATTCCCTTGATTGTTACTTTTTTTAGAAAAGACTGCCTCCCTCCTGTATCATGCCAAAGCCACCACTGTTGTCTTTGGCAAGCTTCCCAGGGTGGATTCTGAGTTGGAGTGCTGCGCCCATAGGGCTCCCCATCCCACATACTGAACCTATCCATACCAAGCCACCCTTCCACTCTGGCCCTGAGTAAAATGCTATACCATAGAGCTTCCTGCACATCCACCAAAGGGCAAGAAAATGCACCCTAAAAACATGAGAAATGGGAGACAAGACGGAAGTAGATGTTACACTCCCCTCTTTTCACCCTTCCATGGGCTACTCTGAAATACACATCATCCTTAAAGACCACCTATACAAATTCTCCCTGCCTGATGGGAGAACATGCCTGCTAAGTGACCCGCTATGTCATTTTACAGCCCACAGGAAGTAGGGAGGCAGCATCACATGGTGGTGGGTCACATTTGCTCATGCCTCACTTCCCATTTTCCACACCTTCACCTTCGTCCTCGTCAAGAGCAGCATACTGATCCTTGCCTCAAGCTCTGTGCTGTGGAGAACCTGAATAAACCCACCAGGCAATCTGAAGACCCATTTGAGGCTGGGGGTGATGAATGTAGAATAGAAAACTACCTGCTTTATTTTGGTGGTTCCCAAGTCGCACTTTCTTGTGCAAGTATAGACACAGAAAAAGACGACTGCGTGGTTCATCCAAGGCTAGAGTTTTATTAAGAGTCTTAATGAAAACACAGATGAGCCATACCTCATTCCTGTTAAAAGTGAGTGACATTTTTTTTTTTTTTTTGGCTGTGCTGCACAGCTTGCGGGATCTTTGTTCCCCAAGCAGGGACTGAACCCGTGCCCTCAGCAGTGAAAGTGCAGAGTCCTAACCACTGGACCGCCAGGGAATTCCCAGTAAATTTAGACAGAATTTTCTATTACATCTTTTCCAAACGTTCTGTCAGTAGAAACAAGTTTTGATGGAGGAGGAAGAGAAGTGCATTCTGGAAGTATAACTTTCCTAAAGAAGCTAGGTAGCAATATGGACATAACGGTTCTTTAGGATGGAGAAGGAAGCACTGCTGGAGAGGATTCCGAGGCTGAAAGAAAAGGTTTTTAAAACTCTCTGCCTTTGGATGTTAGCACAAGCATATTGTGGACTCTTTTTGTTTTCTTCACACTTAAATTGCCTTCTGATTATAAGCAGAACACTTCTGGAAGATTCCTTGAGATTTTCAGACGCAAAAATGCCATTGCAATATATACCTGCTTCTATAAGACAAAGAGGACTTACGTGCAGACAATAGGAGAAGTAGTGAAAGGACCCTTCCCTACATTTTAATTAAACCAACATTGATCGAGCATTCCTCATAGGCCACGTATAATTGATGGCATCAAGTATGTAAAAAACCTTAACTTTAATATAATGTGATGATGAGTGTGGTGAGAGAGGAAAAAAAGAAGGGCTGTGACAGGAAAAGCATCTATTCCTGGGACTTCCAGAGGACTTCTGGAAGAAATGACAACTACCTGAGATTTGAAGAATAATTAGGAGTTATCCAGGCAAAGCGGGGACAGTGCTATTTCAAAATGACCTTTGATGTGTATTTATCACACCACTTAATAAGCAGTTAAATATCTTCCAAAAAATGTCTTACACATCATTTCTCAAACCTCATTTCTTTACTTGCTTTACTCTTCAAAACAAACAGACCAAAGCGAACAATTCCTTCATTTGACTGGATACATGAAGACACTGTCAAAGAACAAAAAGTGACTAAACTGGAGGCTTTTCAGAACCTGAAATGGATTTTAAATTTAAATAAATGTATTAATATTCTATTTGTAGCTGTTTTTCACAGATGTAGAGGTTTTTTTCAAGTACACTTACTTGTAGCTCAGGTTATTTCTGTAGCTAAATGTATGTCTGGAGCCTCATGGGGTGAAATGAAAGATGGAGAGAAATAGGGTGTCAAAGAGCAAATGATTTTCACTTATTTACATAGTGAAAAGAGTTTTGCTTCAGGATTTCTGGTACATTATCAGCATTAATTTCTTTTTTTTTTTTTTCTCCCCAAAAAATGAGGTCTCCTACTGCGTCAGACAATAACATCAGCCAAGCTGGTGTTCAAGACAGAAAGGTACTTCCCACGGTACAACTGGAAATTTTACCTGGCCCAGTACTTGGTTCATGATGGAGGAGACAAAGGAAGCCCCTATGTGCTATTTTGTGTTCCTGAAAGCTGGTTATTATAACAAGTTAAATAAAACCAACTTGGTGAGCTATGTCTTTTGTCTATTATTTTTGCCCATTTTCATGTCTTCATTTGAGTCTTCAAGATGAGCTATTAACAAACCACATTTTCAGTGAATTTTCCAGGGACTTCCCTGGTGGTCCAGTGGTTAAGAATCCGCCTTCCAATGCAGGGTACGCGGGTTCGATCCTGGTTGGGGAACTAAGATCCTACGTGCCACTGGGCAACTAAGCCCACATGCCACAACTACTGAGCCTGCATGCCTCAACTAGATAGGCTGCGTGCTGCAACTACAGAGCCCACACGCTCTGGAGCCCACATGCCGTAACTAGAGAGAAGCCCGTGTGCTGCAATGAAGAGCCCACATGCCACAACTAAGACCGGACGCAGCCCAAAATTAAAAAAAAAAAAAAGAATTTCCAATATTTTCTCTAATTCTTGCCTGAAAATCCACTCAGGCAGTTAAATGAGTATCTTTTAATCTTTTTTGAAATACCTCTGAACTATGAAGAAATTTTTAAAAACCCTTAAGCCATAACAAGTTAGAACCACAGGACAGGTCCTTGACCCAAGAAAGATTACTCTCATTTCCTTTCTGTGAGGTCTCTATGTAGATAACTCCTCTTCCTGTCTCTTTCTCCTTATGTTTGGGCATATGTTTCCAGTGAGTCTTTGAAGCATCTAGTCTAGGAAAAGATGATAATGGTTAGTGGACGGAGATACCCTCAACAGGGCAAGAGGGTAGAGATTGTGCCCCGCATCTTCTCAAATTCCACACTTTCATGATCAAAAGTCAAGTAGGAGCCTCACAATTCACCAGGTTCCGACCAAACTCCTTCCATACCTCATACCAAATCCTTTCCACCATTATACTCATCAAACACTTTATCACTGTTCATGTCAGTAACTAAAACCCACCAGTTTAAAACCCATCCATCAGATTATCCACTGTCCTTCATTCTTCTGATAATCCCAAGGTCACTCTTCTTATCACATGAAGATTTTATCTACAGGCTCACGGGCACTACTTCATATATAACTGTGGTTTCTATGTCACTTTTTGTCCTGCGGTAATTTTGAATAGATCCACATTTTACTCTCAAAAGTGTTCCTTCCCATTTGGTCAATAAATTGTATAGTCACCTTGGTCATAATTACTGGTGTCTGCATCAGGCAAACAAATGATCCTTTAGGTCTCTGACCTCCTAATCCCTTATCTCCTCTCATCTAAAGATATTGCCATACAGCCCACCCTGATTATTCATTCCCATGACCCTACCCTAAATCAAACATGAAATCCCCTCTTCCAAAACCTTAATTTCAGTCTTCCCACTCTCTGAACTTTCCTATCTTTTCAAGTCACACACATTATTACCCTAACCCCAACAATTCTTTCTCCCCATCCTTACTTACCATTCACTGCTTCTGTGACCTTTTCCTTTTCCCTCACTCCTGCATGTCCTCATTTCTCAACACAAGCAGTTTATCCTAACCAGTCATTAAAATCCTTCCATTGCATAAACCTTCATTTCTTTAGTTTCTCTCATCTTATTCCCTTGGCTAAACCAAAACCTTAGGAAAGTTTAAATTTTCTGCCTACTTCACACTTGCACCTAGGTAGTTGAATGAGATTGAAAACAAACAGATACACACGTACGTGCAAAGTACGCACACACACTCACACATCACTATTGTAACCATGCTGATTTTACTTACTTTAATTTCTGATCACTTTAAATGGGCTCATAATGCTGCCTGGCAGTTTTACTCTATTCTCCCAGATAATTCACTCTCCCACTCACCTAGATAATTCCATGTAGTCTCCCCTATACTCAAATTTTTAAATTCTCCTCCCTCATCCTCTCTCTCAGCTCATCAACTTGCTTCCTGTTTCAATGAAAGAAGAGAAGCAATCAGAAGTAAATTTCCACAAGACACCTCCATCACATTATTCTGCCCCCTGCATTTGTGTCCAAATACCCTCCTATCTCTCTTTCTAACTGTACAAGCTGTAGAAAAGGCCAGCTCCTTCAATTACCACTATATCTCATCCACTGACCAGTCACAATAGATCTCACCCATTCTCTTAAGAAGAGAAAAGACAGAAAGAAGAAAAAAAAATAGCATTTTAAGAAGTAGAAGATGGACCAAGAGAAAGTAACATAAGGCACAAAAAGCATCAGAAATGATTCCAGCTCCAAATTCAGAAACTAGAGAAATACCCACAAGATGGGTTTGGGGTCCAGCTGGATCTACTAGTGGTAGTCTCAGGCCAAAAATCTGCCTCAGAATATCTGAAAGTCTGATATTAGGCCATGGTGGCTATTTTATTGCTTGCTTGTTTTCATCTAGGTTTCCCATAAACAGTTAAGTACTACTAAAGATTCATGTGGTTTAGATTATTCAGTTTACCAGACTGGTTTTGCTGTCTATTATCGTAACTGGTCCTCTTTGCTTTTAATTAACTTAGCTATTAACTAAACTGCTTCTCGGCCTTTGCCATCCTCTGGGTATTGCCTTTCCATGAAAGTCATGGAGCCCGTTTAAATTGCAGTGTTCCCATCAGCATTAACACAGTAGAGAGAGGAGCCAACACAGCTCTTTGCTGTCACCATCTCTGTACGTATCAAGATAGGCTTGGGTGGAGGAAATGCTGCAAGATCTACTCAGCGGTGAGCAGGTGGTACGTGATAAAACCACCCCAGTAATTCTCTCTTCTGTAATACATCAAAATAGAAGAACAAAATTCTGTGTGGTGTTATAAACTATTAGTCTTGTATCAACTTTATTTTCAAGAATAAAGAATGCATTATTAGTATATACTAGTTCAATTAATTACCACAGGTCAGGGAGGTCATATTTAGTGGGTTAATTTTTACAAAGGTAATGAGCAAATTTAATCTCTTCTGATAGAGGAGTGAAAAAACATAATTCTTTATGATGTAAATTTTAAGATATGTAGTTTTTATAAGAAATATAAGTTATTTATAAATTAGTAAGTTAGCAGTCCTTGGAAAGTAACCATTAAACCAACTTCCAAATATTATAGAAAAATTATTTTGCTCCTTTTAGTAAACAAGTATAGAAATTTATCTTCATGATGACTAAAAAATAATGTGTGGATTTAATTTAAATTTTTAATGAATGTTTGGTAAATAATCTCTAAATTTCTCTAAAACTAATAGCTTTTCCTTTCTCAAAAGCACTCATGCCAATAACTTCACTAAATGTTTTTCATTCAGTATTCTTGAAGTGTATAGTCAAAGACTTCAGTTAGAATTTTCACCATGCCTAAATAAAATGATCCATAGTTTTTAATTTATTTTTACAAAAATTAATTTCTGATAATTCCCTTTAGTATGGGGCACCATTGTGCCCAGTGTTCTATCAGCCAGCTAAGCAGAGGGCTCCGTGAATCAGTGCTCTAGTATGTGTATGTACTAGTTAAATTCAGCCTGATGGAAAATGTTTCTCTCTTCTTGGATGTGAAACTTGAAAAATCATTCCCACATTATAGTCCTTAGATGTTTTTCCTATAAATTACCAAAGTCGTGCAATTCTTTTCTTTTGTTAGTTTCTCACTTCTTCCCAGATTTGATTTTATAGCTGGTCCCCTGGGTCCTGTTGGGATCTGACTCCATCTATAGGATTGGTTGTTTGGAGGGAAATAGGCATCTGGGGAATTGTACTCATTTTGCAATGTAACTCTCATAGATGAGGGAGATATAATATCTTCAGGCAAGGGAGGATATCCTCATCAAATAAGGGAAAATATGCTTAAATGATCAATAAAGGCCCAGTGGCAGATGAGAGTCCTTCAATTACTCTAATTGATCCCCATCTAAACTGTGGAAGACTATTCTTACCTAATCAATACCCTAACATTCGCAAAAATGACCTGGTAAGGCTGTAGTTCAAATAACAATGTGTTTCAGCAATATGCTGCATCCTATTTTTAGTTTGATTTAGTTTAGTCACCTTAGCCCTGTAACTAACAGATGGGAAGTTCCTATTGACAGAGTCATGGGAAGTCTCTTGTTTTCAGTGCATCCCTGTGACAAGAATTTATGGATTTGAGTTTGGTTATTCTCCTTTAAGCTGTGCAGCATTATTAGAAGGAGCTAATACTTTTCATAGTGTTATATAGCAACAGCAACATGGTCACTCCAAACCTTAACCTCAATAAGCACTTCACTCAAGGTGGCTGCTTTTAGATAATTTAATTAACTTCCTGGCCACTACTAAGAAGGGCTTCCACAGTATCATCACAGGATGTTAATGGGGTTTTCATGACCCTGACCCAACCCAGAACAGAAGACCAATCCCAGATCCTCTATAGCCTCATTTTCCTGAGGGACTTTCACCTAAAACTCATTCCTTTGTGCCAAAATCTATCTATCCAGTGTTCTTGATTGCAAGAAAGAGAATAAACTATGGTAAATTTAAATAGGAAAGGAATTTGTTTTAAGGATAACAGGTGGCTCATGGGATCAGTGAGATGCCTGACAATTACAGGCTTAAATGGGAGGCAGTGTAGTGTCTAAGGGCGGCTAGATGGAGGAACACAGCCAAGATAACATACAGAGTAATCGCACCAAGGGTTTCAGCAGAACCCCACTTGACACGCAGCACCATAGTTGCTTGAACCTGGTGCTTCCTTTACAAACTCCTGGACTTTCCTTAAATGACTGGATCATTGCCTTAAGAGTCAAAGTCCTGGGTAAAAACAAGAAATTAGACAAGCCTATGCCCATGTCTCCTGCTAAGGCTGAAACTGATCATCCCTTAGATACAAAGGTATATGGACATTGTCTTAACATGCAAAGCCAAATTTGTACTTACACGAGCAATAAACAGAAAAAAATATAGTAGAAAATATCTTATTCTGTATACGTTAAAAACTAAAATATGTTTGAGTAAATATAAAATGACAGATTTTGTATGAGGAAAACTACAAAATTTTACTGAATGACACAAAATAAGATCTGAATAAATGTTCAGAGATATACCATGTTCTTAGAAGGGAAGATCACTGGTATAAAAATACTTAAACTCTTATTAAATTTTATGATTAAATCCAAGTAAATCACAATAAAACTTTCAGTTCTTTCCATTGACTTTAGTTAGCTGATTTTATAATTATATTGAGGGAGTGTGCAAGAACAGCTAGTCTAGGCTATTTTGAAAAATAAAATAATGGCAAGGGACTCACACTATCAAATTCTAAAAATAACTATAAAGGTATAGAAATAAAAATGGTGATGCATTAACCAAAAATATCAAGTTAATAGCAAGAAAATGAATGGAACAGAGTACAGGTTTTGAAATTCTTATGTGTATATGGAAATTTAAGGTCTAATAAGAGTATTGCTTCAAATCAGTGGGAAAGGATAAATACTAGATAAATTTTATTGGAGCAATCTGCTAACAATTTGGAAAAAATTGTTAGATCTCTATCATTTACAAAAATAAAATCGAGTTAGATTAATATGTAAAAATCATACAGGAAAATAAAATATATTTTTACATGTTGAAGGAAGTTCTTAAACAAGAAGTGGAGCGAAAACAAATGTGAAAAGAATGATACATTTGACAACAAAATTTAAACTGCTGTTTGACATGAGACACACTACTCATGTTAAGGGAAGTGCTGCCTGGAAAACCAATGTTTTCAATTTAAAATATTGAAAATATATAAAGTGCATAAGTAAAGAACAAAGAGCCCAACAGACAGTGGGAAAAATAAAGGAGCAGGCAATTCAGAGAAGAGAAAAAATTCAAATATTACTAAAGCATTTTATGCTTAATATCCTTAAAAACAAAATAAGACAGGAACAGGATACAATTTTTCACCTACTACTTTGCAAAAATTAAAATGTTGTCAAAGATTTTGGGGAATGGGAACTCTCACATTATTCTTACAATACTGTAAATGTGTACAAGATTTTGAAGGCCAATTTGATAGTATTTATTAAAATTTAAAATGTGCAAACCTCCAGAAATTCTGCTTTTTGGTATCAGCTCTAGTTAAACACTGCTTCATATGCAAGAGGGATATAAACAAGGATAATTATTACAGCAATGTTTGTAATAGCAAAAAAAGAAAGCAATCTCAATGTTTTTTCAATAGGAGAATGACTAAATACTGTATTACAGGACTTATTTGACAGCATTAAACAGTAAGAGATAAGCTATTGAGTGAAAAAGGCAAGCTACAAAAGAATACATAGATTACAATACTTGTGCTAAAATCATACCTAACACACAAAAAAATTCTATATGTTAATTCATATAAGAAGTTGAGAAAACTATACATTGAGTTGATGAAATGATTGTTTCTAGAGAGGAGAATGGAACTGTATACAGTAGTTAAGGGGTACATTAAATTTATTCCTTGTGTTTTGATATTTTTGAAATGATAATATATTCATCTATTACCTATATAATTAAAAATTATATTAAATTTTGAAACAATTTGCCTGTTAATTGTTAAAGGAAACAGCAAAATTTATTAATACAATGACAGTACAGTCAAGTACATATGCTTTTAGATGTGTAAAGAAATGAGTCATGTATACAAGACTGTTTTTCCCAATGACATTGAGCAGACTTTCCCTGAAAGGTAAGGGAAAGATTCTCACATGAATTTTTGAAATAATGGACGTGATAACATTTCTTCATGTAATTGATAAAGTCAATAAAGACCATTTCTATTATGTTAAGCAGCTTACTCAAGTAGCAGATCTCAGCAATCTGTTAAGTATCTTGCGGGGGCTGAACCTACATTTCAGGACTAAAAAAATGCATAATTTTGAATTTTGATAAGATGCCAGGATTTTTTTTTTTTTTATCAAGACCAAACAGGGCTGCAAATGGCTTCATCCCCAAGATCCTGACTTTTCCCATTTGATTATTTTTTCATTCATTGGAGAAACAAAATTATGATGAATTTTGGGCCAGTTTTAAAACCAGAACCAAATAATAACACAGAATGTAATGAAATACATTGCAGAACTGAATGCAACCAAACCTGAGGGTAGGTGTCCACCCATTGGATGCCCAGAGAGAAATACTCAACCTTCCAACTCTTGTCCATGGCTCCTTCTGGGAGCATCTGAAAAAGTTCAGGAGGTACTTTTCAGGAAGAACTCACCCTACCATTCCTGTGTCCATATTTGATGCAAATATCCATAACCATCTGTTCTAACTTTCAAACACTTGCTACCATCTCAACAACCTCCTACAAATTAGGCTTTCTTGATTTAGTAGAAATAAAAAATAAACAAATTATCCTAAATATGGAATGTGACCTAGAGTTTAAGCTCACTGTCATCAGGTCCAATAGACAAACTCTGATCAAAGTTTTAGAATATTTTGTCCCTCTAAATTGTGGGTCAAAAAGTATTTTCTGACTGAGGTTTTGTGGTTTCTATCACACCTACCCAATTCTGTCATAGTAGCACAAAAGCAGCGTGTACAACAACTAAATTAATGTATGTGGCTGTGTTTCAATAAAACTTTATTTATAGACACTGAAATTTGAATTTCCAATAAATTTCATGTATCATGAAGTCGTATTCTTTTTATTTTTTTTTGCAACTATTTAAAAATGTAAAAGCCATTCTTCGCTCACCGGTCTTACAAAAGCAGGCTACAGGTTATATTTGGCCTTGGGCCACAGTTTGCTCACTCTTATTCTAAATTATAGAAAATGGTTACTAATATTTAAACTACGATTTAATTCCATTTATTACATTATGATAATAATTTTTCAACTTGTCTAAAATTAGCGGTTATTGGTGGGTCAATTAACAAGTGGTTAGTAAAACATGAAAATAAATGCTGCTTGAACTGTGTGACCTTGGGTAAGTTTATTTATAAAATTAGGATAATTACAGTATTTCCCCCTGCAGAACTTTTTGATGAATAAATAAGACAGAGCATCGAAATCATTTAGGACAGGTGCCTGGTACAGAATAAGAGTTCAATAAATGACATATTAATAATAGGCTCGGGGGCTTTCCTGGTGGCGCAGTGGTTGAGAGTCTGCCTGCCAATGCAGGGGACACGGGGTCGAGCCCTGGTCTGGGAAGATCCTACATGCCGCGGAGCAACTGGGCCCGTGAGCCACAATAACTGAGCCTGCGCGTCTGGAGCTTGTGCTCCGCAACAAGAGAGGCCGCGATAGTGAGAGGCCTGCGCACCGTGATGAAGAGTGGCCCCCACTTGCCGCAACTAGAGAAAGCCCTCGCACAGAAACGAAGACCCAACACAGCCAAAAATAAATAAATTAATTAATTAAAATAATAATAATAATAATAATAATAATAATAATAGGCTCGAAGTCTCTGGTTCCATGGGCAACCTCATCCTTAATGTGAAAATAGACGCTGGTAGCTACAGTAAGCAGATTTCTAATATTTCCGTCCTGTTGGCAAGACCACCCCAATGGTGAGAAGGATGCAATTAAACATTCAATTCATCTAACTCCCCTGATTCTGGTTCTATACTCATCAGGAAACAACTTTCAACAACAATTAGGCTGCTCATGTAATCTACTTTCAGATCATCTCAGGCTCCATAGTATTAATGTATTATTCACTTTTGCAGTTCATTGTAAGCTGAGTTCATGAGAGTGTATCCCAAAAGTTAAATCCACTTGTGGTATTCTAAAAATAAGATTTCTGAGGCTAAAAACCAAGGGTCATACCCTGAAACTTGGTAAATTCACCAGGGTAATGAGAGACAGTCATGAAGGCCCCCTCCAAAGTTCATATCATCATCCTGAAATCATCAGATCCATGTGGGTGCTGAATAGCTGTTCTAGCTATACTCTTCCCTCTGGGTGTTGGTGCTTACCACATTCCTGTTCCTCTGCCTGGGTACTGAGGTTTCCATTTAAGTGTTAGGTGATCAGGAAGGACAGTCTTTCAGTAATCGCATCACATTACGAAGGAGCTAAATTAATACTATAACTGGAAAGGATGATATTTTAAAGAAGTGACAAAAGAAAATAAACAGAGGAAACAGAGGGCATTTTCTTCGTACCAACATTATTAATTCTGCTTTTGTCAGAAATATTTATTAAAACACCAGTAAACCCCCTGCTACTTAAGGTTTTTTAAAAATACACATTTTGTCCATGGGCTTTATACACAGACACAGGCAAACTGTCCCAGTGTGTTATTGGCTGGCTGTTGTCATTATGAACTTCAGCTGTCTCTGGGGACTCATTGTAGACTGTGGGAAATTGCATTGCACTGACTAATGACCAATTTGTGGTAGAAGGTGGAAGGCTCTGCCCATCTCACAGAAATGCTCATTAATGCTTTAATCTTTCTCCTTCAAGCTGATTGCATCTCTTAACCTTCTTACTTAATGTACTTCTGAGTGGGCAGTGAGGATTTGGGGTGAGGTTTTCATTATCTGTATCTCCAACTTTTTTCCTTTAACGTATCTATATTTCCTTTTATATGCACAACAAATGCATTTAGCCCACAAGCAGAGCAAAGCACTCTCAGAGTAACTGACTCATTTAGCGGTGCTTGGCTTCCTGTGCGTGTCAGCAGCAGGTGACATTTAGCCAAGGCTTTATCTCAGTTGTGGTAATTACGGGGCTGACATGAGCTCTCACGCACAGCACAGATTGTTTTCAGCAGATGTAACCAAGCAACTCTGCTTTCTCTCTCTCGAGCAGTTTATCTGGCTTCAAATTGCGCCATTCCACACAGACACACACGCACATATGCATGCACACACACACAAGTAGTTTAATGTCATTTTTATGGAAATACTCTATGTTGCTCTGACTATATTGATTTATGCCATGAGGTAGTGGAATGAGATATCTTCATTGTATGCAGCTTCTGCATTACATGCTGGTAGTGAATCCTATTAACAGAAAGGTTATTGTTATTGTAATGTATCTCAGCAGTGCACCAAATGCTACTTTAATGATGTAATTAATATGCCTGGATTTACCATTTGATGTTCTTAGGTACCAATTGTGTTACTGATGGGATAGCAATGATTTTTTTTTTAATTCCTGAGAGCAGTATTTTTTCCTTAGAGAAGTTGGAATGTAAATAAAATGTTTTAATAAAAGAAGTCACAATCCCTAACAACTTAATTATTTGTGTCAAACATATCTCAGTGATGTGGCAACTTTCAAGATAATTCTTAAGTTCAGACAACTTAACATTATTTATGTTTAATCAAATTATTTATCCTGAATACCTAGATATGAGAAAAAAGAATTGCTTGACTATTATTTTCCATTTTAATTGACATTCTCATATTTCCAGTTTCTAAGATTACTCTGGTAGTGAGCAACTACATTACAAAAAATACATAATCATCCAGAACCATAATTCAAAACATGTCAGTTACATTATCTTTGCTATAAACTGTAACTATATAAATGTTGAAATTTTCATTTAACTGATTTGTGTGACTAGACATCATGCTGTTTAATGGATAGGGACGAGAAGTAGAATTACTACTAATAAATTACTACATTGTAGATCATGAAATACATGCAGGTTTCAGCCCAAGGGCTCTGAGCAAAGTGCCGGACTGTGGCAGTAAGTTTGAAAGAGGCTTAGGTCATGTCAGGGCTGAAGGGAAATCATAGGTAAGAACCTAGCTAATCAGAGGAGAGTTGCCCACCGCCATTATGAACAGAGACAGAAAGAGAGAGCAAGAAAATGAGAGAGGGAAAGAGAGAGAGAGAAAACGAACTTGGCCATACTACTTATGAAAATCGTTCCATTTGTTAAAAAAGAGGAAAAAACATCTCAGAGGTATTTCTGAGATCTTTAAATGTTATAATAGATGTTAGATGAATTGAGGTTGAGGCAGATTGTAATTATGCAAATAAAGCTTTCTGTTAAGTAGAATTTCCATAAGAAATGTTAACCTCTGGCATTTAAATAGGAAGGCAAGGGATGAGATGCCATCATGAGTAAATGTTAAACCTGAGCAAGATATGGACTTATCAAAAAAACTGAAAAGAACTTTCTAGCCTGTCCTCAAATTTCATCAAGGGATTAAATGTATTTTATGAAGTATCTGCCACTTAATATGCTGAACAGGGATGTGCAATAAAAATACTAAGTCATATAGTACTTTTACTTCATTATGAGGGAAGCTGTCTTTTGATGGAATTCACCTACCTTCCATAAGGCACTTTAAGTGGCAACTATATTTTAAGGATGCATTTACTCATAATACCATTTTTCAAACAACTGAATGTTGATTGGAATTAAAATTCCATTCACTTGACACAAATTCTGCTTCTATCTAGTATAAAATGCCACTAGTGCCAGGTTATTTCAAAGTCTTGTGTTAACTGATAATTGACCTCAGTGATGCTCTGAATGCAGGTTTCCGTCACAGTGCACGTACTTACAATGCACACAGAGGGATAACTTTTGTATTGTTTCTTTCAGTATTTTCTCTGCCCAGAGAAATGAAGGAAACCAGATGGGGCAGACAATGAAGGGAGAAAGATTCTGAGTAGGAAGAACACATAAGTTCAAATGCTGGCTGGCACTCTACCACCTTGCCAGTCTTGAGCTCCTTCATTATAAACAGAAAGTCATTGATATTTGCCACTTCCCTCCCCTGAAGAGTGGTTAGCAAATAATCACACCGATGTGTCTGAAATCTTTATAGGGAAGCCTTGATATTACTATAAAGGGTTATCGTTGAAGTTAAATCTCAGAAAATCTCCTAAGAACCATTTCCAGTATAAAAATCCACTCTCTTTGAAAAGTGAATTTCAAGCTTAGCAAAAATCACCATAATAACAGGGCTGAAAACTGAATCCTTCCACTTCCTTATAGACCACAAGAGAAAAGCAAACCACGCTCTAAGTATCCTCCCAGTGAGATGAAAGAGAACAGAGCGTGACCAGCCCCGCACACAGCTTACACCAGGCCACGGACACGTGCGATCAATGCACAGCCTTGGGCTGGCTTTAGAGAGAGACCCTGTCTCACAGCCCAGCACTTAGAGGTCATAATATTTTGTGGCTCTTCTCTCTGAACAGAATAAAACATGAAGATAGTTAAAGAGAATGAAAGTTCTGTTTAAAGCAGCTGGAGGGCCATGTAAAAAATTAATCCAACTCATGTAGTTCTCCTCAAAGCCAAGTATGTACACATAATGAAAATGCAACTCAAATATGACACAGCTGGGTTTTTTGACAACATTGTGTGATGCAGGGTTAATCTGCCTTAATAATTGATTAAGTTGACAATTCA
This sequence comes from Balaenoptera physalus, assembly GCF_965194825.1. Classification (NCBI taxonomy): domain Eukaryota; kingdom Metazoa; phylum Chordata; class Mammalia; order Artiodactyla; family Balaenopteridae; genus Balaenoptera; species Balaenoptera physalus. The sequence continues at coordinate 73,129,046 of NC_138890.1, read as the reverse complement.
TTGTGGGGTCTTTTTTCCCTTACACTTTAGGAACTGGCATAGTCAGGAATGGAAAAGATGTCTCTTCCTACTTAGAGAGTAAAAGGATTATGAACATTTACCCTCCTTTCAAGCAATATCACTTTCTAATAGATGTATGCTTAGTGGTTACTCTTTTTTTTTTTTTAAAGTAGAGGGAAGGATTTTATTTATTTATTTATTTATTTATTTTTATTTTTGGCTGTGTTGGGTCTTTGTTTCGTGCGAGGGCTTTCTCTAGTTGCAGCAAGCGGGGGCCACTCTTCATTGCGGTGCGCGGGCCTCTCACTATCGCGGCCTCTCTTGTTGCGGAGCACAGGCTCCAGACGCGCAGGCTCAGTAGTTGTGGCTCACGGACCCAGTTGCTCCGTGGCATGTGGGATCTTCCCAGACCAGGGCTCGAGCCCGTGCCCCATGCATTGGCAGGCAGACTCTCAACCACTGCGCCACCAGGGAAGCCCCATGTCTAGAAGGATGCCTGTCTATCAGTGGTTACTCTTTTCACATGTTATGGGATAGCTAAATTCTTCTAAGAGGTAACAAAGCTTTGTAAACCATTAATAGAACATTCTGTGAAGCTCAAGCTCTGGTTTCTACCCTTCTTTTTTACCTCAGTAGTTGGGATGGCAAGATTTTAAAGAGCTGTTCTTCCAGATAATTTTAGTAGAAGCAAAGGGCAGAAAGAATGAGCTTGAATGAGATCGGATGTGAAAATGGGACCGCTCTTAAGTGCACACTGATCCCCATGTCATTTGTCTTCCTCTGCAAAGCATATGCAGAATGAAATGAATCAAGCTGTAGCATGAACCAAGTGAATAATTCAGAGCCTATATGCCAAACTAGAGACTGAAGAGAGGTACATACAGACACCGATTTATTTAACAGTAAGGTTTGTGGCAGGCAATCAGTTCTACAGAGTTGTGACAAAATACAGCCCTCTTTCAAAGAGGGACTGAGAGCTTTGCAGGAGTGTTAACCTAGAGACAAGAGGCCAAGATTCAGTGTTACATAGTGAATATTCAGTATTATAAGCATTTAGAAGTGTCTCTGGCTAATCATTCCCTCATATTTGCTCCCCTAGCAATTATATATGTCTGTATTACAGCACTTTTCCCACTTAGTTATAACTGTTTACTTGTCTTTTTTCCTTACTAGACTGTGAGCATCTTATGATTACTTACTCTGTTTTATTCATCTTTACTTCCTCAAAATGCTGCACAATGTTTAAGACATAGTGGTACTTAATGAGTTAATCCTATATCCAGTGTGCCCACTGTTTCACACGTTGCTCTGGTACTGTAGGTTCAGAACTGCTGAGACCCACACAAACCCTGCCTTCAGAGAGCTCACAATCCAGAGAGGGCATATCTGAGCTGATGGGCAATTGCAAAATCACTGTGGAACTTGACTTCTAATGTTCTCACACAGCGTAAGGGTTGTACAGGGGCACCCATGTTGTCCTTTCTTCCTTACGTCTCCTGGGCTAATTGTAAGTGGATGCAATGACTGAGGTGGGTTAAAAAAGAACCTTTTATTTGGCTCTGTGTTATGACGATACTAGCCCAAACGGGGAAAGCAGAAATATAAGAACTAATGGAACATTTGAACAGCTTTACCTCATAAACAAATAAATTCATAAACAAAAAAATAAAAATGTGACAGCTTGGGAATAAGAAAAATTAAGAAGCAGCATTGCCTAGAGATTAGGCTGAGGACACAGTTTCTAAAGGACTTATAAAAGAAGGCCAGGAAGATGCACAGACTTCATGATGTAGTGGTAAGACAGGCAGGGAAACTCTAAATTAGCCTGCCACTGTGGCCTGCAAGCATGATTACTAGAAAAATATAAAGGTGAAAAGAATCTACAAATAGCTTTAACCAGGCACAGGCTAAATTGTAAGGATGAAGATTAGCAACTTCATCCAGTGGCTTTGGGGTTCCCACCGGCAGCACCTGTTCACATCTCAGCAGAGGAGCAACCTGCCCCAGCCCAGGCCTGCATGCAGAGTTTAGCTGATACATAAGGTGTGATTGGTTATCGCTTAGGGGCATTTATTTACATGTGTTGCCCTATATGGGGACTTTCTTAAAAAATTCTTTTATGTTTACTTTGTCCTATTCCTGAGGCATGAGGCCTGACATGAGGACCATGGAGAGGACACAGAGAGAGGGAGGGCACTGTGGGCCTTCACTTGTGTTGTTGTATTTGGTGGAGAGAAAAGGCAGGGGCAGGGCTGAAGGAGTTTTTCCTATGAGAGTGTTTTGTGGGGACTGAGTGCCAACGGGTTTGTGAGCTCCTATGACCCAAAAGTGGGGTCCCCAGAAATAGTTGAGTGTATTTGCAAGGGACATAAAAGTTGCATTAATGGTAAGTGGCAAGAACAAGAGTTATTTACGTCAGTGTGGCTTTTGGTTTTATGCTGGTGAGACTGATGACACTGGGGTACATTGTGACATGACCGATGATGTTGAACTACATGTAATCTGTCAACTTCTTCATACCCTAGACTCAACTTTCTTGCTTCCCCTTTGACTTCTATTTCTTCTTCACAGCTCTTGAGATTTTCATTTATTTTTGCTAGGTGGGAATATTTCCCTCTGCTGGATCTATTTTTTTTCTTGATAAAATATTTCCATTTCTTGATGTTTTTGAAATTGTAAGATTAATACATGCTTATTGTAACAAGTGAAATAATACAATGAAAGATGTAAAAAGGCAATGCACATCACCCCCTGCACAGGCTCCAAACCTCTAATCCCACTCCCACTGGGGTAACCAACATTAACATCTGGTGGGTATTATCCACCCCTTCCCCTGGCTCATACACATATAAACATATACACATATGTATGTAATTTATTCATTTGTTTGTTTTACCAGAATAGAAGAATAAGTATATACATATCTTGCAACTTACTTCCTTCACTTAACAACGTAATGTGGATATCCTTACAAATTGGCAGATGTAGATCTAAAACCATTTTTTATCTCTTCATGCACCATATCATACATTTTATATATAAATAGGCTCGTACCATTCATGGTGAATTTAGAACTAGTTTACTGAATATACATTCAGAAAAGAGTCCAATTATAAATGTATGTAGCTTAATGCATTTTCTCACAGTGAACACACTTGTTTAATAACCTCTACCCAGACAAAAATAAATAAAATAGAAGCAGCACCCTAGAAGCTCCTTGCCCCTCACAGTCACTAGTCTCCCCTGCCCAGTGTTTACTATCCGACTTCTAATGTCATGGTTTTACTTTTTAAAAAAATTATATAAAGGAAACCATCAGTATGTATGTTATTGTGTCTGGCTTCTTCCATTCTATAGTATGATTATGAGTTGTGTTTTTTTTTTTTTTACATATTTTTACATGTAATTTGATCATTTTCCAGGCTGGATAGGAGTCTAGTGAACAAACATAACACAGTTTGGGTTGTGTCCAGTTTGGGAACCCTAATAATGCTGCTATGGACCTCAGAATATGGAAGCTACCCAAAACTAGTCGCCTATGAATCAAAAAACAAATGAATTACCTTCTCTCACAAAGCTCTTGTTTCCAACAGTGGCACCGAAAGTCTGTTTTGAAATTCAAAGTTGAAGTTTGATTGATTTATTTTTTTCAGCATTTCTGAAATACCAAAGACAGTGTGGGTAGAACGTTCTAGCTGCCTGGACTGAGAGCTAGAGCCTCATGTTTCAAGGAAGTGCAAGTGTAGATGATTGAAAGGCACTGGAAGATACTGGCACAAACTCCCATAGCATTCTACAACAATGCTTTTGCAGTGAAGAATAGCAATAGTAACTATTACTCTGTATATCAGGATACAAAATAGAGGCCAGGAATCCAAGACAGGTTACAGCCAGAGGAATTGTTGAAGAATTTCAATTTGTCCAATAAAAGGTGGAAAAAGAGAAAATGGAACTGATGCAGGGGAAACAGGCGAAGTCTAGGAAGGAATGTTGGAGCAGGAAATTTGGAAAAGGGAAGAGCAATGATTTGACAAGTGATGAAATAGCTAATCCAATATTTTTAAATAGGAATAGATATAGGTGAAGGGGGTCAAAAGATATAAACTTCCAGTTATAAGTCCTGGGGATGTAAGGTACAGCATGTTGACTATAGTTAACAATACAGTACTGTATATTTGAATGTTACTAACAGAGTAGATCCTAAAAATTCTCATCATGAGAAAAAGATTTCTATAATGTTATGTGGTGATAGAGGCTAACTAAATTTATCATAGTGATCGTTTTACAATATATACATATATCAAATCATCATCACCTAAAACTAATACAGTGTAATATATAAAAAAAATAGGAATGGATAAATCTAATTTAAGTGGTTTTCAGTGCTCTATTTTATTTTCCATATCACTGAATACAGCTGATCTTGCAGATTCTGTATTTGCCAATAACTTACTTGCTAACATATCTTTGTAACCTCAAAATCAGTCATAGAGTCATTTTCACAGTCATCTGCAGACATGTGAAGAGCAGTGAGAAATTTGAGTTGAACAAAGTACACATTCCCAGCTCAGGTTGAATAAGACAATGCTCTGCCTTCTTGTTTCAGCTCTCATGTGGTAAACAAGTGTCCTTTTGGTCATCTATTTAGTGCCCTGTTTTCTCATTTTTGTGCTTTTTCGCTTGTGAATCCACTGTTTAAAATGGCCCTCAAGGTCCTTTTGCCTTTGGGGAGGCAATGGTGTCTGCTCTACATGGGTATGGACGGGGAAGGACAGTGCAGCACACTTACTCCATGCTGGAGCAGAACTGTGGGACACCTGAGTGAGGGGAAAGCATGTGCAGGCAGGAAAGAAGAAACTTGCAGTTTCATCTCCATGTAGGAGCTCACGGTTCCTGAATCTCTCCTTTTCAAAAGGTTGGCATTTCAAGGTGCTTCTACCTATGAGTGTGGTGAAATCTTAAAAAAAAAACAAAAATAAACTTGGCCCCCAAGCATCGTCTGAAGCACTGTCTCATGTTCCTGAGCACAGGAAGGCTGTGATGTGTCTTACAGAGAAAATACACGTGGTAGATAAGCTTTCTTCAGGCGTGGCTGTTGGCCATGAGTTCAATGTTAATGAATCAAAATGTATATGAAATAATGTGCCTTTAAACAGAAATGCACATCAAGTTATGGACTGATGAGTTGGTGAAAATGTGACTACAGGCTTGCTGGAACCTCACCCTATATTTCCACTAGAAGCAATAATTCAGTATTTGCTAATTCGGTGCTCACAGTGACTGTCTACAACATAACTACTGCAAACAAGAATAGACTGTATTTAATAGTCTGCTGCATACAAGGGTTTTTTGAGAGGAACTTTATCCACGTTTGAATAGAGGCAAGGGTACAAATTTGGAAAACAGAGGGAGTTGCAGTTTAAATTATGCTGGTGCTGCATATGCAGGGACTATACCTCGTGGTGGTGTGATGCTTGAATAACATCAGTTCTGTATGAACAGGAAAGCAACTAGGCCAGAACTGGATACTGACAAGCAGTTAAAACATGCTTTTGTATGCTCAAATAACCTCTTCGGTATGACAATCTCTCTATCTGGAGAATGAACAGCATGCCATCTGTCAATCTTGAGGGAATGTTGTCAGCATGAAAGTGACAATATCTAGAAAGTGTTAAGAATGTCTTTAAAAGAATTGTATTATGATGAACTTGTTAACTATTGCCAAGTAAAATACAGTAAAATAATGTGCAACGAAAATTAGTACGTAACACATTATATAAATTCCATCTTCAAAATCAATTATGTAACTTACATCCCTAAGAGGAACATATAGTTAAAGGAAAAAAGGCTTACCTTTTTTACTTTTAGAATACATAACTGGAATATACAAATAGTCAAGCACACAAGAGTAGCATTATTTATATCAAGTTATGCAGAAACACAGAATCTAGTGATTGCACCACTAGTTTCACTGTCTCATCAAATATAAAATGAAGGTCAAAAGCAAAATGAAAAGAATATAATGTATAAATGAAACTTCAGCATATGATTAGTTGTGCCTCTGAAGAATTCATTACATTAGTATGTTCTGACTTTTTTCTTGCTTATTTTTGCATTAAAATCAGACTCTAAAAGAAACCAACAAAATGATATACTATGACACTATAAAAGGGACGACATTGTCCATTGAATACCATTTAGCTTGAATAGTGGTAGTACTATTAATTTCTCCCTTTTTAATGCACACTTTAGCTAGCACATGACCCATACCACGAACATCAGTTACACCCCAGGGACCAGATATTAACAGCATGTGCTACGAGTGGTTTATTTTACAATTGCTGTGAAATAAAAGCTGATGGAAATGAGCCACTGGTGAATTACTTGCCAGCAAAAACAACAATATTTGTATCACTCCTGAAAAACTGCCTCCTGAAAGGCGGGGTGTAAGCAGGGGTTTTCTTGTGTTGTTCATTCAGAAACACAGGGATAGAGGAGGTTAAGGAAGTAAACAGTTAAGAGTCTGAAGTTTATTATTTGCTGTTAAACAGAATACATTTTAGTAGCTGAGCTCCCGTACCATAGCTAGTTAAAGCACAATTTGGACACACACACACAATCACACAAACAAAATAATAAAATAAAAATTATTTCCAAATAAACCAGTCTATCAGATCTTTCTTCTCATAAAAGAAACATTAATATGACTTCAATCTTTTGATGTAGGTGATCTTTCCAGAGCTGTATGGAGGTAGAAAATTAAAATCTCAAGCAGGTTTTTCATAGAACTAATTTATCCCCGTTTTTTTTGTTGTTGTTTTTGTTGTTTAAATTTAAGATCGTTGCTTCTTCTTGCATATTGCTTACCTACTAAACTCAGTCAATAACAGAACTATTTATGTTCTCACAGAAGATATGCAAATGGGCTCTGATATTTTACCATACTTAGAAAAGACATAATTCTAACTCAGTTTAATCCATACGGCTAGACCTTATTGGTATTGAAAAGATGCACCTGACTTATTTAAATACAATGCTCAAATATAATATCAATTACTCCCAGCTTCTTGTTCTTAACTGGATTTAATCTGTTAACCTCTCACCTTCCTTTAAAGAGAGTCAGAATGAGCAATAGACATGAGAGAAAATGGGGTTTTCAAGAATAAAATGGCACAATGGTATACAATAAAAGCAAGGAGACCCGTTAATTATCCTGCTTACAGGTTTACACACACAGATTTTTGTCTATGATTAACTGGATTGTAAGGCTGTTGTTCCTTTTGCTGAAAGGTTTGACCTTTTGCTTACGTCCAATCTAACACAAGGAAATCATTATTCATTTCTCTCCCACTCAAAGTCTAGATGCAGATTTGAAAATGTTATTTATTGTCTGGCGGTTAGTCTTTAACGTGCAGCCGTTATTACGAAAAGAGACAGCTGGCTGCGTGGACCTATCCTTTACTGCCCCCAAGGCCACACATACCTAATTCAAGGATATCAGATAATGGTATGTGGCATGATTTACATGTAGAGAATTCAGAATTCATTGTGAGCCTATTTATAACTACAGCACCTTCGATAGAGAAGATAATTTAATAGAGGTTGTAAGGGTTCTCTGACAAGAAGCATTAATATTAGAACCTTTTCCCAAGTGCTGCAAACAGTGGTGCGGTGATGTCGCTTGCCTGAGCTATTTTTCATTGGCGACCCTTTTTCTGTTCATTAGCACTTACATTCTTGGGGTTGGGAAGCCACTGTTTTAACTCTAATTTGTATGTAATGAGCGTATTCAAAGCAAGGAGACTTTCCTTCATTAACAAAGCTGAAAAAAATGGCTGGTAACTCTGATGAAAAAGGACATCTAATCTCATGGAAATTTAACAAGTCCAGTTTTTGCAGATGGTATTAGGAAAACCAAGGGTCTGCTGGTCAAGGTGGATGATAAAGATTCTGTAATGCCTTTTCAAAAGAGTTAAAAACAAGTTGACGCCTTAGCCAGTACATCTCCCTTCAATAAAACTAGCTCTAATGGATGAGGCTGCCTCTGGGTATTGCTAAGAACATACAGGCAGGTCTATTTGCTTTCACAGATGCTGCACTGCCAATTACTTCAGAAGGCATTTTGGAATGGCTCAAGTATTCTTTTTAAAAAAAAGAAAAAAAACATGATACCATTTATCTAACACTCACGAGAATTAACCACACTTTTGAAAATGCAGTTTAATGGAGCATGTTATCAAAGAAGTCTTCGTTTTTAATACGACTTCTGGTTTACAATAGATGAAACAAATCAGTACCTTTGCGGGTGCATTTTATTATTAATTTGAAATGTAAAACCAGTGTTCTAGTTTTCAAACAGCAATTTTCACATGAAATGTATCTCTCAAGACTGGAACTGGTTGGCATTTATTTTGAAAAGCATGTATAGTATAGCTTGGGGGGGGACAAGTCTCCTTTAGGGATAAAATATTTCCTCTAGATTACTATGAACTCATATTCATTATAGATGTCATAATGAATGGCTTATGTACAAGGTTGGATTTTGTTGTTTGTTTATTAAATAGGAAAAAAAGATTCTGAAGTCTGAATTTGAACTAATACCTAATTTTTATTAGTATCTCAGATTAATCATTCTAACCTATCTAAAATTATTTCTAATTAATTCATCATTTACAACAAAAATAGCATCATTCAAGAAGTCTTCTAATAAAAATAAAAGTAGCCGGTGGAAAGTAATGTCTCTAGTATACCCAACAGCCTAAAGCCAAGACCGTCTAGCACCTTCTCTGTTTACTGCTGTTTTGTGTTGTTACTGCACTTACATACATTTGAGTGTCTTCATTTGATTGCCTGGAATTATGGCTGTGCAGGTAAAGTACAGAATTCAGGCTACACAGGTTCTATTCTGTTTGAACCAAAGGGAAATAAGACACTCCTGTTTCATTTGGCTCATAAAAATTGGTGACAATATGCCTTCCTGAAAAATCAGGGTTGGATCTATTTCATATTGTTTATAAACTATCATTTCAGTTGTATTTTTTTTAAGAGGCTAAAAGGCAAACACAACAAAGACTATCAAAACTAAGGCAGATGGTATGATCCTGTATTCTTGGACCTATATCAAATCAAATGAAATCAGAATTAAGTTATTTTGAAGGATACAAATCCTATGGTGCAGACGACTGAATGTTTTTCTGTTTCCTCTTATTAACTTGCCATTAGTCAATTTAAACTCATTATTTAGGATAATGCCTTCTCTCTTCAGGTTTTTTGGTGCAAGGGGGAATTGACAGTTGACCATTAGCGTTTCCAATAAAATGAAAAGAGAATTGGCAAAATATGTGCTAAAATTTGTGATGAACATGTAATGAGTTGAAAATAACAACTAGTGACAGGAAAATAAAGATAAATAAGATTGTAATTGAGAGTTTATTTCCCTAAAAATAGAAAAATTTAGGTTGTTTTCCTTGATGATTTAAATAAGGTAGCCTGGGTAATTAATACTTACTAAGCAACTCCCATGTTCCATACACTTCCTAAAATCATCTCAAATGATATATATGAAGCAATTTAGAAAACCACATATTGCTTTAGAAATGTAAGATACTATGTATAGCAGTAAATCATAAATAAGGAAGTAACAATTACATTTCTTCCAAATTCAACAAAGAAATGTACCTTTCCAAATTAGTAGCTTAACTTGGAGATCTGAAACCTATACATTCTAAGACATAATTTAGAATCAAAGGTACAACTCTATCAGAGTCTTGGAATGTACGTTTCCAAAGCAAAACAAGAATTCATGTTGCATACTTGCATGAAGATATGGAAATAATTTTCATAATGTTCAGAGAAGTGTTTTAAGCTTCACATTACAAGGGTCATATTTTGAGAGCTCCAAAGAGATGACAACTGGATTTATTCTTCTCAAAGCTGGGCACACAAATTTGATATATCTTGTCAAGTAAAATAATTATTTTCAACAATATGGTGGTGAGTTTTTCCTTAGAAAATTTTATTATTTTGCATTTAAAAGATCAAATAGCTATTCAATTGAGAACCAAATATCTAGGAGAGTGGCCATTTCTATCAAAGGATAAAACTCTTTTTTTATCTCATGGATAAGAAACTCTCAGAGAAAAGCCACTTTACCTTGTTTCTTCAGCCATTGAAAAAGGACTAGGTGCAGAAAAACATAAAAAAGCAAGACTTCACAAGCACTAGCTTAGAGCCTCACATTCATAGGAACTTGATAAATGCTTACTGACTCTCTAATTCAGTAGTTCTCAAATGTGGGGAGAAGGAGAGGTGCAGGGCAAAAATTTTGCTCCCCAGGGATATTTGCCAACGTCTGGTGAAACTTTGGTTGTCACAGCTTGAGGAGAGGAGTCTTATTGGTTGCCACAACTGAGGGTGGTAGGTTTCTACTAGCATCTAATGTGTAGAGTCTAGGAATTTTGCTAAACATCCTACAATCCCCGGACAGCCTCCACAACAAAGAACTATTCAGCCCAAAATGCCAATAGTGCAAGATTGAGACACTCTCCCCTAATTGCATGTAATACGACACATTGGGAAAGCTGGCTGATGGGTACATGGACACTCTCTATTTTTGCAACTTCTTGTGAGTCTATAATTATTTCAAAATAAAACCTTTTAAAAAATGTGTTTGTTAGAAGTGGGAACACTAAGAGTAGATGAGTCTAGCCCAGGAGAGAAGCATTTATAATACGAAGAGTTCTGAGAATAAACTCCTAGGAAGTCAATACACACGGCCAGCAAAAATGTCACAGAGGAACCTCAGAGGAGAGTGTGAGTATGGAAGCCAAAGGAATAGATTTTCACACACACACACACACACACACACACACACACGTGGTGATCAACAGCAGCAACCGCTAAAGGGGGAGGAACAGGTAGTCTGGTGTTGAAAATGAACACTGAACTAGAAATAGACTGACAAGAAGAAATGGAAGCAGCAAGTGAACTCTTCCAAGAAATTTAACAGACAGGAGAAAGAAAAAGCCATACAACAAACTAAGTAGAGATGAAGGGAGAGATTCAACTTGTTTTAGGAGACAGAAATACTGAATACTTAAAAATGAGGAGTCCTGTAGGGAGGGGAAGTATTTGCATGTTCAAGAAAAGGAGAAAATAAATGGCAGAGGACATGACAAAAGAAGGGCAAAGGAGATAGGATCAACTGCTCAGATAAAAACTTCAGTCTCCTAGAAACCAAGTCTATTTCTATCCTTTGAACGTATGAACATATGACTAAATGTGACCAAATCAGAGAGACAAATATTTTAAATTTGAAAAGCATCATAATATGAATGATTGCTATTGGGCTTTATGATTTATAACATATTTTACAAAATAATACAAGCCTAGATTTAATGAATCAAAACTGAAACTGACCATTATAATGATGCTTCACTTGAAGGCGTATAATTCTCATTTATGAGTCTGGTGAAGGTAATTCCGCATAGTCCATAATGACACAGGCTTGTTGAACCTGTACTGACTTATAAGCCTAAAACTAAATGCTGTGAATAATTTTGCTTTCCTCTAGATGCTTTGTTAGTCTGAAATTTTTAAATACTTATGTACATAAGAATTTTAAAGTAAAACTCATTTTATATGTAAGTCACACTAAAAATATATAGGTTATGTACTAAAGTCTTATAAAGCTAAGAATCAGTCTTTTCTAAAAGAGATATTTAACACTAAGACTTGCTCAATAATTAAGTGATGATAAATTGCACTTACATGTGAAACCAAGCTTGTTGACATTAGCCTTATTGGAAATACATTGGTCACCTCCATTTCTGACATGCATTATAGACCAGTGACTGGTGATGAAACAAAATAGTCTCCAGGGAACGGAAGCTTTTACTTGAAACATTTGAAAGTCATCAAAGTACTGGAAAATAGCTACCAATATTTTGCTGACAAGAGGAAAGGAAATAAACTTGAATAATTAGGGGAGAGGAAGCTTTCTTATTTTCATTTGTTTGGACCATAGCTTTGAACCATATTTTCTGCATAAGTGCATCATACATGCACCAAATATTATCAGGGTCAAGTATGATATGGTAGCAAATATACGGGCATGAAAATTCATATGAAAGAGGTAGGAGAATACACACTATATTGCTAACCATAGTTATCTCAGAAAATAGAGAAATTGAAGGAAGGATCTTAGAAGAAATTTCATTTTTACTCCATATATTCCTGTATCTTTGCAGCTTTTTCTCTAATAAACATGTGTTCATGTTTACTTCTATAATTAAATAGATGTATTAAATTTTAAAGAAAATATTTGATATATACATAGGTCCTATCTCAGCATTATGATAATGAATAAATAAAATAATATTGAATGTATGATGTAGGGAATGCTCAGTGAAAGTTAGCTGTTATTACACTATTTTGCCAAGATACTGTAAATGATTCTCTGAAGGCATATATATGGCAGATAAAGATTAAAGGTTGCAAACTGACACTCTTCGCAATGAGAGGGAGAGTATATTTCCCCTCTTGCTGAATTGGGGCTAGCCTATAGCTATTTTGACCAACAAAATATGATGAAAGTGATACCATACTGGTTCTGAGGCCAGGCTTTAAGAGGATTGGCAGCCTCTTTCGTAGTCTCATGGAGCCCTGGGTCACACAGTAAAAAGGGCAACTATCCTTAAGCTGTTGAACTGTGAGAAGCCTAGGCTACCTGGAGAGAGGTCCTAGATGAGACACTAGGTGGTGAGAAAAGAGTGTGCATGCCTATAAAGAGGCAGCACAAGGGAGCTCCTTTGTGACGAAGGAATAGTTCTGTATCTTGATGCTCATGGTAGTTACATGAATCCATATATGAAAAAATATCATAGAATTATACATAAAGCCATGAGAAAAAATGAACACGTGAAAAGTGGTAAAACTCCAGTAAAAACTGTAGTCTAACTAATTGTATTGCACCAAGCAATTTCCTGGCTTCACCAAAGCACCAGCTATGTGACTGAGGATGTTATCTTGAAAATGGATCCTCTGGAAATGACACCTGATAAATCAGAGACAAACTATCCAACCAAACGTTATTAGATCCACAAGACTGTGAGTAAAAATAAAATGGTTTTTGAGGTAGTTTGTTACACAACTATAGACAGCTAAAACAGTGTAGTTAAAGGGTCTTTTCCTCTTTTTTCTTGCATTTTCTAATTTTTCTACAATAATCATGTAATTCTTTGATATACAAATAAATCATAACCTGGAGATATTATTTTGGTCTAAGTGAAAAGGCTGAGAGAAGATGGAGTATTTTCCAATAGAAAAGCACTCCACAAAAATAACTAATAAAGCTGGATATATCTATAGATCTATATCTACAGATCTGTTAAATGACCCCTCAGATAGCCATGGAAGCAATGAGAATTAGAGGGCTAAAAATTATTTTTAAGATTTTTTTTTTGATGTGGATCATTTTTTTCCACAGTCTTCATTGAATTTGTACAATATTGCTTCTGTTTTATGTTTTGGGGTTTTGTTTTTTTTTTTTTTCTGCCACGAAGCATGTGGGATCTTAGCTCCCTAACCAGGGACCGAACCTGCACCCCCTGCATTGGAAGGCGAAGTCTTAACCACTGGACTGCCAGGAAAGTCCCTAGAGGGCTAAAATTTTGTACAAGAGGAAAACTCAAGATGTTGAGCTTTGGATCAGCCATACTACTATCAGACAGAGTAGACTTTAGCAAGAAGAATAACTAGAGAAACAGAAATATTTCATCATGATAAAGTGGCAAGCACAACAGTAAGATATAGCAACTCTAAATCTCTATGTTCACAATAAAACATCTTCAAAATATATAAAGAAAAAACTGACAGAACACTATGGGGAGCAGTAGACACATTCACACTTGCATGAAGACATTAACACAATTCTTGTAATAGCTGATAGAATAGGCAAACAAAAAAATCAATTCATAAGGATATGTGAATTAACATTAACCACAATTAACAAAATTTACCGATTCAACATAAATGTTGAATATAGATGTTTAACAGCACCTAACAACATTATTTTCAGAATTACTTTCATATGAATTTTTCTATCAAAAAGTTTTAGCCTACTTGAAAAGACACTACACAAAATAGGATATTCCAATGGCTAATAAACATAAGAAAAAGTTCAGCATATTAGTCATTTGAGAAATGCAAATTAAAACTTCAATGCAAGATCTCTACATATGCACCAAAATGACTAAAATGGAAAAGATAGCCAATGTCAAGTGTTGGTAGGAAGAGTGTGGAACAACTGGAACTCTCATACAACTTGGAAAATTGTTTGGCAGTATCCACTGAAGTGGAACATATAAATACAGTATTAATTCTTCCTCTCGGGTACATATGCCTCACCCCAAGTCCCAATATTCAGTTACCAAAAGAAATGCATGCAAATACTCACCACCCAAGACATGTATAACTTTCATAAAAACACTACTTTTAATAGCCGCAAACTGAGAAAATTCCTTAATATTCATCAGCAATATAATAGAAACATAATTGGTAGTATATTCACATAATGAAATACTATACAACGATAAGAATGATCAAACTACAGCTACACACACAGACAGATAAATCTCACGAACATAAGGTTGAGCAAAAGAAATCAAACAACAGAGTAAATACCGTATATTTCCTTTTTTATAACAGGGTAGACACAGAGATGCACCACCCAGATGCCCCTAATGGAATTTTCTGGGAATGTAGTGGAAGATCGCTGTCAAACCCTTCAGGAAGCACCTCAGCTGCAGAGAACTGCCTCACCCACATTCAATAATTGATGGAGGTGAGGCTATAAAGGCCTGGCAATTTGGGCCCAATGTGGGATAACTGACCAGCCATGTTAGTTTCAGAGCTCATGGAGGAGGAGGCTGAGGCTGGCAAATCTACACCCCAGCTCTACTTCTCCCTCTGCAGCATATGATGTCAGAACAGGTAAAACTAATCTATGGTGTTAGAAGTCAGGATAGTGGTTATCCTTGGGTTGGGGATGGAGGGGATTCTGTCTGGAGGGAGGCAGGAGGTGGGCTTCTGCGGTGCTGGTAACATTCTGTTTCTGAGATCTGTATCACTTTGAAATTTCATCAAGCTGTACAGTTATAATTTGTGCATTTTTCTATATGTACATTATACTTTGCTTGAAGGTAAAAATAAATATATGTATAAAAGATAAAATGTACAAATACATTAAAAGTATAAATACTTTATAGGTATGTTATGCTTTGATAAAATGTTCACCTAAAACTTTTAACTTTAAAATAGATGAATGAGTCAATTAATTTTTCAAATTAAATAAAAATACTGGATTGGAGATAAAGATATGGGGTTAGTCACTATCTCATTTACTGACTACTCTGGGACTTTGCACAAGTCTCTTAAATTCCCCCAAGCCCACAGTTCCTCAACTATATGAAACTAAAAACACAACCAACTTATCCTTATCTATAAGTCATTTTTACATATATACACTCATTTTCCAATCCCACAACTTCTCTGAGTAATGGATAATTGGGTTTTTTATACCCATTTTTGTGATAGCAAAACAATCTCTAAAGGTTAGGCAATGTGCTAGAAGTTACAAAGACAGTAAGTTGCAGAGGCAGCTCTAGAATCTAAGTTTCCTAGAGCTGGTGTCTTCAACATCAAAGCAAGACAGTATGTTTAAGAGAAGTATGCAATTAAATATGCTAATGGCAATAACCACCTACGAAGATTTAGCACAGAGAAAAATGATTAGAAGTTAGGGGAAAAACTGATTTTAAGTGATGGTAAAGAGAATTCAGGGCTTCCCTGGTGGCGCAGTGGTTAAGAATCCGCCTGCCAATGCAGGGGACACAGGTTCGATCCCTGGCCCGGGAAGATTCCACATGTCACGGAGCAACTAAGCCCGTGCACCACAACTACTGAGCCTGTGCTCTAGAGCCCTCGAGCCACAACTATTGAGCCCACGTGCTACAACTACTGAAGCCTGCGCGCCTAGAGCTTGTGCTCTGCGACAAGAGAAGCCACAACAATGAGAGGCCGCACACTGCAACGAAGAGTAGCCCCCACTCGCCGCAACTAGAGAAAGCCTGCGCACAGCAACGAAGACCCAACACAATCAAAAATAAAAACATATAAATAAATTTATTTTTTAAAAAAAGAGAATTCAGACTTCATGGTGTAAAAGAAAAATTAAATTACTCAAAATAAATAACCCAGTGGAATAAAACAAAAGACAATGGTTAAGAGGGGAAGAGGCAAAGAATATCTACTCTAGGTTGTAGGAGCTATAGAACTTGTGATAGAAATCTTGTGATTCAGTGTTCTATCTTCATTCTTAACGTTGTAATTATAAGACATGATCCTGTCAGAAGGAAAGGAGCATTTCTTAGTAAATTGTCATTCTATTGGTCTGAAAATTCAGTGCTTTCTCCAAAGACCTGACTCTGTACTCTATTCTTCTGGATAAAACTCATTAAATTCTGTTAAAACTCCCCTATCAGAACCATACAAACTTTAAAAAAAAGGAAAAACAATAATGTCGTCCCCTTCTTTCAAAACAAGGCCCAGTATAAATTTAAGAAAGTACAAATTACACAGCAACTTCCATTCAGCCTTCATCCTTTACTAAGCCCTGACTTCCTCACTTTGATTTATAGATACATTTCTCTCAGGGATCTTTAGGGACAGTTAGTTGGCCCAAATTCAACTCAGTCACACTGTTTGCCAAATAAAAAGTCTCTAGTGTGTCCTTTCATGTTTTGATGTGTATCTTCTTTTGAATACCTTATAAAGTTTACGATTCTTCAAGTCCTGGAAAAATGCTCACACCTTGCTGCACTGTCCATTTACCCTTCACTCCTAAAAGATCCCCGGCTTGCCAATTAAATCAGTTAATTTGTAGGCCAATTAAATTAGATCAATCTGTCAGTTTTGTTAAATTAATTAAATTGGTTGTTTGATATCATGTAAGACCAGGATAGAACAAAACAAATCTAAAATCTTATGCCCATAAGGAAGAAATAGCTGAAGAAATCAATCATTAGAATGTATCTTCTTACAACACAATAAGATGCTATGAAGAAGGACCAATTCACAGGCACTTGATGCCTTTTCCTCAATTTCTGGTGCCTCACACTGCCCTAACTATTTGGATTATATGAAATACTTATAACAGCAATTATAAGAGATATAAACAGCAGTTCCTCAAGAAACTATTAAATCAGAGTGGCATATTCCCTTTTATATGTTTTCCACATAAAAATGCTAAACAATTAAACTGCCTGTAAAGTGAACTAAGAAACTTATCAATCACAAAGCCACACTCATTCATCAACATTTTTAAGGATTTATAGAAGCAGCAGTGCTCAGACTCAGAAGGCCCTAGCATTTGTTAGGAAAAATACTTTAGAATTCTCTTTGCATTAGATTTTAATAGTATGGCCCCCAAAACTTTATAGGCTAGTTGTATACCTGAAACTAAATTAAACATTAATGATTTTCTTTCATTTAAAATGTGTTTCTATTTCAAATAATTAGTCCATTTAGACCAAAAAAAGAGAGAGAGAGAAGGTAAAAAACAACAGGAAGTTTCCTTGAACAAGATCCATTTTGATATTTCAACCATAACATCATTTTAAGTCTAACACTTTTTTTTTGCATTTTTCATTTCATGGTCAAATCAAATAACCATAAGAATTTCATTTACTCATCAGTGCACAATGTAACTAATTATGAAACTAGAGAATAAAAAGGAACACTTTTTTGACCAACAGAAACCATTATACTAAGGCATTGTTTAATCAAATCCTTGACAGAATCCTTCTCTTCCCCTCACCCCCAACCCAAACCCTTCTCTAGACTCTGCTGGCTCAAGTAAACAAGTGGATAAGAAAGCCTTTTCTATCAGGATGTCAGATAACTTATGACTCACAGTGATTGGTGATAATACATCGCCTTGAATGTTAAGGAAGGCACATGCCAGAGATGAAGCCAACAGTGTATTTCATAAAGCTGCAAATGCGTAAATTTAGACTTCAGGTAAAAGGGACAATAAAAAGTCATCATGCAGGTCTGCTATGTAAGTGTTATAGTGCTTATGAAATGTGCTGTAATATCCAGCAGAATAGTGGCAGATGATGCGATGCACAGTGCCTGCCTGGAGCCACAGGGCACCTAGCATGCCACACTCCTTACTACCGACGGGTGGACAGCATGTTCCTAACACATCCACTAAGTTAATTTCATAGGGTGTGGTCTACAATTCCTGGTGGGAGTGGTCTAGGAAGCAGGGTGTTGCGCTGCTCACATGTTTGTGGAACGGTCAGTGATCTAGGGCGAATGTTCGCTTGGTCTTCTGTGAAGCCCAAACCTTTGTTCAATTCGGGGCATATTTTTCTCAGATATTCCAACTCATTACTCCAAACTGCCCCAGGTGCAGAAAGCTGGAGCAGCCACATCTTGGTTATGCTGGTGTAATGGCAGGATTTGCAGGGCTGTCTTGCAGTGCTGCTGAAAGGAGAGAGGTGTGGATTGCTCACATCTGACAGACTAGCGTGTGAGCACTTTCAGTCCCATAGAGAGTTACAGAAAACGAGAACTCGAAAGATAAATTCTGCTTTATACTCACTCGCTGCTTCTGGTATTGGCAAGTACCCAGACATCACACATGCTCTCTAGAGATGCTTTTGAGAGAAAATAGAACACAAAAAAAGACTAAATAAATATATGGAGAGAGAGAGAGAAAGAGAAACATTAAAATTACTCTTGCTATTGCTTTATAATCAGAACCCTGAACTATGCCTAACTTACTTCTTGACCCGCAAAGTTTCCATCCATTTTTTAAATTGTTATTCATAGCAGTACTCATTTTCCTCTGATCTGATCTTGTGAACAGAAGGGTCCTAATAATGTTGTGATTTCAGGGACATATAGCAAGTGCTCACCACGCCCCTTCCAAAATTCCTCCAGCGAGCTGACTGATTCCTGAAATGCCACAATTAGTAATTAACTGCTTTGTCTAATGTTTATTTCCTGATGGTATGTAAATTTCAAAATAAATATCAGTTAAGCCTTACCAGTCATTTTCAACCATATAAACAGGTTGATAAAATTCTATCCTTGAGAGCAGGTGAGAAGGAGGGCACACAAAGGCTATATATGATGCACTGCACAGAGGACGCCAGCTTTGGGGAGGAAAGGAAACACCTAAGTAGAGAGTAATTATAAAGAAAGAAGAAGTAAAGGTAGAGAAACGTGCATCTCATGGCTCCTCTATGATCCCAAATTCCCTTTTGCAAACCCAGTAGCTTGTTCTCTGGTTGAATGCTATGCATTATGAGCGTCTCTGAAGCTTCTAACAGGCTTCATAAGGAGCTAAAAGAATGGAATTCCGGAACGGGTTTGCCGAACTCCCCCCTCTCAGTGAGGCCAAACCAAAGGGAGAGCTCAACAGGAGGAATGAAAATAAATAATTATATTGGCCTTTTGAAAATGACAGATTATATGTCTATTTCCCCCTTAAAACACTAATGAATTGTGATGATACAGTGAAACCTATGAAGTATAAGTCCACAATTCCTCCTCCAAAATCCTCAAAGATAGAAGTGTTTCAGGGGGATTTTCAAAATATAATATAGTACAACTATCAGATATGTATAACACCACTGGTGGGGACTAGGGTGGCTATTCATTATCAAACAGTATAATTTATACCCTGAAGTTTGGTTTTTAGGTTCTTTTTGGTTTAAGAATAAAGGATTAAGTGATCGTAGATTTTACCATAAATGTTTCTGTCATCAGTTTTGGACTGGGATGATCAAGAACTGTTTCTGCAACATTTTTCTGCAGCACAAGCAGTCCCTAGTTTGTGACGCATGTGTTGAAAGTACCCATCAGGGGAGGAGGTGGTGTGAGTGGATGATTTTCATGCTTTATTCAAAGTCCCTTAGCAAAGCACTCACCAAAGCCAGAGTGAGTGAGGCTGGGGAGACGGCTTTTCTTCTACTGCTCTTCCCTGATCAGTATCTCAGGCAGAGCAGCATTACTCCCCAGTTAAGATACCATCATCACTCAAGTGCGGTCGAGTGAGGAGGCTAGAAAAGGAATGACGGACAGCACCAGCTTGCCATCTTCTTTCTCGACGTTAGTTGCCTTCAGGATCCTGCCTCTTTTACCTCTAAACGTAATTTTCTTCTTCTCTGCTGTGCACAGACATATCATCATCTTTTAAGTTCCTGTCCCAGGGCGCAGGAGCTTATGAAGAGAGTTAGAGAGTTGCCTACACTCCTTCTAGCCCAGCCTTTTGTTCAGAATGACTATTCCCATTTCACCTAATGATGGAGTTATTGTTTTCACACATCCTACACATCTCCAGCACTACATCCTTAATTTATTTCTTGATGTTTCTTCTCAGATAATGTATGCCCACTTCAAACTAAAGCTGACCTCCTAATAGTCTCCTTAAAATTGGCTTCCCTCCAGTCTTCTCTCTCCCACAGCCAAGGAAGCTCAAAATCCTAGAGGTATCAATGACTCCAGTACCTACTTTTCCCCCCAAATAAGGGGCAGTGAGCAACGCCTGCCAGTTCTTTATTTGGAAAACATCTCTTTTCATTTCCAGCCTATTTCTGAAACTCATAGCCTTCTCCATCCATACCTGATCTACTGGGGCACTCTTATAAGAGAAAACACCCCACCCCATCTTCACGCAGCCAAACAACACATCAGAGTCAATGAATCTTACTGAAGTAACTTTCCATCTTACCCTTGCTCTGTTTGGAACACTATAGTGTTGCCAAGAATTAGAAAATATGTATGTACTCTTTAATCTGCTTTCAGAGCCCTCTGTAATACAAACCCAATTTGCTTTTCCATTTTTATTTTTCAATCCTCTGCTCCAATATTTCTAAAGATACACTGGTCCCAGCACATTATATAAACTTGTCAGCATCTCCCCAAACTCCTTGCTCATTTTCATACTGTTCACCTGCTTCAAACCTGACTCCATTCACTCATCAAAGTTCAAGTTTCACTTGTCCATGAAGGCTACTGCTTACACTCATACCACTTGGATTGTGTTTCTATGTGTTCTGGATATGGAGATACAGAACATACACTGGTCGTTGGTACAATGTTGGTGAATGGCCACTCTAGTCACCTGCCGGCCTCCTGAGTCTCAGGGTTAGCCTCTGCTGTTGGCCTAGGGGCACATACGCAGGAAAGCCCAAGTGTTAAACCCACACATGGCCACTGTGAACAAAACAAAGTGTGGAAAATTACAGAGGATCATCGTATAAACTTTATCGGCTAAAGATCAAGATGAGGTCTCTTTACTGGGACAAATGAGCACATGCCCTGGAACATGGTATACAGCTATGGCTCTAGAGGAGAAAATATATAGAGGGACAATGGAACATGCTTATGATCTGGTGCCAAGGTCAGTCAGTTCTCTGGCTCTATGTCATAATTCAGTTTTCAAAAACTTCAATCATCTCATTTCTCATAGGATATTATATTGCTCCACTGTCTTAATGGCATCACATTGCTAGGGCTTGGGGAGCAGGAGGCAGCAAGTACTCTAGATATCTTGTATTGACATTTGTGCTCTAGATTCAGAAAATAATTACAAAGAAAATTCAAGACCTGCCATCATATTGAAGTTCCTCTGTATCCAGAAGTGATACATTTTACTGTCTGCTTCTAAGTGGCACAGAAATGTAAGGGCCTATTTGGGTTTTAGAAACAACTGTGGTCTTTGAGACTATTTTCTGAGTAACCTAAAGGGCTGTTAACACGGAGAGTATCCTAGAGCAAGAGAAAGTTTTCTAGTACAAATAGCTTTCCTAACTGCTCCTTATGACCGTGAAGCTCTAATCATGCTGAAAGCCTCTGAGGAAAATTGGGATACTGAATGGAGCCTGTTGCAAAACTGGATAGAGGAATCACAGCAGTGACACCTGGGTTTTGAAACAGCTAGGCTCTTTTCAGCAAACCTTTTAAAAATATGCCTGGCTGCTAAGAGTCCTATTAGAGACTGAACCATGTGCATAGGACATGAGCAAGTGGCAGCTTATGATCTGTTCTATTCATCATAAACTTGGCATTATCTGATTCATCAACCCACTAAACTTTAAACGCCTGACAATTTCTTATTACCAAGTAGAAGTATAATATGCAAGACAGGGCTTGAGAAGGTCATGAAGGCACAAATATTTTGCATGAGTAGATGGACCCATTTCTCATTGTGCGTGACACACAGCTATCTTTCCCTAAATCCATACATAGGGCCCTGCAGGAAACTGTCTATGACTGGGAAGAAAATCATTCAAGCCTTATTTGCAGATAAGTCTTTATTAAATGATGGCATCAACTGGAAATGTACCCCACTCATTGTTGGCCTTGAATGATAATGAAAAAGGGAGACAACCCAGTGGGCAGAATTTATTTTTAATCAACCTTGTTAAATTTCACATACAATAAATTCCACGGATTTTAAGTGTACAGGTTGATGAGTTTTGACAAATGTATATGTCTATGTAACCAACATCCCAATCCAGATACTTAAGATGTCTATCCCCCCAAAAAGTTCTTTGTACTTCTTTGCAGTCTACTTCCCCATACCCATTCCCCACCACAGGGAATCAACAATGTGACTCCTATTACTTTAGTTTTTGTCTGTTCTGGTAATTCATATAAATGAAATCATCAAATATACTCTTTTCTGTCTAGTGCATTTTGCTCAACATAGTGTCTGTGTGGTTCATCCATGTTGGTGTCCATGTTGGTGCATGAATCAGCAGTTCATTTGTATTACTCAGCAGTATTTCATGGTATGTATGTATCATCCTTTGTCTATTAATGGGCATTGGGGTGTTCCCAATTTGGGGCTGTTATGAATAAAATTACTCAGAATACTCATGTACAAATCACTTTAGTGGCGTGCGCTTCCATATATTTGGGTAAATATTTAGGAGTGGAATTGTTGGGCCGTATTGTAAGTGTATGTTTAACGTGGTGAGAAATGAGTGGACTGATCTTTGAACAGGAGAACCTTTGGTCTACTTTGCCTGAAAGGAGATGTAGCCTGAGGCAGAGATCTGTAGCAATGCATGGATATATAGTGGCTAATAGTTTGCATATAAATAGCCAGAGACTTGTTTAAAAAAAAAAAAAAAAAGATCGAAAATGGATTAAAGGATATTTGGAGAAGTATGTGAAAGGGCCTGGAGTGTGAGAATCTTGATTCTCATGTGTTGGTCACTCATCACAAGACCCTCACTAAAGAAGATGCTCCCGATAAACAGGCAGATGTAAGTTGGCCTCTATACAGCTACACAGATGTGTTCAAAACAAAGTAGCCAGGATGCTAAGTCAGAGATCACGCATAGGTTTAGCACTTGGACTTTCACTCACAAATCTTGACCTGGCTAAGTTTTGTCTCATATGCCACTAACAGAGAACAACCCTGAGCCACAGGAGGCTATGCTATCAGGGGACCCAGAGAGCCAGTTGATTACATTGGATCCTTTCCATTGTGGAGAGGGAGCAATTTTCCCTGTTCAGAGTGTTGCTTGTTCTGTACTGTGAATAACAGCAGCATTCATGAACTTACTAAATGGTATTTCAGAAATCAGTTTTCTTTTGAATAAGGAACCATGTACCCATTTTATACTGGAAAAAATAATCAGCAGATACCCATGAGATTTACTGATCCTTCCGTGTACAACATTACCCAGAGGCTAGAAGACAGTATCTTGTAAATTTAGGATGTACTCTTACCTGGTGCTAAATATGCTCTGAACCATTGATAAATGTGTACTCTGCATCCCATTTCCAGAATACACAGAACCATGACTGCTATGGGCTGAATTTTGTCCCCCCCACAAATTCATATATTGAAGTTCTAACACCCAGTACCTCAGAATATAATTGTATTTGGAGATAGAGCCTATAAAGAAGTAATTAAAGTAAAATAAGGTCATATGGGTGGGCCCTAATCCAAGTGACTGGTTTCCTTCTAAGAAGAGGAGATTAGGACACAGATACACACAGAGGGAAGACCTTATGAATACACTAAATGAAGACAGCCATCTGCAAGCCAAGGCGAGAGACCTCAGAAGAAACCAACCCTGCTGACACCTTGATATTGGAGCTCTAGCATGAGAAAATTAAATTTTAAGTCACCCAGTCTGTGTTATTTTGCTGTGGCAGATGATAGAAGTCACATCTCTCTATTGCATTTAATGACTCACAAAAATTTAGTTTCAGTCTCCATGAATCTTGGCTTTGCTGGGGTAGGGGAACAGAATTTGCCAGCCAAAGATATGTCTTTGGCAAAGGATCATTTTAGGCTGATTAGTTTTAAGAAACTGCAGACACAGGAGGAGCTCTGAAAACTGAGTACAAGATACCTTTTTGTAAGAGACACTTACACGTATAAGAGAAATCTCCATTAGTAAGGGAAGGGTGTATCCCTCACAGTAGCAGAAAGAGGAGGGTACCTAAATCTCTAGAAACTCTCGTCAATGGACGAGGCTAGGACTTGAATCTGTATAACAACTTTACACTTATTTACTGTGCTTTTCCTGGTAACCGCCCATAAATGACTCCCCACCTCCTACATCTTCATTTGTCTTTAGCTGAAGATAGTATTTAAAGTGATTGCTTCTACCATTTCAAAGAGTATTCAGTTTTCCTGTGTATCTCCCTTGTATACAGGAGGTATATATGTTATTAAACTCTTGGTTTTTTTCTCTTCTTAATCTGTCTTATATCAACTTAATTATTACACCAGCCAAAGAACCTAGAAGGGAAGGAGAAATAAATTTTCCTCTCCAACACTGGTTAATAAGCCTCAGTACGCAAAGGGTGCTGAGGAATCAGGAGTCCGGCAATCTCAGGCTGCTGTCCTTCCATAATATGGCTTGAATTCTCCATCCCCCATGGGGTCATCTGGCAGAACAGTTTGGGGAGGACAAAAGTCAGAGAAGTCTGAGACACTGAGCATTTTTTAAAGAGACTAAAATGACCAAAGGGACTGGTTAAATAGTTATATTTAAGGTTAATAACAGATACAACATTGTTATATTTATTTTCCTGCTCATCAGCAGGAGGAGACTGATGGGGAAAACTGACAACCAATACATAAAATAGAAACTTATATTATCTCTGCATATATAACTTGTTGTCGGAGTCACCTTTTGCAACACTTACTACAGTATATTGTGGGGAGCAAAATTTGCCACCCCAAAATGTGTCTCTTTGGCATGTGGATAATTTCAAGATGAAAATAATCAAAGCCCAAAAGACTCACAAAAAACCATCCTCCTGACTGCCTAAAAGAATTTAAATAAAGGGCCTGTTCCCGGAATAGCACTATCACCAGAGATATCTGCAAAGAATACAGGTGTGATGGGGGAGAGATCACAGTCTACCCTGTGACCCACTGTCTCTGCATGGCCCAGCAAACATTCATTTACCAAACATTTGCTTTTCTGTGTCCTTGTGAATTGCCATCCTCCCCTTTGCAGTCCTAAACCACTACCACCAATATTCTCTTTTGTCTTTAGCTGAAGGTGATATTTGAGGTGAGGGCTTCAGCCATTTTGAGGATTTACTCAGTATTCCTGGGTCTCTCCCATGTACACGTTATTCAACTTGGGTTTGATTGTCTCCTGTTAATCCGTCTTCTGTCAATTTAATTCTCAGGTCAGCCAGAAGAACTTAGAAGGGTAGAGGAAGATCTCTTCTTCCCTCACAGTATTCATAGGAGCACATTTAGGAGATGCTGACTTCTATTTGACTGAGAGACCATTGTTGACAGGGCAAGTAGATGAACGTCAGCAAAAATGCATACATTTTTTAACCCAAAACTAATCAATGATCAAATACAAGAATGCATAATATGTCTGATGACCATTTATTCAACCTTAAAAACCAATCAGAGCCCTAGAAAAAATTAGAAAGTAATCAAAAACACTCACAGGTGGGCTTCCCTGGTGGCACAGTGGTTGAGAATCTGCCTGCTAATGCAGGGGACACGAGTTCGAGTCCTGGTCTGGGAAGATCCCACATGCCGCGGAGCAACTGGGCCCGTGAGCCACAATTACTGAGCCTGCGCGTCTGGAGCCTGTGCTCCACAACAAGAGAGGCCACGATAGTGAGAGGCCCGCGCACCGCGATGAAGAGTGGCCCCCGCTTGCCGCAGCTAGAGGAAGCCCTCGCACAGAAACGAAGACCCAACACAGCCCAAAAAATAAATAAATAAATAAATAAATAATAATTAAAGGTGCTAAAAAATAAATAAATAAATGTATTAAAAAAAACCCACAGGTTTATTTACTATACCTTATTATATAATACATAATATTATTTGCTTTTATAGATGTTTCATAACCTGATCAGCTCTCTATTATTCAAACTTTAGATAATTTCCAAATTTTTTAAATTATAAATAATATTACGTTATGTTCTAATGCATGATTTTTTTTCATATTTCTGGTTATTGCCTTAGGCTAAATTCTAGGAGTGGGGTTTCTGGGTTAAAAGACTAGAATAATTTTAAGGCTTTTGGTATTTATGACATTTCTTCAAAAATATTGTACTAATGTGTGCTTCCACCTGGAACATGGAATATGTCCATTTATTTAAATCCTACCAAATGTTGGATTTTGCATCTTAATAATTTGATGGGAGGAAGGCTATATTATTTCAATTTGTATTATTTTTGTTATTCCATAGGTAAAATATTTTGCATGTTTAAGTCAACCATTGTTATCCCTTTGGTGATCTCAGGCACTGGACTTTAACTGAACTGGCCCAAGTCTAGTTTCAATAACAAAGTCAACAGAGAAATGCATAGTAATGATGAATATCACCCCCTTTAAATAATTGCGCATGTAACATGGGTGAAATGTGCCACATAATTAACCTATGTGTGGACTCAGGACAGGTTATCTGGCGATGAACAAAGCAAAAACAACATTGAAGTGCCAGTCTGATGCTTGAAGATAATTACACCTTTTTTTCTAAACAGCTAACACTGACATCCTCTTTAAAATGGAAAATCAGATGTGGCATTCTCTGTTGAGATATTTTTAATATTGGTTAAAAATAATCTTCAAAACAATATCATTTTTGTCATATGAAAAGCAAATGAGTAACTTGAGAAAAAAGTTATATTTTAATTTTTCCAGAAATAAATGCTTAATTTTTTTCTTATTTTTCTAAGGCTCTCTTTAAATCCTGAATGGTTAACAATGAGATACAGACAGACTTTGCTTCCCATGTCAAAAACAATTAAAATGGAAGACAAATATTCTTTTCATATTTTCATCTTTTGTCTGTAATATGAGCCTTCATTTCAACAGTTTAAATACTTTCTTGTCTCTGATTCAGCCTTTGGTCACACCATTCAAGCCTAGAGAAATTTTAGTTAGCTTGAATTGTATTTGGATATCACAGAGCTAGTTGCCAAGCTCTTTATTCTAAAGCAGAACCCCTCACGTATATTCATAGTCTTTGACATAGCTGTGTTTGTTTTGCAAACTAGTTCTTGTTCTAACCAAATAAAGTATGATTTGGCCAAGTAGGCTCTAAACTACCAAAGTAACATGTAATATGAACTCATGTATGTATATGAATTCATACTCTGCAGACAAACGCATCATACTGTAACTCTACCAGCATTCACAAGCGTTCCATCACAATTAGAAATTATTATTATTATTATTTTAGAAATTACTTTTATCAATAGAGGACCTTTAAGAACATTGCTGGGTTTAGCTACACAATTATAAGACTTATCTATACAACAAACAACTATCAACTTGAAATGTAGACAGGATAGCATTTAGAGACCAACTGTAGCATTAAAATTTATAGTAAACTCTCATAGAGAAAGTCACAGGGTAAACAGCACGAATAACAATACTAAGTTCCTTGAAAAACGAATCCTGTTAATTCTACTATAGAAAAAAAAAATACCAATGTGTTTAACAGGAAGGCTTACAGTCCTTGAATGCTCTTACTCAAATAGGAAATTAAAATGAAGAGGTGTAGATTTGGGGATGAGGAAGTGATTGGTTTATGCTAATCAGAATATACTCCTGAGTTATATTGAGGTGACACCTGAAAGCGTGATCTAAGGTAGGTAAAAAAGAAGTAAATCAATTTCATCTTTTGATCATTTGTTAAGGACTCTCTGATTTTTGTCTTAGATAGTCATTTGTTGATTTGTCATTCCACAAAATAATACAAGAAGAAGTACTATTTTCATAAAGTGGGTAGATAGAGATGGAGCTAAGAAATGAGAATGTGTTTTAATTTATTTAATGAAACATCTATGTTATGAATTTCAGTAGGCAGGAAGATATAAGGATCTTAAATTCTAAAGTTAATCTCTGGTTCACACCAAGCTTTGGGTGCTATCAGAAATCATGTGGTTGCTAAAGCTATGGGAACAGGTAAGCTCATTCAGGAAAAGAACATGTCAGAGTTAGAAAAGAAGCTTGGCAAATATCAGTATTAATGAAATGGGTCAAGAAAGCATTGTCAATAAATGGAGATTAAAATTTAGCCATGAGAGAGCAGGAAGTAAAGCAGAAGAGTTGTTATGGAAGCCAAAGAACAGAAAGTGTCAAGAAGATAAGGGTAATCAAAAGCCTCAAATGTCCTTAGAGGAAAATAAGATAAGCACTAAAAGTGTCCACAGGAGCTAGTAATAGGAAGCCATTAAATGCTACTTGGGCGATGGAGAGTTTTAGGTCTTGGGGGAGGCAGAAACCTCAGTAGCACACTGAGCTGATCAGTAAACAAGAGGAGAGAAAGGAAACAGATGTGCACGCTGTCTGGTTTCTCTCACCGCCTCAAAAATTCCTGTTTTCAAAAGTTAAAGCAATGAGAAAATTCACCTGTATTTCTCAGGGACACATGGAGGATAGCCTCACGTAAGAGGTACAAATAAAATACTTAAGGCCACCCATTTGCTTCAACACTTCTTTTTTTTTTTAATTTTTTTAAAAAATTAATTAATTAATTAATTAATTATTTTTGGCTGTGTTGGGTCTTCGTTTCTGTGCGAGGGCTTTCTCTAGTTGGGGCAAGCGTGGGCCACTCTTCATCGCGGTGCGCGGGCCTCTCACTATCGCGGCCTCTCTTGTTGCGGAGCACAGGCTCCAGACGCGCAGGCTCAGTAGTTGTGGCTCACGGGTCTAGTCGCTCCGCGGCATGTGGGATCTTCCCAGACCAGGGCTCGAACCCGTGTCCCCTGCGTTGGCAGGCAGATTCTCAACCACTGCGCCACCAGGGAAGCCCTGCTTCAACACTTTTGAGGGACATTTAGGATGGAGTAGGATTTGGGGATGAGAATCTTTTCTTTTTGAAACATTTCCAGCGCATTGAACACTTTTCTAAACTTTTAGATAAATTATCTCATTTCAGCCTTACAACAGCAACTCTAAGTTGGATAATTATACTTGAAATTTACAGGTCAGGATTTAGGCTCATAAGGTGAAGTTCTCAAAGTCCATGACAAAGCAAAGTAGAAGAGCTGGAGGCCAAGCCCCACCTGGCAGGTCCCAAAGTCCATCCACTTTCTACCATGGATTATTACTCATTTCCTAGCACGTCCTTCTGCTGTGGTCCAAGCCAGGTACATGTTCACACACTATCCCTGGGCTAAGGATATGTTTTCATATTTCCTAAAAGCCATCATCTCAAAGCTGTCTTTACTGTAGATCCCCAACATCCCGTCCTTTCAGAATCTCAACTCAGGTTCTAAAGAATTTACCAACATTCTTCTTTATGTGTCTCCCTTTCCCAAAATTCAGAGGCAAACATATGTCAAATGAGTCCTAAGAACATGCAGTGATCTCACAAAGTTTCAAAATTTACAAACTTCATTCAAATAATCATTTTTTAAATGGTTTTTACTTGTATTATTAACTTTGTTGCTAATAATAGTAACTTTAAATAAGGTAAATGCCTGCTTTTCCTGATTAGAAAATTATATGATCATTGCAGGAAATTGGAATAGAATAAGTTTTCTTAACTGATATCCACTTAACAGACTTGCTAGATTAATCAACACTCTCCATTTTCTCTGTAAAGTATTCTGATGGAAGCCCAGGGGACACTGAGTTTGCCTGTGGCTGGCGAGTCTTTCTCTGACATATTTGCAATGTCTCCTCTCACTGGTTGATTGTATGCTCACCAGAATAAGGCTATTTATTCACAAACTTGTTTATGCGAGTTGTACCTATTAATGTGTTTATGGAGTATAATTAAATGTCATATAAACCAAGAAAATATGAGTATGAAAGGAGAGCTACTGAGTCTATAAAAATAATTTGAATTCTTTGGAAAGACTTGATAAAGATAAGTAATTAAAATTTGCTGTTGAATTAAGTGTGGATATAATAACTTTTTTTAATCATAATAATCTGCATTCAGATTGTTTCCAAACCTCTTAAATCCTTGTTAAAGAAGCCAAAAAAAAATAGATTTTATAAGAAAAAAAAAAAAAAGGAACTCCAATTAGCAGAACTTAAAAAAAAAAAAAGCCTGTACCTTTCAAGAAAAATCCAGGAAATACATAAATAAACATTTACTGGTTGAAAGCTTAAATAAAATATAATATTTAGGGTATGTATTTTTCTTTTGATTCTCTGCTTTAACTTAACTGATCAGCTACCTAAAATAATCATGTTTACTAAAAATCATCCATAATCCTACCAGCAACAATGTTAATCACAATTAACATCACAGCACATTTCCTCTAGTCCTGTTCTTTCCATCCATTTTACATGGACTAGGATAGGTCATACTGTTTATTCAGATTTGTAGCTCTCTTATTTGACAGTATATAGCAAGCATTTTCCCCTATAAAAATCATCTTTTCTTTTCCAAATCTACTTTCAGTTTATAGTGTCCTATCATTATAATAAACTATTTCATATACAATAAAAATGCACAGCTCAATGACTTTTGCCATTTTTATACACCAATATACCAAAAGCTTAAATCAAAATATAAAACATAACCATCATTGCTCCCAGAAATTTCCCTCATCCCTCCTTCTAATCAATTATCACCACCACCACCTCAGAGGTATCAACTTGCTGATTTTTATTACCATAGAGTGCTCCTGCCTGGACTTGGATTTCGTATAAATGGAATCATACAGCTTGTATTCTTTTGTGTCTACCCATGCAATTTTCTCCATTTCTACTGCTACCATCAGTCTTCACCACATCCCCTCTTACCCAAACCACTACATTCACCTCCATTCCTTCTACTGCCCCAATACAATCTGTTCTGAACATATCTGCACAAATGCTCTCAAGATGTCATTCAGATCATGTCACTCTCCTGCTTAAAGTCTTTCCAGGGCTTCCCACTGCACTTAGAACAAACTTCCCATTCCTTACTCTCACCTCTAAGTGTGGAAATAAACAAAGACCAACCAAATGAGACAAATAAGGCGATTAATTCTGAGCCTGCTATAGTAAGGGAGTCAGGCACCATCACTTGCATTTTGGCAGAGACACAAACGGGCAGAGGAGTGGGAAAGTTTCATAGCAGA
The DNA here is from genome assembly GCF_965194825.1 of Balaenoptera physalus. Lineage (NCBI taxonomy): Eukaryota > Metazoa > Chordata > Mammalia > Artiodactyla > Balaenopteridae > Balaenoptera > Balaenoptera physalus. The sequence goes on along the minus strand of NC_138890.1, from coordinate 73,097,425 downwards.
ACAAGGGAAGGCTTTGACGTCTTGTTGAAGGCTGTGAGCATGGGAAAGCTACAGGCAGTCTTACTAAAAGAGAAGCATCCTATGCAATTGGTTAGGGGTGCATATTTGGCTTTCTCTGGTTGGTGCTTGATTGGAACAGGGAATTTAAAAAAAAAAAAAAAGCTGTCAGTTATTAATGAAGTCCTGGCCATTTGGGGCTGATTATTTCAGGAGTTATCATTTAGCTTCTGGACTGTCACTGGAGATAGCAATCTGGCTTCCTGCAAGTCTGATTTATACCAGGCTGGCTTCCTGGATTGTTTATTATAGATAAGAGTTTGGTTTTCTGGGCAGATTGCTGCAGGTTGTGACGTCAAAGTTTTATTTTTAACTATGATCTGGCCATTGTATATTCAGCTTCTTCATGAATTCCCTGCTCTCTGTTACCGTGTTATGCCCTCTTCTCCTCCTTTGCTCATGGGTACTGGCCAAAACAGCTTCTGATAAGTCCACTAAAATTTCAAACTCAGTCCTGCCTCCCAGCCTTTGCATATGCCTCTGGAATGGCTAACTCCTTCTCAGTCTTCATTTCTCAGCTTAAATCTAATTTCTTTAGACAGCTTTTCCCAGACCACTCTATTTAAATCAGTTTGCACCATCACTACTTTAGTAACTATTAACCCTTGTTTGTTTTCTTTATTTCATTTACAATTTTGTGATTATTCTTATTTTCCTACTTTTATTTCATTTGTCTGCTCCACTGAACTGTAAGTTTTTGGAAGCAAGATACAGTTTTTGCCATTATATTTCCTGTACCTAACAGAGTGCCTAGAACAGAATAGGCCTTCAATAGAAATTTGTTCAATGACTACTTAAGTCTGCCTCTCTCACTTTTCCCATCTTGCTTTTAAGACTAGTAAATTAGAAAGTTTTACATATGCTGTGGACTTTTGCAAGAATGAGAAATATCATGATGAACATAATTATTAAATATTATCAAACCAACAAGGCTAATATCTTAAATTGGAGTTATTCTCATCCTTATGTAACATATATATCATTATTTTTAAATCCGATTCTTCAAATACTCTAATAGAATTATAGTGCAAATCTATGTAACATGATGAAATTATTCTCTATAATTTGTGTTACTTAAAACTAATCCAAGATTTCCAATGGAACAACAACAGAAACCACTAACAACAAAAACACTGTACGGAGGAAACAAAGAAGACGCATTAAAATTTAGTTCTGATTCATTACATTTGGGTGAACTAATAAATGCCGAGCATACTGAAAATTGATAATGGACAGCAAATAATGTAGTGCTTCACAATACAAATACAATGGTAAAATCACATAGGTATTCGTTAGCAGTTTTTTTGACAATTCAGAAGGCACGTCAACATCTTCTGGTGATTCGTGTTCATCTTTAATGATAGCAAGAGCATTTGCTGCTGCTTCATATATATGAGTTTATGAATGGAGAAGGAGGGAGCCGTTTTAATTACTCGGACACTAACCTAATAGGAGTCTACCTTATCATTTTACTTAATAATTAGAAACTCAAAAATGATCCCTTCTTAAATTATTCTTTCACATTAAACTGTCATTCTAAGAGAGGATGGTAAAACATGAGATTTTCCTCTTAAGTACAAATATCACTTAGGATACTGTGCTTTCTTAAGTCCAAAAATCAGGACACAGTTTGACGGACAACAAACAGAGGCACTGAAAATGAGGATCCTGTAAAAATATGTTCTCATCATTTCTTCTTCCTTCTAGGACCAACTGTGGACACATGGTAGGGAGGCATATTATCCTTGCCATTATTCAGTTGACCCAAGGGACAAGAAATCAAAATGTCTTTTGTAGTCTTTCAAGGGGATAAGGATTAGAGATGGGAGGGGTGAAAGCTACTGCCTTTATCTTCACACCTTTTAAAACTAGGAAATCCATTTAATGTTGCGTGCATATTCCAAAATGGTGATTACCGTGAAAATATATTAACAACACATGCTAATGAGATAAGCCAACAAGGGCAAAAAATATCCACTAATAATAAAAAATAATAATATTTTTTATTATTTTAAAAATAATATTAAAATATTATCCACTTTAATAATGCAATCATAAGAGAAAGTTTTAAGTAGGTGTGGGGAATTATCATAAATGTCAAGGCTCAAAAAATATAATAAAAAGGATTGATGTGTTTTATACATGCTAAATCACTGATGGGGATTTATTATCTACACAAGACTCCCAGCTGACAGAAAAACAGGCTTAGCACATAACAATAACTTTTGTAAAACATTACCGCTTAATTTTACATTTTTCTCTCCTTGTACGCTGAGCTCATAAATCAAAAATTTTCCCATGCACTAAAAGGATATCAAATCTTTTGAAGGAGGTGTGAAAAGTATTTTGCTACTATTTGCATGAAAAAAGAGGAACAATTAGATACTGGTTATTTTCATAAGCATCACATCTATTTCTCTCTCAGGAGTGAATACCAGTATCTCTATTATCAAGACTATGGTGAAAACTCCTGTGAAATCAGTGTTTTCCAGGATAAAGTTAAGTACAGGGGAAAAAGGGATTAGCTTTGTATTAAAAAATTTAGACAAAAATAAAAATAGACATCACTGAAGCTTCCTCAGGAGAGGCCATAAAAATAACCTCAAAGGAATATAAGAGGGAATTAAACCAAGCAAGTGGAGATTAGCTTGGGGAAGTAGACCATAACATTCTAGAGAGTTCAACAAATTTCTGGAAGATAGAAATTGAGGAAAAGCATGTTAACTGCTGAGAAGAGAGCGAAGGGAGTTAGGAATGTGGCTAGGTTGGAGGCTGCAATAAGAGTAGCATGTAGTCCCCTTGCTTTTCCCTAGGGTCCCCAAGCTCAGACGCAGGTATTAAGAGAGGTAGGCTAAAGCGGAAGAGTCTACACCATTCTCCTTTCCTCCTCGTATACAGAGCAACAGTAACCATGGTGGTAATTTTCAGTCTAAGCAAATATATCAGAGAAATCCTCTCTAAACAGGTGGACTAAATCAAGTAGAGAAAGCGAAGACTTTCCGTGTGAGTGTTGGCTCTTATTTTTATGAAAAAAAAAAGAAAGAAAATGTCCCAGAACCCTTGAAAGTCATAAATGTTAGACGAAAGGGGCCTTCTGAGTACCAAGCAGTTTCAATGAAGACAGACATACACCTTTTGCTTTTAGATTAAAAACTAAAATTTATTTCAGGTTTGAGAAAAATAAATAAAATTATGATACATTTGAGGCCTGGCTAGCCACATAATAATGGATAGCCACTGGTTCTGGCTCCTGCAGCCTGGGCTATGTTGGAGGTTCATTCTGCACATTCACAGCATAATGTCGTGCTTGTCTTCTCCAATGTAGCACTGTAGTATTCATATGTTGAATGAAAGTATCCAAAAAAAAAACTAATTCAAGGATAAAAGTTATCCAGTCTTCAACTGACAAAGCCATTCCAACAGTAAGCATCAAATATCCTGACATAAGGACTACGATGGCTTCACAGCACCAACCAAGTCCAGAAATTCCCTTGGCTCTGTGTCATTTGTAAGATGGGATTTAAATCAGGAGAACATAGGATGCAGGCCATGATGGATTCTAGCTCCTATAAAAGTGAGTTTTCAAGCAAAAATCAAAAAATAGTTTCATGAACAATTACCTTATTATGAAAAGTGGCTCTTAGGCCATGAATTAGAAGAGGTTTTGTTTTTTATTTTTTATTTTTAGCACCTTTAATTATTATTTATTTATTTGGCTGTGTTGGGTCTTCGTTTCTGTGCGAGGGCTTCCTCTAGTTGCGGCAAGCGGGGGCCACTCTTCATCGCCGTGCGCGGGCCTCTCAGTATCGCGGCCTCTCTTGTTGCGGAGCACAGGCTCCAGACGCGCAGGCTCAGTAGTTGTGGCTCACGGGCCCAGTTGCTCCGCAGCTTGTGGGATCTTCCCAGACCAGGGCTCGAACCAGTGTCCCCTGCATTAGCAGGCAGATTCTCAACCACTGCGCCACCAGGGAAGCCCCTGAGGTTTTGTTTTAAATGTCAGAAATTCAAGGGTAAAGAAATAGAAGATCCTAAAAGTTTCCAGGGTAGAATCTGGGAGAAGAGATTGCATACAAAACAAATCAAACAAACCAAGAACTGGGGTGGTGTTAGACTTCTTATTTAGAAAACTTTATGCAAGAAGACAATGGGTCAGTACTTTCAAAGAACTGAGGAAAATTATTTTGAACTAGATTTCCAGACCAGTTATACTATCAATCAAATATGACTGCAAAGGCATTTTTAGATGTATAAAGACTCGTAAGTGTTCTTGCCAAGACTGTTTCTGAGTTACCTGAAAACATATTGAAACAAGCAAACTCAGTCAAAATCAAGAAAGAGAAAATGTGAGATCCAAGAAATGCTAGAACTTACGTAGAAGTGCAGTGAATATAATCTCACAATCTTCAAAGTGGAATAAAAGTACAAAACACAACTGGTCAAAATTATATCAAGAAAATAGCACCAAAAAAAAACCTTCACAAAAAAAAACTTGGGATAAATACTATTCTGTAGATAGAATGAGTAAGAGACTAGAAGTGATATGGTGAATAGGTATTATTTTTCTTTCAACATGAAGAAATGAAAGGCAATTAGAAACTTCAGGGAAATCCACATGGGAGCATGTGCAAACACACACACATAGAGTGACGAATACATGGCATGATTTTCAGGTTCTCATGGTGTGTAAGAAAGGTAACTCATTTGCACCGTAAGGCTAGAAACAATATTTTTCAAATTGTACAAGGGTCATGATTTTGGATCAACTGAGAAAAATATAATCCTAGCATATCACTCAGTATTGCATAGAATAACATTTATATAGGAAAATAGTTAAATGCCATTTATTATCAACTTTCAGAATCAAACTATAGAGAAAGCATAGACAACTTAATTAAGATACAGAATTTAAAGGCCATCATCCCTGATACTATAAACAATAAAAGGTATAGCTGTCAACTGCTAGAGGCAAATTGGATGAGATAGATGAAGGCAATAGTAGAGGAAAAAAAATCTCAACTTACTAAGAAGTCAAAATAAACTGTTGAAATGTAATAAAATAAGAAACCATGCTTTTGAGTATACTATTTAAAACTACAGCATAATCAATAAAATAACTGAAAATAATAACAAGTTAGAGTAAGGAGTGGAAATAGTGCATAAAGGTGACAAACTAAGAAAGAGTTTTGAAGACCAAAATAGACAAATGGGACACTGTTGCTCTTATTTTTAAGCTACTGCATCAGAGCCCTCTTGTGCATAGCCTAACAGATTCTTGGCCTTACCTTTGTTTCCAGCCATGGCCATAGTGATCATTTTGTACAGACCTCAACTCATTTCACACTGATGGTTCCTTAACCAAGTGCACACCACCTCCAATGGCTTTCTCTCTATACTCCAGGGCATCTTATGGTGCTGCTGCAGGGCGCCATACCAGTGGAAAGCCCTCCCATGCATCAATGTGCACCCTGCAGAGTTTGGAATTCGATGGTCCAATGCTTCTCCAGGCCATCCTTGGGCAGATCATCCTGAGAAGCATTCTACACACTCCTAAGATCTTTGTGTGATCAAGCGGCAGTTGCCCATGGTTGAGACAAACTCAATAACACCCCTTAGCAATAACTTTTCTTCTTTCCTTTTTAATTTTTCCCACTCTCTCTCTTCTCTGCACAATCACCTCCCAAATAAAGTACCTTCCCAGAGGCCCTTATCTCAGAACCGATCGACAAGGTAAACACAGACTAAGACATCTCCTACATCCCTTGGTTTCTGTTTGTTTGCTTTTTACCATATGCACTCATTAATTTTATTTTAAAATTCTTATGAATATTCACATTATTTATTGTAGATCATGCATTCCTCTCATAATTATCACATGTGAAGATTTTTAATTTTTCTTCTCTGGTTCATTGACAATTGCTACTATGCACTAGTCACTCACTATGTGCTTAAAATGATTTCTCATGTCAAGAAAGATGCTACATCTAGAATCACAGCAGAGAATAACAATGAACATATAAAATTCTAGTCAGTGGAGTATCAAACTGGGAAATACAAAGACAAGAAATACAATTTAGAACTGACAACATTCCCACGGTGAATGAGCCTGAATCTCTTTCTTCTTTTTGTAAAACAGCACAATAATGCTTACTTCTCAAGAAACTGAAATTAGTTTTTAATGATTTTCAAGTACTTCTTGAGGGCTTAAGTGCTGAGATTTCACCATGTATTATATATTTAAACAATTCAGTTCTCAAAAGACTGAAGTGAATAGGAAGTGCCTTGAGCAAGGTATCAGAAGATAGGAATCCTTAATTCACCTCCACCTCATTTTTATTATAATATTGAGGAGAGGAATTTAAACCTTCTGAACCTCAGTTTCCTCATCTTTAAAGTAAAGATAATGTTAGCTCTGCCAAATATCAGGAGTTATTATTAAAGGTTAATAAGCAAATATGTACAAAAGCTCTTGGGAAACTATCAAGTACACTGCAGAATCAGGGCGTTACCATATCTCTGGGAAGTGGATGGCAACAATCAGTGAGAGAGAAAAAAGCCTCCATTAATAGAATGTCCAAATTGAAAAGTTTTGAAGCTGAGTCCCCATGGGCAATTCCTGGGTGTTCTAAAGCCAACTTCAGACAAGCAAAAGAGCTGCCCCAGGGGCAGCCAACAAAAGTACATTGTTTGCTGTCATATTGTTTTGAAAAAATGTGAATCACTTTCTAACACTTAAGGGAAGTTAACCTAAGAATCTAAACTTTCGGCTCCCCTGTAAAAGCTAGGAAATGTGGCCACCTGGCCTGTGTTCTGAAATGTCACTGTTCCCAGAGTTGAGTAAGCTCTTTTCCCCTTGGATGAGGTACAAACCCTCTAAACTGCCACAGTCTCTTCTCCCTTCTACCTCACACCTGGCCCACTTCACTTATTTAGATTATTGATTTTGTCTCTGTAGCAGTTGAGTTTGAAGCTGATGTTCTAGCATTGCATGAAAAGATAGATAAATGTTCTCCCAATTATACTGAAAAAGAAAACTTTGCAGTTTGGAAGATAAGGACTTAGAGCTAAGGAGGAGAGAAGAAGGGGGATGTTAGAGGTTCTTGAAATATAGTCAGACAGTAAAGCTGGAATAGAAGACCAGAGAAAATTCCCTGCTGGATGGAATACCATAACGATTTTCAATACCAGGCATTACTAATGTTAATTTCCCCATTGCTTTATCTGGTGTGCTATGCTGTGATGTGATATAAGCCTGTGCCAAATACGGCCCCTATAAAGGGCACTGCTAGTTGTTACCCAAATTGTTTACCCCAACATTAAAAAGAACTCTTAGGGGTCTTTTCGGGGGGTGGGGGTGGGGAATTCCTTTCCAGCTTTATTAAGATATAATTGACACGTAACATTATGTAAGCTTAAGGTGTACAGTGTGATGATTTTATATACATATATACTGTGAACACTTTATCACAAGAAGGTCAATTAACACATCCTTCATCTCACATAATTATCATTTTGTTATTGTTGGTGTTATGGTAAGAGCATTTAAGATCTACTCTCTTAGCAACTTTTAAGTATACAGAACAGTACTGTTAACGATAGTCACCAAGTTGTATACTATATCCCCCGAACTCATTCCTCTTATAACTGGAAGGTTTTACCCTTTGACCAACATTTCCCCATTTCTACCATCCCCTAGTCCCTGGGAACTACTATAATTGCTGCTATGACTTTGGAATCTTCAGACTCACATATAAGGGAGATCATAATTTGTCATTTCCTGTCTGACTCATTTCACTTAGCATAATGCCCTCAAGGTCCATCTCTGTTGTCACAAATAGGATTCCCTTTTTTCATGGTGCAATAATATTCCACTGTATATATACCACTGCTTTATCCATTTATCCATCCATAAACACATAGGTTGTTTTCATATCTTGGCTATTGTGAATAACGCTACAATAAACTGGGGAGGCAAGGGAAGAGAGATCTCTTCATGATCCTTATTTCATTTTCTTTGGACATATACCCAGAACTGGAATGCTGGATCATATGGTAGTTCTTTTTTAAATTTTTTGAGGAACCTCCACAATGTTTTCCATAGTGGCTGCACCAACTTACATCCCCACCAACAGTACACAACAGTCTCAGAAGGATTAGTGTTAATTCTCCTTTAAATGTTTAATAGAATTTATTTGGGAAGCCATCTGCTCCTGGGATTATCTTATTTGGGAGGGTTTTGATTATTGATTCAATACTTAACGCATTATTGGTCTGTTCAGATTTTCTATTTCTTCATGATTCCATCTTGGTCAGTTGTGGGTTTCTAGGAATTTATCCATTTTTTTCTAGGTTGTCCAATTTGTTGGTGTATAATTGTTCATAGTAGTCTCATAATCCTTTGTATTTCTGTGGTATCAGTTGTGGCATCTCCTCTTTCATTTATAGTTTTATTTATTCAAGTCCTCTTTCCTTTTATCTCAGTAAGTCTGTTTGTCAATTTTATTTATCTGTTCAAAAAACCAACTCTTAGTTTTATTGATCTTTTCTATTATTTTTATTCTGTATTTCATTTATTTCCACTCAGATCTTTGTTATCATCTTCTTTCTGATAACTTTGGTCTTCATTTTTTCTTCTTTTTCTAATTCCTTATAAACTTAGGATGTCTATTTGAGATTTTTTTATAGAATTTTCTTAAATTAATTAATTAATTTATTTTGCATGCATTGGGTCTTCGCTGCCGCACGTGGGCTTTCTCTAGTTGCAGCAAGCAGGGGCTACTCTTCGTTGCGGTGCGCGGGCTTCTCCTTGCAGTGGCTTCTCTTGTTGCGGAGCACAGGATCTAGGCGCATGGGCTTCAGCAGTTGTGATGCAAGGGCTTAGTTGCTCTGTGGCATGTGGGATCTTCCTGGACCAGGGCTTGAACCTGTGTCCCCTGTGTTGGCAGGTGGATTTTTTTGTTTTCAGGAGATGCTAATTAATTTCATTCTTTTTTTTTTTTCTAACATCTTTATTGGAGTACAATTGCTTTACAATGGTGTGTTAGTTTCTGCTTTATAACAAAGTGAATCAGTTATACATATATATATATATTTTGCCATATCTCTTCCCTCTTGTGTCTCCCTCCCTCCCACCCTCCCTATCCCACCCTCTAGGTGGTCACAAAGCACCGAGCTGATCTCCCTGTGCTATGCGGCTGCTTCCCACTAGCTATCTATTTTACATTTGGTAGTGTATATATGTCCACGCCACTCTCTCACTTTGAACCAGCTTACCCTTCCCCCTCCCCATATCCTCAAGTCCATTCTCCAGTAGGTCTGCATCTTTATTCCCATCTTGCCCCTAGGTTTTTCAGGACTTTATTTTTTTCTTCGATTCCATATATATGTGTTAGCATATGGTATTTGTTTTTCTCTTTCTGACTTACTTCACTCTATGACAGACTCTAGGTCCATCCACCTCACTACAAATAACTCAATTTCGTTTCTTTTTATGGCTGAGTAATATTCCATTGTATATATGTGCCACATCTTCTTTATCCATTCATCTGTTGATGGACACTTAGGTTGCTTCCATGTCCTGGCTATTGTAAATAGAGCTGCAATGAACATTGTGGTACATGACTCTTTTTGAATTATGGCTTTCCCAGGGTATATGCCCAGTAGTGGGATTGCTGGGTCGTATGGTAGTTCTTTTTAAAATTTTTTAAGGAACCTCCATACTGTTCTCCATAGTGGCTGTATCAATTTACATTCCCACCAACAGTGCAGGAGGATTCCCTTTTCTCCACACCCTCTCCAGCATTTGTTGTTTGTAGATTTTTTGATGATGGCCATTCTGACCAGTGTGAGATGATATCTCATTGTAGTTTTGATTTGCATTTCTCTAATGATTAATGATGTTGAGCATTCTTTCATGTGTTTGTTGGCAATCTGTATATCTTATTTGGAGAAATGTCTATTTAGGTCTTCTGCCCAATTTTTGGATTAGGTTGTTTGTTTTTTTGATATTGAGCTGCATGAGCTGCTTGTAAATCTTGGAGATTAATCCTTTGTCAGTTGCTTCATTTGCAAATATTTTCTCCCATTCTGAGGGTTGTCTTTTGGTCTTGTTTATGGTTTCCTTTGCTGTGCAAAAGCTTTTAAGTTTCATTAGGTCCCATTTGTTTATTTTTGTTTTTATTTCCATTTCTCTAGGAGGTGGGTCAAAAAAGGATCTTGCTGTGATTTATGTCATGGAGTGTTCTGACTATGTTTTCCTCTAAGAGTTTAACAGTGTCTGGTCTTACATACAGGTCTTTTATCCGATTGAGTTTATTTTTGTGTATGGTGTTAGGGAGTGTTCTAATTTCATTCTTTTACATGTAGCTGTCCAGTTTTCCCAGCACCACTTATTGAAAAGGCTTTCTTTTCTTCACTGTGTATTCTTGCATCCTTTATGAAATATAAGGTGACCATATGTGCACAGGTTTATCTCTGGGCTTTCTATCCTGTTCCATTGATCTATATTTCTGTTTTTGTGCAGGTACCATAATGTCTTGATTACTGTAGCTTTGTAGTATAGTCTGAAGTCAGGGAGCCTGATTCCCCCAGCTCCATTTTTCTTTCTAAAGATTGCTTTGGCTATTTGGGGTCTTTTGTGTTTCCATACAAATTGTGAGATTTTTTTGTTCTAGTTCTGTGAAGAATGCCACTGGTAGTTTGATAGGGATTGCACTGAATCTGTAGATTGCTTTGGGTAGTAGAGTCATTTTCACAATGTTGATTCTTCCAATCCAAGAACATGGTATATCTCTCCATCTATTTGTATCATCTTTAATTTCTTTCATCAGTGTCTTATAATTTTCTGCATACAGGTCTTTTGTCTCCTTAGGTAGGTTTATTCCTAGATATTTTATTCTTTTTGTTGCAATTGTAAATGGGAGTGTTTTCTTAATTTCACTTTCAGATTTTTCATCATTAGTGCATAGGATTGCAAGAGATTTCTGTGCATTAATTTTGTGTCCTGCTGCTTTACCAAATTCATTGATTAGCTCTAGTAGTTTTCTGGTAGCATCTTTAGGATTCTCTATGTATAGTATCATGTCACCTGCAAACAGTGACAGCTTTACTTCTTCTTTTCCAATTTAGATTCCTTTTATTTCTTTTTCCTCTCTGATTGCTGGGGCTAAAACTTCCAAAACTATGTTGAATAATAGTGGTGAGAGTGGGCAACCTTGTCTTGTTCCTGATCTTACTGGAAATGGTTTCAGTTTTTCACCATTGAGGATGGTGCTGGCTGTGGGTTTATCATATATGGCCTTTATTATGTTGAGGTAAGCTCCCTCTATGCCTACTTTCTGGAAAGCTTTTTCTGCATCTATTGAGATGATCACATGGTTTTTCTCCTTTAATTTGTTAATATGGTGTATCACATTGATTGATTTGCGTATATGGAAGATTCCTTGCATTCCTGGGATAAACCCCACTTGATCATGGTGTATGATCTTTTTAATGTGCTGTTGGATTCTGTTTGCTAGTATTTTGTTGAGGATTTTTGCATCTATGTTTATCAGTGATATTGGCCTGTAGTTTTCTTTCTTTGTGACATCTTTGTCTGGTTTTGGTATCAGGGTGATGGTGGCCTCAAAGAATGAGTTTGGGAGTGTTCCTCCCTCTGCTATATTTTGGAAGAGTTTGAGAAGGATAGGTGTTAGCTCTTCTCTAAATGTTTGATAGAATTCGCCTGGGAAGCCATCTGGTCCTGGGCTTTTCTTTGTTGGAAGATTTTTAATCACAGTCTCAATTTCAGTGCTTGTGAGTGGTTTGCTTATATTTTTCTATTTCTTCCTAGTTCAGTCTCAGCAGGTTGTGCTTTTCCAAGAATTTGTCCATATCTTCCAGGTTGTCCATTTTATTAGCATATAGTTGCTTGTAGTAATCTCTCATGATCCTTTGTATTTCTGCAGTGTCAGTTGTTACTCCTCCTTTTTCATTTCTAATCCTATTGAGTCTTCTCCCTTTTTTTCTTGATGAGTCTGGCTAATGGTTTATCAATTTTTTTTATCTTCTCAAAGAAGAAGCTATTAGTTTTATTGATCTTTGCTATAGTTTCCTTCCTTTCTTTTTATTTCTGATCTGATCTTTATGATTTCTTTCCTTCTGCTAACTTTGGGATTTTTTTGTTCTTCTTTCTCTAATTGCTTTAGGTGTAATGTTAGGTTGTTTATTTGAGATGTTTCTTGTTTCTTAATGTAGGATTGTATTGCTATAAACTTCCCTCTTATAACTGCTTTGGCTGCATCCCATAGGTTTTGGGTCATTGTGTTTTCATTGTCATTTGTTTCTAAGTATTTTTTTATTTCCTCTTTGATTTCTTAAGTGATCTCTTGGTTATTAAGTAGTGTATTGTTTCACCTCCATGTGTTTATATTTTTACAGATTTTTTCCTGTAATTGATATCTAGTCCCAGAGCATTGTGGTCAGAAAAGATACTTGATATGATTTCAATTTTCTTAAATTACCAAGGCTTGATTTGTGACCCAAGATATGATCTATACAGGAGAATACTCCATGAGCACCTGAGAAGAAAGTGTATTCTGTTGTTTTTGGATGGAATGTCCTATAAATATCAATTAAGTCCATCTTGTTTAATGTATCATTTAAAGCTTGTGTGTCCTTATTTATTTTCATTGTGGATGATCTGTCCATTGGTGAAAGTAGGGTGTTAAAGTCCCCTACTATGATTGTGTTACTGTTGATTTCCCCTTTTATGGCTGTTAGTATTTGCCTTATGTATTGAGGTGTTCCTATGTTGGGTGCATAAATATTTACAATTGTTATGTCTTCTTCTTAGATTGATCCCTTGATCATTATGTAGTGTCCTTCTTTGTTTCTCGTAATAGTCTTTGTTTTAAAGTCTATTTTGTCTGATATGAGAATTGCTACTCCAGCTTTCTTTTGATTTCCATTTGCATGGAATATCTTTTTCCATCCCCTCACTTTCAGTCTGTATGTGTCCCTAGGTCCGAAGTGGGTCTCTTGTAGACAGCATATATACGGGTCTTGTTTTTGTATCCATTCAGCCAGTCTATGTCTGTTGGTTGGAGCATTTAATCCATTTACATTTAAGGTAATTATCAATGTGTATGTTCCTATTACCATTTTCTTAATTGTTTTGGGTTTGTTATTGTAGGTCTTTTCCTTCTCTTGTGTTTCCTGCCTAGAGAAGTTCCTTTAGCGTTTGTTGTAAAGCTGGTTTGGTGGTGCTGAATTCTCTTAGCTTTTGCTTGTCTGTAAAGTTACTAATTTCTCCGTCAAATCTGAATGAGATCCTTGCTGGGTAGAGTAATCTTGGTTGTAGGTTTTTCCCCTTCATCACTTTAAATATGTACTGCCACTCCCTTCTGGCTTGGAGAGTTTCTGCTGAAAGGTCTGCTGTTAACCTTATGGGCATTCCCTTGTATGTTATTTGTTGTTTTTCCCTTGCTGCTTTTAATATTTTTTCTTTATATTTAATTTTGGATAGTTTGATTAATATGTGTCTTGGCGTGTTTTTCCTTGGATTTATCCTGTATGGGACTCTCTGTGCTTCCTGGACCTGATTAACTATTTCCTTTCCCATATTAGGAAAGTTTTCAACTATAATCTCTTCAAATATTTTCTCAGTCACTTTCTTTTTCTCTTCTTCTTCTGGGACCCCTATAATTTGAATGTTTGTGCATTTAATGTTGTCCCAGAGGTCTCTGAGACTCTCCTCAATTCTTTTCATTTTTTTTTCTTTATTCTGCTCTGCAGTAGTTATTTCCACTATTTTATCTTCCAGGTCACTTATCCGTTCTTCTCCCTCAGTTATTCTGCTATTGATCCCTTCTAGAGAATTTTTAATTTCATTTATTGTGTTGTTCATCACTGTTTGTTTGCTCTTTAGTTCTTCTAGGTCCTTGTTAAACGTTTCTTATATTTTCTCCATTCTATTGCCAAGATTTTGGATCATCTTTCCTTTCATTATTCTGAATTCTTTTTCAGGTAGACTGCCTATTTCCTCTTCATTTGTTAAGTCTGGTGGGTTTTTACCTTGCTCCTTCATCTGCTGTGTGTTTCTCTGTCTTCTCATTTTGCTTAACTTACTGTGTTTGGGGTCTCCTTTTCGCAGACTGTAGGTTCGTAGTTCCCATCGTTTTTGGTGTCTGCTCCCAGTGGCTAAGGTTGGTTCAGTGGGTTGTGTAGGCTTCCTGGTGGAGGTGACTAGTGCCTGTGTTCTGGTGGATGAGGCTGGATCTTGTCTTTCTGGTGGGCAGGTCTATGTCTGGTGGTGTGATTTCAGGTGTCTGTGGCCTTATTATGATTTTAGGTAGCCTCTCTGCTAATGGGTGGGGTTGTATTCCTGTTTTGCTAGTTGTTTGGCATAGGGTGTCCAGCAGTGGAGCTTGCTGGTCGTTGAGTGGTGCTGGGTCTTGGTGTTGAGATGGAGATCTCTGGGAGATTTTTGCCGTTTGATAATATGTGGAGCTGGGAGATCTCTTGTGGACCAATGTCCTGAACTTGGCTCTCCCACCTCAGAGGCACAGGCCTGATGCCAGGCCGGAGCACCAAGAGCCTGTCATCCACATGGCTCAGAATAAAAGGGAGAAAAGAAAGAAAGAAAGAAAGGAAAAGATAAAACAAAATGAAATTAAAATAAAAAACAAAAAATATTTTTAAAAAATTTTAAAGTAATAAAAAAGAAAGAAAGAACAACCAAACAAAAAACAAATTCACCAATGATAACAAGCGCTGAAAACTATACTAAAAAAAAAAAAAAACGGACAGACAGAACCCTAGGACAAATGTTAAAAGCAAAGCTATACAGACAAAATCACACAGAAGTATACATATACTCACTCACAAAAAGAGAAAAAGGGAAAAAATATATATATATCGTTTCTCCCAAAATCCACCTCCTCAATTTGGGATGATTCCTTTTCTATTCAGGTATTCCACAGAGGCAGGGTACATCAAGTTGACTGTGGAGATTTAATCCGCTGCTCCTGAGGCTGCTGGGAGAGATTTCCCTTTCTCTTCTTTGTTCGCACAGCTCCTGGGGTTCAGCTTTGGATTTGGCCCAGCCTCTGTGTGTAGGTCGCCTGAGGGCGTCTCTTCTTCGCTCAGACAGGACGGGGTTAAAGGAGCAGCTGATTCGGGGGCTCTGGCTCACTCAGGCTGTGGGGGGAGGGAGGGGGAGGGAGTGTGGGGTGAGCCTGTGGTGGCAGAGGCTGGCGTACGTTGCACAGCCTGAGGCACACCGTGTGTTCTCCCCAGCAAGTTGTCCCTGGATCACGGGACCCTGGCAGTGGCAGGCTGCACAGGCTCCCGGGAGGGGAGGTGTGGATAGTGACCTGTGCTTGCACACAGGCTTCTTGATGGCTGCAGCAGCAGGCTTAGCATCTCATGCCCATCTCTGTGGTCCGCACTGATAGCCACAGCTCGCGCCCATCTCTGGAGCTCCTTTAAGCGGCACTCTTAATCCCCTCTCCTCACGCATCAGGAAACAAAGAGGAAAGAAAAAGTCTCTAGCCTCTTTGGCAGCTCCAGACGTTTCCCCGGACTCCCTCCCAGCTAGCTGTGGCGCACTAGCCCCCTTCAGGCTGTGTTCACACAGCCAACCCCAGTCCTCTCCCTGGGATCCGACCTCTGAAGCCCAAGCCTCAGCTCCCAGCCCCCACCCGTGCCAGCGGGTGAGCAGACAAGCTCTCGGGCTGGTACGTGCTGGTCGGCACCGATCCTCTGTGCGGGAATCTCTCCGCTTTGCCCTCTGCACCCCTGTTGCTGCGCTCTCCTCCCTGGCTCTGAAGCTTCCCCCTCCACTACCCGTAGTCTCCGCCTGCGAAGGGGCTTCCTAGTGTGTGGAAACATTTCCTCCTTCACATCTCCCTCCCACTGGTGCAGGTCCTGTCCCTATTCTTTTGTCTCTGTTTTTTCTTTTTTCTTTTGCCCTACCCAGGTACGTGGGGAGTTTCTTGCCTTTGGGGAGGTCTGAGGTCTTCTGTCAGCATTCAGTAGGTGTTCTGTAGGAGTTGTTCCACATGTAGATGTACTTCTGATGTATTTGTGGGGAGGAAGGTGATCTCCACGTCTTACTCTTCCTCCATCTTGAAGCTCCTCTGGCAGGCGGATTCTTAATCACTGCCCACCAGGGAAGTCCAAGATCTTTTTTTTTAATGTAGACATTTATCCCTACAAACTTTCCTCTTTGAACAGCTTTTGCAGTATCCCATAAGTTTTGGTATGTTGTGTTTCCATTTTCTTTTGTTTAAAGGTATTTTTAATTTTCCTTTTGATTTCTTCTTTGACCCATTTGTTCTTTAGGAGTATGTAGTATAATTTCTACATATTTGTGAAATCTTCAGTTTTTCTCCTGTTGTTGAGCTCTAGATGCATACCACTGTGATTGGAAAATTGGTGTGATTTCAACCTTCTTAAATTTGTTAAGCCTTGTTTTGTGACCTAACATATAGTCTATTCTGGCGAACGTTCTGCATGTGCTTGAGATAAATGTGTATTCTGCTGCTGCTGGATGAAATGGAACTCATAGTTTTAAACTTAGTACATGGCCACCCAGAAGAAATATTTCCCAGTTTTACTTGCAGCTAGGTATGGCCATGGGCCTAGGTTCGAGCCAGTAGAATTTGAGGGAAAGTAAAATGTGTAACTTTTGGGATATAACTTGAAAGGGAAGGAAGGTATTTTATCCTCCTACTTTCCCTCTATCCTGATGCCCAGGGTGTGGATGTAATAGTAAGTTATACTGGACTACAACAGCAAGGCTAACACATTATAGATGGTGGAGTCATGAGATAGAAGGAAGTTGGGTCCCTGGATGACCTTTTGAAGTGGAGCCAACATGCCAGACTCAGGCCATCAGCCTCCAGATTGTTACAGAGCAAGAGAAATGAACTTTCATGATATTTAGTACACTGTTAATGTGGGTCTCTCTTATATATATCCAAGTCTATATCCTAACTATAATATCCTGAAAATCTTCAATAAAGTCTGGCTACACTATAGGCTTGAGTTGGGGACAGATTATAGAAGGAAAGGATTGAAGAGATGC
Organism: Balaenoptera physalus; assembly: GCF_965194825.1. NCBI lineage: Eukaryota > Metazoa > Chordata > Mammalia > Artiodactyla > Balaenopteridae > Balaenoptera > Balaenoptera physalus. The sequence continues at coordinate 73,080,303 of NC_138890.1, read as the reverse complement.
CCAGCAGGCTCTGCACAGAGGCAAATCAGGTGGCGTAGCTCTTGCATCAGGAAAAGCAAGACTCATAGCCAAAGATGAGAGTCTCCACTCCAAATGCCTACAGATGTTGGGTCTTCCACCTTTTAGACAAGAGTTTGAATAAAAATTATTTAGGTTCCAAGGACAAAGTGATTCAGCACACTGAAGTTGTGGGGAATATGTGAGCAGAACACACCTATATGCTACATACATACATATACACACACATGCATGCACACAGTGTGCTTGTGTACACATGAAATGACATCTATTCATAACAGAAAAAAAAAAAACCTACTTCACAAATGGAAATTTTTTTCAATAGGGAATAGTCTCAGGAAAAAAATTCTGCCCACAAAATGGCATTACAACTTCCCTATTCAATAACATTACTTTAAAAAATTAGGCTGTGATTTGAATTCTATAGTGAAATATAATTCTGTGATTTCTAAAGCAAAATGGAGAATCATAGCTCTAGGGACAAAGAATGCTACTTAATTTTTATATACTTTGTTGAAGATAATACTCTGGTGATTTTCAAGAGAAAACACTTAAAAGTAATAAATTGAAGTTCATTGAATCTTATTAATTTTGTTTCGCAAGGACAATGGAATCTGCTGTATTAAATTATTCATTAAATACATCTTAATTTACTCACTTTGCTTTGTATCTATATTACTTCTTTGGATGTTTTCACTTTAATTATTAAAATATCACTTGTGAGGTTCATTGTAATTGCTATTATCCTGGCATCATTCTATAGAATGGAAATAAAAATATGGGTAAATAGAAGATGATAATGCTTCCTGTTGTAACATCAAAACTACAAAAGCCCAGTAACAGTAATCAGTCCAGACGTACATAATTAGTCCATGCCTCACATTCACATTATATTGGGACATTCCACTAAACACTTTCTCAGACCATGAAAAAACTGCATGATGAAGCACAATGGAGCTATGGTTGGAGCACAGTGCAGTTAGACTTTGGACTCTGAAAAACTATATTTCTTGTTTTACAGTCTCTTATTGACACTCTTACAGTCTCCTCACTGGCATGTTAACCACTCCCTTCCCAATACCACTGCTTCACAGCCGCACAAACACTTAAATGCTACCTTTGACAGTGAAGAGTTAGAGGGATCAGTCTAGAAGGAGCAAAAGGAGAAAACTGGCCACTTAGGAGATGTTCTAGGTTTCGGATTCCCATAAGGTAGAGGCAAAGGAGACCTAAGATTTTCATTACAATTGTCCTGCCAAGGGCAGGAAATGAGACAAATTCCTGGAAGACAGTTTATCCAAGATTGGAGAAGAGTTCACCTGACAAGAATACCCCTTTGCGTGGTAGAGTCAAAGAAGAAGGCTGTGCAGAGACTGGAGGAGCAGTTGATGAAGCTTGAAGTATAAGCCACAGACCGAGAGGAGAATAAACTAATTGCTTTGGGAACCTCCAAACTCAATTATCTGGACCCGAGGATCACCGTGGCTTGGTGCAAGAAGTGGGGGGTCCCAAATGAGAAAATTTACAACAAAACCCAGCAGGAGAAGTTTGCCTGGGCCATCGACATGGCTGACGAGGACTACGAGTTCTAGCCAGTCTTGAGGGGCAGGGTTCTGTGAAAAGGAACAGTGTGGTTTGGGGCAGATGGATAAACTGTGAGCCTCGATTGCCCTCGCACCTGAGGGAAAGAGGCAGCAAGTCTTAACAAAGTAACATCTTTGAGAAAAGATAAACCTGGAAATATTATAAGGGAGAACTGAGCCAGTTGTCCTATGGACAACTTATTTAAAAATATTTCAGATATCAAAATTCTAGTTGTATGATTTGTTTTGAATTTTGTTTTTATTTTCAAGAGGTCAGGTGGATGGGAGTTTGTCAGAGTTCTGCCAGGCAAATTCACTGTTTCACTGCAACATTTGGATTCTCTCAGCTACTGTATATGAAGTCCTATTATATTGGTGCGTTTTTACAGTTAGGGTTTTGCAATAACTTCTATATTTTAATAGAAATGAGTTCCTAAACTCCCCTCTCCCCCATTTCAGGAATTTAAAATTAAGTAGAACAAAAACCCAGCGCACCTGTTAGAGTTGTCACTATCTATTGTCATGGGAATCAGTTTGCATTAAACTTGAAGCAGTCGTGACATCGGCAGTGTTTTGGTTCAGACACCTGTTCACAGAAAAGCATGATGGGAAAATATTTCCTGACTTGAGTGTTCCTTTTTAAATGTGAATTTTTATTTCTTTTTAATGATTTTAAGATATTTAAATCTTTTTCTTGATCTTAAAGATCACGTAGATTGGGGCTGGGGAGGGATGAGAGGGGGTGAGCGAGTCTAAGGATAATGAAATAATCAGTGACTGAAACCATTTTCCCATCATCCTTTGTTCTGAACATTCTCTGTGCCCTTTCAGATACCCATCTTTTTCATTTTAAACCCCAGTATTTCACTTGAAAGATTTTATTGTATAAAAAGTTCCACAGGTCAAAAATTTAGAGGAAAATGAGTATTTGGTCCAAAAAAGGAAAAATAATCAAGATTTTAGGGCTTTTATTTTTTCTTTTGTAATTGTGTAAAAAATGGGGAGAAAAACCACATAAAAAGCAGAATTTTAATGTGAAGACATTTTTTGCTATAATCATTAGTTTTAGAGGCATTGTTAGTTTAGCGTGTGTGCAGAGTCCATTTCCCACATCTTTCCTCAAGTATCTTCTATTTTTATCATGAATTCCCTTTTAATCAACTGTAGGTTATTTAATAAATTCCTACAACTTAACGGGAAAAAAAAAAAAAAAGAATACCCCTTTGCCAAACTTTGTGCACTCTTGGTAGAAATGTAAATTAGTACAGCCACTATGGAAAACAGTATGGAGGTTCCTCAAAAAATTAAAAATAGAACGACCAACAATCCCACTTCTGAGTATATATCCAAAGGAAATAAAATCAAAACAGATGCACTCCCATGTCCACTGTAGCATTATTTATAACAGCCAAGATAGAGAAAAAAACCTAAGTGTCCCTCAATGGATAAACGGATAAAGAAGATATGAGATATATACATATATAGTGGAATATTACAACCATGAAAAAGAAGGGAATCCTGCCATTTGTGACATGCATGGACCCTGAGGACATGATGCTAAGTGAAACAAGTCAGAGAAAGATAGATACTATGTGCTATCACTTATATATGCAGTCTAAAAATGGTGAACTCATAGGAATAAATAGAAGAATGGTGGTTACCAGGGGGCGGGGTGGGGCAGGGGAAAGGGAGAGGGGTAAGGTAGATGCTGATCAAAGGATACAAACATGCAGTTAGAAGATGAATAAGTTCTGAGGGTTTAATGCACAGTACTGTGATTATAATTAACAGTATTTATTGTATACTTGAAAATTGTTAAAAGAACAAATATTAAATATTCTCACTATAAAACAGAAATGGTGATATGTGATGTGATGGAGGTGTTAGCTAATGTTACAGTGGTAATCATACTATAATATATATAAGTTTATGTACACCTTAAGTTTACACAATGTTATATGTCAATTATATCTCAATAAAGATGGAAGAGGAAAAAAAGAACACCCCTGTGCCACTTTCTTTTCTGAATCCAACGTTAAATAGAAGGTAGAAAAACAGTAATCCTAGCATTCAATGATTCTAGGATTTCCAAAACACTCCCTCTTTATACCATTCCAGCCTTACTGAAATCCATTTCCACATCAATATTATAGAGCTCTAAGTTAAAATATGAAATTATACACATTGGTGAAGAAAGAATTTAAAGGATCTTATTTGTAGTTACACTGATACTAAAATATGGTCACACAGGAAAAAAAAGATTCTAAAATATTTCCCAAGGAGTTTTATACTCTTTTCTTCTATTTTCCACTCTTTTCTTCTATTATGTCATACAACTTTTTAACTTCTAAATATGCTTTTAAAACTTTTACTTTCATCCAACCAATTCAATTTTTTAAAATTAATCCATGGATCATTTCAAAATAAGATACGAAAAAGATTAATATGATAGATTCTATTTTACTCCTCAGTTCTTTGTTGCAATTTTAGTTTATCTATGAAAAAGGCAATATCTAGACAAACTTACTAATAGACACACATAAAATTTATTAGCCCTTAAATATCTACAGTTTGCCCTCCCTTAAAGGCACTAATGAACAATTAAATAACACCCTGGAGATGGAGGAAATGGTCACTTTGGGAGGAATATTGACACTGGATAATCAAGACTCACTCCTGGGGTGAAGATAATGTTTCTGACTCAGGGAAAGTGTACAAAGAGACTTGATACTGAAACAAATATTAACCCTCTATGATTCATAGAGTGAACCTGCCTTCCTGTATATTTTCAGTAACCTACTCTTTCCCCATTGCCAAAAACTAGGCATGAACTCTTCCTTGTCCTGTTCTTCACTGCTCATCTCCGAAGCGATATTTTGATATTTTCCTTAATGCTAATTCTCCCTCAAAGAGGAACTTTAAAAATAATTCATACTCTCATGTAGTGCTCCTCTGTCCAGAAAAGTGTAAAGGGGAAAACACTATAGGAAAATAAAGTTTAGAGTTTCAGTGACAGTCACACCTTTTCTTCACTTCTCTTTAGGTTATAAATTCCTTAAGAAAAAGAACAATGTCTTTTCCATTCCTGTAAAATCCCTTGAGTAATAGCATAATGTCTGCCTCTCAATGGATCCATTTCTTTCAGTTTAGGAAATTCTTAGAATCTTAAAGACATTTTCTTTTACTATAACTATGACCATTTCTCTTTAATGTTAACAGACAAATGTAATTTTAAAGCTTCTTTTACATGGATTTTTTAGGAGAAAATATGATAACCAATGCAGAAACAATAAGTATAACACTATGTAAAATAATCCAGTTTCTGCCATTCTCAATAGAATCCTAGACTTTTTACTCCTCCTTGCCCCCACACAAAGAAAAAGAGAAAAAAGGAGGAGGTCTTTTCAAATTATGCATTTTGTGTTTGTGTTTGTGCACCACCCACAAGGAATACATCTCGTAATTGTTAACATGACTCTTTCATGATCTAAAATTTGAGTTGACACTGCTGGGTTCAGAGTCAGTTCCTAGGGAGTCTGTATATATTTATAAGGGATTAAATACCCTCAGATAGAACAAGTTGAATAAACCTTCCCACTTTAAGAAAATGTACACATAAAAGAGCTATATTAAAATGTTTTAATTATAAATTCAGCACTGTGATTTATTTTGAGATCATTAGCAGAAAATATTACATCATCATGTCAATAATGTAACTAATTAATGTATTTTGTAACCAAGATCTAGAATTTTAAGTAAAAAAAAATCCAGTGTATTTTCCTCTTTCTCTTTTTCTATTCATTATCTTTGAAAATAATATGGATTGAAAAGAACTTTATGGGTACAAACCCTAAAATAATTGTCTACCTTGGTATTTGAATTTCTCATTTTTATTTAATGAAATAAGTAGGGTATGATAATCCCAAGAATAAATTCCATTTCCAAATTATTTGACATGCTGCTACAGAGCAAACTTAAGATTGCCAAATGAAAAAAAAGCAATAAAACTAACACAACATTGTAAATCAACTATACTCCAATAAATTTTTTTTAAAAATAAGCAATATACAAGAAAGATTTTATATTGGAAAAAGTATGCTGAATGCAAATAAGCTATAGAAGGACATTGACACAGGAGGCAGTGATAAAAAGCTTAGAAACACACACGTATTTTGCCATTAAGTACAGACCCTGCAGCCCCAGGATGACAATCATTGCTTTTAGCATCATTCCTTAAGCGAAGAGGTAGCTCTTTCAGGTCATAAAATCCTCAAGAGTAGGAACAGTATCTTTTCCACATCATGTAAAATCTCTTGAGTAATGACATCAACCTCTGATAATATTATTATCGTTAATAACTTACTTTATGTGAATTATTCAATTTTCACAATAACTCTATAAGATACTACTTAAACCCACTTTGTCTATGAGGAAATACACCCCAAGAGGTTAAATGATTTCTCCAAGATAATACACAGTCTGTAAGTATCAGGGCTGGGATCCAAATCCAGACATTCTGAGTCCCAAGCCCTACTTATTTGAAATAATTATATTTTGCTTATCAAATATGAGAGCCCTCTTCCTGTTTTGCAGACTCTTTGCCACCTTCTTGCTGTACCCTCACATAGCAGGAGAAGGGGGGAAAGAGAGAGAGACTGAGAGAGAGAGACAGACAGAGAGGAAGAGGAAGAGAGGGTGGGGAGGGGAGAGAGACCTTGTGTCTCTTCCTCTTTTTAGAAGGGCATTAATTCCATCATGAGGGCCTCACCCTCATGACCTAATCTAACCCTGATCACCTCCTAAAGGACCCACCTGTAAATACCATTGCACTGGGGACTGAACCTTCAGCATATGAATTTCAAGGACACAAACATTTAGTCTATAATACTCTCCTTGTCCTTTCTAAACACCCAGAAGCAGACCCAATCCACACAGAAAAGGAAGAGGAGTAGGAGAAAATTAGTTAAAAGCTACACTTTATTGAATACCCAGGTAGTGTGCTAAGCACTTTACATAAATTATCTTTAATCCACGTACCAGCTCTGAAAGATAAGACTTTCATGCCTATTTTATGGAAGAGGAAACTGAGTTTCAAGCAGATTAATCCTTCTGTTAAGGTCACTCATCTATCAAGCAGTGGATCTAGTATTCAAACGCAAATCTGACTGACTTTAAACAGCAGGCTTTCTGGTGGAGATGACTGTGAGACAGGTGAGCCTTCCTTGGATCTTTAAATCTACTGCACAGGCTTGTCCCCTCCTTACCACCTGCCCAACACTGAACCTACACAATGAACATCCTCAAGACATCAAAAAGTCCTGGTCAGTAGGAAGTCGGGGGTTTAGAACCTCATGGCGAATCACCTGAAATTGCATCAAGAACTTCAAGTGGGTGGCAAACACAGACAGCTCCCTAGTGGAACATTTCATGGGTCCAGAGAACAGTTATCCCATTTCCTTGTAAAACAGCACTGACGTAGCTGGACCTCAAACATGAGTAGATGTCTGCATGGAGGCGGGACGCTGGGTGGCCAAGCCCCAGCCTCACAAAATATTCCCAGGTTCTAGACAGGCACAGAAGCAGGAGAGCTTCAAGGGCTTAACATTTCTTCCTGGTGTCAGTGTGGGTCAGAGGTCAGAGGGCATGCCCCAAAGAGTGTACACCCATCATTTCCGAGGTATAAATTTATAGTTACATCTAAGGGTTAAATTTGTATTTAGGTGCAATTTTATTAAAAAAAAAAAAAACGAAAGTAAGAACTTAAACACAGTCCATCTGTCAGACCCTGCTCCACGGGTAAGAGTATTAGCTGACCTGAGGGCAAAGCTGTGGGTCTACCACGCAGAAGGCAAACGACGTCTGCATAGGCTTTCACCAGCTTCCCATGTATTGCTATATACTGCAGCTTCCATATATAAGTTTATGGGATTATATGATCTCCAGTAAAGAATCTTCCAGTGTAGTGGAATGAGATGGGGTGTGACCATCTTTCATTTAATGTTATCTAATGGCAAAGTATTTAATAGGACCGTCAAATTTAAAGATGTTACTTTTTTCTTCCACAAAAAGACATGCGTTTCAGATTTGTTTACCTTCCCTGTGATAAGTGAATATCGGTACTAAGCTAGAAGATATTTAAAAAAAAAAAAAAAAAAAAATTCTTATTTGCTCCCTCAAGGTAAAGGTGACATTTTAAAAATGGGGAAAAAATGACGACATTCTGAAAGAATTTTGAGCTATAGAGAGAGCATTCTGAAAACAGATGTTTGGAAATGGAAACATGCGACTCTGCTGCCAAAATTAAATAAGCATATTATCTATTAAATAAGCATATTATCTATTAAAAACAAACTGCATATCTTACACTTTAAAAACTCAGAAACATAATTTTCTAGGCTATTTTAAAATCATCTACACAAAGAGTTTCACAGGATTCGAACCCTTTAGTAAAAATGTAACAAAAGACACCTTTGTGTGTTAACTGTAAGACCACTAACTCACTGACATCATGGAAAATGGAAATGTACCAGATGAATTTCAACAAACCCTTTCTATTATTGAATATGAAAAAAAGTTATAATTTCACCAGTGGGGTCAAGTTTGCACTTCATCCATCTGAATCTACTTATCCTTATTAGGTATCCTCTTCAGCTTAGTTTTCATTAAAACCAAGTGTGAAAATATACTGAACTTATGATCCAACATTTGAATCACTGATACAACCAAGATTTTCAAAACTATAAAGCACACTCAATCAAGTTTTGTTCACTAATAATTATAAATATTAATAATGACAAAGGTCTATTCCATTCATGTTAAAATTAAAATACTTTTCAAATAGTTGTTTATTATTTCTGTCTCTTTGTATTTCTATTTTTGTATGTTTTATAATAAATATATTAATAGAATACTATATGCACAGACTTTTTTTTTGAGATTACTATTCTAAACTGTGTAAGACCATTGAGACACAAGTCCTTTTTTGAAAGGATGGGTAGTAATTGAATGAGTTTAGGTTTCTTGCCACTTTCAATGTGTAGGGGCTCTATACATGATTTAATCAGATTTAGGAAAAAATAAGTAACCTGTGTTTCTTCCACCAAAATTATGGAGAAAAGTCACATAATCAGTTACCTCTGCTCTGAATAATTTTCCCTTAACTGTTTGGCAGAAATCCACAAATAGCATCCATTCATATCTACATGATAATGAAAAGTTCTGTCTTCCATAAATCTATATTAAACCAGCAAATTTTTAATCCTATTCTTCCCAACTCCTCATTTAAAACATCCCAAACCGTCCATATTGATGAACATGGGGAAGGGAGATTCTCAAAAATGGTAGGACCCTTGTACAGTGGAACAAATACAATGTCCATCATAAAGAGCTCTTTTAGCTCAAAATAAGCTTATTACAAAATAAAATTCAACAGTTTTAAGAATGGACTCCTTATGAGGAGGCCAAACATCTTGAGATCAACCTTCACCTCCTTTGCAATATCTCCAAGTGGTCCTTTTTCTCTGAGTAAAGATTCTCAGATGATTCACTCACTTGCCACATTCATGGCCTCCAGCCACCAAAATGTGATCTTTGAAAGAAGGGACTCCCCACCTCCACCAGAGAACGTGAGCCAAAAGCTCCACGAGGTTACTCACTCACAGTGTAGTTGGAAGAGAGGATTGGGGAAAGAGGAATTTCCTTTCTCTCATCTGCAGATAATCACCTTTCATCCTAAAGCACAAATTTTGATTACCCAGATTATTTCAGCTTTCAGAGCCACAAGGGTTATTAGTGGTAATAAAATCATTCAGCCTCATTAAAAAAAATTTTTTAAAAAAGGATTCCAACCACAATATTTAAGAATCTGACCTCACAGCCCATTATCCACCCACTATGTAAAGTAATTTTCTCTTTGCTGTCAGTGTGATCCTTTTTTCATTTCTTTAGTTACATTTCAAAAGGAAAATGAAGTGATGTGACCGACCTCATCAGGGCAGAATTGTCTGCAGTCAAAGCATGGGTGGTGGAGGGGGGCGGGGTGAGGGGGGGCGTGTTTTGTTTCATTTATTTGTATAAATCTAACTGGCCCAAATGGATGCCAAAATCAAGAGCTTACCCTTATGCACACTGTACTTAAACCCAACTGAGGGAGCCAACTAACTCTGGTGGTTCCTAAGCACCATCACCTGCTAAAGTAACAATTCTATTCTTCTCCACACAGAAGGAGAGGTGAAATCCTTCCCGTCAGCTTAATTTTGTCCTCCTCACTACCTTGATGACTGTGGCTTCAAGCCATCTCTCAAGGACTCTGCCCTTACTATCTAATGGACATTCTAGAAACTCTCCTTCCCTCAACTAACCCTCCTAAAATATGCGTTAAAGTTTGTGTTCACTTTTAATACTACTCATTTCTAATATCTAAACCTTCATAAATCAGTTGGGAAAAGCTACTATTTTCAAGAGGCATCTCACATTTCTAAGAAAATGCATGTTGGCATATATATGATACAGCTGCATTCTTTGTGGATCCATGTCTATCTCTGGAAAGAGGAATCAGGTTTTCAAAGAGCCCAGTGAGGCATGTGGAAATCCAAGCAGCCAGCTGGAAAAGAACTTTTCTCAAAGAAGTTACAAAAGTGTGTAGATAATATGACTCGATATTTCTTTTTAATTCCACATGCAGAGGCTGGGAAACATTTGGGAAACAAAATACTTCTAAACATTGTGAGTAGTGGAATTACATTTCTTTTTTTCTTTTTCCTTATATGCTTCTACATTTTCCAAAATATCTACCACAAACTTGCTAGGTTTTTAATCAGATTTTTTGAAAGCATATGAAGTAGAGTGGAAAGATTTTTTTTCCTATTATGTTTTAAAGCATACATTATCTCAATTATAGAGGATCTGGTTTTCAGAATGATTCCTCCAAAATAAATTTGTGGTATATCCAAAATATAAATTATGTCTGCTTTATATAAAGATTTCTTTTAATTAACCATATTGCAAATTGCTTGCAGTTAGAGTCACTAAATCACCACTCTGCTTGAATTTCTCTTTTCTTGGTCGTACCTAGTCAAGTATTTACCAAAATGCAAAGGCATAGCAAAGAAGTACCATACATCAATTGCTTTGAACATCTTGTTCAATAGAGTCTTTTGAGGAATACGACTTTATTTTTCACAATTAAATAACCCCCTACTTCTATACACTTTTAACAGATAATATTCACATCCTTCTGCTGTTAGAAACAAGTGTATAATGTGAATATGTTTTCCTCAAGTAAATATTTTGGGAATTTTGCAGAGGGGGTAAAATGGGAACAGAAAGAAGATGGAGGTAGCTAATCATTGGTTATATATAGCACATATATGAAGGACGAAGGCGTAAATTTGGTAAGGAAAAAGGAAAATAAATTTTCAGAGCTGTTTTTTAAAAAAAAAAAAAGAATCTATTCAACAGCTGAATTTGAAAAGCAGTTTACCGTTGTTACAGTAAATATATTCAAAGTGAATGATATAACCACTAATTAGGTTTGAATCACTCAAGTGTACATTTGCTGTGACAACAGTTTTCCCTTTACAGATCATCCCTCTATTTATAAAAGAGCTGAAAATTAACATTTCCTGCTTTTGTCAAACTGAAGCATCTTTCAATAGTTCTCAGCAAACATCTGAAGGATTCTTGCATCCTGAGATCATCTGGCCATTATGTTTTCAAGTGTTGTCTCTCTTCAAGAACTGAGCAAGGCGCACAGAATAGTGATTGCAGATTCTTTGTAAAATAGCAACAAGAACACAACAAAAATACCTGATGGAATAGAGATCATGGGTTACCATTCATGGCAGATGGGAATCAACGTAAATTGACAGTGGAAGTTTTCATTCTGTTTTGCACATGACTAACCACAAGTAAAGCCTGAGCCCCAGAGAAATAAAATGCAAGATTGCATGGCAGTGTTTTTAATACAGCGATTATTAGTAGATCCAGATTTAAACAGATTTTTTTTCTTCCTAATTGAAATGGTTTCTTGAAGAACACAGTTTTAAGAGCATGTGCTGTTCAGTACCAAATAAAGCCTAATGCCCACTCATTTTCACAAGTATTACTCTAAAACAGGGCCAGTTTTCTGGGTTAATTTTAATATATTATCCCCTAAACATCAACCAAACTGTGATGCACTGCTATCAGGAATGAAAGTGCTTTTCCCTGGGACTCTCAGTTGAAGATTTTATAAAGAGGAGGAATGGTCTCATTCTACCGTGGAACTCAGATTCTCTACTCTCCGACAAATAAAAGTGCTGTTTCGGCCCTAAAATTCACTACTTATTAGGGAACATCTTAAGATTTGTAGCACAGTCTCAGCTCTTGAGGGAGTGAATAAACTAATGCTATGTCACAGGATTTACTCAGTTCTCCAAGTGGCAGACACACAGGCAATTGTGTAAAGGTCAACTATCTAGAAGACGTTTCCTACTTATTTTTCTGAGCACATTATTATTCTCATTTCTTATTCTTCCAAGGCTTTTTTTCTGGGTTTTTTTGGTTTTTTTTCTTAAAATTTCCACACTTCCTCATGCTTCTCACAAGCTTTGTGATTAATTGAAAATCTCTCAAGTTGAATTCTTGGCGACAAATTATTCTGAAATCGATTTTAAATTGACACATTCTAAGCTCACTTTTTAAGGGAAGGATGTTCCTACCCTTTGACCCTCATTGCCATTGTTATCTCCTGTCATCTTTAATCATTTTACCTTCTCCAACATGCTTTGTACGTTACCATCAATCCAATGCTGCTCCTCGTCCACGGCATATCTTACACCTACCTTCATCCTTCACTGTTGAAACAGTGCTCATCCTTCAAGGACTTGTTCAAATAACACCTCCTTCCTGTGGCTTTCCCCCACAATAGTTTATTTATAATTACATTACATTTTGGCTAATAAACAGCCCTTTCCCACCTGGAAAATTTGTCCTCTGTGATAAAATTCTAAAGATACACTAGCAGATGGGACTTCCCTGGTGGTCCAGTGTTAAAAGACTTCTCCTTCCAATGCCAGGGGCGTGGGTTCGATCCCTGGTCAGGGAGCTAAGATCCCACATGCCTCGTGGCCAAAAAACCAAAACATAAAACAGAAGCAATATTATAACAAATTCAATAAAGACTTTAAAAATGGTCCACATCAAAAAATCTTTAAAAAAAAAGATACACTGGCAGAGAGGTGAAGAGGAAAAGGGATACATACCTAGCTTGCTAAGTCAACTGAACCAATGTTACTAATCAATAAGGCGGTCAATGTCAGAGCCAAAACACTCTCACGATCAATACCTCCCCTAAGGCACCCATTAGTCAGCCTTATATTTGTTGTAGTTCTGGGTTTACTCTCTTATTTACCATAAGAATCTCAAGGGTTTATTTATACTTGGAACTCAGCACCTGGTCAATACCTTCTGCTTACTCAGTACCAAACAAATGTATGTTGAAATTGGCTGAATTTTTGGACTCTACATATTGGACATAAAAGAACACTTTATGTCTCAAAACATATACAATAAAAGGAAATCCGAGGGAATGATGAAAATAACACTCAGGTAGATTAGAACAGACTTCTGTTCTAGTTTGAGTTCCACCACCTATGTCACTTTGAGCCTGAGGATCTCATTTCCATGCACATAAAACAGAAAACTTGAAGGAACTTCTCCACTGACTTTCAAATCTTCTGTAAGATGAAACATAGTAGAATATATCAAAGCATTTTGAAAATTCAGTCTCAATGTGGACTAAAATCACCAACACACAGAAGGAAAACATGCCAATCTGTAAACCAACTAAGACAATTAGTCTTATAAAGTTAAATTTATATAAGTCTAGAAGAGAGGAGTTAATATGCAACCTGTCTGTAATTATGGAAGTTCCCATGATGTGTAAGTCAGTAGCCAGTTTCCCATCTTCATAGAAAAAAAAAAAAAAATGAAAGGAAATAACAGGATATTATTTAAGGAAAGACAAGTGATTTTTGTTTTTGTTGTTGTTCTGGTGGACAAAGGAACATTTCACTGCAAGAATGATTCCAAACAGCAACTTCCCTGGTGGCACAGTGGTTAAGACTCCATGCTCCCAATGCAGGGGGCCCGGGTTCGATCCCTGGTTAGGGAACTAGATCCCACACGCATGCTGCAACTAAGAGTTCGCATGCCAGACTAAGGGGCCCACGTGCCGCACCTAAGGATCCCTGGAGCCACAACTAAAGTAGCCCACCTGTAGCAAATAAGGAGCCCACCTGCTGCAAATAAGACCCAGCACAACCAAATAAATGTTAAAAAATAAAGAAGAGATGGCCAACACTTGAAAAAACAAAAATGATTCCAAACAGTGGAACAGGCTTTCAAGAGGGTAGAAAAATCTCTTCAATGTAAATTATTTTAAATAGCATTGACCATCAATTATTACTACAAAATCTAAGTAACAGCATTGTTAACAAACAAACTCAACACTGGGAGATTCTCTCTGATGCCCCCCCCTCAAAGCCACAGAATACTATCAACGAAGTTTAAGATGCTGTAGAGACAAAATGAGTTTACAAAAGAAGAGGCAATTTGCTCTAAGAATTAAGCACCAAGCACTCACAGACTCTGTGATTCTAAACCCCTGCCCAAGACTACATTTCATTTAAGAGATGAACTGTCATGATATTCAGCTTTACTAGGCTAAGGTTCAGAGTTGTATTTGTTAGTTGAAAAGCAGTCTGTTTATAAGATGGTCCTCATTCTGACAATGTATTTTGAATGGTCAGTTTTGGCTAATGTTTCATATAATAGCAACATTAACACAACCAATGTTTCTAAGTTTTTTAATCACACAAATTTCAGAAAAGAATCTTTTCAAACAACAGTTCCTAGATATGGCTTTAATCAAGCAATGAACAGATCACACAAGAAGATGTAGCTTCATATAATAAAACTCTGCCTTCCAGAGTTGCGTTTTTTAATCAAAACAACTTAAGCATGTGGAAAAAAAAGGTTTTTTCCTATAGAAACTACGTATATGATTTTCCTACTCAACTACCCCTCTTTCTAAATAATAAATAGTGCCATTTATTCATTTGAAAATTAGTTATTGTACTTACAGGCATGGCAATTCCGTAAAACACAAGGCAGTCCACCACACAGAACAGTGAACTTTTGATCTGGCCTCACTTAAAGAACTGACCATGTTAGATTGTTGTATGAAAAAACAAAAAGGAGGCAGAAGACAGGAAAAAGTAGGAGGAGGAAAAGAAGAATGAAGAAGGATAAGAAGCAGAAATAATAATAATAATAATAATAATAATGTCCCAAAAAGTTATCTGTCTCACTGCTAAACATCGGCTATGAGAATTTTAGAATTGATTTAAGTTATATATACATGTATATATACTTATATATCTTTTCTGACAACTTTGTTAAAACTTATGCAAAAATACAGAAAATAAAGATAAAGAAAAAACATTGACAGAAGGCAGGGGGGGAAAAGCACCTTACCTACAGAGGAACAAAGGTAACAAAGAATTGCATTCAACTCCTCCTCAGAAACCATGCAAGCCAGAGAGTGAAGTGAAACATTTAAAGTGTTGAAAGAAACCACCAACCTAGAATTCTGTACCCTGTAAAATGACCCTTCAAAAATGAAGGAGAAATAAAGACTTTATGAGACAAACAGAAACTGAGGGAATTTGTTGCCAGTAGAGCTGTCTTGCAAGAAATGTTAAAAAAAAAAAAAAAAGTTCTTAAGAGAGAAGGAAAATAATATAGGTCAGAAACTCAGATCTACATAAAGTGAGAAAGAATACTGAAGAAGGAATAAGTGAAGGTAAAATAAAAGAAGAATTATGTTGGATTTTACCAGCATTAACAATCTTAGATGATG
This sequence comes from Balaenoptera physalus, assembly GCF_965194825.1. NCBI lineage: Eukaryota > Metazoa > Chordata > Mammalia > Artiodactyla > Balaenopteridae > Balaenoptera > Balaenoptera physalus. The sequence continues at coordinate 73,064,799 of NC_138890.1, read as the reverse complement.
CTCTGCTAGACATATGGCATAAAGTATAAAAGAAAATGAAATATATGCATATATAAACATAAAATAATTGTAGAAATACAGGGAGGGTTTGATAGGGCATTTGCTTATGGATTTCCATTATGCTGAATATAAAAGTGGAAAGAGCTTTTAAATTTCTCTCAAGGGTTAAATTTCCATTAATATTGAATAATCAAAAACTATTATGATTACATGAAGCAGATAGAACAGGACATCAGAAACCTTCCTTAACATACGTCTTGGATTTTTTACTGTGTTGCTTACAGTTATACTGGTGTGCTGGTTAATGTTTTGTTGTTGTTGTTGTTGTTGTTAGGTCCATTTGTTTATTTTTGTTTTTATTTCCATTACTCTAGTAGGTGGGTCAAAAAAGATCTTGCTGTGATTTACGTCAAAGAGTGTTCTTCCTATGGTTTCCTCCAAGAGTTTTATAGTGTCTGGTCTTACATTTAGGTCTTTAATCCATTGTGAGTTTATTTTTGTGTATGGTGTTAGGGAGTGTTCGCATTTCATTCTTTTACATGTAGCTGTCCAGTTTTGCCAGCACCACTTATTGAAGAGACGGTCTTTTCTCCATTATATATCTTTGCCTCCTTTGTCATAGATTAGTTGACCATAGGTGCATGGGTTTATCTCTGGGCTTTCTATCCTGTTCCATTGATCTATATTTCTGTTTTTGTGCCAGTACCATGTTTTCTTGATTACTGTAGCTTTCTAGTATAGTCTGAAGTCAGGGAGTCTGATTCCTCCAGCTTCGTTTTTTTTCCTTCAAGATTGTTTTGGCTATTTGGGGTCTTTTTTGTCATCATACAAATTTTAAGATTTTTTTGTTCTAGTTCTGTAAAAAATGCCATTGGTAATTTGATAGGGATTGCATTGAATCTGTAGATTGCTTTAGGTAGTATAGTCATTTTGATTCTCCCAATCCAAGAACATGGTATATCTTTCCATCTGTTTGTGTCATCTTTGATTTTTTCATCAGTGTCTTATAATTTTCTGAGTACAGGTCTTTTACCTCCTTAGGTAGGTATTCCTAGGTATTTTATTCTTTTTGTTGCAATGGTAAATGGGAGGGTTTCCTTAATTTCTCTTTCAGATTTTTCATCATTAGTGTATAGGAATGCAAGAGATTTCTGTGCATTAATTTTGTATCCTGCAACTTTACCAAATTCATTGATTAGCTCTAGTAGTTTTCTGGTGGCATCTTTAGGATTTTCTACGTATAGTATCATGTCATCTGCAGTGAGAGTTTTACTTCTTCTTTTCCAATTTGTAGTCCTTTCATTTCTTTTTCTTCTCTGATTGCCATGGCTAGGACTTCCAAAATTATGTTGAATAACAGTGGCAAGAGTGGACAGTCTTGTCTTCTTCCTGATCTTAGAGGAAATGCTTTCAGTTTTTCACCATTGAGAATGATGTTTGCTGTGGGTTTGTTGTATATGGCCTTTATTATGTTGAGGTACGTTCCCTCTTTGCTCACTTTCTGGAGAGTTTTTATCATAAATGGGTGTTGAATTTTGTCAAAAGGTTTTTCTGCATCTATTGAGATGATCATATGGTTTTTATTCTTCAGTTTGTTAATATGGTGTATGACATTGATTGATTTGCATATACTGAAGAATCCTTGCATCCCTGGGATAAATCCCACTTGATCATGGTGTACGATCCTTTTACTGTGTTGTCGGATTCTGTTTGCTAGTATTTTGTTGAGGATTTTTGCATCTATATTCATCAGTGATATTGGTCTGTAGTTTTCATTTTTTGTGGTATCTTTGCCTGGTTTTGGTATGAGGGTGATGTTAGCCTCGTAGAATGAGTTTGGGAATGTTCCTTCCTCTGCAATTTTTTGGAAGAGTTTGAGAAGGATTGGTGTTAACTCTTCTCTAAATGTTTGATAGAATTCACCTGTGAAGTCGTCTGGTCCTGGGCTTTTGTTTGTTGTAAGATTTTTAATCACAGTCTCAATTTCAGTGCTTGTGATTGGTCTGTTCATATTTTCTATTTCTTCCTGCTTCAGTCTTGGAAGGTTATATCTTTCTAAGAATTGTCCATTTCTTCCAGGTTGTCCATTTTCTTGGCATAGAGTTGCTTGTAGTAGTCTCTTAGAATGCTTTGTATTTCTTCAGTGTTCACTGTAACTTCTCCTTTTTCATTTCTAATTTTATTGATTTGAGTCCTCTCCCTGTTTTTCTTGATGAGTCTGGCTAAAGGTTTATTAATTTTGTTCTCCTCAAAGAACCAGCTTTTAGTTTTATTGATCTTTGCTATTGTTTTCTTTGTTTCTATTTCATTTATTTCTGCTGTGATCTTTATGATTTCTTTCCTTCCACTAACTTTGGGTTTTGTTTGTTCTTCTTTCTCTAGTTCCTTTAGGTGTAAGGTTAGATTGTTTATTTGAGATTTTTCTTGTTTCTTGAGGTAGGCTTGTATAGCTATAAACTTCCCTCTTAGAACTGCTTTTGTTGCATCCCATAGGTTTTGGATCATTGTGTTTCCATTGTCATTAGTTTCTAAGTATTTTTTGATTTCCTCTTTGATTTCTTCAGTGATCTCTTGGTTATTTAGTAATGTATTTTTTAGCCTCCATGTGTTTGTGTTTCTTACATTTTTTTCCCTGTAATTGATTTCTAATCTCATAGCGATGTGGTCAGAAAAGATGCTTGATATGATTTCAATTTTCTTAAATTTACTGAGGCTTGATTTGTGGCCCAAGACATGATCTATCCTGCAGAATGTTCCATAAGCACTTGAGAAGAAAGTGTAATCTGCAGTTTTCAGATGGAATGTCCTATAAATATCAATTAAATCTATATGGTCTATTGTGTCATTTAAAACTTGTGTTTCCTTATTAATTTTCTGTCTGGCTGATCTGTCCTTTCGTGTAAGTGAGGTGTTAAAGTCCCCCACTATTATTGTGTTACTGTCGATTTCCTCTTTTATAGATGTTAACATTTGCCTTATGTATTGAGGTGCTCCTATGTTGGGTGCATATATATTTATAATTGTTATATCGTCTTCTTGGATTGATCCCATGATCATTATGTAGTGTCCTTCCTTGTCTCTTGTAACATTCTTTATTTTAAAGTCTATTTTATCTGATATGAGTATTGCTGCTCCAGCTTTCTTTTGATTTCTATTTGCATGGAATATCTTTTTCCATCCACTCACTTTCAGTCCGTATGTGTCCCTAGGTCTGAAGTGGGTCTCTTGTAGACAGCATATAGATGGGTCTTGTTTTTGTATCCATTCAGTGAGCCTGTGTCTTTTGGTTGGTGCATTTAATCCATTCACATTTAAGGTAATTATCAATATGTATGTTCCCATGACCATTTTCTTAATTGTTTTGGGTTTGTTTTTGGAGGGCTTTTCCTCTCTTGTGTTTCCCACTTAGAGAAATTCCTTTAGCATTTGTTGTAGAGCTGGTTTGGTGGTGCTGAATTCTCTTAGCTTTTGCTTGTCAGTAAAGCTTTTGATTTCTCCGTTGAATCTGAATGAGATCCTTGCCGGGTACAGTTATCTTGGTTGTAGTTTCTTCCTTTTCATCACTTTAAATATATCGTGCCACTCCCTTCTGGCTTGTAGAGTTTCTGCTGAGAAATCAGCTGTTAACCTTATGGGAGTTCCCCTGTATGTTATTTGCCATTTTTCCCTTGTTGCTTTTAATAATTTTTCTTTGTCTTTAATTTTTGTCTCTTTGATTACTATGTGTCTCGGCGTGTTTCTTCTTGGGTTTATCCTGCCTGGGACTCTCTGTGCTTCCTGGAGTTGTGACTATTTCCTTTCCCATGTTAGGGAAGTTTTCGACTATAATCTCTTCAAATATTTTCTCGGGTCTTTCTCTCTCTCTCTTCTCCTTCTGGGACCCCTATAATGCGAATGTTGGTGCATTTAATGTTGTCCCAGAGGTCTACTAGGCTGTCTTCATTTCTTTTCATTCTTTTTTCTTTATTCTGTTCTGCAGCAGTGAATTCCACCATTCTGTCTTCCATCTCACTTATCCGTTCTTCTGCCTCAGTTATTCTGCTATTGATTCCTTCTAGTGTATTTTTCATTTCAGTTATTGTATTTTTCATCTTTGTTTGTTTGTTCTTTAATTCTTCTAGGTGTTAGTTCTTTAATTCTTCTAGGTCTTTGTTAAACATTTCTTGCATCTCAATCTTTGCCTCCATTCTTTTTCCGAGGTCCAGATCATCTTCACTATCATTATTCTGAATTCTTTTTCTGGAAGGTTGCCTATCTCCACTTCATTTAATTGTTTTTCTGGGGTTTTACCTTGTTCCTTTATCTGGTACATAGTCCTCTGCCTTTTCATTTTGTCTCTCTTTCTGTGATCGTGGTTTTCTTTCCACAGGCTTCAGGATAGTAGTTCTTCTTGCTTTTGCCATCTGTCCTCTGGTCTGTGCTGGTTAATGTTAAACAACCTGCCCTATGGGCCAACATGAGCCACTGCAGCACACTACATGTTCCTCCTTTTCAGACCAAAGTATTCAGCATTCATTGCTATCAATTTGCCTATTGTTATCAACAAAGCCAAAGTTTTTTCAACAACATATTCACCAAGAAAACTGCCAGCTTTGATGAACCACCTAATTAACTGTAATCTAATTAGAAATCAGAAATGAAGTCAGTGATGTTAATCCACTAAAACAGTGGTTAAGTCCCTGGGATTTTAGATGCGTATATTTAAATCCTGTTATCAACTCTTAGAAGACATGATTTTGAGCTTGACACATAACATCTCAAACCTTTTTTCCATATCTCTAAACTGAACATAATACCAGGCCTGCCCTACTCTTGCATAAAAATTAAGTTAAATAATCCATGTAAAGTACATCCAATAATCACTATATGTGCATGGCACAGAAAAACATTCATTTCTATTTTTATTCTTTGAGAAGAACAAGAGTATTTACAGTTATAAATATCCAAAGTAATGGTTTCTCTCATGTAAAAATGAATTCACTTTCTTGAGTTATTTATAGTGGCACTTTCAATTTATTTTCAAAAGTGAACAAGTATATTTAATTTAAAATTAATAAGATCATTATTGTGTATTCATTAAAAATTTCATATGATTACTGGAAGCATTTACAAGGTATGCAATGGACTCATTATATAGAAGAGACCATAATTAAACATTAATAAATGGAATTTTAAATAATCACTTATAAAAATATATTATTAAATTTGAGATCTCTTATTTTAAAATCTATCAGTAATTTCTATTTACTAGAGAGAAAGTAAGAAATTAAATGTTTTGTGAATATTTAAACAAATAGAATTAATTTTAGAAATGGATGACAAAGGATAAGTCTTCTAGTCAGAGTCAGTCTCCTGCCTGCTAGAAAACTGTAATGCAGTCAGGAGATTCTGTTGATGTTCTTCTCTGTATCTTCTCCTTTTTTCAATAATCAAGGTCAGTATTTAATAATGTCAATGGAGTCTCTTTTTTCTCCCCCCATACACTGACAATAAACAGCAAGTTTATTCATGTGTTGTCACAAAGGTCAGTGCATAATTTGCATCACTAATAATACCTGTGTGATTTAATTTGATCTGCAGGTAATATGTCTGGCTTTCTTTTTCCCTTTATTTGTGATTTTGCAAGAGAAACACAATGTTTAATTTTGTTTCTTTATTTTAAAACATTTCATCACTTAAAAAGGTAAATCATAAATTCCATGAAGACACCATGAGTATTTTGGTTACATTTTTTTCAGCTGCTAGCACAGTGTCTGGAACATAACTGGGGTGAGAGAGAGAGGGAGAGAAAGAAAAGAAAGAAAAGAAAAGAAAAGAAAAGAAAAGAAAAGAAAAGAAAAGAAAAGAAAGGAAGGAAGGAAGGAAGGAAGGGGGAAGGAAGGAAGGAAGGAAGAAAGAAAGAAAGAAAGAGAAAGAGAGAAAGAGAGAGAGAAAGACAGAGAGAGAGAGAGGGAGGGAGGGAGGGAGGCAGGGAGGGAGGGAGGAAGGAAGGAAGGAAGAAAAGAAAGAAAGAAGGAAAGAGAGAGAGGGAAGGAGGGAGGGAGGAAGTAAGGGGGAGGGAGGGAGGGAAGGAGGACAAATAAAGAATTAGCACCAAATTATCTTTAAAAATAACTAAAATTGTTCAGTGCAGTGCTTTCTTACTTCATTGGTGAGCTCCTTTAACTATCCTTCATAGTACTTCTTATAGTTTGAAATTACCTGCTTATATGATTGTTTGATTATAATCCCCACTAGACTATTTTGCCTACAGTGATACTCCCGACTTCCAGCACAGGACCAGGCACAGAGCAGGAACCCAGGAAACACTGATCAAGGAAGGAAAGCCTCTTGTTTGGGTACTTTGGCTAATTAACAGACATCAGAGCTCTAGTCTAAGACTCTATGCCCTATTTTATACAACAAAAAAGCCCTGCAATAAAAAAACAAGTCTTTTCGAATGTCTGTTACAATGACTGCATAATCCCCCAAATTTTGTTATCCTTTAAGCATGTGAAGTCTTTAAAGATGGAGTTTCATCTCATTTTCTCTGAATGTGCATAATGTGCAGGGAGGCACTTGTATCCCGTCAGACATTTTAAAAATATTTAATATGTTAAATATTCTAAAATATACAATATATTATAAATCGTATGATTTTAAATGCTCTATTTCTCACCAGCTAAATGGGCTCCAATTATTGGCCCAAATGTTTTATCTTACTTTCAGAGACAGGACTGGTAATAGAAATCAAACGTGTGTCTGTTCAGGTAGTACTGTGTATATTATTTTATCTGTGAAAGTTATATTTTATTGTTTCAAAAAAACAAAACAATAAAAAGTTATGAAGCTTTCCCTCTATTGTGCTTTTCTGAAAGAGTTTATGTAGAATTGCAATTTTACCTTTTTAAAATAGTTAGTAGAACCCTTGGGTAAAAACATTAAAAACAGAGGTTTGTTGGGAGAGAGGGCAGAATCAGTCATCAAGAATTCACCTTCTTCAGTAAAAACGGCATTATTCACACTTTCTATTTATTTTTATGTTAATTTTGGTTAATATGTATTTCAAGGAATTTGCCCATTCATCCAAATTGTAGAATTTATTGGCATATAGTTGTTCATAAATTCCTATTGTTTTCATTTTAAAATCTATAGTATGTATATGTGTTGATGTCCCCTTTGTGGTTCCTGATGTTGGTAATTTGTGTGGTCTCCTTTTTCAAATTTTTTTTCTTGATTAGTCTTGCTTTAAACCTTTATTAATCATTTTTTAAAAACCAACTTTTGATTTTTTTAGAAAAACAAGAGTAAATTAAATTTAAAATAAGTAGAAGGAAGTAAATAACAAAGATAACAAATGGAAATCAATGACCAGAAAAGACAATATAGAAAAACTTAATAAAGCCAAATATTGGTTCTTTTAATAAAACAATACCAAGCAAGACTGACCAAGAAAAAAGATAAAAACTCAAATTGCCAGCATTAGGAATAAAGAAGGAGACATCACTATATATTCTATAAATATTAAAAAGTACCTCTATATCAATAAAACTGATAACTAAGATAAAATGGACAAATCTTCAAAATACTCAAATTAACAAACTGATGTAAGTAGAAAAAGAAATTTTAAATAGCCATATATCTGTTAAAAATTGAGTCTTAACTTAAAACTTTCCCAGGTCCAAACAGTTTTGTTTGTGAATTCTGTCAAATATTAAAGGAGAAAGAAATAACTCAGATGGTTTCTCTAGTGAATTCTGTCAAATATTTGAGAAAAAATAATTCATTCTTATGCACACTTTTAAAAAACATAGGAAGATATAACACTTCCTAACTTTTTTCTGAGGTTAACATAACTCTGACACCAAACCTGACAAAGATATTACAAAAAAATAACTACAGACCACTATCTCTCATGAACACAAATGCAAAAGCTCTCAATGAAGTATTAGCAAATCATACCTGGTAATATATTAAAAAGATAATATAGGGCTTCCCTGGTGGCGCAGTGGTTGAGAATCTGCCTGCCAATGCAGGGGACATGGGTTCGTGCCCTGGTCTGGGAAGATCCCACATGCCACGGAGCGGCTACGCCCGTGAGCCACAACTACTGAGCCTGCGCGTCTGGAGCCTGTGCTCCGCAACAAGAGAGGCGGCGACAGAGAGAGGCCCGTGCACCGCGATGAAGGGTGGCCCCCGCTCACCGCAACTGGAGAAAGCCCTCGCACAGAAACGAAGACCCAACACAGCCAAATATAAATATAAATATAAATTAATTAATTAATTAAAGAAACGTTTAAAAAAAAAAAAGATAATATAACATGACCAAGTGGGATTTATCCCAGGGATGCAAAATTAATTTACCACTTGTCTAAATCAATGTCATTCACCATATTAACTATAAAGGGAAATGACATGTGCACATTAATATATGCAGGAAAGCTTTTGGCAAAACACAGCATCTATTCATGATAAAATGAAAGCCTTTTATCAAACTAGGAATAGAAGGGAACTGCCATAATCTGATAAAGGGCACCTAGTTTTTAAAAACATCTACAGCTATCATCATACTTAATGGTGAAACAGTAAATTCTTTCTCCCTTAATGTTATGAATAAGGCCAGGATGTTGACTTTTAACAAGTCTATGTAGCATTGCACTGGAGGTCCTAGCCAACTATTAAAGAAAGAAACTTAAATGAAAGCTATAAAGATTAGAAAAGAAGAAATAAAACTATACTTTATTCACATGCAACACAATTGAGGATGCAGAAAAATCCTATGAACCTATGAAAATCTGGTAGAGCATATATTGTATATATCAAAGTCATGAGATTCAAGGTCAATATATACTTATCATATATCTATATACTACCAGTGAAAAAAATTGAAAATAAAATTTCTAAAAATTATTATCATTTGCAATAGCCTCAAAAACCATTAAATACTTAGAGGTAAATTTAACAAAAGATGTATGAGACTTCTCAATTACAGACTATAAAATATTACTGAGAGATATTTTAAAATGCCTAAATATATACCTAAAGATATACCATGTTCATTCAACTAAAGACTTAAGGTTATTAAGTTGTCCATTCTCTCCCATGTAATCTCAGCCAGAATCTCAGCAGACTTTTTATAAAAGTTGACACACTGATTCTAAAAATATCTATTGAAATAAAAAAGATCTAGAGTAGCCAAAATAGTCCTGCAAAAGAAGGAAAAATTTGGACAACTCACTCTTTCTGATTTCAAGATTTATTCTAGGGAATTCCCTGGTGGCACAGTTGTTAAGAATCCACCGGCAAATGCAGGGGACACGGGTTTGAGCCCTGGTCCAGGAAGATCCCACATGCCACAGAGCAACTAAGCCCGTGTGCCACAACTACTAGCCTGCACTCTAGAGCCCGCGAGCCACGACTACTGAGCCCACGCGCCCTAGAGCCCGTGCTCCACAACAAGAGAAGCCACCACAATGAGAAGCCCACGCACTTCAACGAAGAGTAGCCCCCCCGCTAGCAGCAACTAGAGAAAGCCCGCACACAGCAATGAAGACCCAACACAGCCAAAAATAAATTAATTAATTAATGAATTAAAAAAATTTTTTTAATTAAAAAAAGGCTTATTCTATAACTACAGTAATCAAGAAATAGTGGTATTGACTTAACAATGGACAAATAAATCAACAAATGAAAAGGGAGAGTCTTTTCAACATAAGGAGCTGAAACAACTGGAAATTCTTACATACCACTCCTTACATCATACACAAAAGTTAACGTAATGTGGATTAAAGGCCAACTATCAAAGCCAAATCTTCTAAAACAAAACATAAAAGAATATCTTTATGACCCTGGGATAGGCAAAGATTTCTTAGACAGAACGCAGAAAGCACTAACCTTCAAAGAAAATATTGATAAATTGAAGTTCATCGACAATGAGAAATCATTAGGGAATTACAAATCAAAACCACAATGAGATAGCACAACACACTGACAGGACTGGCAAAAATTTTAAAGACCGACAACACTAAATACTGACAAGAATTTCAAGTAATGAAAACTTTCATACATTGTAAGTGAGAATGCAAAATTACACACCCCTTTAGAAAATGGTTTGGAAATTTCTTATATAGTTAAACATATACCTACTTATGATCCAAAAATTCCATCAAAGAGAAGTAAAATCCTATTTCTACAAAAAGACTTGTCCAAGAATGTTTGTAGAAGCATGTTCACTATAGGCAGAAACTAGAAACTAGTCCAATGTTCCACAACAAAAGACTGGATAAACAAATTGTAGTCTATATTGTGGAATGCTACTCATAAATAGAAAAACCAAATTAATTATACATACAACATTTTAAAAATATCAAAAATTTTAGATGAGCAAAGCAAAGCCTGATAAAGTATATACTATACAGTTCCATTTTTGTGAATTTCAAGAAGCAAAACTAATCTATAGCAAAAGATTTCAAGAAAGTGGTTGCTTTCCAGAGAAGGAGAATTGGCTGAGGAAGGGCACAAGGAAATCTGGGGTGGCGGGAATGTTCTATATTTTGATAGAGTTATTAGTTATGTGACTGTGTACATTTCTCAACATTCACTGAACTGTACCATTTAAGACTTATTTCACTAAATGTACATATACCTCAATAAAATTTTAAATAGAATACACAAAAAATTAATAAATCATGCAAAATTAATCTGTAGTGGTAAAGCCCAAGACAGTGGTTACCCAAGGCATGGAACTGTGATTTGACAGAGATGTAAGGCAGCTTCTGCAGTACTGATAATGTTCTGCATCTTGATCTGGGTCCCGGTTGTACTGCTATGTTTATTTTGTGAAATTTCAGGTATACTGATGATATGGACATTTTTTTAATATGTTGTACTTCAATATAATTTGCATTTAAAAATTTTGTCGCTAGTAATCACAAAAGGCCTCTCCGTCAATTCCTAGCTAGAAATGCATATACTGTGTCACTGATACAACAGAACGTAATGAGGTTGCTAGCTGTACCACCACATTGTGCATAATAACCTCCTAGTGGAAAAGCTTTAACCTGTTACTATGACAGCGTGCTTTGACTACGGCATTCACAGAGAATAAATCATTTCAATTTAATCTGTCCAGTTGCTTTGTTATTAAAGATGACAAGGAGGCAGCAGCAAGCATCACTAGAGAAATCACAGCAATATACATCTGTCACATTATAATACAGTGGGATCAGAGATCATTCAGGAGTGTCATAATTGTAATTTCAGAAAACCAAATACTATTTATGTGATAACATCCACCTGTATCTCTTTAAGTTGCATTTTCAATTTGCTGCTTCTTTACATCTATTCAAAACTGAAGCATCGCATGTTATTAAATACTATGTGAATAAGTTAGGCCTGTCTGTGAAGGATCAGACGCTAACTGGGGCACTTCAGCATCTGGGGCCAGAAGATTCTATTTTAACAGCACCCATATGGTCCTTGAAGCACAGCTTAAGCATTTTGATAGCCATGCCAAGATTCAACTAAGGAGATAGATTTTTACCACAGATGAAAGTGTCTCCCAGTGAAAGAAAACAGATTAATGGACGTGTTGGTTAGGGTTCTTTGGTTGCAGTCGATGGATACTCATTCTGGCTAACATATGCAAAAAAAGAGAGAATTTGTTATAAACTGATTTGGGAATTGCTCACTGGATTAAGGTGAGGAAGGACAACAAGGCATCTGTGGAGCTTTGAAAAGGGGAACTGATGGAAATATGTATTGGATTCTGCTCAGCCCCACCTCACATCCTCTGGGGCCAACTTTTTATTCCAATCGTTGCTACAGAAAGCAGCTACACAGGTATAATTTGACAGCCCCTTCTGTATGGGGATTTCTCGGCCACATAGGATGCTTGTGACAGCCCACTAGCCATTCTGACACATAAACAGAAATATGGAGAACTGAAGGAGGTAGCAATTCATGTGGCAACCAATGGGACATGAGCTGCTGGAAAAATGTTACCCTCTTTTATCCCCCAACTGGATAATTTTGCGCTGCTTTCTACGTGATTCTGCATATAGTTCCCAGCATGATTGAGCCTCAGTTGCCTACAACAGTGATCAGCTTGCCTTGAACAGTGCAGCTCAGACTGGGCTCTCCCTCCTTTCCTGTTTTACCCTCCCTGCCCTCTACAACTGTTGTTTGGAACTACTTCCCAAGATACGTTACCTGCCCACAAGCCCTATACTAGGCTCTACTATTTTAGGGAAATGTAAGCTAAAATAAAAGTTATCTACAGGGCTCTATGGCTGCCAGAGTAAATGCATTTCAAATCTATTCAGTCATTTTTGTTCCGTTGATCATGAATTGAATCCTGGGACAGCACACAACTGGCCAAGCTTGAATCCCATGCCCACTTCTTGCATATGAAGGGTAAGACATGCTAGGTAGTCACTCAGAGGGAGAAGACATAATTCCTCGAAAGGAAAGAAGAGAAGAGAGGGGAGAGAAGGGGAGGGGAGGGGACGGGAGGGGAGAGAAGGGAAGGGAAAGGAGAAAAGTTGCTCTTTCTTTATATTATTGTGTGCCCAAAGTATTGCATTAAAAACCTGAGAGGCAAACTCCGTAGAGTGTGATTATTTAAATTATATCCCTAAATTAACAGCACATATAACATTATATTTACAATGAATTTATTTCACAAAGTGTTTGAGAATATAGGCCACTTCCACTTATTGTAATTAATTTAAAATTCATCAAACATCTGAAGATGGTTAGATTAGAACCTCACGTTCTACTCACTCTTTAAAAAGTTTGATATTACACTGCCACCAGAAAGGAACCAAAGCTTCTAGGAAAGATGGAGTAAACACATTCTACAGTACTCATCTCACTAATTACAACTAAACACCCTAAACAAAATATATAGAACAACTATATATCAGAAGATTGTGACAGGTAGAGAAAAAGACAGACTGGCTAAGGACCCGTGGACTCAAGGAACAATGTGGTGATGAGTTCTTTGGTTTGGTTTGATTTTATCCCTATCTGTCTTGGCCTTTACACTACAGCAGCCTATAACCCTGAAAGACAAAGGGATAAAGAGAAGTAAACAACGGCAACAAAAGACTGCTCTTGCTAGCCAAAGCACAGGGAAGAAGGCAGCCGTGCAGGATGGAACCCTTTGACAATATCTCTCCTACTCCAAGAAAACACCACAAAAAAAACTTCCCCTTTGCACCAGGCACTGCAGCAACCATGGAACACGAGCCAAGTCAAACATCCCCACATTGCACCAACCGAGCAGAGGCTCCAGTGTCTTCCACCTTCCCTCTTCCCTGGGTGCTGTAGATACTATTGGTAGTATCCTGTCCACCAGCCTCACTCTACAATAGCTACAGAAGCAGAGCGCTTTCCCCAACCCATCCAAAAGCCCATCATGCACTACACGAATGTAAACAGAGGCAGCATCCCTCCTTCCTACCCATCAGGCACTATGAAGACTGTAGAAGGATCCCTATCTACAACCCCTGCCCTGCACTAAGGGAACATCAGCAAAGAGGAGGCACTCCACCCCCTCCCAACTAAATTGTGGAAATTAGGAGATTAGATTAAGGAGAGTAGGAACCTGGAAAAAGAGATTCTTTATAGCTGGGCATAAAACCACAAGCACAGCCCAACAGCCCATGTATGAAATTGACTAGAATCAATATAGCAAAAACGTTGAAAACTGAACTATAGCACAGAATACCACTCAGGTTTCAAACTGACCTCAGTATTAATAAGCAGCGTAGACCAGAATAATGCTGCAAAAGTTTGAAAACTAAATTGACATTGGAACTATAGCCTACAAAATACAAAAGTGGACTAGGTCATGCTTTCTGAACCTAAACAGGTCTATTGCCCAGTGAAACAGAAGATTTATATAGGAACCAGAGTCTCATAACCTAATACTAAAAAAATCCAGAACACAATCTAAAATATGTCGTACCAAGAACCAGTAAACTCTCAATTCAAATGAGGAAAGATAAGCAACAGTGCCAACACTGAGTTTATCCAAATGTTAGAATTACCTGACTAGAATTTTAAAGCAGTTGTCATAAAAAATGCTCCAACAAGAAATTACAAACACTCTTGAAATAAATGGAAATATATAAAGTCCAAGCAAAGAAACAGAAGATATTTAAAAAATTAAATAAGAATTTTAAAATTAAAAATAAAGTAAATGAAATTTAAAAACTCCCTGGATTGGCTCAGTAGCAGAATGGAGATAACAGAAGACAAAAAACCAGTAAACATAAAGATAGATCAATAGTAATTATCCAATCTGAACAACAAAGAGAAAATAGATTAAAAATAGCCAAGGATCCTCAGCAATATGTGGGGCAATGACAAAAGATCTATCATTTGTGTCACTGAAGTCCCAGAAGAGAACAAGAAAGAGATCGGGGCTAAAACAATACTTGAAGAAACAGTGGCTGAAATATTCCCAGATTTGACAAAGGACATAAATCTACAGAATAAAAGAGGAACAATCATAAAAAGGATAAACCCAAAGAAATGCATGCCCTGATATATCATAATCTGAGTTCTAAGAACTAAAAATATAGATTAAAAAATTCCAAAGCAGCCAAAGAGCAACAATACATTACCTTTAAAGGAGGGACATTTTGAATCTTGAAGTGTTCTAAGCAGAAACAACAGAAGCTAGAAAGAAGTGGGCAACATTTTTCAAGTGCTGAAATTAAAAGATCTACCAACCCAGAATCCTACATCCAGTGAAAATACACTGGGCGTTTTACCAAAATAAAAATAAAAACCATATATTTGGCTTCACTCAAAACATCAGAATACCTGGCCATCAGGCCTGATTTTTTACAGAGCAACGATAGTCCTGAGGCAGAGGGAGCTGCTCCCTTTAGATGAGGAGTGTACCGTCTACTCACCAGAATCCACATCTATAGCTTCTTATCCTGCGTACTGTTTCAAACACTTATTCTACTTGCCTGGCTGTTGTAGGTACTGGGTTTATGGCATCCAGACTATTAGTTCTAAAGTTTTCCAGAAACTCTAATAAAAGCCATAGAACCCCAGAAAGGCACCCATTCAAACAATTTTGTATTTAGTTTCAAAGGTCATAGACTCATATGTTCCTAAGATTCTGCAGACCCCACTTTAAGAAACCCTGATTTGACCATCTAGTATACTAGTCTAATCCCATACACAATGAGATTATTGATTACTCATCTTTTTTCTACGTTAACGTTATTTAGGAATGCCTCCTATATTGCCATATGTGTTTGCTGTATTACTTAGGAATATTCAGTTCTGCTATGGAGAATAAGACAAACAAATAAGGAAGATTAAATGAAACTAAGTGTAAAAGCAAGTACCTTGTGAAACATATTAGACATAAAGTAGTTAGAATCTATATATGAAGGAGTAGAAGAACCGAGTAGCCGCCAAATATTCATGAAACACCCAACAGTTTCTGCGACATAACTTGCAGAATGAGTGAAGGAGTGAATGAATGAATGAATGAATGCAAGGCTCTGCTTCTCCAGTACATTACGCCCCTTGCTCTTACCTCAACCAAATTACTTTTCTCCATATTCATTATTGTCTCCACTAGATCTTAAATTTATTGTAGACAAGGGCCATAAATTATGTTGTATACATGACATAAGTTAATAAGTACCTGAAAGCAGTGTCACACATAGAACAGTGATTCTCAGACTCAAGGGTACATCACAATCACCTGGGAAGCTTGTTTAAAATGCAGATATCTAGGAGCCACCCTCAGAAGTTTTGACTCAGTAATTTAGAGATGTGATGTAAGAATCTGCATTTTTTTTGAATTTTATTTATTTTTTTATACAGCAGGTTTTTATTAGTTATCTATTTTATACATATTAGTGTATATATGTCAATCCCAATCTCCCAATTCATCCCACCACCACCACACCACCCCCCACATTCCCCCCTTGGTGTCTATAAATTTGTTCTCTACATCTGTGTCTCTATTTCTGCCTTGCAAACTGGTTCATCTGTACCGTTTTTCTAGATTCCACATATATGCGTTAATATACGATATTTGTTTTTCTCTTTCTGACTTACTTCACTCTGTATGACAGTCTCTATGTCCATCCACGTCTCTACAAATGACCCAATTTCATTCCTTTTTATGGCTGAGTAATATTCCATTGTATATATGTACCACAACTTCTTTATCCATTCATCTGTCAATGGGCATTTAGGTTGCTTCCATGACCTGGCTATTGTAAACAGTGCTGCAGTGAACATTGGGGTGTTTGTGTCTTTTTGAATTATAGTATGCCCAGTAGTGGGATTGCTGGATCATATGGTAACTCTATGTTTAGTTTTTTAAGGAACCTCTATACTGTTCTCCATAGTGGCTATATCAGTTTATATTCCCACCAACAGGGCAAGAGGGTTCCCTTTTCTCCACACCCTTTCCAGCATTTGTTGTTTGTACATTTTCTGATGATTTTCTAAACAGTGTGAGGTGATACCTTATTGTAGTTTTGATTTGCATTTCTCTAATAATTAGTGATGTTGAGCATCTTTTCATGTGCCTCTTGGCCATCTGTATGTCTTCTTTGGAGAAAGGTCTATTTAGGTCTTCTGTCCCTTTTTTTGATTGGGTTGTTTGTTTTTTTAATATTGAGCTGCATGAGCTGTTTATATATATTGGAGATTAATCCTTTGCCCGTTGATTCATTTGCAAATATTTTCTCCCATTCTGAGGGTTGTCTTTTTGTCTTGTTTATAGTTTCCTTTGCTGTGCAAAAGCTTTTAAATTTCATTAGGTTCTATTTGTTTATTTTTGTTTTTAGTCCCATTCCTACTCTAGCAGGTGGGTCAAAAAGATCTTGCTGTGATTTATGTCAAAGAGTGTTCTTCCTATGGTTTCCTCTAAGAGTTTTATAGTGTCTGGTTCTTACATTTAGGTCTTTAATCCATTTTGAGTTTATTTTTGTGTATGGTGTTAGGGAGTGTTCTAATTTCATTATTTACATGTAGCTGCCCAGTTTACCCAGCACCACTTATTAAAGAGACTTTCTTTTCTCCATTGTATATCCTTGTCTCTTTTGTCATAGATTAGTTGACCATAGGTGCATGGGTTTATCTCTGGGCTTTCTATCGTGTTCCATTGATCTATATTTCTGTTTTTATGCCAGTACCATATTGTCTTGATTACTGTAGCTTTGTACTATAGTCTGAAGTCAGGGAGTCTGATTCCTCCAGCTCCATTTTTTTCCCTCAAGATTGCTTTGACTACTGGGGGTCTTTTGTGTTTCCATACAAATTTTAAGATTTTTTTGTTCTAGTTCTGTAAAAAAATGCCATTGGTAATTTGATAGTGATTGCATTGAATCTGTAGATTGCTTTGGGTAGTATAGTCATTTTCACAATATTGAAGAATATGTATTTTTACCAAAACTCCCACTGCTTTTGATGTAGGAGCTCCATCAACAACATATTGAAAACTATTGAAATAGGAAATGTGGAAAGTCTAGGGCAAATGGTAATCTCTCTCTTCACTCTTAATAATGATACATTATCAAATAGATTAAAATGGACTTCAGAGCAGACACTCTGAAGGACACTGGGGGAAAGATGGGCCTAGCTCCTTCACCTTTGGTGGTATGATTTGGGGAGGGGGGAGGAGAATTTATTGCTATCTGTGTGAGATACTAGTTTTACCAGCTTGCAGAGTCACTATCTTCTGCCCAGCCAGCTGCTTCTTTGTTATCATTGTTCATGGCCAGAAGATGGGCAAGAAGCAAGAACCATAGCTTAGTTCCTGCTGCAACTGCCTCAATAGTTGAATGGTCCCACTTCTTGTTTGATTGATTTCATAATACTCATTATTGCAACTGCACTTATTGCATGCCTAGAGTTGAACTTAAAAGCCCAATGTAACATTTTAAATTAATATTTAGATTTTTAAAATTATATATTACTTTTAAACAATTTCAGATTGAGGAAGCACATAAAGATCATCAGGGATTTTTAAGCTGGAGGTTTGAAAAAGCAGAAACACTTTCCAAGTTGAGCCATTACTTTATGTGTGGGCTCATAGTAGTTGAAATAAGTAGTCAATTGGATTTTCTTGATTTCTGCTTTACTTTATGAAAACTTTGCATGGTGTTTTCCAGCTTATTACCATGTAACAATTGATTTTGTTCACTTACATAATCCAGTCCCCAAATTTTACATAAAGTTGTCAATCCAAATACTCAAACTTTAATTTCTGGAACGTGTATAATCAATTTGGAATTCTGGATAATACATGTAATCATGAAATGTATTAATTAATTAGGAAAATATTTTTACATATCTCTAAATTGTTTATTTACAGTTCCGCTGAATCTGAAAGCAATTGGATTAGAATTCCAAGCTCTTTCAAGTCACTGAAATTCAAAGAAATCCACAACTAATCCAAAGTACCATAAACATTTTATGCTAAGTAAAGGCAACTGTCTTCTTGCACAAGCTCTTATTTTTCCCAATTTAACACAGCAGTTCACAGAGAAACAAACAGCTAACCTAATAAAGAAACAGATGGAGCATTTACTGCCTCTTTACCTTATGTGATACACCAAGGAAATAATAGCTGAGTTCAGTACTAAAGGGGCAATAAAACATCAATAAAATTATGTAATAGGTATAATTCTCTATTTACTGGTCTGGACCTTACTTACTTGAATAACACAGGTGATGGCTACAATATCTTGATTTTCCATCCAATAAGCGAGTACACAAAAAGAAAGAGAAGTTGTAGTAAAAAACAGTTGTAGTATTGTTTAATGCTGTACTGAGCCAGACCCAGGCAACTATACAGAAAACAGACAAACAGTCAACTGATCTAACACAATAAATCAATTTAGGGCTTTGCTGGGTAGTGCAAAATAAACAAGTCCCTACCAGGGATTACTAACTTCCTACCTTACAGGAATCATTCAAAAACAATTACAGACAGACTAACATAACCCCTTTTAAGGTTTAGTTAACATTTTTACTTTGGTCTCACACTATTTTTCTTCCCTTATATTTAGATATAAGCTAGGAAAAAATAGTAAGATTTTTTCAAGTTTGCTGTTAATTTATGACATGAGAATATTTTCCCAATTTTACTCTTGCTTATTGATGAACTTATTAGTATCCTCACTGTGTGGGAGTTTTACCCTTTTGGAAGGGGTATTTGGCTTTTCAAATCTTTAAAGGCCCTAATTCTGAATCTTTATTGAAGGAATTTTCATTTTTAAAGACATATTCAAAAGAATTTTATCTTAAAAATAATTTCTATAAAGCCCTTCAGTCATCTGGGGCCTCTCTGACTCTGAGATTTGTATAACACCTGACCAAAAATTTATTATGTCTTTTTAAAAAATGTTGTTCTATACAAGAAAATAAAGAACTTAATAAGAAGATTGAACATTAAAGGATTCTTATCTGGAGAAATTTTATCCTCTTGGAGAAAGAACTACGAAAAATACATTTGAGTGTCCTCAGCTGGCCATCCCATCACCCTACACACCCAACCACACTCATGGGACTTTTAGTCTCTCAAGATTAAGAATTCATGGGAAACAAAAGGTGACACACATACGAAGAAACCTCCTTCATGAAAGTAAACAAAACAACAAACTAAAAGAACTAAGAGGAAAACAGACAAAGTAAGGAGTGATAAAGTTAATTCATATCTCCAGACCTACAAAATGAAGGCTGCCCCAGTGGCCCAGCCCATGTCACAAATCAAACCTAAATCAGCCTCCACTTATGAGAAACACCTGACAAGGACGCCTAACATACACCAATCACAGGCCTCCAACTCAGCTTTAGCCATTTTACCGTACCCTAGAAAACAGAACCCCACTAGCCCTGTCAGGAAAACCCCAACCTCCTGGCCAATCATGCCCTGTTTCCAGATGCCTCTCCTAACATTCCATAAAACTCACTCTTGCCCAAAATCCCTCGGGAAGAGTGTACCACTGCTTGTGAGGCACTGTACTCTCCCCATCCATGGATTGTTTACCCTTGAATAAAGGAGATCACACTAGTTACTAAATTGTTTTAATTTTGTCATTTGACAGTTTTGGCAGGCCAGATAGGACCTGAAGACAGCTGCTGAAGATTCCTGGGATGGCTCTGAGACACAGGTGAGGGCACCCACAGAGACTTTTTGTTTGGCTGCCTCTTCAGCTGCTCTCTGGGATCTCCAGTGAGGTTCTCTCAGATCAAGCTCTACTTATTTTGCATTCTGAGTTCTTCAAGTTTGTCTGACCTAATCCTTCTAGGTGGAAAATTGAGGTCTGAGAGACTCCAGATTTTTCTGGGTGAGACTTAGTGGGTCACAGCATTTGGGCTTGTGGCACCTCATCTGCAAGGTAAGCACCTTCAGGGGGTCCTGACAGGTCTCAGGAACTGTGCATTGGCAGCCAGAAACAATAAGCCTGATTGAGTTAGGGAGGACTATTTCAACAAGGAAAAATAATGGGTACCTTTCAGTCTTAGAAAGCAAGATGGATGGCAGCCATTAGAAGACTCACAAAGCCTTGGGCTAAGTCCACAGAACAAACTACTGGGGGACTTAGGGAAACACGTTAAGACAAGAACTTTGGACTTTTTTGACCAATAGCACATCAAAATCTAAGTGGAACTATTAAAAGCCATTAAGGCATCATCCACTGTGAAGAACTCTTCTCATGAATGGAATAACAGCTTTATTGCTTATGAAAATCTTAGAAGCCAAAGCTTCAAAATTGGTAGGCATGAATCGAGCACTTCAGAGCCGTTAGAGTGCTCACCACCTAACTCTAAGACTCCTGTGCTAGGATAAGCTGGTCACAGAACAGGTTAGATTGACACTACGTCACCAGTTAACCTTAAGAAAATTTCTGTGCAACAAGGTACGCCATAAAACACCACAAAATCCTGAACTCAGCAGCACTTCCCTCTTCCCTCCAAGAGACCCAAGGCTTAGCTAAAGAAATGAGATCCTCAAGTTTGAGCATGCCACCTCCCAGCACATCTTATTTTATGTCTAAGAACTGTGGTTCCAGAAGCTATAGATAGCTATAAAAATTGCAAAATCTTAGTAAGACAACCTAGAATTACAGCAGCCATGATGGGAAATGTTCCAATTAGGCAAGATCATTTATTTAAGAAGTTCACTTGAAACTAAGGGTTCCTAAATCAAACAAACAGAATGGCATACCTATTTTAATTGGTGTGCAGAGGGCTCCAAAAGACTTCAAGATTCCAAAATAGCTTCATTGAAAGATTCATTGCAAAAGGCTAATAAAAAATTAATGACACAAGAGGTATTGTACCTAAAGCCAAAGACTATAAGACTGACGTGACTCCTACTGTCCCCTCTACCCTTTTACCTGTGTACTCACAGTCTACCAATCATCTACCTAAATTGCCTTTCCACTCCAAAGAGACAAGACCATAAACAAAAGTCTCCTGAGTTGGTGGCCTTACAGACACCCCCATATCTACCAAAAAACGGGGACCCTCATAAGGTCCCCTCCCAGGGTTGATGGAACTCTGGAGGACTCCCCAGTAAACTGTTAGCAGTTACTCTCATAAACAGCCAAGGGGAAACTAAAATTAAAATTAATAAAAAGTTAGGCAAATTCTGGTAGATACTAGAACTACACTCTCTACTCTAAACCCCACTTGCTCAGGACTCTAGCGATGAGATCCTAGAGAAACTGGCAGAAGCCGGCGAACAGTGAGGATTCTGACCAGAGTCAGCCCTCCTGGATCACTAAGAGAGAGAGAAAGGTAAAATTTCACACTGTCCCTTTCTTTCCAAATCCAGACCCGTTGGTGATTGATCCTTTCTATCCCAGGGACAGCTATTGGCTTCTTGTTAGTCTCATTTTGTGTCCTGAGAACTCAGCTTGGCAACCATCAGGTTGGGGGCCCCCAAAATATGGCCAGACTGAAAGGTGGATTAGATTCCCTTTGCAGCTAGATATGGCCAAAACATGTGAGTTCACATCATAAAAATGAAGCAACTGGATTAAATAATCTTAAATGTCCCTTCATTTCTAAAATTATTTAATTAGACGAGTTTGAGTGACTTCTCATAGTCCAATTATTAAGATGAACCCAGAAGCCTAAACTGTTGAATTGGACAGAAACTCCAGTTCAAACAAGCTTAAGAAGAGAAAAAAAAAGTATTGATTCACTTAATTGAGAAGGCTAGAAATAATCCTGGCTCCATACATGATTGGATTCAGAGATCCAATGATGTCATCAGAACTTGGTGCCTTTCCAGCTCTTGGCTCTTTTCCACAGAGTTGGCTTCTTTCTCTGGCTTCACATTATGGCCCCTGACAGCTCCAGGATCATAATCTCCTAGGATGATCTCCAACTGGATTATCTTTGCTGACACATACAACCCTGAATCACTGAGGCCTAAGGCTCATACTTAGCCCTGACTGAATTGTGAATTTCTCCCCCACCGCAAATTTTCTGTTATTTTCATATGCGTACATTTTAACTAATACAGATTTTGATACCAGGAAATGAGGCACTACAGAAAACATACAGGTTTAATAGAAGATGAAGGATACAGAACAGAGAAGACCCTACTATTTCCTCTACTATTTCTTTCTGGAAATCTTATACTTGATTTTTAATATTCATTTCTTTTATGCTAAAACTCAGTCAATGTGCCTACTAAGGCTATAGCAATTGGGGACTTGACAAGAATGTGCTTAGAGTGTTTGTTTTTTTTTTTAACATTTTTTTTTAATTCAAACAGAAAGTCACAAAAATTATAATCATCCTCATCAGTTCACTCAGTCCCATGTAATTAATTTTTTTTTCATCTTGATCTTTTGTTAGCACTTTTATGAATTCATCAGTTTTCCATTAGAGTTCTGAAAATGCTTATTCATTCAGTTCAGCAGTATAGTCAGTTACCAGAAACCTGTACTTGTCAGAGTCTTTTCCATGAATTCCTTGAAGATGAAACCCTTTTATAGGAACATATTTGCAAAAGCATCAGAGTACACCCAGAACTGTCTGTAAAAGACAGGAGACTTAAAAATGACCACGGTTAAAGATTTGATGAAAGTTCACAATAATGCAATTGACAAGGAAATTTAGTTATTTCTGAGATATACATTTTAAAGTAATAACTAGAATTATGACTTCTAACATTATTCCAGAACATATATTTAGGAATTTCATGTAATGTCTGAAGCATTTATATTAACATATTTCCATACAAAAAACCCAAAGAAAGTTTAGTATTAGCTTTTGTTTTGTTTTGTTTTGTTTTGTTTATACAGCAGGTTCTTATTAGTCATCAATTTTATCTTATTTTATTTTTTTTTAGTTGTTTTGTTTGTTTGTTTTTTTATACTGCAGGTTCTTATTAGGCATCAATTTTATACACATCAGTGTATACATGTCAATCCCAATCGCCCAGTCAGCACACCACCACCACCATCCCCCGCCACTTTCCCGCCTTGGTGTCCATACGTTTGTTCTCTACATCTGTGTCTCAACTTCTGCCCTGCAAACCAGCTCATCTGTACCATTTTTCTAGGTTCCACATACATGTGTTAATATACGATATATGTTTTTCTCTTTCTGACTTACTTCACTCTGTATGACAGTCTCTATGTCCATCCACATCTCAACAAATGACCCAATTTCGTTCCTTTTTATGGCTGAGTAATATTCCATTGTATATATGTACCACAACTTCTTAATCCATTCATCTGTCAACAGGCATTTAGGTTGTTTCCATGACTTGGCTATTGTAAATACTGCTGCAATGAACATTGGGGTGCATGTGTCTCTTTGAATTATGGTTTTCTCTGGGTATATGCCCAGTAGTGGGATTGCTGGATCATATGGTAATTCTATTTTTAGTTTTTTAAGGAACCTCCATACTGTTCTCCATGGTGGCTGTATCAATTTACATTCCCACCAACAGTGCAAGAGGGTACCCTTTTCTCCACATCCTCTCCAGCATTTGTTGTTTGTAGATTTTCTAATGATGCCCATTCTAACTGGTGTGAGGTGATACCTCATTGTAGTTTTGATTTTCATTTCCCTAATAATTAGTGATGTTGAGCAGCTTTTCATGTGCTTCTTGGCCATCTGTATGTCTTCTTTGGAGAAATGTCTATTTAGGTCTTCTGCCCATTTTTGGATTGGGTTGTTTGTTTCTTTAATATTGAGCTGCATGAGCTGTTTATATATTTTGGAGATTAATCCTTTGTCCGTTGATTCATTTGCAAATATTTTCTCCCATTCTGAGGGTTGTCTTTTCATCTTGTTTATGGTTTCCTTTGCTGTGCAAAAGCTTTGAAGTTTCATTAGGTCCCATTTGTTTATTTTTGTTTTTATTCCCATTCCTACTCTAGCAGGTGGGTCAAAAAGATCTTGCTGTGATTTATGTCAAAGAGTGTTCTTCCTATGTTTTCCTCTAAGAGTTTTATAGTGTCTGGTCTTACATTTAGGTCTCTAATCCATTTTGAGTTTGTTTTTGTGTATGGTGTTAGGGAGTGTTCGCATTTCATTCTTTTACATGTAGCTGTCCAGTTTTCCCAGCACCACTTACTGAAGGGACTGTTTTTTCTCCATTGCATATCTTTGACTCCTTTGTCATAGATTAGTTGACCATAGGTGCGTGGGTTTATCTCTGGGCTTTCTATCTTGTTCCATTGATCTATGTTTCTGTTTTTGTGCCAGTACCATATTGTCTTCATTACTGTAGCTTTGTAGTATAGTCTGAAGTCAGGGAGTCTGATTCCTCCAGCTCCGTTTTTTTCCCTCAAGACTGCTTTGGCTATTCAGGGTCTTTTGTGTCTCCATACAAATTTTAAGATGATTTGTTCTAGTTCCGTAAAAATTGCCATTGGTAATTTGATAGTGATTGCATTGAATCTGTAGATTGCTTTGGGTAGTATAGTCATTTTCACAATATTGATTCTTCCAATACAAGAACATGGTATATCTCTCCATCTGTTGGTATCATCTTTAATTTCTTTCATCAGTGTCTTATAGTTTTCTGCATACAGGTCTTTTGTCTCCCTAGGTAGGTTTATTCCTAGGTATTTTATTCTTTTGGTTGCAGTGGTAAATGGGAGTGTTTCCTTAATTTCTCTTTCAGATTTTTCATCATTAGTGTACAGGAATGCAAGAGATTTCTGTGCATTAGTTTTGTATCCTGCAACTTTACCAGGTTCATTGATTAGCTCTAGTAGTTTTCTGGTGGCATTTTTAGGATTCTCTACGTGTAGTATCATGTCATCTGCAAACAGTGACAGTTTTACTTCTTTTCCGATTTGTATTCCTTAATTTTTTTTCTTCTCTGATCGCCGTGTCTAGGACTTCCAAAACTATGTTGAATAATAGTGGTGAGAGTGGACATCCTTGTCTTTTTCCTGATCTTAGAGGAAATGCTTTCAGTTTTTCACCATTGAGAATGATGTTTGCTGTGGGTTTCTCGTATATGGCCTTTATTATGTTGAGGTAGGTTCCCTCTATGCCCACTTTCTGGAGCGTTATTATCATAACTGGTTGTTGAATTTTGTCAAAAGCTTTTTCTGCATCTATTGAGATGATCATATGGTTTTTATTCTTCAATTTGTTATTACGGGGTATCACATTAATAGATTTGCGTATATTGAAGAATCTTTGCATTCCTGGGATAAATCCCACTTGATCATGGTGTATGATCCTTTTAATGTGTTGTTGGATTCTATTTGCTAGTATTTTGTTGAGGATTTTTATATCTATATTCATCAGTGATATTGGTCTGTAATTTTTTTTGTAGTATCTTTGTCTGGTTTTGGTATCAGGGTGATGGTGGCCTCGTAGAATGAGTTTGGGAGTGTTCCTTCCTCTACAAGTTTTTGGAAGAGTTTGAGAAGGATGGGTGTTAGCTCTTCTCCAAATGTTTGATAGAATTCACCTGTGAAGCCATCTGGTCCTGGAGTTCTGTTTGTTGGAAGATTTTTAATCCCAGTTTCAATTTCATTACTTGTGATTGGTCTGTTCATATTTTCTGTTTCTTCATGGTTCAGTCTTGGAAGGTTATACCTTTCTAAGAATTTGTCCATTTCTTCCAGGTTGTCCATTTTATTGGCATAAACTTGCTTGTAGTAGTCTCTTAGGATGCTTTGTATTTCTGCGGTGTCTGTTGTAACTTCTCCTTTTTCATTTCTGATTTTATTGATTTGAGTCCTCTCCCTCTTTTTCTTGATGAGTCTGGCTAATGGCTTATCAATTTTGTTTATCTTCTCAAAGAACCAGCTTTTAGTTTTATTGATCTTTGCTATTGTTTCTTTGTTTCTATTTCATTTACTTCTGCTCTGATCTTTATGATTTCTTTCTTTCTGCTAACTTTGGGTTTTGTTTGTTCTTCTTTCTCTAGTTCCTTTAGGTGTAAGGTTAGATTGTTTACTTGAGATTTTTCTTGTTTCTTGAGGTAGGATTGTATAGCTATAAACTTCCCTCTTAGAACGGCTTTCGCTGCATCCCTTAGGTTTTGGATCGTCGTGTTTTCATTGTCATTTGTCTCTAGGTATTTTTTGATTTCCTCTTTGATTTCTTCAGTGATCTCTTGGTTATTTAGTAATGTATTGCTTAGCCCCCCTATGTTTGTGTTTTTTACGTTTTTTTCCCTGAATTCATTTCTAATCTCATAGCACTGTGGTCAGAAAAGATGCTTGATATGATTTCAATTTTCTTAAATTTACTGAGGCTTGATTTGTGACCCAAGATGTGCTCTACCCTGGAGAATGTTCCGTGCGCACTTGAGAAGAAAGTGTAATCTGCTGATTTTGGATGGAATGTCCTATAAATATCAATTAAATCTATCTGGTCTTTTGTGTCATCTAAAGCTTCTGTTTCCTTATTTATTTTCATTTTGGAAGATCTGTCCATTGGTGTAAGTGAGGTGTTAAAGTCCCCCACTATTATGGTGTTACTGTCAATTTCCTCTTTTATAGCTGTTAGCAGTTGCCTTATGTATTGAGGTGCTCCTATGTTGGGTGCATATATATTTATAATTGTTATATCTTCCCCTTGGATTAATCCCTTGATCATTATGTAGTGTCCTTCCTTGTCTCTTGTAACATTCTTTATTTTAAAGTCTATTTTATCTGATATGAGTATAGTTACTCCAGCTTTCTTTTGATTTCCATTTGCATGGAATATCCTTTTCCATCCCCTCACTTTCAGTCTGTATGTGTCCCTAGGTCTGAAGTGGGTCTCTTGTAAACAGCATATATATGGGTCTTGTTTTTGTATCCGTTCAGCAAGCCTGTGTCTTTTGGTTGGAGCATTTAATCCATTCACGTTTAAGGTAATTATTGATATGTATGTTCCTATGACCATTTTCTTAATTGTTTTGGGTTTGTTTTTGTAGGTCCTTTTCTTCTCTTGTGTTTCCCACTTAGTGAAGTTACTTTAGCATTTGTTGTAGAGCTGGTTTGGTGGTGCTGAATTCTCTTAGCTTCTGGTTGTTTGTAAAGCTTTTTATTTCTCCATCGAATCTGAATGAGATCCTTGCCGGGTAGAGTAATCTTGGTTGTAGGTTCTTCCTTTTCATCACTTTAAGTATATCATGACACTCCCTTCTGGCTTGTAGAGTTTCTGCTGAGAAATCAGCTGTTAACCTTATTGGAGTTCCCCTGTATGTTATTTGTCATTTTTCCCTTGCTGCTTTCAATAATTTTTCTTTGTCTTTAATTTTTGCCAATTTGATTACTGTGTCTCAGCGTGTTTCTCCTTGGGTTTATCCTGCTGGGACTTTCTGTGCTTCCTGGACTTGGGTGGCTATTTCCTTTCCCATGTTAGGGAAGTTTTCGACTATAATCTCTTCAAATATTTTCTCTGGTCCTTTCTCTCTCTCTTCTCCTTCTGGGACCCCTATAATGCGAATGTTGTTGCATTTGATGTTGTCCCAGAGGTCTGTTAGGCTGTCTTCATTTCTTTTCATTCTTTTTTCTTTATTCTGTTCCACAGCAGTGAATTCCACCATTCTGTCTTCCATCTCACTTATCCGTTCTTCTGCCTCAGTTATTCTGCTATTGATTCCTTCTAGTGTAGTTTTCATTTCACTTATTGTATTGTTCATCTCTGTCTGTTTGTTCTTTAATTCTTCTAGGTCTTTGTTAAACATTTCTTGCATCTTCTCGATCTTTGCCTCCATTCTTTTTCCGAGGTCCTGGATCATCTTCACTATCACTATTCTGAATTCTTCTTCTGGAAGGTTGCCTATCTCCACTTCATTTAGTTGTTTTTCTGGGGTTTTATCTTGTTCTTTCATCTGGTACATAGCCCTCTGCCTTTTCATCTTGTCTATCTTTCTGTGAATGTGGTTTTTGTTCCACAGACTGCAGGATTGTAGTTCTTCTTGCTTCTGCTGTCTGCCCTCTGGTGGATGAGGCTATCTAAGAGGCTTGTGCAAGTTTCCTGATGGGAGGGACTGGTGGTGGGTAGAGCTGACTGTTGCTCTGGTGGGCAGAGCTCAGTAAAACTTTAATCCACTTGACTGTAGATGGATGGGGCTGGGTTCCCTCCCTGTTGGTTGTTTGGCCTGAGGCAACCCAACACTGGAGCCTACCTGGTCTCTTTGGTGGGGCTAAGGACAGACTCTGGGAGGGCTCACGCCAAGGAGTACTTCCCAGAACTTCTGCTGCCAGTGTCCTTGTCCCCATGGTGAGCCACAGCCACCCCCTGCCTCTGCAGGAGACCCTCCAACACTAGCAGGTAGGTCTGGTTCAGTCTCCTCTGCTGTCACTGATCCTTCCCCTGGGTCCCAATGTGCACACTACTTTGTGTGTGCCCTCCAAGAGTGGAGTCTCTGTTTCCCCCAATCCTGTCGACGTCCTGCAATCAAATCCCACTAGCCTTCAAAATCTGATTCTCTAGGAATTCCTCCTCCTGTTGCCTGAAGCCTGACGTGGGGCTCAGAACCTTCACTCCAGGGGGTGGGCTTCTGTGGTATAAGTGTTCTCCAGTCTGTGAGTCACCCACCCAGCAGTTATGGGATTTGATTTTACTTTGATTGCACCCCTCCTACCATCTCATTGTGGCTTCTCCTTTGTCTTTGGATGTGGGGTCTCTTTTCTGGTGAGTTCCAGTGTCTTCCTGTCGATGCTTGTCCAGCAGCAGCTGTGATTCTGGTGTTCTCGCAAGAGGGAGTGAGAGCACATCCTTCTACTCCGCCATCTTGGTTCCTCTCTTCACAGATTCTTTGCTTAGTGTGTTTCTAATGACCTTCTTGAGGCCATTAATGAAGTCTTACAAAAAAGAGACAAACAGGCTTAATGTGGCCCGCTGTAAATACAGAGGGGAAAACATAGCTTCATTAAGAAGGGCCATTTCTATAATCCAAAATGATGGACTTTTGTACGTTAGAAAAGTTGAATTGTCTACCTTAGCAAATATTAATGCTGGTACAGATTGGAAGGTAGATGATTTGGAAGAATATAAGATTGAGGTACAAGAAAAACATGAGATTCAGTCAAGTCCTTTTAAGTATTCTCTTCCTGAAAAAGGATACAATATATTGATGTCCACCAACCCACGGCTATTGCTTCAAATCTCTTCCAGGGACAGGCCAAAATAGATCGAGGCCTTTAAACTAAGATTCTAGGAAAGAGACTTGTTCCTAGGAGACCAAAGTCCCAAACTCAAAAGCCATGACTACATTAAAATCTCCTGGTATGGTAACGCACAGTGAAAATTACAAATACATATGGACTAATCTTGACCATAAAGAGTTATGACTTAAATCTTTTTTTTTTTTTAAGTTTAATTTTATTTATTTATTTATTTATTTATTTATTTATTTATGGCTGTGTTGGGTCTTCGTTTCTATGCAAGGGCTTTCTCTAGTTGTGGCAAGCGGGGGCCACTCTTCATCGCAGTGCACGGGCCTCTCATTATCGCGGCCTCTCTTGTTGCGGAGCACAGGCTCCAGACGTGCAGGCTCAGTAATTGTGGCTCACGGGCCTAGTTGCTCCATGGCACGTGGGATCTTCCCAGACCAGGGCTCGAACCCATGTCCCCTGCATTGGCAGGCAGATTCTCAACCACTGCGCCACCAGGGAAGCCCTTAAATCTTTTTCTTTTTTGAATTTTATTTTATTTGTTTTTTTATACAGTAGGTTCTTATTAGTTATCCATTTTACACATATTAGTGTATACATGTCAATCCTAATCTCCCAATTCATCACACCACCACTACCACCCCCCGCCACTTTCCCCCCTTGGTGTCCATACGTTTGTTCTCTACATCTGTGTCTCTATTTCTGCCCTGCAAACTGGTTCATCTGTACCATTTTTTCTAGGTTCCACATATATGTGTTAATATACGATATTTGTTTTTCTCTTTCTGACTTACTTCACTCTGTATGACAGTCTCTAGATCCATCCACGTATGACTTAAATCTTAAATCACTTAGACACACAACTACAGGGAGTGAGCTACTAAAGCTGTGTAGCTCCAGAAAGGGCATCATAATATCCTATGTCTGTCTCATTTGAAAGACAATGGAGAAAAGTGATCATAAGTGGCAGGACATGGGGTGATAGAGCAGGACTGACAAGTGAGTTTATTCTGGAAAGCAGAATTAGATGCTGCCTTATGTAACACAAAAAGTCACTACACCACCGGGTCAGAAAACCCTCACTATTCCAGCCACCAGATTATGGTTTATACTATGTACCAGTGAGCAACTGTACACTGCCCTTTTCCAAACAGAATTTTCACTGTGCTTATCCTGTTCTTTCTCCATGACTTTAAATATGTTGAAAGCAAATAATAACAGTGTATTAGACTTAATACAATGAAAAGCTACATCTAGGTGTGATGGGAGGAAAAGCAACTCAACCAGAGACTTGGAATCAAAACAGTGAAGACCCTGAGCTGTCCCATTTGAGGGAAGAGTAAATGTATTTCATGATGATGTGAGCATTTTAAGGGTGTATATTTACTTCAGAAGGAGCTAAGTTTGGAGATTGAGTGGTTAAAGGGGAAGACTATATTCAACAGTTGGTTAAGTCCTCAACATCCATCCCAAACTTTCCCTATAATAGCAATAGAGTTTGAATATTGACTGCTGTTTCATGAATAGTTCCTGAATTGCCCAACCAATGAGGATAATCTCTTCTCCCTTGCTGGTGATTAGTTCAAAACCCAGGGTCAAGCCAATCAGTAAATTCCTCTTACATTAATGATTCATACAGGGATAAGGATGTAACCTAAATTGTCTCCATCAAAATGAACATAAGGATTTGTTAAATTGTTTGCATCAAAGTGAAGATAAGGATTTATGTTAAATTTTTGATAGAAACTTGAATAGGAAGTCAATGAGAAGAAACTAACACACATGATAAAGTAGAAATAGGGAAAGCACATCAGTACTGATATCCTTGTTGAGCCCCAGAATAACTAATCCTGGAGTTTGTGCTTCCTCGGGGTTTCCAGTTATACGAGATTTAAAACATCATTTTTTTAAGTCAGATTTTTCTCTTACTTGCAGTCAAAACACCCTGGCTAATATGCTATCTCTATACTAATGACAACTTGTATCAGTTAGGAATTGCAGTCAGCTGCAAGGAACAGAAGCCTGAATGACAGTGGCTTAAACACATTAGAGGATTGGCTTTTCTCATGAAATATGACATCTGGAGATGGACAGTCCTGGCTGATACAGGATGACTATATTCCAGGCTTCTTCTATCATTTTGTTCAGTCTTCTTTAACATGTACTTGTCACCTTATTTTCAGAAATTAGCTGCATCAGTATTTCAATCAGGAAGGACGAAAGAAAAGGCAAGCAACAAAAGATCAATGCTACTCTTTTAAATAGTTTTTCCCAAAGTATTTCAAAATTGCTACATACATTTTATTGGCCATAACTGTGTCATGTGACCATCCTATGTACAAGGGAAGCTGAGGAATAGCATTTCTATAGCTGGACCTACTTCCACTACCAAAACAAATGAGAATCATATTCATAAAGTTGAAGGGAAGATTGGCATTAGGTAGGCAAACTGGCCACCTCTGTTACATTCTCAAATTTATGTCTCTAGCTCATACCTCCTCTTTGATCTCTTGACTCACATATCAAACATGTTTTTTAAACTCTCCACACTTGTAGATTATAGACACCTCAAACTAAATATGTATAAAACAAAGCTATGATCTTACATGCAATCTGTACCTCCATGATGGTTAACTTTGTGTGTCAACTAGACTGGGCAATAGGGTACCCAGATATTTGGTCAAACATTATTCTGGGTGTGTCTGTGAGAGTATTTTTGATGAGATTAACATTTGAATTGGTAGACTGAATAAAGCGGATTGCCCTCCCTAGTGTGAGTAGGCCTTGTCCAATCAATTGAAGATCTGAATAGAACAAAAAGGCTGAGTAAGAAGGAACTCCTCCTGCCTGATGCTTGAGCTGGGACATCAGTCTTCTCCTGCCCTCAGACTGGAACTTACACTATCAGCTCTCCTGGTCCTCAGGCCTCAGACTTGGGTGGAACTTACACCACTGGTGGCTCTCCTGGGTCTCCAGCTTTCTGACTGGAGAACTTGGCACTTCCCAGCCTCCATAGTTGAATGAGTCTTACAAAATATGTCTGTCTGAGTCTCTCTGTCTAGATAGATAGATAGATAGATAGATAGATAGATAGATAGACAGACAGACAGACATAGATAAATAGATAGATTTATATAGAAAGACATAGATACATAGCTCTCTGCTTCTCTGAAGAACTCACCTCAAGTCATCCCCATCTCAGTGAATGGTACCACCACTTAGTCACTGAATGACCCTACCAATTACAAAAGTGTACCTACATACCTGCAGAACCTTCAAAATGATTTTTCATTCAACTGTTACTCACCCTTTCCCATGCATTGAATTCATCACCACATTGATTCAGTACTTCCTTCCAGTGTATTTCAAATCAGTCAACTTCTCTCCATCTCTAATGCCACCACTTTAGTCAAGTCACTGGACTCCCAAAATTCTAACTGGTTGCCCTGCTTTCACTTAGTCCTTTCTGATACAGTGTGCAGGTAGCTTTGAATGATATTTTGAAAACAGAAATCAGATATCACTCTCCTGTTCAAAACCCTCCAACGGCTTACCATTATACTTCATCTTACCATGGTCAACAGGGTCTCATGAAGTGGTTCACCTCTATCTCTCCAACTTCATCACACTCCCTCCTTGCTCCCTTTCAGCCACATTGTCCTCCTCTCTGCTTTTCAGATATACCAAGCTCTTTCCCCACCCCTGCAATTTTGCTCTATGTGGAATGATCTACCTCCAGCTTTTCATGTGGCTAGTTTATTCTCATCATCTAAATCTCCTCAAATGGGCTTTTCCCATTCTCCAGGCAGTCTTTCATCATTTAATAAAATAGCCCTTCATAACAGTTAATCACCTATAATCCCAATCTGTAATTATTTTTCTTTTACTGTGTCTTATCCCCTAACTAGTATACATGCTCCATCAAGACAACAAACTAGTCTTTGGAGTTAGTTAATATTTCTAAGTCTAAGCACAATGCTATTTCTTAGCCAATACTCAAAGAATTCACTAAGTGATTTCATTTATTCATTCAACAAATATTTGTTAAGGTCTTAGAAGAAAGTGTTCCAGGCACTGGGGCTGCAATAGTAAGTGAAAGGGCCAGAGTCATTGCCTTCATGGAGTTTACCCTCTAGGGGGAAAAGACAGAGACTAAACAAATGTGTCAGAAGGAGAATTTTTTTATGAAAAGTGTCCACTGGTTATTTGTTCAGAATATTTTCTCTTTCTCGGGACTTAAACAAAGACTAGATGCCAAGAAAACACTGGGAAGTTTGGCACACTCTATTCCTTCCCAATAAGGCCTAAGAATTTGTGAATGCTGTCATAAATACTGGGAAACCAACCAAAGTATCAGTTACTCTGACATATAAACAAGAGGTTAATACCTTCAAGGGACCCCTGGGAGGTGGGTGTAGGAGGATAACAAATAATTGTTGACTGAGATTATGATCAGATAGACAAATATGCCATAGTCAAACTCATTGTGAAGATTCACAATCTTAATTATTCCAAGGTCAAAAAGGTCAACAAGATGGAATGTGATGTACTGATTACAAATGTCAAAATGCTGAATCAAAGGGAAGCTGAGGTTGTGTTGAGAAGAGAAAAAAAGAATAAATGGGATACCAGATTATATTACTCCCTGTCAGCAAAGCTCATGATAGGCCTGACTGCCAGCTGTGGGAACACTATCAAGGAATGGTATGCCATCCCAAACCATCACTCTTCCTCTTGCCAAGGCTCCTGTTAACACACAGCTGGACATGTCTTGGAAAAGAGGTTGATGTGCTCCCTCAATTTATTAACAATTGCTTTGTTTTTTGTTGATACCAAGGACCAAATAATTCTAACATTTCTCATAGTTGATGAAATTAATTGCTAAATTCAGCCTTTGGGGATTATTTTGCCAATAATTCTTGCCCAGATTCAAGATAACATCATTTCCAATGTGTCTGTTCACAAGCCTTAATGACGCCTGTGAGTCACACATTTCAGCCGCAGAGAGTTAACATGCTCTGAGAGGTTCTACTTGCTTCTGAGTGAGTAGAAGCCAAATGCAAATGGAGGAAAATCTAAGCAAATGTTGCAAGTAAACAGCAACAATAAGGATAGTAATGTTTTAAAAACTAACATTTATTAAGCCAGGCACTTTACTAAGCACTTCATTATGCATTTTCCCAGTTAGCCCTCACAGCAGTCTTGTGAAGTAAGTACAATTATTTTCCCTATTTTACAAAAACAGGAAACAGGTAAGGAGGAGACAGACATCAGAAGTGTGTACCTATTGTTGTTTTGGAGGAGACAAGAAGACAAAATGGGAGGAAAAAAAGGAAAAGGAGCAGGATAGCAGTGGATTGACCGCCTTTGGTTTTACTCAATTCACTGGACCAGTATAGAGTTCAAATTGATCATAAAGAGAAAAGCAATCAGTTTCTTTAAGATATCATAGAAAGTGGTTTGCTGTGCCTAGTAACCACACTTCTTGTTAGTCCGTCTCAATCAACATTTACAAGAGTAGAATATTTCATCATCACTGCAATGTTTCTCTTAACCTAACCATGAATACATTGAACCCCTATGAATACAAGCCAATCCCCAGAGAAGTTGTACATATCCCTCTGGGACCTATGTGGCTCTTAGAGGCTGGGAACGCATCCTATCCATTTCTCGATCCCCAATAGTTTACATGAGCCTGACACATAGCAAGTAACTACTAAATGATTATTGAGAGAACAAGTCCACAATTCCATTAGCTCCCACAAATAAAAAAGGTTGCATATTTAATAAGACCATAGACCCTACAGTTGGGGCAGAATGGCAAATGGATTTCAACTCAGAAGCCACCACCAAGAGAAAGGTAGTAGCTGCCTATCCTGCTGTGTTGAGTAGGATTCTGACTGCATAAGGCTTTAGTATAGAAAGGATCCTTTGACAAGTTCTTTTTTCTTATTCTTAATTAACTTAATTTTTTAGCTTTATTGAGGTATAACTGACAAATAAAATGGTAATATTTTACAATTTTAAAACATACACCGTGGTGACTTGATATACATATATATTGTGAAAGGATTTCCCCCATCAAGTTAATTAACACATCCATCAAACTCACACTTTTTTTTTTTTGGTGAGAAATATTTAAGTTCTACTCCCTTAACAAATTTCAATTATACAATACAGTGTCATAAACTATAGTTACCATGTTATATGTTATTATTACCATGTTATTATATTCTGACTCTATTTATCTTATAACGGAAAGTTTGTACCCTTTTACCAACCTCTTCCTATTTCCCCCAGCCACCAGAACCCAACCTCTGGATACCACTTTTTTACTCTGTTTCTGTGAGTTTGAATTTTTTTTTTTAACATTCCACATGAAAGTGATACTGTACAGGATTAGTCTTTCTCGGTTTAGTTTATTTCACTTAGCATAATGAACTCCAGGTTTATCCATGTGTTGCAAATATCAGGATTTCCTTCTTCTTAAAGGCTGAATAATATTCCATGATGTATGTATCATATATATGAGCACATTTTCTTTATCCACTCATCTATCATTAGATATTTAGGTTGTTTCCATACTTTGATCGTTGTGAATAATGCTGCAATGAACATGGGAGTACTGATATCTCTTTGAGTTAATGGTTTTGTTTGCTTTGGATATATACCCAGAAGTGGGATTGCTGGATTATATGGTTTCTCCATTTTTAATTTCTTGAGAAACCTCCATACTGTTTTCCATAGTGGCTGTACCAGTTTACATTCCCAAGAACAGTGTAGAATACTGTCCTTTTCTCCACATCCTTGCTAGCATTTGTTATCTCTTGTCTTTTTTATAATAGCCATCCTGACAGATGTAAGGTGATATCTCATTGTGGTTTTGATTTGCATTACCCTGATAATAAGTAGTGTTGAGCACCTTTTCATGCACCTGTTGGTCATTTGTATGTCTCCTTTAGAAAGATGTCTTTCCAGATCATTTTCCCAATTTTTAATTGGGTTATTTGTTTTGGTTTGGGTTTTTGTTTGTATTTGCTGAGGTATCTGAGTTTATTACATATTTTGGATATTAACCCCTTATTATATATATAGTTTTCAAATATTTTCTCCCACTCTATAGATTGCCTTTTCATTTTGGTTTCCTTTGCTGTGCAGAATCTTTTTAGTTTGATGCAGTTCCATTTATTTTTGGTTTTGTTGCCTTTGCTTCTGACCAAATCCTCAAAATTATTGTCAAGAACAATGTCAATGAACTCACCTGCTATGTTTTTTCCTAGGACTTTTACAGTTTCCAGTCTTAAATTCAAGTCTTTAATACATTTTGAGTTGATGTTTGTATATATGATAAGATAGGGGTCCAGTTTTCCCAGCACCATTTATTGAAGAGACCATCCTTTCCCCCATTGTATATTCTTGAATCCTTTGGCAAAAATTAATTGACCATATATGCATGAGTTTATTTCTGGACTCTCTATTCTGTTCCACTGATCTGTGTCTGTGTTTATGACAGCACCATAATATTTTGATGACTATACCATTGTAATATAGTTTGAAATCAAGAAATGTTATGCCTCAGGCTCCACCCCAAGACTAAATCACCCCTGCATCCCTCAGCTGAGTCTTCTCCCCAGTTGTTGCTGCCCCAGATCCAGTACCACACTGTGACATAGAGTGAAAGAGGCTGTAGTATTGACTCAGTTCAGGCTGGGGTGCATGCCAAAGCAGTTGCGGGAAACCCAGCAGCTGCTAGAGAAAACCTCTCTCCACCCTCTCCATGCTGCCTCAGGGGCAAGCCAGTGGGTGAAAGCTCCTCACGAGCAGAGTCTAGGGTTCCCACAGTCCTCCTGTTAGTCCCAGAGGCCCTCTGACCAGCCAAAGGGGCTTGCCTCCCCTGTGTAGGAGCCCAAGACTGGGACGCCCAGCCTGTGGCTCTCACCACTCACCTTCCAGGGTGGGTCTCTACCCATGTATTCTCCTTTTTTCTCTTAGTCCCCTCCCAGGGGCACAGGTCCTGACTCAACTTCTTTTCTTCCCTTCCTACCCGATTATGTATGGATCTTTCTTACAGCCTTGGATATACAGGAGTCCTTCTGCTAGTTTCCAGTGAGAATTTTCCACACATAGAAGTATTTTTGATGTGTGCATGGGGGGAGATGAGCTCCATGTCCTCTTACTCCACCATCTTGATCAACCTCCTCTCCTTTTTCATTTCTAATTTTATTTATTTGTCTCCACTCTTTTTTTATTATTTAGTCTAGCTAAAGGTTTTTCAATTTTGTTTACTTTTCAAAAAACCAGCTCTTAGTTTTGTTGATCTTTTCTATTGTCTTTCTTGTCTCTATTTCATTTATTTCCACTCAATTTTGTTATTTCCTTCATTTTATTAACTTTAGGCTTAGTCTGTTACTTTTCTAGTTCCTTGAGATATAAAGTTAGATCATATCTGATAACTTTCTTTTTTCTTAATGTAGATGTTTATCACTCTAAATTTCCTCTAAGGACTGCTTTTGCTGAATCCCATAAGTTTGGGTAAAACAATTCATTTCTTAAATGGGCAAAATACTTCAACAGACAGTTCACTAAAGATAACAAATAGTTGGCAAAAAAAGTACATGAAAAGATGCTCAACATCATTAATTATTAGGAAAAGCAAATTAAAATCACAATGTGATATCACAATATACCTCTTAGAATATCTAAGATTTAAAGAGTGACCATACCAAGTGTTGTGGAGAATATGGAGAAACTGAAACCCTCATACACTGATGGTAGGAATGTAAAATAGTAGAACCACTTTTGAAAACAGTTTGGCAATTTTCTTAAAATGTTAAACATTATATTTGACACCTAAAGCACAAGCAAACAAAGGGAAAAAATAGATAAATGGGACTCCATCAAAAAAAAAAAAAACTTTTGTTCTTCAAAAGGATACTATCAAGAAAGTAAAAAGACAACCCCAGGTTTGGAGAAAATGTTTAAAAATCATATACCTGATAAGGGTCTAGTTTCTAGAGTATATAAAGAACTCTTCCAATTCAAAACTGAAAAGAGAAATAAACCAATTTTAAGATGAGTAATGAATATGAATGGATGTTTCTCCAAAGAAAA
This sequence comes from Balaenoptera physalus, assembly GCF_965194825.1. NCBI lineage: Eukaryota > Metazoa > Chordata > Mammalia > Artiodactyla > Balaenopteridae > Balaenoptera > Balaenoptera physalus. The sequence goes on along the minus strand of NC_138890.1, from coordinate 73,026,100 downwards.
TACACAAATGGCCACCTGAAAATGTGCTCAACATCATTACTTATTAGGGAAATACAAATCAAAACCATAATGAGATACCATTTCACACCCACTAGGATGACTATAATCAGAGAGACAGATATAACATGTCTTGGTAAGGATACAGAGAAAGTGGAACACCACTCCCCCTATACATTGCTGGTCAGGATGTAAAATGGTGTAGCTACTATAAAAAAATAGTTTGGCAGTTCCTCAAAAAGTTAAACATAGAGTTATCATATGGCTCAGTAATTCTACTGCTCGTTATATTCCCCTGACAATTAAAATATATATATTCACACAAAGACTCATACAACAATGCTCATAGCAGCATTATTCATAATAGCTAAGAAGTGGAAATAACCCCAAGGCCCATCAACCGATGAACAGATAAACAAAATATGGTGTATCCTCACATTGAAATAAAAGTCAGCCATAAAAGGAATGAGATCTGGTACATGCTACAATATGGATGAACCTTTAAAAAATTATGCTAAGTGAAAGAAACCAGAAACAGAAGACCATGTATTTTATAATTATACTTACATAAACTGCACAGAATAGGCAAAAACACAGAGACAGAAAGTAGACTAGTAGCTTCCAGGGGCTAAAGGGAGGGGGAAAATGGAAAGTGGCTATTAATGGGTACAAGGGTTTTTTGAGGGGAGTTGATTAAAACATTATAGAATTAGACAGTGGTGATGGTTGCACAACCTTTTGAATATGCTAAAAATGAGTGAATTATACACTTTTTAAAGATGAATTTTATGGTATATGAAATAAATCTCAACTAAAAATTACTCATATCCCTTACCTTATGGTCCAGCATTCCACTCCTAAGTATTTACTCAAAAGAAATGAAACATATGTCCACACAAACACATGTATACAAATATTCAAAGCAGCTTTATTTCCAGTTGTGAAAAACTGGAAACAACCCAAATGTCTATCAACAGGAGAATGCTCATGATACTGTGATATATGCATACCGTGGAATGCTACTCAGCAATAAAAAGTTACAAACAACATGGATCAATCTCAAACTAAATATGCTGCATAGAAGAAGCCAAACAAAAAAAGAGTACATAGTGGGTGATTCCACTTATATCAAATTCTAGGAAATGCCGACTAATGTATACTGACCAAAAGCAGATCAGATGTTGCTTGTGAATGAGAGCAGGATTGCAAAGAACACAAAAAATTTTTTGAAGAGGATCAGTGTGTTCATTATCTTGATTATGGTGGGAGTTTCACAGGTATATTGATATATCAAATCATCAAATTGTGTAGTATAATGCAAGTGGTTTATTATATGCTTATTCTACCTCAAAAAGCTGTTCCTTAAAAATAAGAAAAAATTGCCAAGAAATGTTTCCTACACTATGCTCTTTCTATTTCCCTTTGGCTTTGCAGGACATCAGACAAAAGACATGACCCTGTTCTAATGTGGCTGGTGCCTGGTGACTCTCCAAGAAATATTGGTAGAAACACTAAAGGCATGGCACCTCAGTATCAAACTTTACCCCACAGAGCTATAAGAAGAGCCTAATGGCATAGAGTAATAGTACCGATGCTAAACGAAATCGTTCCAAGAGATGTTCTATCTGGGTAATTTGCTTTGTCCCCTGCTTGACGTCATTGTTTCTCATCATCTTCTCGGTTCCTAATTTACTCCAAACCCAGAAAATCATATGAATCTCAATTAAGTATAAGTTCCTTCATGAGATATGAGGAAAGTCAAAATTTAAGAGTTATAAAATCAGGATTGTCTAACGTTATCACACTATATAGCTCCCTTGATTGCCACCTAATGTGTTAAAAGAAAATCAGGAGATCTATGTCTCATACCAATTTGCAGTGCATTTCCAAAATGGCATATGCTGTGTCACTCCGACACCTAAAAGAAGGAGTGGGAGGAATGTGCCACAGAGAAGAACCTGCACAGAGTTAGGTTTGCTGAGTCAGGGGCCGTTGAACAGCAAGTGTTCTGGGTCCTGTCTGTACACACCACAGGGATTTGGGGTTAGCTTGGAGGCATTTTACAGTAATCAAGTACCTGCTTCTTTAAAGCCTGTTCATTACTGTGTTTTTTTCCTATGCTATACAGCATAATGAGCCTGAAAGTCAATGCTGGAGCCTAGAGGAGCAGGGGAGCTGTACAGAAATGTTGAAATTAGGATTCTTCAGAAGGAGCTGAAAAAGGATGGTAGCCCTCCCCGCAACTCCCTTCTTCAAAGGAAAGCTCATGAAAAGGTTACTTTCCTTGTGATTAAGAGTCTACACAATTAAAATTTTTAAGTGGCTGATTGAAGGATAATGTAGCAGATTTTATTCAGCCTCAGATACCTCAAGGGAAATTCAGCTTTCCTTTATTACTTTTACTGCCCGCACACATTTTCCCTTAGAAATAAAAATTAAACCTTTGTACAATTGCTTCCAAATGCATTTTCTCTTTACTCTAATAATGGTTTTCAAGAAACATCTGTAGCAAATTAAAACGTTCCTTTTTTAAAAAAAAATGCATAGAGTTGTCAAGAAACTGATGAATATATGAATATAAGTGAGGATAAATAAATACCTGCTGCTAACCGTCCATCTTCTAAGTACCAAGGAGTGCGTACCCCTCTTTACTGTTTGTTTACCTTTTAGGCAAATACCATAGTCAAAAACATTCAAGAATATATAGAGGTATGGGAGTATGGAAATCTCAAAAATAAGTTTATTCTTTCTCTTTTTCACACTCTCACAGTTCCTTACAGTGATACAGATCTTCAGAAATTAAGATTATTTGCTGATAACAATTTACAATAACCAGGACATGGAAGCAACTTAAATGTCCATCAACAGATGAATGGATAAAGAAGATGTGGTATATATACACAATGGAATACTACTCAGCCATTAAAAAGTATGAAATAATGCCATTTGCAGCACGTGGATGGACCTAGAGATTATCATACTAAGTGAATTAAGTCAGAAAGAGAAAGACAAATACCATATAATATCACTTATATGTGGAATCCAAAATATCACACAAATGAACTTATCTATGAAACAGAAACAGACTCACAGACATAGAAAACAAACTTATGGTTACCAAAGGGGAAAGAAGCAGAGGGAGGGATAAATTAGGAGTTTGGGATTAGCAGATACAAACTACTATAAATAAAATAAACAACAAGGTCCTACTATATAGCACAGGGAACTATATTCAATATACTGTAATAAACCATAATGGAAGAGAAAATGAAAAAGTGTGTGTGTGTATATATATATATATCTGAATCACTTTGCTGTACACCAGAAACTAACACAACATTGTAAATCAGCTAAAAATTTTTAAAGGTTATTTGTTGATATTAACTTCCTATTTTTTGATGAGCTTAATTTATCTTTCTAGGCTTTGAAATGTAAAATAGGTAGAAATGAGAAAAGGACTGAAGGTCTGTTGGGGAGTGGCCAGACCTGCAATAACAGTGGCTAACATTTGTTGAATGCCTTCTACTCCCCAGGCATTGATAACCTTTTAATATTGCATTCCTCCACGCAGTTTGCTTTTGCATTCTCACCATTTAACAGATAACAAAATAGGGGTTCAGCAAGATCAAGCTACTTGTCCACAGCCCTACTATTAGTAAGTGACAGAGTTATGAACCAAAGCCAAGTCTTCATGAAAGCAACAGGTGTTATTTTGTAAATGAGAAAAATAAATAAATGATCAAATATTGCATTGAAGCATTGTACCACATTATCAATTTATATAGAAAATAAACTTGATTTGGACCTAGAGATTGTCATACTGAGTGAAGTCAGACAGAGAAAGACGAATATCATATGATATCGCTTATATGTGGAATCTAAAAATTGGTACAAATGAACTTATTTACAAAACAGAAATAGACTCACAGATGTAGAAAACAAACTTATGGTTACCAATGGGGAAAGGGGGGGAGGAATAAATTGGGAGATTGGGATTAACATACACACACTACTATATATAAAATAGATAACTAATAAGAACCTACTGTATAGCACAGGGAACCCTACTCAATACTCTGTAATGACCTATATGGAAATAGAATCTAAAAAAGAGTGGATACAGGTATATGTATAACTGATTCACTTTGCTGTGCAGCAGAAACTAACACAACATTGCAAATCAACTATATTCCAATAAAAATCAATTTTTAGAAAAGAAAGAAAAAGAAAAGAAAACTTGATTTATCTCAGTGAGACCAACTTTAAAGAACCGTATCTCTTTCAGGAATAGTTTTATGCCCCAACTGCATCTATATTCTACCAATCTACTCAGGGATGGACTGTCTTTTTCTACATTGACAAATTGCTGATGAGGAGCCATTCTGTCCCTACAAAACAAGATAGAGAATTGGATTTTATTTTTTAATTCTATCCAGTATTCCATTGTGGCTCTGAAAACAACTCTTGGAATATTCAGATTTTGAACAAAAGTATATGTAGATCTAGGAAGACTTCGGCAGGAAAAATGCTACCACATTGTAGTTAATGACATAAAAACCTCTTCTATAAAATTCTAGAACTCCAAGTCATTATCCTTCTGGTTGAACTTTCTTATCCACCTATTCACATTTAATTTTATATCCTTACTCCATAATATGTTCATTTATTACACATACCCACTGCACTTTTTCCCATTCGATGAAGAATATGGTTCTTTATTGTGACTTTTCTTCAAACTGGATTACTGAAGGATGTTTCAAGGTTAGTGACTTTAACTTTGAAAAAAACAACCTGCTCACTCCTAAAATAAAATTATACATGCATGCACATACATTTATAAATTCCCCAATTTCTGGACCCCTGTCCTGATATTATTATGAAGAAGAAGAAAGTTACAGGATTAGAAATTTAAAAGCAAAACTTAACATTAGCATGCAGGAATAATACCACTAATACTATGTCAACTATCGTCCTGACACTCTTCCAGGTGCTTTACATATATTCATTTAATCTTCACAAAATCCAATAAGATAGTTCCTATTATTTTCCCTATTTTATTGACAAGGAAACAGAGATGAAATAATTCACACAAGACCATATGTAGTAAATACAGAAACCATATCCAAACTTAATGCGTCTAGCTCCAGAGTACTAGGTGTTTTTGTTGTTTCTTTAATTTTCTTCCTTTCTCACCTACTAGTACAAATATAATCTAGAACTAGTGATGGCAGTCCATTTTTACAATAACGAATAACTTTGATGAAGTGGTCTGTGGTATTCCAAATTATCCACCTCTAGCTTAGCTTTCAAGTACCAGCAGTATCTACTAGAATGGAATATCGATTTCAGACTTCCTCTCAAAAGTGTGAAAGATATTAAAGACAAAAAGATACAAAATCTATCTCCTTTACATCTTGGTCCACTCAGATTTCATCTTATTCTTTGGAAATCTTACAGGCCTACTGAACCCAAATATAAAAGGTGAAACAGAAAAATTGTGCTGTGAATTATCTGAAAACATTATTTCTAAGAAAGTATTACTTTAGGGAAAAAAAAAGAGATTGTTCATTTCAGTCCATGTGTGTTTCTGTCCAACTTAGAAAGGTAATGCACAGGTTGAGCATGTATTTGCTCTGGATAAGTAGATAAGTTGAATTCTTTCAGAGTAAGTATTGCCCACAGACTGTCTCTGAGATCTTTCTGATGTTCTGAGCAAAAACCAAATTGATCCTCTCTGCTCTGGAAAAGAAACTTTTTATCAGACTTGAGAACATGCCTGGTAATGCTGCCTTTAGCTATATATTTCCTGGGCCAATTTGTTCCCCAGAGAAACTATGGCTTTGAAGTATTCCATTTGTAATGTTTTTGTTGCCTATAATAATTCTGTTTCACTGAAGGTTTTCCAATATGAAAGGTTTATTTCCAATGAGGAATTAAATTTAAGTAAATTAAATAAATAAATTCCACCAGGGTTTCCCTGGTGGCACAGTGGTTAAGAATCCGCCTGCCAATGAAGGGGGCACAGGTTCGAGCCCTGGTCCAGGAAGACCCCACATGCCGTGGAGCAACTAAGCCCGTGCGCCACAACTACTGAGCCTGTGCTCTAGAGCCCGCGAGCCACAACTACTGAAGCCCGTGCGCCTAGAGTCCGTGCTCCGCAACAAGAGAAGCCACCGCAATGAGAAGCCCGCGCACCACAACGAAGAGTAGCCCCCGCTCTCCGCAACTAGAGAAAAAAAAAACAAAACCCGTGCACAGCAACGAAGACCCAATGCAGCCAAAAAAAAAAATTCCACCATTAGTCCAATAAAAGTTCTGAGTACTCACTATGTGCAAGGTATTACATTAGACACTATAAATAATAACAATATAGCAATAAGTCAAACACTTCTGTTGAAGAATTTCAAAATTATATAATTCAAGATAAGTGCAAAATTTATATTAAATATTCCGGCTGAAAGAAACTTTTAAAATTTAATTATCATAGGTAAAGAAATTAGTTCAACTAGAAAGGGAAAAAAAAGACACGACATGACAGTGTGCTAGACATGAGGGTAATCACTGTATTGGAGTTATTTCATTTTTTCTTAACAGCAAATCCATGAACTAAGTTTTGTTATTTTCATCATACAGTTAGAAAGTTATACGAGTTGCCCCTGGTAGATGGCTGATCACAGTATTAAAGTAGAAGAAAGGTCTCCTGGTCCTTACGCCGTGCGACTTTTACCATCCCACTATATTTTGAAGAAATCTTTGGAACTGGTAAATGAGCTAATATACACCAGTGCTTTAGCATGATATCTGACAAGACTAAATGCTCCACAAATAAAAGCTGGTGATAGTGGCAACAGTAATAGCAGAAGCAGAAGTATATCAAGCCATCATCTGAACCCCCCATGGCTTAAAAGCCCCCACCAGGAAGAACGGACGAACCTCTCCACCTCATACCTCTACTTCCTTTTCCACACAGGTGCTAGAGGTCATAACTTCTCTGTGCTTATTATATGTGGGATTGCTTGTGACACTGCATTTGAACCCTCAGTAATTCCACTTAGCCACTGCTACTTGCCTTTTCTTCGTTCATCCCTTTCTTCATTATCATGTTATTGGCATAAAACAATTTTCATTCTTTCCTTCTTTCCACTTCATCTCCTCCCAGTCTACCTGATAACTTTTGTCATTAGTAACTGAGATATTCCTCCAGAGCTTATACAATGATAAATCGAGAGTTTCACAAGTACCTGGGGCTCAACAAAGGTAGAACTGTTCTGGGACTCGCCTCCATGTAAATTATTTTAAAATTCAGTTCCTGAACACAGCTGGCTTGCTATCAGCAATCTGAATAAGTTTTAACAACACTGGGTCCACCTCAAGGTTATTCCTTCAGTATTATATGGAAATTACTATAGATGAAGGAAATATGATACAAAGAAGTAAAATAATTTAGTTTATTTTCATGAAGTTTCCCTGACGTCTTGGCTGATGGAAAAAGAAAACAATTTTCATAACAGAGTCTAGCTGTTGTACATGTGAAATATCTCTTACAAATAACCCCTCTTCCCCAAGATGCTAAAGCACAGGACTGTGCATCTGTACAGTAACTATTGATTTAAAGGAAGGAACTCTTTCCTGCTTAAGCCTTCATATTCTCTCAAGGTTTGTAATCCAATCAGATAATATTACCTATTCAAAATGTAATCTGGACCTCTGATAACCATTAACTTTTACTAACTTTTACCTCTGAATATACAGGCAGGGGACTTAGATCTATGAAGTCAATATAAAAAGCAGTGTTCACACCATGGCAGTCCCTTGCAAACACTCATTTCATTGAAGGAAGCAATTTGTGTCAGATTCATATGGCTTAGATTTATTTACACAGATTGAGCCATTGAGTGTCATTTGATGTTCAAGCCTTGTTCTGAGGATGGCACATAATTCAGGAATGCTGAATCAGAAGAGCCATCCCAGGGGACTAATTCTCAAGAACCAGGATAACATGTATCTGCTTTGTCGATTTGCATTTAAGCAGAATTAGAGGTTACCTTACCATTTGCTCTAAGCACTAGTAATGAACATGCATTTCCCCCGTGAACATGATAATAAATTCAGAAAAGGTCCAGTTCTGACATCCAAAGGGCAGCAACATTATATCATTGACAATATGCTATTAGCAGTCATTTTCACTTATTACTGTTCTTCAGGCTTACAGTGGGGTGACTTACGTTTTGTTTATTACATCATCATAGCATTTTCCAGTTTGAGTCAGAAAGCTGCATTTTTTGTATAAGCCCTCTAATACAAGGTTCACACAAAGTATAAAAATAACTTTGCATGGATTCCATGCATTAAAGGACTCAACATCACATTGGAGTACTGTCTTCCCAACCAATTACTGGACAGTACAGCAACATTCTCAGAGCCTTAGAAAACAGAACTGAATCTGCATTCTTTTTCAAAGAGCTTCCTCCCAAGGGGTTACCCAAACATACCTCGTAGTCCCCTTTATAATCCTTTATCAATCACATGTCGCAACCTTACCCAGTGTACATCTGGGCAATTTTTTCAAATATTTCCTTGTCTCCACATTCCATTTCCACCTCCAAATCTCCAAGCTGTCCTCTTACAAAAAGAAGCAATAAAAATTTCCTAAACCACTGGGACTTCCCTGGCGGTCCAGTGGTTAAGACTCTGTGCTCCCAAAGCAGGGGGCACGGGTTCGATTCCCAGTCGGGTAACTAAGATCCCACATGCTGGGTGGTGCGACCAGAATAAACAACAAACAAACAAACAAAATTTCCTAAACCACTGCAGATGCCTGAGTACCTTCTTATTCAAATACTGTATAAAGAGCATTTTAAGAATTAAGCTTAAATGTTACAAGTCAATTAATAGCCAAAGAGAAATAACTTTCTCATCTTGTTTACTCCAAAGAATAATGAGGAAGAGCAAAAAAGGAAGGGAGGAAAAGAGGGGAGGGAGAGAAAGAAGAAAAAAAGAGAGAGAAAGAGACTGTTTTGGTAGAAACTGGAGGTGAGCAAAGAGAAATGGCTTCAATCACTTGGGAAGAGGGAAGGCGATATTAACGAGGAAGAGCCACACATACCTCTGAGAGAGCTTTAACCTGGGATAGGCTGAATTCAAACACTTCAGTAGAGAAATTCTCCATCACAGAACAGATTATTTGTCTATTAAACTGGATGAAGATGGTTTAGCTGACATTTGTCACTTTTCAGAAGGCATGTTTATATTTGGGGAATTCCCCACATTATAAGTCTCAGTGGGTGACAGGACTGAATTCCAGACAGATGCTAAAAATTCCAGAAACTCACCGCTGGGGCTTCTCCAGTAGCTAGGGTATGGGCACACGTCCTGGGCCCCAGCCTTTCAAGCAGAAGGCAGTGTGCAAAGATGCAGGAGCTCTGGGGGACCTTCATGGGGGGCAGGGGCTGAGGGAACAGTGGCAGTGGCACAAGCTGCAGGCCTAACTCAGAAGTGGCAGTGGCAGTTTTCCCCAGCAGAGCTGTTCTCTGACACCGTCTTAGGCACTTTGTTCTGGCTGCAGAGCCCCAAACTGGTTTTTAAGCCCTCCTATTGATTCTGTGACCTACCCAATATTTCATTTCATTAAGTTCCTTTTCTGCCTAAATCAGTCAGAAAGATGAAGTATATGGTTCCATATATATATAAATATATATATATATATGAATGGGTTATCCAAATTGTAAATAACCTAAAAAAAAAAAAAATATTAACCCAAATTTGGGTTAAAAATAACCCAAATCCTTGGTTTTATAATGCATTACCTTAGAGAAACCAAATTACCGTATATGATACGTATGAAATAATACATGAAATGTATATACATTTGAAATTCTCTACTCGACTGTCCCAGATTTCTGTCCAAATCCTGTAATCTTACAAGCAGATAGAAGGGAGCAGTAATCTTATTCAACCCCACTATTTTGCGGATGAGGAAACCAATATTTAGGAGGATGAAGGAACTCACCCAGGGGCAACCATTTAACAGAGCAGAGCGAGAACTAGAATGGTTTTCAGTTTTCAGTCCAATGCCTTTTCCGTCACATGATGCTGATAGTGCCTTGATTGTTTGGGGTGTTATTTTTGTCACAGATGGCTTTTGTTTTTTATTTTGTCTTGTTTTGTTCTAAGAAACATCATTCTAGGACTTTACTTCGTTATTTGAACTATCTGTATTTGGGGATGTGATAATCTATTAGTATTGAGAAAACAGACCACCATAAGGAATTCAGGAAAAGGTCAAGCATTCAAAGGCCTGAATGATGACATGGAGAGTGAGTTCATGCTATGACACTTCTTGGAGAAAATATACTTAATTTAAGCTGCATCCTTCTGAGAGGTGCTACTTAGCTGGTATTGCTGCTCTGGATCTCAGAATTTTAATGGAACCCAGTTCACAGGTAGAGATCTATAACAGTTAGGATATTTCTTCAACCTTGAACTGCGTGAAGAAAACAAAAGGGTTTGTTGAAAAACATTGAACTCATGGTATAGAATGAGAGCTGTCTACATATACAATTAACTTAAACACAATAGTGCATAGCAAAGTTTTTTGCATCATGTTCAAGTGTCAACTTCCGACTGTTTTCATGCTTTGCAACAGCATATATTTAGTCTGTCTTTTGGATCAGTTTGAAATCCTTTTCTTCTGGAACTGTCTCAGTGTTGCTGACGTTTGTCTGTATGTGAATGCATTTTTGTCCCATGCTATCTTGGCTTCATGTTGCCCTCATATATCAGAGTCATCATTTTTTGGTAAAATAAACAGTCCCTCTCTAAACCCACGAAGTGCTGAAATTCTTTGTAATATGCTGGTATTCCAACAGGATTCCTCAGGAGATTTGCTTCTGTCCAACACACTCTGAAAAAATCCTAACGCTACTACACTACCTGCCTTCACTAGAATAGCTTCACTAACCTGAACATTCTGTGCTCTAACTACTCTATAACATACATTTTTTTTATTTTTTGTTTTCCAGATGATATAAAAATGGAAAGTTGGGGCTTTCCTGGTGGCACAGTGGTTAAGAATCCACCTGCCAATGTAGGGGACACAGGTTCGATCCCTGGTCCGGGAAGATCCCACCAGCTGCAGAGCAACTAAGCCCGTGTGCCACAACTACTGAGCCTGCGCTCTACAGCCCGCGAGCCACAACTACTGAGCCCACGTGCCACAACTACTGAAGCCCACGCGCCTAGAGCTCGTGCTCCGCAACAAGAGAAGCCACCACAATGAGAAGCCCACGCACCGCAAGGAAGAGTAGCCCCGGCTCGCCACAACTAGAGAAAGCCCGCGCACAGCAACGAAGACCCAACGCAGCCAAAAATTAAAAAAAAAAAAAAAAAAAAAAAGACTAAACAAATTTTCAAAAAAAAAAATGAAAAGTCTTTCATACTAATCATTCATTGATAACTAGCTACATTTCTTGTTAAGATCCAAGTTGAAATCAAATTCACCACCGTTCAAAAATGTAGACTTCATGAAAGTGCTCCCCTCCCCACCACAGTGTGCATGGGTGCACACACACACACACACACACACACACACACACACACTCCAAATCAAGTGGCTTGCAAAGCCAAAACAGGGAGCCTATGTATGGATTGCCACATACTTTATCCTCGCTCTCTAGAAACTCTATCCTTTCCCTAAGTAAAAGGTGTTTGGTCGTATCTCCCTAAGAAATCCAATTTTAATGACTCCTCTCCCAAAACAAAGCTGAACTGACAGTTCACTTCACTTTAAAATTACTACAAATTATCTGTACTATAGAGGATCCACTGTATGGGTTATCCAAACTATAAATAATCTGAAAATGACACATCCTTCGTTTTATAATGCATTACCTTTCTGAAACCAAACTACAGCATTAATTATATTTGGCTTCAGCAAATATTAACATTTCTTGAGTGTAAGCTAGAATCATGCTGTACTCCAGAGAAAGCCAAACTTAAAGTTTAAACCACTAACAATAACCTACAAAGCAGTTAATCCCCGCAGGGGAGGTCAGCTCTAAGCCAGCATGTGTCCCTTCCATCTTGACCTAGATGATCTTAGCTGGCCGTGCTGGTGGCATCATCCTTGATATATAGAGATGCATAAACTGCTTTTAATGATATATTTGGGGCTCTCAAATTAGATAATCATGTCTGGAAATGCTATTATTTTAACAGCTGCCACACTGACCCTCTTTGGGTAGTTCACTCTCCGTCTGCTTTAGACTGAAGTCTAAGGGTCCAAATGTTTAAAGTCAGGAAGATGGGAGTGGGGGAGACAAAATCATGTTCACAGCACGATCCCTGAAAACATCAAAACACTGTCTGTTCTTGCCTTTTGTGAAGTCGGCCCTTCAGCTATTTGCTCAGGTTTCCCTACCAACTTGATGATGAATGAGGTTTTCCAAGGGCTTTTACACACAGCACTGTTATTTCACTGGGGCTCGGTGAGTACTTTAAACAGATGAAGACAAAGCCAGCCATGTAATTCAGCGCCTGATTGCTCTTCCACACATCAGTGGTGAAAGGCACAACTCTGCCTTGAGCAGTGCGGAGTGGCTGACTGATTGGATCCAGTAAAGGCTGATAAATTTTGGAATGCTCTTTCAACACAAGAAAAATAGCATCGAGATGGAATACCGTACTGCAGCGCTTCGTACCTTACAAGAGAACCCTGGGAATCAGTGCTTACCACCACTGGCCACAAAGAGGGAAAAAACAGAAGGTGTTTCCCAGACTATGCCAGGAATCACCAACATCTGGAGGGTGAGAGCTGACCCGCATACATTTTAACTTCAAATGATTTTTGAAGTGTTGATTGCAATTTTGTATGTAAACAATGGGTTACTAATTTAGAAACAAATTCATTTGAATAGTGAGCATTCCCAGAAACAAAATTTTAAAAGATACAGTGAGGAAAGAACAGGTGGAGTGTATTCTTTCCTTACATCACATTTCCTACAGCCTGGGGAAAGAAACATTTGTACATGCTTTATTCCAACAGCCTTCCCAGGACAGGATGAGAAAAGAGGGCCGTTAAGATCCACACGGGCTGTGCCTTTGGAGCCCAGGTAACCACTCTGCCTCTACAAATAAGAAAGTCCAATCCTACTGGAGGGAGTTGATAACAGCAAGAGATGAAGAACAGGATCAAACCTTAGGATCCAATTTCATGCACAGGGAAGGAAGGAAGGACTAGGTTGCAACCTCACCTCCATGACTCTGCTTAGTTGCAGACATGTTATCTCTCAGGGCTTCAAAAACTTCCCTTGAGGGTAATTTTTGCTTATATACTGCTTTGAAAGAGTTGGTATAAAAGGCTTTAACTAACAGGTCCACGAGTAGAAGCTTTCCCTTGGACTCCAGGCCCAGTATCTTCCACACAGCTAAATAACAACTGCTCACAGTGAAATTACACATAATCAATAGTCTGTCTACTGATCCAAACACCCCAGGGGCCCATTCCTGAAGATTGTATTGTCCATCTATTGAAGGCGGGCGTATGGTGGAGCCTATCGACTCACGCACAGCTGTTTTTCTCCTGTTGGTTCATGATTATTTCCGAGAGTTTTACTAGGACAGATGTTTTAAGAGCGTGCTGAGTACACAACTTTCCTCAACTGACACTTTTTAATTTATATAAACAGCAGATTGCTATGCTGCTGTCCTTTTGAGACTGTGAGGGAAGGGGTGGAATCGCCAAATAATGTCAGTTTCCTTCAACATTATGAAGCAGAGGCACTTCTGTCCAGCACCCCCCCCACACAAGCCCTGCTGGCAGAGACCCTCTCAGTGTCCTACCTCCTCCACTTGATCTTTCTCTGATCCTTTCTCCCATCAGACTGTTTGAATTTGGTTTTTCCACGTCGAGACTTTTTCAGCTGGAGCAAAGTGAATACACCAGTGGCCTATATAGAAGGCAATTTTCTCTGCTGGGTTTGTACCTGGTCCAAACATTTGAATTTAGATAGCAGCTTATTTCCTGAGAGTCAACATGTACTTCTGCTTGAACCCATGGCAGAGTCAACCCCATACTGGTGCTAGAAAAAATCTGTTACTAAGGAAAACAATATTCTGCTACACATTCATCAAAAGAGACTGCCAACCTTGCCATTTCCGCATCAGCAGAATGCACATAGCCCTTAAATGGAAAAGTTTTCCCAGCTAAAGAACATGATTTCAGGTCTTTTAAGCATGTAACACAGATGGATTTGTGCCTTTAATAGGATGTTAAGTGATTCTCCGAAGTATCTTAGGAAGTAAGTAAAGATATTTTTCTGACCCTCACTGCCCGTAAACTGCTTCTTTCAGGATTCGCACAATCATTCAAGTGCCTTTAGAATTACTCTAAAATTAGAATATTGAGGGGAGCTAACTGGGGGCAGGGGGAGAAGGATTATCCTTTTCAGTTCCTCTCTGCCCTTACAGACATAACCTTCCTCTTCACAGTACCTGAATTCAATGCAACTTTGTTCTCTCCACAACTTCATCTTCAATACAGATCATTAGGAACTGATTCAAATAGCCATTTCATTATCCATCTCCCTTTCACAAAGAACCAATCAGCTCACAGTCAGTTGTTCAATCAGCATTTACAGAGTTCTGGTTATAATTTATATGCTCTGCCATGTGCGGGGAACATGGGTGTGAGTCAAGCATGGCCACTGGCTGGGAGGGAAGAAACGCAAAGAAACAGATTGCTCAAGGACAAGAGCCTTGTTCAGAGGAGAGCACCAAGGACACTAGGGAAATATTCATTTTCTCTCCACACAAATGAAATAACTCACTTTGAGTTAGAATCTCTGTAGAAGGGAAGCTCTCTTTTCCCCCTTCCATTCAATACTTGCATCCGACTGGGAAAGAAGGACTAGCACTGGTGAAAATAAGTATTAATTACCAAAGCAGTGTAACAAGATGCTAAATGGGACTTTTCCCGCAACTGTGGCATTTCAGCTAAATCATCAAAACTGAGGACAACAGATGATGAGAAACGCCTCTTTCTAAGGAGAAATATTAGGGTGTTCTTGTTATAATTCCAGCCTATCCGTGACCATCTCCCACCTCCCATCCACATGACATAAAAGAAGGCTAGAGACTAGGAGCTCATTCAAGGGAATTTACAGTAGCAGAGAAGGTATGGCGTAGCGCTCCCCTCTGCCCCCTGTAGGTGCTCCACCTCCAAGCCAAGAGAGAAAGTTTCTCAAAAGAATCAATTAGAGATACTGGCAGTTGTGGTAGGAAGGGGAACGGCTTCTCACTAGCAGAGGGCTCCTTGATGAGTATATCAGAGGCCAGCCCTATGCCAGGGCTGAAGTGGAGTGCAAGAAAATTTTTGGGAGAAATTAACACAAATTCCTAGAATGGATGGGATGGGGGGGTGGGGATGGATTCAGTAAGCAAAGATTAGGAGCAGCCTCATGCCTGTAGAAGCATAAAGATAGCTGGCCAGCTAAGGCAAATGACAATGACAGGAACAATAATCACATGGCAAGAAAGGAGCACAACATTTGCTTAAACTCAGTGAAAATACGTTTGAAGTTTCTATGCCAAGCGATACCCTGGAGAGGAGCAAGGCATGAAATGCCTGAAAGGGCCTCAGCTAAGGAAGCTGACTGTAGGAAAATTGCTCCCAGCAGGAAGGATCTATGGATACACAGTTGGGGGTCACGGATACATGAGGAAGGGTCACAATGTACGTTATCCCATTCAAGGGAAGAGTAGAGGGAGGGAGAGGGGAGAGGGAGCCACAGTTTAAACCCTTGTTATAACAGTGGCATCAATGGCCAGAGTGCAGGAGCACTGCTCATATCAGTCTATTTCCACTTTTCTCTAAATCCACCCTCCCCACATTACTCACCCTGGGGAGCCAGGAGCAGAGCCAATAGGGGAGGCTTGGAGAACACGGAATACAAAGAAAGAGACCAAATCCCCTTCCCCTTCTGGGTTCTGTAACGGTAGCTACAGCCTGAGCAGGAAAGGTAGTCAGAATCTTTAACTGGATGAAAATTTAAGATTTGACATTGAACTAGGTTAGTTTTTTTAAACAACTTTATAATTAGACTAATTTATAGTTTAAAAAGACCAGAAACCTATAGACTCTTCCAAGATAGAGTCCAGAAAGAGTAAAACAAAAGAACTTGCTTCAAAACAGTATGATAAGGCCAAAAGAGAGCCATTTCTGATTGAACCAGTTTAGCCCATTCAATAAACCAATTACAGTGGTCTCTCTGTGTCCACTGCAGATTGGATCCAGAACCCCCCACCTCCGTCGCAAATACCAAAATCCACAGGTGCTCAAGTCCCTTATATAAAATGGCATAGTATTTACATATAACCTACACACATCCTCCCATATACTTGAAATCACCTCTGGATTACTTATAATACCTAATACATTGTAAATGCTATATAAATATAGTTGCTGGGGTACAGCAAATTCAAGTTTTGCTTTTTGGAACTTGCTGGTTTCTCTTTTTCCAAATATTTTCCATCCACAGGTGGTTGAATCCACAGGTGCAGAACCCACAGATAAGGAGGGCCAACAATAAACTAGCTGAGTCAGCACCTGTGCAATAGAATGGTATACAGAAGAAGTGGAAAACAATTCAAGACCTTTGTAGGTATTTGTATTGGTCAGCTTGGCCTGCCATAACAAAATACCATAGACTGGATGGCTTAAATAACAGAAATTTATTTCTCACAGTTCTGGAGACTAGGAAGTCCAAGATCAATGTGCCAGCCAATTCAGTTACTAGTGAAGACTCACTTCCTGACTTGCAAATGGCCACCTTCTTGCTGTGTGCTCACAAGGTGGAGAGGTGTCTCTTCTTACATGGGCACTATTCCCATTGGATCAGGGACCCAAGCCTTATGACCTCAATGAACCTTAATTACATCTGTAAAGGCTCTGTCTCCAAATACAGTCACACTGTGGGCTGGGGCCTAAACATAGGGATTCTGGGAGAAAACAATTCAGTCCCAAAAAAAGAATTTGGGAAGGCGTCTAATAAGGAAAACTAGAAGGCAATCTCTACCCACACACAAAATATCTTAAAGATAAGAAGTGGGGAGGAAAAAAGTATATAACTTTGTGCTTAAGGATTCTCTGAGGAAAAGAACCAAACTGTACTTAAATTATACGTAAGTATGAAAACATGTCGGGGGGGAATTCATTAGAAAAGCAAATCACAATGAGGCAAACAGGGAAAAGAAAAAGTGAGCTTGAGTCTATTGTGTTCATGAGAAACTATATAACTAATTGAATGCATGTGGAGTCTATGATGGATTTATGGTGGGAAACTGATTTTAGTATAAATGCAATGTTAAAAATCATGTCAAGTGGGATCTTAAGCTTTAAAACCTTGAGTTTGAAAAATATAAAATAAAACTGACTGGAAGAAAGAGAAATTATAGAAAGTAAAAATCAAAATGTGCATTTTTTGCATTTATAAGAACCTGAGTTATAACCAAATATTTGAGAAAAATTTGTTGACTTGAATTTAAATATACTAGATAAATGTGTTGGTTATTTATTATAAACTGTGAAAGAGTCTGGGCTTCTTAAAAAAAAGAAAAATCACAGTAAGATATGATTTTAAAGTAATAAAGTTCAAGATGGTAGACTCTGCATATGTCTTTGCCTCTTCTCCTTTGAAACTCATTAAAATGGCAGTTAAAAAAAGACATGAGGAAGTATATTCATAAAAGTGCTGAGAACATATGGGACATCAATGGACCAGATATTTTTGCAGATTTCTGGATGACAGAGTAGGGAATAAGATGGTACTATGTTTACACGAAAGCAGAGGGAGCCATCACTCAAACTACAATCAGAAGGGAGGGCTGAAGCAGGAAGTTCGTGGAATTTTCCAGAAAGAGCAAGCAAAAAGAGCAGGAGGACCAATTGCCAAAATTTTTAAATGCAATAAAATGGATAGAAAATAAAGTTGAGACAGCTTTCAGAATATAGAGCAGAAAGGAGAAAGAAGTTGAAAATATGAGCAAAAATATAAGAGGCATATAAAACCAATCCAGGTTGGCCAGCATCTGATTAATAGAAATCCTATAAAAGGAAAACAGAGGTATAAGGGAAAAGATTCCATTTTACCCTGATGAGTGGCCTGGGGGCATGTAATAGAATTCAGAAGAAAAGGAACCATAGTACATGACATGTCTCAGCAGTAAAAAAATAACTTTATACTTATAGTAATATAAAAGATTATTTTTAGCCGCAAAGGCAACAAACATAGGCAGAAAACGGAGAGAGTATGGTTGTAATTGCAGAGCAGAATGTAAATGTAAATCAATCTTGACAACAGAAAAGCAAAAATTAAAATGAAGGAAGGTGGGAAAATATAAACATAAAGAAGAGGCAGAGGATAAGGGTAAAGGCACTAATATTTTCATTTTAGATCAAAATCAAGTCAATTGACTAAGGGAAAGGAACCAGAAAAAGGATTATTGATATATTTTCTAAAGTTATGAAAAGAACTAAAAGTCAAACTAAAAATAATGATGTAACTATCAAAGTTTAGGAGAAGGAGATGGGGGGCAGGGGGAGTGAGCCAAATCCTCATCTTTCACAGTAGTAAGTAGAAATTGTCCAAGATCATTAAATCAAGAAATAGTGGATGACAAATTTTATCCAGATAAATACCAGAAATTTTTTTTTTTAATTTATTTATTTATGGCTGTGTTGGGTCTTCATTTCTGTGCAAGGGCTTTCTCTAGTTGTGGCAAGCGGGGGCCACTCTTCATCGCGGTGTGCGGGCCTCTCACTATCGCGGCCTCTCTTGTTGTGGAGCACAGGCTCCAGATGCGCAGGCTCAGTAGTTGTTGGCTCACGGGCCTAGTTGCTCCGCGGCATGTGGGATCTTCCCAGACCAGGGCTCGAACCCGTGTCTCCTGCATTGGCAGGCAGATTCTCAACCACTGTACCACCAGGGAAGCCCCCAGAAATATTTTTGTAATGATGAAAAGAGATGCTGGTGGAAATAAGCCTGGGAATGTGAGGGGCAGGGCAGGAGAGTTTCTCTTCTCATCATGTGCTCTTTGTATTCCAGATTTCTTACCTTGGGCATGTATTACTTGGACACAAACAAATAAGAACAAATTCACCACAAGGTAAGTATTAAGCAAATGCCAACTTCTCCATTTTCCAGATGCTGACTGGAGTCAAGGCTACAGCCAAACAAATAAGAACAAATTCACCAAAAGGTAAATATTCAGCAAATGCCAACTTCTCCATTTTCCAAATGCTGACTGAAGTCAAGGCTACCGCCAAGTGTGGAAAGCAGATTTTAATCTAGCAAGAAATGGACTGAAGAGTAAAACAGCCAATGTAAGTAACACATAAGAAACATACAGGAAATCAAACAAAAGAAAGATCTTGTATTTTTCTCTCGCGCACATACATACACTCCACAGAATTTGCACATATGACTGTCCCTCTGCAGATACTGACTCACAACACGAAGTAATGACTACTTCTTCACAGATTCAAATAATAAATCCTTGGATGAAAAGAGATTCATTCTAGAAATAAACTGTATGTTCAAAGAAACATAATGTGGAACAAATGGTAAACATCTTTTTATCGGCTTTCTCAAATTGAGTTATCAAAATAACCAAATCCCCAACAAGGACGCACCACTAGGGCACTTGATTCAACCAAAGCTGGAGTTGGCAGACTTTTTCTTAAAGGGCCAGATAGTATATATTTTAGGCTTTTAGACTCTGCCATTGCAGCAAGAAAGCTAACAATGAAAATACACAAATGAATGGACATGGCTGTGTTCCAATAAAACTTATTTACAAACAAGCTGTGGGCAGTATTTGGCCCATGAGCTGTAGTTTGCCCACTCCAGAACTAAGGATCAAGGACATTAAGACATTTTCCAAGTATTAAAAAGAGAGCACATACTCCAGAACTTAATCACTTGTGCTAATACTATAATATCAACTATTATCCTATCAATTGCTGCTATATGTAATTCCTGATGTTCAAATGTCTTTTGACTAAGATCTGGTCAAATAAGAGTTAAAACATACCCATTCTATTTCTCTTTCCTGCCCATCTTACAGACAATAATGATAAAGTCAGCTGTCCCTGTTAAGGGCCCATTTTAGATAGGTAACATATTTGATCTCCTATTTCTCCATCAAAATGAAATCGCCAGTGGCTTCAACTATATTTTCTTTTGTTGCATTTTGAAAATAATGTCAAGGAACAAACTCTCAACAGCCACTGACACTGACACCGAGCTCTCAGAGAGGGCTCATAAAGCACTTTGAGTACTTCAAATAAGCAACATCGTATAAATATAAAGATTAGCACTTGGCAAGGACATTGATGGCTTGCCGAAAAATGTCACCTTAATCACTATCAAATCATATTTATTAAGCAACTTGGTGCTCCTGGGGCCTAACTGAACATTCTTCTAAGATTTTTTTTTTTAATGAATTGGCAGAAAAGCAAGATTCAAGAATCAAAGCAGCTTCCACATCAAAATCCTAATCATATTTGTGACGGCTGTGAGCAAAATAGGGTCCTAAATAAAACTGTAAATAGTATTGATGATATGGCCAAAAAGGATGAAAAATCACAAGTGACAAGGAAAAGCATTTGACATATGATCAAAAAAAAGAATATTAACAAAGGATATCTTCCAACCACACAAAGAAATCCTTAGGATTGACCTGGGCAGTTCTTATTGGATATGGCATGATTATAATTCCAACACCCAAGTGCAAAGGGGAAAAAAAAAACCATACCTTACAAACCACAGTATATCCAAGATTGAAGGAGATTGACAATAATAACCCCTGGCATGTGTACCAAGAATTTAATTCTAACAAAAATGAATGCTGTACAACAATAAAAGACGGTTCTGGGGAAAGGGTGTTTTGTTTTGCTTTGCTTTTTCAGCTTTATAGAGAAAAAGAAGCTCATGCACCTACCCACTAAATTCACAGCTGGGTACACACTAGCATGCAGACCAGCACAGATAAGGAAGCTGCTTGAAATTCACTAAGGAGATCTTTATAAGTGATCCATTCTCCCTCCAGTCACTCCAGATCCTTCCTAGGCAAAGAATATTTCCCACTTCTAACCAGAAAATATATATACAATCCATATACAAAGTTTATTTATTCAACTCCTGCCTCAATCTTCACAGATACGTTTTAATCAACATGCAAACGAAGCATGCTTCCCTGCAAAATTATTGGTTCCTTATTTAATTTTAGCATTAAAATAATATTTGTCACCTAAAGACTATTCCTTAGCCCCAAAGCTTTCCGCATTTAAAAACTGTATAAGCACTATTTAGCTGAACACAAACATTCATTACAAGGAATAGGAAAGAGCATCATTATAAATGAAGGCTTCTTTTCCTAGGAAAAAAATGCAAAGTAGAAGTATGTCTAAAGGACCATCCCGTCCCCTTTCCTATCAATCTTGCCTTTTCCCAGTTTGTCCAGATACACATACTGCTAGGCCTGTCCTACAAAATGATCCATATTCCTGCTATTTCTTGCCCCCTATTTTGTGATCAAAACTGCCTATTATCTAAGTCCTAACTAAGGGACTGGCTAAAAATCTGCAAAACTATCTCAACCAAAAGTAACAATGACCATTAAAGGAGAGTGTGTTATAATATTGTAAATCAACTACACTCCAATATAAAATAAAAATTAAATTTTAAAAAAATGCCTTTATTTAAAACCATAAAAGTATGGTAGCAAAATATTAAAATAATAAAGAAGTATGTAGAGTATAAAAACCCCTTCCCCACTCTTCTCCAATAATCTTTCCATTCTGCCCCACAGCTGTGAAGAGTTTGATATATATTCTTCCAAAAAAAAAGGAGAGTATGTTACTTCTTCCCAAACAATAAATGCATTTTATCAGGAACCTTCAATGCTGTGAGCTAGTGGGAATTCTGGGTCCTCTGACTGAGATGAAGACAGAGAGTTCAGGTCAAAAGGGCTTTAAGCATCCGTGGAGTCACATCACCTCGTCAGCTTTCTATTCTACTGACACATATAGCAGCAACGTCCATTTGAGTGGGCTAATCAAGAATCAGCCCACTCAAATGGGCTAAGAATTCACAATGAAAGGTCAGAGAAGAGACTTCTCCTTGACAGAGAAAAATATGAAGAAGATAAATCCAATTTGTAGAGAGAACGGTTGAGATCATTGGTGAACTGGCATCCTTAAGCAAGCCATCTCTTATAAAGTGTAAGTTCAAATCTCATTTTTAAATCTCCATGAGGCTATATGTTAATATGTTTGAGATATATAAGTGAAATAAATAGACTGGTAATGGAGAGATGATAGATAAACATCATATGGGCATATATTTATCACATTATATTATACAGAAGAGAACAGAACATTTCTCAAAATGTGATCCAAGAAGCACCCACATCTGAATCACTAGCTATATCTTTTAAAACACATATTCCTGTGCCCCATCATAGAATTTCTGATTCAAAATCTCTGGATGAGCCAAAGGATCTGTACTTTTAGTAGATTCTCTAAATGATTTTCATGATGGTATTTCCACAAAATCCCATGTTACACTGCTTCCAGGTCATTTTTTATTCATTGATGTCCAACATCATGGCAACAAGCAAAATATCTTCAGAAATAAGAAAAGAGTTTTATAATCAACAATCTGAAAATAGTAATCATCTCCTCCTGAAACCACCAGGCTACTTTTCTTGGTGACAGCAACAGCACAAGAAAGCACATGGAAACATTCAAGTCCTCTTTAAATCCTAGACTTGAATCTAGTATACTGGCACTCCTCCCCCATTTTATTGGTTAAAAACAGCCACATGGCCAAACCCAAAGTCACACAAAACAACTGTATATAATTTATAAGGATGCATATCTGAAGATATCTATCAAACACATTCAAGTAAGTGCTGACAGGATAGGCAGGAATGGGGGTGGGGTTCTGAGATAAAGAGTAATTAAATGAGCCTTGCACAGCCCAGTCAAAATAATGTTCTATAAATTGAGTAGTCTAAGTAACTCAGTATTTTGCAAATGAATTCTGCTCCCACATCCACTCCCCAAAGAAAGTAGTAAAGAAAAAGAAAAGCAATACCTTCAGACCACTGAAGTAACTTACCCAGGTGACTAACTTCTCTAGGTTATTTATCTGCTAATTATGACTGAGCTTGGGCTAGAAACTGTTCCTCTTCCAGCTATACCATATGGATTTTCATCTCTAAAATAATGCCCATTAGTCCTGAAACTAACACTAAAATGATTATAGTCTATTTTAAACCAAGTTAATTTTTATTTAATAAGATATTAATTGAATGCTTGAAATATTTCCAGTCTTTGAGTCTGATCTGCTGTGCCTTCAGGAAACTTATAATGGGAACTTAGATAGGAAAAATAAGACAAATACACAAAATGGATAAAGAACACATCATTCATACTCAGTTTAATTCAACAACTATTCTTTTCTTTGCAGCCTGTGTACTAGGCTCTTTCCCAAAGGATATAAGTAAGGGGAAGGGTCACACGGTAAGGACCAAAAGAAAGACATAAATTGTAAAAGATTTCAAAGAAAGGAGAAATAACATTGAGGAAAACAGGAAAGCTTTCACAGAGGAAGTGGCATAGATGAGCCTTGAAATGTAGATAAAATTTTAATTGGTTCAGATCTAGAAAAACAAAAAAAGAAGGAAATTCCAGGTGGTAAGAATGACATGAACAAAGATGCATAATACAAGTAGAGGTTAGACATATACATTTTGAGTATCACAACATAGAGGTTCGAAAACAAAGAATATCTCACATGAGCTAGCCACTACTTTGGGTGCTAGAAATACAAAAATGAATATAACGTGGGTCCCTTCCTTGAAAAGCTTACAGTTTGGATATATGTGTTTTGAGTTCTTGATACTGATGAGCTCGGCAGGAAAAGGATAGGAAGAGCAACCATAAGAGGTATGATGGCAGAACCACAGAGTGGTGCTACAGGTGGGGTGAAGAAGAAGGGAGAGCCAGATGAAAAGGTTTAAGAAAGGACCTGAGGAAAAATATTGCAATTTTTATTTATATCAAACTCAAAGATCTAATACTCCTCATATATAAAGAATTTGTAGAGATTGAGAATAAAAGGATCAACCATTCAATAGAAAATGGGCAAAAGGTATGGACAGTTCACAAAAGAGGAAATGGAAATAGCCCTTAAATGAAAAGATGTTTAACCTGGCTCTTGATAAGAGAAGTGTAAGTTAAAACTACACTGCGATGCTATTTCTTACAAATCAGATTGACAATAACCCTTACGCTTGACAGTTTAGGAGTACTGTCCTAAAGTACAAGGCTCTAAGGAAGGCTCTAAGGAAATGAGAACTCTCCTACATTGCTGGAGAGAAGGCAAATAGTACAATCCCCTTGGAGGGGAATTTAGCAGTATCTAGAATACTTTAAATTACATATGTGGCTTGCATTATATTCCTATTGGACAGTGCTGCTCTAGATCTAATTACTAGTTTTCAAAAAAATTGGAAGAGAGAGGACATAGTAAAGACACTCAAGTTTTCAATCAGCCAGATCCAGTGTAAAGAAAATTCTAACAGACAAATGGTTCATATTCCAGAATAAGTGGCATAAACACGGGAATGGAATTCGGACTGATTCCTGAATGATGCTAAGGAATTATCATTAATGCTTAGGTGTGCTAATGCCATCAGGGTTATTCTTAAAGTCTTTATGTTTCAGAGATACATACTGAATTATTTATATTTCACATGATATGCAGTCTGAGATCTGCTTTATCCCCGTGAAAGATAAAGTATGGGGAGGTATATAAATTCAGAATAGCAAAGTATTAACCATTACTGAAACTGGCTGATAGGTAAACAGGGATTTATTATACAATTTTTTCCACTTCTGTATGTTTGAAATTTTTTTGTAATTAAAAGGAATGTTTGAAGGAATTACCTAAGATATAACAGTATCATCTGAAGAGTGCCACGTATCTGATGCCACGAGAAGGGAAAATAGAGCATCAGCCACCAGTACTACAGAAAGTCCCAGGAAGTACATGGGGCTTGTTAATTTCTAGGACAATTACAACCTGAGTAAAGGTGATAGACATAAAAACCAGACTGCAACAGTCTGGAAGAAGTGGTGAAGAATGAAATGGCAAAAATATGTATAGACAATGCTTACAAGGTTTTTAGGCCACCAAAGGAAAGAGAGAAATTTGATTTAGACTACAATTAACTATCACAATGATAAATAATCAAGTACCACAGTAAGTATCACTAAGTCAATCACATATTTCTGAAAGTCACTAAATCTTCAAAAGTATTATACCATGGAAAAGGCACTAGTTTTGGATCAGAAAATCTAAATTCAAATTTCAAACATTAACTGTGACACCATATTATTGGTGGGGGAAAAAGGTAGTTTTGAAGATTCAAAACTGTAAGAATGTGATTTTGGATCATCCTTTTCCCAAGGTACCTAAAAAGTAGAGAGGATCTGGGACCTAGGAGAGTAAAATGCACATCTTATCCAACCAGTGGGCTTGGGACAAAACAATCATCTCTGCTTAGTAAATGAGCAGAGAGTTGGAGAGATCCCTCAAACCAGAAACAAACATGTAACGTACGAGGCACAGACTGAAGTGTGAGTCTGCCTCTGGTTACTGCAAGGAAGTAATTTATTACAGTCGGACTACAGGGAAAGTTGGCGTCATCTTGGCCCACATATCCCCTACCATGAACTACCTCCAGATGTTAGCTAGAACTGCTGAGTGTCATCAAAAAGTTAAACAAGCCTGAAACATCTAGTGAGTAAGCTTGAGGCAAGTTTAAGGGAAAAGGTCAAGTGTGAGGACAGGAATTCCAGGGGCCCACAGCTCTGAACTGTAAGCTCTTCCATCTGACTCCAAATACCTAGAAAATAGAAAGTATGTCTTCAATTAATTTATCCAACAAATATTTACTGAGACCCTAATATGCATTAGGCTCCATACTATGCGTTAGAGACGGAAGAGTGAATGTCATTCACCATAATAGCACTAACGCTCAGAACAGTATGAATGCAGTTTTGAATGCAAGAGTTCTTTACAGGTAAGGAGGACCAACTACCATTCAGGAGAAGAATCCTTACAAACCAACATGAAAATATCTTTCTGACCCAGAAGCAGCTGATCTATAGTTACCTACACCTTGGGAGAAAACAAGGAAGCAATTTCTTGTAGAAAGCAATTACGAACAAAGCAATTGCAACTTGTAAAGTAATACACAGAAAATAATAATACAAAACTGAGAGAGTGGTGGGCACAGAGAAATACAAAGAAAACAAATGTACAAAAGAGAATTCACTTTATCAAAACTTTCCATTGTGAAAAAACAACCTACACTGGTCCTGGCAAGACACCTTGGATAGGATTTAGAATATGGAAGTAGTTAAAATACAGATCTACTTCAGGCTAGAAACAGGACTGCCAAATTTCATCTGCAACTAGACAGAGTGAAGTATGGATCAAAAAATTACAAATGTACTCAGCTGTATGCTCTTGTAAATGCTAGGATGCTTTCTCTTGGCTTTTTGGAAAATAATTTTATTTAACTACTTTATTTTGGTTGAACTTGGCAGGTATAAATTGTTCTGACCTTGGTCAAAATGGCAAAAGGAACATAGGATGAGGGTCCCTACCTCTTCTCTAAAATAAGGTCTTGGAATTGGATTAGCTCAGATTCTGGCAAGGGTGGCAAAGCTTGGGTAGACAGAAGATTTAAATCAAAGAGGAATAAAGTAGGACTCTGCTTCCAAAGTACACGATTTTCTTTGAAATTCACCCTATGATAATCCTGAGCAAGAAAATCCTTGCTCTACCGCCCCTTGATCTCTTTATCCATTCTACAGAGCAACTCCACCACACAGCTACATAACTGTCTCACACTTCACCAAGTACTCCTGTAGATTTCACCTGATTTGATGATTGGTTTGGCAGGCAATACCCCTATTTGAAAGAAGAGGGAAGTGTGGACCTTTTGGCTTGCACAAGTTCAGCCCCTGTTAAGGCTCAGAGTAACAACTCTGAACGTAAATATACAAATATATGTTTTCTCATCAAAAAGTACAAAATCGGTAAGAAGTCTGGCATTTAAAGGAGAGGCATCTAGGGAGTACCCAAGTAGAAAATAAAGTTAAAAGAAAATTTGAAAGGATTATAAAGTGGGGGGTGGTAGAAGGAACAGCCAGACCCACAAAGATAGTGTTCTGCCTCAAGTAACCACATGCCCATGTGCTTCTTTCCTGGACTTTCTCTGAGAGTGTAATTTGTCCATCTCTTGTTTATTTCACTTCATGAGCTCCTTGTCATTTAATTAATGCTTTTAAATGAAACACAAAATTTCCTTATCAATTCATTTCAAAAATATATTCTGACTTGTTAATCTGTCTCTGCTTTAACTAGAAGATTTCTATAGCTTATAGTACAAGAAATGACAAGGGCAATTATCATTAAAAACTGAGCAGAACAAAGCTACGGTAATGAGGAGTGCTACAATTCATTCACCAAGACACTAGGTGATAAAAGGATAAAATGAACCTACCTCTCACTTTCTGATAACAAAGCAATTACAACTTGTAAAGTAATACAGAGAAAATAATAATTTAATAGAAAACTGAGAATGGTAGGCACTGAGAAATACAAAGGAAAACAACTCTGCACAAAAGATAATTCACTTTATCAAAACTTCCCATTATGAGTAGAAAACGACTTGCCAAAAATGTCAGGATACACAGCAATATTTTTCCCAGGAAAAAATAATTTTCTCTTATTAGTATTCAGAAGGTTGCTAGCAGAATGATATAATGAAAAAAGTTCAGTTTGTCTTTGCAAATAGTAAAGCAATGAAGCAGAAGTAGAGGTAAAGCAAGGATAGTATAATACACACACACATATACAGGCACATACAACATACACACATATACACATATACACACATGCTTAGTCAAACACACATACAGACATATATATACAGGTACATATGCACACACACATACATACACATATACAGGCATGTATACACACACACACAAACACACTGACATACATACACATACACACACACACACACAAGCACACATACACCCACAAACATACTCAGGCTTAGAAAAGAATTCTAAGGAAAAGAATCAGGGACCAGAAACCACAGGATTAAACATTCTTAACGAGCAACTGACATTTGAACAAAGCAAGAGATGGCAATCCTTGTGACCTTCAAAGATGTGGGGGAGTTCTCCAGCTGCCAGGATGGTATCAATAGTTCCAATGCAATGTCAGACCCGCCCAGGCTGGCAGAAATCACATCTGTGGACCAATGCCAGTTCAAGAATCACTGGTTGAAAAGTGTTAATCACGGAACTTAAGCATAAAACTGACAGCCAAAGCAGTTAAGCTTTTGTTGGTAGCCCTGAAACTCACTCCTAGGGCCTTAAATCACTTCCGTTGTTTCATCTTCAAATTGGGAATGGTACTGTTTACCTGTCAGGGATGCCATGAAGATCAGGTAATGATTACAAAGTGCTCTGGAGCTGAGTGTACAAGATACAACACAAGCTAGAATCTGGCCTACATGGCTGACATGGGCTCCATACTGCTCCTGTCACAAATCATGTCACTCTCCCAGGTGTTACTGATTGCAAAAGAAAAACCCTAGAAATTAGGCTTTACTTCCCATATTTAGGGAAAATTGTATCTTCCCACAATAGGCGTGATAATGGTGCCAAAGTGGATACAAAAAAATATACATCCTTTGTAAATAAGGACCAAAAGCTGAATGCTGAAGTGTGTGTTCTTCTGTTTCTTACATACAGACTGCACCTCTCTCTCCCTCCCTCTCTCTCTTTCTCTCTCCACCCTCTCTCCACTCCCTCTCCCATGCCCCCTTTCTCACTCTGGCTTTTAGATGCTCTCTCATGCCCATACTTACTCTTAACAATAGCTTCTCAACTTTAATATTACATAAAATAAATATCACATTTATGCATACTATAGCACTTTTCAACCCTTTCCAAAGTCTCCACAATCCAGGAATGGCCAGTCACAGTGAGGAACTGTAAACCCACAGATTATGAGTATGTGATCATTAGTTCAGTCCTTCACCGGATGACTGAATCCTCTCCGTATCATGCTCAAATGCCTCCAGTGATGATGAATTCAATATACTCATAGCCTGTTCCATTTACAAAGTTCTAATTATTTGAAAGTTGTTTTGTATATTGCTTCCCAATAGTTTTCAGCTCTGCACTTTGGAATCACACAAATACCTATTCTCTTGCCTTCATTTCAGCTCTTTAAATATCTGATCGCAGTTATCTGCCCCATCAAAACTCTACAAAGACTTGTTAAGAATACTTCAACGTTTTGCTGTTACCAACATAGAAAAAACTTATCTGAGCTTTTCAAAGGATGGCCGAGCTTTGACAGTCTCAAGGATGTTTTTAAAGGAATAGGATCTTATTTCAATATTAAGAGATTTATCAATGAGCACTTTTTTATCAGGGTATAGTCAGATCATTAAGGATAAGAGCAGTGGGCAGAAGTTTCCAGGTGAGTCACAGACAGGCAGAGACACATATGTACATGTCCAATAACAAGTGTGCAAGTTTGCTTGGCTTGAGCAGAGAGCCTGCACTGCAGGGCACTGAGTAGAGTTGGGGTAAGTGTCAAAGAAAATGTAAAGTTCAAGAATGTTTTGAAACTGGTGAAATGGGCAATAAAAGCTACAAATGACTAATGTATTTTGTTTTCACTTATTTTCTGATAAGGCTTTTGGATATCATAGAAGTCATTATTTTTCCAAGTATTTAAGAAGTGTTTATTAAGCACCTATTATTTTCTGGGCACTGTTCTGGGCACTGGGAACTCAGTGGTGAAGAAGATAGACAACATTCTTGCTTTCATGGATCTTACATCTAGTGAAGGACACAGATGGTACACAAGTAAATAAATACATTTATAGTGCACTCTAGAAAAATAAAGCCATTTACCAGCTACATTATCATAGATCATTTTAGCCTCTTTTATCTTCACTTTTCTTATCTCTAAAATGAGTACTATAACAGTCCCTAAAACATAATGTTATTTGAAGAATTAAGTTAGATAACATAAAATGCTAATATAGTACCTGGCACAAAGTAGTTGCTCAACTAATAACTAAGGTCATTATGTAACCTTTGTAATAGACTTTTCTCCTGCCCCACAGGATTTGTCCCCAGACATCTTGTGGGGAGGAAGAAGTTGGGGAAGTAGACTTTACTGACTCTCCAGTTCTGTCTAATCCACAGCTAGAAGAGTCTTGTGCCAGGTAATCCACACTGAGAGCGAGGCTGCTAACCACCCATGTCTCTAGAGAGGAGTGTAGTGAGTACTGATGTTTCCTCTTGCCCTGCATCCACTCCTCATTCTGACCTTCCCTTGGGAAGCCATCCTTCCCCATATTCAGCCCACTTGTTACCAGTGAAGCAAGTCTAATCCAAAAGCCTAATCACCTGTGTAATTATTTAGGGGTAAGCACAGTGACCAGGCATGATCCCATAGACAGAACCCCAGAATCTGCTGTGTGGCCATCAGGAAGTAGTACATTTTTTTCCACTGAATTTGAAATAGGGTGAATGTGAACTTGGACCCCTGAGGGGCCACTTTTTCAGACAACATAGGGGAAAGAAGAGCCAAAAGAGGGCTGGATACTGGATCCTGGTGACAGACTTGCCTTTCCTCAAGTCTCACTTGATGCCAATGGATATTTTTATTATATAAATCAATACATTACCTTTTTATTTAAGCCAGTTTGAATAGGAGCTTCCATCTGAGAAAGATCTTCTATCTGTTTAGTTACAGTCTTACCAAATTCTCCCTACAGCAAACACAGTCCAGACTTGAATGAAAGCTTAAAGGGTTCTTAAAGGAAAGACTTTCAGTGACTATTCCAAAGTCATACAAAGTTCCCTGGGGGGATGGCTAGGGTTGTAGGAGAAATGGGGCATTTGCCTGTGTCAGCAACTCTCCCCTCTGAATACCAACCATGGCAGACCTCCGGGGCTCAGCTTTTCCATCCAACACAGATGCTCTCTGAATCGTTCAAGGGCTTCCCTGGTGGTGCAGTGGTTAAAAGTCCGCCTGCCAATGCAGGGGACACGGGTTCGAGCCCTGGTCCGGGAAGATCCCACATGCCGCGGAGCAACTAAGCCCGCGTGCCACAACTACTGAGCTGACGCGCCTAGAGCCCACGAGCCACAACTACAGAGCCCGTGTGCCACAACTACTGAGCCTGCGTGCCTAGAGCCCGTGCTCCGCAATGAAGAGTAGCCCCCACGAGCAGCAACTAGAGAAAGCCCATGAGCAGCAACGAAGACCCAATGCAGCCAAAAATAAAATAAATTAATTAAAAAAAAAAAAAAGGCACTTGTGCCATCCTCATTCACTACCCCTCCTCTTACTTCTTTACATCCCACAACTTTTCACCTGCCCCCTCCCAATGCTATCACCAGGAGTGTTCCCTCCACTCCTCCTTCTCTCAGGATCCACTACTGCTCTCTGGGTGTGTCCTTCTCTGCCTTCTTCTGTCTTGCAATTCTGCCACTTCAGGCTTTCAATGTCAGTGACTTTTGCTGCCTTGTTGAGTTAGCTAAACTCTACAGAAAGTAGGGAATATCTAGCTCAGTCTTCTCTGAGGGGAGAAGCTGCAGCTGCTTCTCCCAGAGGATCTAAAATCAAAAACATTTCAACACCACAAAAAAATTCTTTTAAAAACATAAGCCCACCTGTTTCCATTGGAAATTCCTATTACTCCTATAACATAAGTTGTACTGCATTCTTTGAAAAGTAATACTTTACAGCTTTATTATGACCTCCCCTTGACCCCTTCCCTAAGTTTCATCATCCAGCATTCTACAAGCCAAATTGCTTTTCTCTGATTCTTGTGGAGGAGCAGGCACATGTTTCAATTCATCTCTTCACATTAACATTATTAATTTCTTTGTGGGGTAGGTAGAGTTCACAGATTTTTCTCTGGACAAAGGGAAGTACTCCACGAATGGCCTACTGCTCTTTGTTCTGATAGCATGCTCACAAGGCAACCCCAGTCCCTCCTTCAGATTTCCTGGTTTCTGGAGGACCTAGTAATAGACGCATTCTGGTCCCTAGAAAGGAATATCCATCACTGTCAATGAACAAGCTGACATTGTGATTTATACACCAGTCTCTTGTGAGTTTAGATAGTGTGAGTTGGTAGATGGAAAACTATCTGCTTCTGGAAATCTTGTTGGATGAAGTTTCTGGATGGAAAAAGCTGGAATCAAAGCTTAGATGCAATGACCCCTCAACACACCACCTCCCTCTACTTCCCTTTTTACATAATCCAGCCAGCAGTTCTAGATACATCTGTACACTTCAGCTCTCTGTAATTACAGCAGGTAGGACTGGGCCCCTGACGTTGGGAGGAGGCAGGTACTATGGGAAGGTGAATGACTAAAGACCAATATAAATACTCACAGATGCAAGAGGGAGGAGATACTAGGATATGTGTATATGTATAGCTGATTCACTTTGTTATAAAGCAGAAACTAACACACCATCGTAAATCAATTATACTCCAATAAAGATGTTAAAAAAAAAAATACTCACAGATGTCTTACACCTCTCTGTTGCCACCCTCAGGTGAGCTTTCCCTGGGAACCCTTTGTCACAAGGAACCATAGACCCTGATCAGCCCTGACGATCGGGAAGAAGTGTATACCTGGCTTCCATCCCCCTCTTCCCAGAGCAAACATCTCGAAAAACTCCCACTTGTCTTTCTTCAGTTTTACTTAAGCTCCTCTCCTTGGTTTCCCTTTCATTCATGTTTCTATTTGGATTTAAAGATAATTGCCCTGGTTTTTAGATATAAATACACTCTGATACAATCCAACAACATTTGACATAAGATAGCTAAGAAACCAACACCCTGATTTCATCATGGGGAGAGTCACTCAAGCACACCCAGTGGGAGGTATGTGTTCACTGGGAGGAGAAGGTGGATGGACACAGGAGCCATCCAGCATTACAGGAAAAGTAAAAGCACAGAATGAGCAAAGATAAGAACTTAGAAATGCATGAAGGGTATATGGGCAGAAGGACACCAGCGTACCAGCAAGACTTCCCAACTGATCAAGGGGATTCTTTCTTGAATAAATGGAGATCATTTGGAATACCAAAACAAAATAAGGTCACAGAAACTATGAAAGCTGGATTGAAATGAATACTCTACAGTCATAGGCAATGGACACCAAAAGTGAGTTCTCGAGAAAAGAATCAAAAATTGTTGTTTAGAAACAGGAATCTGGCAACAATAAACGGGAAAAGTTGTGAAGGAATTGGCCTAAATTAGAAAGCAGACTCAGAGAGATGTAGTAATCCAAATCCTGGCTTCCTAATGGCAGGAGTAAATGGTGTGATTTTTTTAATATTAAAAATAAATAACTGTACAATGTTCAACTGTATATAAGAAAAAAATCAAAGATTATTCTGAATACTTACTTATATCTAGAACACTGGATGATGAGCAGAGGCTCACAGAAGTTTGCCAGCATGATAAATTCAAACATAAATGCAACTTCTCACATTAATTCTTCACAGCATTCATGCCCAGGTCAATTAAGGTGTCTCAGAATCTCTAATCTAGTGTTTTACTATATTGTTCCCAGGAAGAATGTATTCTAAGATGGACATGGATGGAGAGGAAATTAAGGGGGTATTTTTCTTTCCATACATGTATAGGGCATTTCATTTGTTCTCTTTTAAGGGCAAACCTGCTTACAGACAGTGAAATCAATGTATTAGTGCAACTATAAATAAAGTAAATATAGTCTATATATTCTCTCTATAACCAAATGGGAAGAGGGGCAATTCCAGATCATATGTACTATTTAGACATTTTTCCTGTGTCATCTCTATAGCTATTTTTTTTTGGACAGATATCAAAAACAAAAAAAAACTGCTTGAAAAGTAACAGTTCACTAAAAGGTACTTCTTCTTGTCAAGAGTGTTAAAATAAACCCTATACTTTTAGCAGATAAATAATCATTCCTAGAGACAGAAAATACTCGACATTTTTACAATAACAGGTAATTAATATAATTCACTGTGGCTGAAAGCATGTATTATACATTTATAATGCAGGCTGAAGGTTAAGTATATTTTGTGTTTTATTCTGCATCAGACATAAATATCTGTCATACCAAACCCTAGACTAGACATAAGATCTTAGAAATCTGTGATTCTCAGAGGAAGATAAGCAACTGGAAAAAGTTCCTCTTCTTTAGATAAATTCCATATCAAGTAGACCTAGAAACCTACACTAAAAGAAGAAGAAAACAGCACAATCAATCTCCAGGGTAACGTCTACAAAATGTCACCCTGGAATCCTCAACAACACAATCCCACAACATCAGAACCGAATTGTGGTAGCACCATTACATCAATTCCCTGAGAATAAGTAATCAAGGAGATCATTTTTTTTTTTTCTGAGCAATGACTCAGGAAGAAAATGAAGAAAGAAAAGTGTGTATCTTAAAAAATACAGACACCTGCGCCATTCTTCTGAAAATACCTCCCTAGAATTCTCAAGAAGTTGTGATGTCCAATTAAAACGAAACCACAAAAAGAATGTATGTGTATATATATATATATATATATATATATATATATATATATAAATGAGTCACTTTGCTGTACAGCAGTAATTAGCACAACACTGTAATTCACCTATACTTCCATAAAAAAATTTTTTTTAATGAAACCAGAGATTGTTTATATCAACGAGGTTTCAAGAAATAAGAACGATGACAGAGAGGGTGGACCTTCCTACTAAAATATTTACAGGCCAAAGAATTTGAAGAAATGTTGCTCTTGTTTTCAAAGGACCTTATTCACTTATTGTCAAATCCTAAGTATATGTGAACATACATGTTTCTCAGCATTGCTGCACCCTCACCCCATCCACTAAAGGAGAGATTTACAAAACACATTTGTTTTCCAAAAAGATTCTGTACTTTATGAAAGGATGCACCATAGGTTTCCTTTAAAAAGCATACTCCCTGCTGTGTTTAAAATTAGCTAGTTTACAAAAATGTGAATTAGCCACAATCCTCCAGAAGTACATTTGCTCCCAAAAACAAGGCACACCTACTGAAAACTGCAGGTCTGAATATTAGTCCCCAGGAAACATATATTTCAAAGTCTTCAGTAAAAGAAAACAGCCTTTAGAGTTAATAATCACTGACTTATATTATTAACCTGGCATAAAGCAAGACAATTCCTGAAATCTTCAATTTTCCTTCTGCATGCACTGGCTGCTCCCTGCCATTCACACCCACAATCTGCCTTTTTAATCTACCCTAGGATACAAAAAAGGAACGCCTCCCCTCTATTCCCGACTTTTTTTGGCTCCTGCAATAGGCCCTGCGTGTCCAGCCACGCCCCCACTTCCTGCCACGCCCCCATTCAGGGCTCGTCACACTGTTCTGCTGTTCCCTCCAGCCTTCTCTCCACAGCCCCACTTATTTTCTTTTCAGCTGTCAGCTCATTTCTTCACCCATGCCTTTGGCACCACAACCCAGACTAGATGAGTTCTCTCTCACAGACTCTCATAGCCTCGTGTACTTCTTCATAGCACTTGTCCAGAGTTTGTATTTAAATATCTGGGATTATTTGATAAATAACCCGTCTTCCCTATTCCAGGCTTCATGAGGCAGAGACTATGTGTGTTTTGCTGATTATTTTATCCTGTTGCCTGGTGCCATGCATAGCACAC
Organism: Balaenoptera physalus; assembly: GCF_965194825.1. Lineage (NCBI taxonomy): Eukaryota > Metazoa > Chordata > Mammalia > Artiodactyla > Balaenopteridae > Balaenoptera > Balaenoptera physalus. The sequence goes on along the minus strand of NC_138890.1, from coordinate 72,990,217 downwards.
AGTGGGCTGAGAAAAGATTACTGAATGAATAAATGAGGCCTGCTCTCTCCTCAATTTTCTTCACTCTTTTTATCCTTTATTAGTAAAACTTTATTAAAACACAAACACATTATCAAGCACACTTCTTTAAAGAGCTATTCCCTACTGTCTACACCTATTCTTTTCTGAACTCTTTTCATTCTCCTTCTACACCTACAGCTATACTGGAACAAATCTCCCAAGGTTTGTCAATAACCTTCTCCTAATGGACAAATTCAGGGGCCACTTCAAGCTTCATCCCCTTCAACTTCCCTTCAATGGATGTTGATGACCTGCCCACCTTCCCTTGTTTTCTTCCGACTCTCACTTTCTCAACTCTTGCTCTCTCCCTCTCTCTCCCATCTCCCTTTTTTGCCTTTCTTCAAGATGATCACCTTTCTTCCCATTCCAGCCTTTCCTTCTGACCTCTCTATCTCTGTTCATGATACTGTCATTCTCCTGTCCCCACATTTGATAGCTGTCACTCCTACATAACCATTTAATCAATACCATAGGTTCTCTCCAGGGATGAGTACTACTGTCAAAGTTTGCGTTCAGGTTCTCCTTAAAACTAACTCCTGCGGCTTCCCTGGTGTCTCAGTGGTTTAGAATCCGCCTGCCAATGCAGGGGACACGGGTTCGAGCCCTGGTCGGGGAAGATCCCACATGCCATGGAGCAACTAAGCCCGTGCGCCACAACTACTGAGCCTGCACTCTAGAGCCCGTGTGCCACAGCTACTGAAGCCCACGTGCCCAGAGCCCATGCTCCACAATGAGAAGCCACCGCAATGAGAAGCCCGCGCGACGAAGAGTAGCCCCTGCTCGCCACCACTAGAGAAAGCCCATGCACAGCAACAAAGACCCAACACAGCCAAAAAATAAATAAATAAATAACTCCTGGACCACTGTGACTTTCCTCCTCACTCTAGTCCATTGTAGGCACCACTGCCTTCTTCAGACATAGCCCAACCACATCATTCCTCCTTCCCATTGCCTCAAAAACCAAATACAAAAGCCTCAGCTTTACCCTCAAGGTCATCATGCCATTGCCCTCTGGAAAACCTGAGCGATTCCTAAACACACCTGGTAGTCCCCTACCTCTGTGCCTTTGGTCACACATAAGCCCACACCTACATTCTCCCAATTCACTCCAGTCTAGTAAAGTTTTATTTTTGTTTCCGAGTACATTACAAATGCCTCCCCCAGGAAAGTTTTTCTGATTTCTTAAATGAATGGAATCTTTCACTCTTTGACCTCTCTTAAGCCTTTGTATTTGCTTAGTATCGTAATTATTTGTGCTCCAGCAATAACCTTCCCCTAAACCTTAAGGTCTTTAAGAATAAGTATGTCGGGGCTTCCCTGGTGGTGCAGTGGTTAAGAATCCGCCTGCCAATGCAGGAGACACGGGTTCGATCCCTGGTCCAGGAAGATCCCACATGCCACAGAGCAACTAAGCCCGTGTGCCACAACTACTGAGCCTGAGCTCTAGAGCCCATGCTCTGCAACAGGAGAAGCTGCCACAATGAGAAGGCCAGGCACCACAACGAAGAGTTAGCCCCCGCTCGCCACAACTAGAGAAAGCCCGCGTGCAGCAAGGAAGACCCAACACAACCAAAATTAAATTAAATTAAAAATTAAAAAAGAGTTTGTCTTACCCACTTGAAAAATTTAAGCACACTGCCTTGAAATCTCAGATTATACAGGAAATCACACTAAAAGGACCATACTTTCCCTAGCAAAAGTATTGTCTAAGGGATTAGTTTTAAGTTTTTTTATTAGGGCTCTAAATTGTAAACAAATTATTTTGGAAAAAATTAAATTGACAATTGGCATAAATTGAATTTTTAGGGTATTTTTTTCAGTGGCTTCTCAGAGCATATGATGTTTTTGAAGGCAAGGCAATAATTAATAGTGCAAACAGGTGAATGGGGTTCAGGACATGCAACTCCAAAATGTGCCATTTTGGCCTACTGATTATTTTGAGCTGAAGGCATTTAAGAAACAGCAGGTGCAGGAAGGGCTCTCCAACCTACCCCTTTTTCTTTAAAAGCATGTCAGTAAATTTCCAGGGAGAAAGGTGCCCTCTCTGTACCAGAAGGAGGAGAACATTCTTCTAATCTGAAACTGAGAGTCGATACCAAAATGGATCCATCCAAACAACCTACTAAAATAACGCTTATCTTCCCTTGGTTTCCCCCATGTATTTCCAAGTCACTATCCCACAGTTTACTGCCCCATCATTTTGTCTTGTCATTTTTCCACAAATTTATCAATTCGTTGCTTCAGAAAACAAATATAAAAGTTCTTGGTCCTACCTGCTTCTTCAGGTCTTCATACTTCTTAGGATGACTCTTGTATACAAATGTATATGATTTTTCCTGTTAGTCTGTCTTCTGTGAGTTTAATTCTCAGGCTCAGACACGGAGCCTAAGACGGTAGAAGGAAGATTTTCCCCCCGACACAGGCTAGGAGGATTTAAAGTTTTGAAGGCTTGGTATTGTATACATTGAATACACGTGAATTACATTAAAAAAAAAAAAAAAACCAAGAACATCTTTCCTAATTAATAAAGTATCAGCCAAAGCCCCGTGCTCTCATAAGAGAAGCTTCTTTACCACAACAGAAAGGGGCAGACACTTGGAGAGAGTCACAGGAACCTTGACCGTCTGTTACTGAAGAGCTACTACCCATGAGGGGCTAGGGTCTCTCAAGCTGGAAGCATGGGAGCCCACTACTGACCAGCCCCTCCTTCTCTCTCATTTTCCTCTACCTGCAGCACAAACAGGTGTTGTGAGTTGTGCTAAAACCCCCCCACACCATCACTGAGGGTGATTAGTTAGAACTGGTGAGTGCAAGCAATAAAGAACACATGTGTTTGAATATCTTATATATAAAGCATTACTACTCATGTCCAGGATACCCAGGAGCGAGACCACAGGGTTTAATCAAGAGGAAGTATGCCCTGAGTGTTCTCTTTGCAAGGAAAGCTAAAACACTTGCATATAGAAAAAATATATGTTGAATCTCAAAATTTACAAACCACTTGAAAACATCAACAAATTTAAAATGAATAATACTATAAAAGTGGTAGAAGTTTATGAAGGATCTAAAAACTGAGATTGCTTTATGGCAAAAGTTAGCTGTAGGGATGTTTCAGCATTGTTTAAAAAAAATCTGGAAACAAACTAGATATCCAAAAGTATGGGATTGATTGAATAAATCACAACCTATCCATACACTGAAATGGGCTTCAGGCATTAAAGCTGATATTGAAGTTGTATTTCTTAACATAAAAAGTTGTATGAAAACGGGTAGAAGAGTTTAGTATAATCCATTTTGCATTTTATATGTGGTATATACACTTATTTATTAATATTCTGTAAGATAATACACCAAAAATGTAATAGCAGTCACCAGGTGATATAAATATACATTTTATCCTCCTTCTTTTAGCTTACATAAATTTTCTATAAATTTAATCTTTCTGCAGTGAACATGTATTTTTTTAATGTTATCTATGTTAAAAGGAAAAAATGGGACCAGTACTCTTTAAATAAAGATGGAAAGTGAGAAAAGGGAAATAGATAAATGTAAAACAAAGACTAAAATTACAGCTACAAGACCTTCTCTGGGGTAGAAAATGGAAAAGTATTTCAAAGGAAAGATTATCCTTATCATTATGTAAGTAATTTTTTTAAGCTCCCATACATCAGAATTTTTAGTAAGATATCTCAATAGCAAAGCAAAGAGCAAAGAGTTGAATAATGATGAAAGACTAAAGGTTGAAAGCAAGGGGGTTACCTCTAGAAAGAAGAGCAAAGAACAGTTCACAGTTAGCAAATTAGTACAGTTCCCAAGTAAACGTTTGCCGAAAAACTCGCTCTTTATTATGGGGCTGCTCTGTGAAGTCATAGAAAAGGTTGAGTATGCCTAACATAAACCAACAGACCCAGAACATTCCTAAAAACTTAAAACTTCTTTTAAAGGAAAGAAAATTTTAATTTTAATTTCTATTAGACTATTTCTTGTGTGCTTGAAGCTGTCAGACTTAATAAACATTAGCTTTTGTTGTGCCCAACTTTCTTGTGATACTGACTGTTGCCCTTAAATTAGGGATGGGGACATTGCTCTAAGCATTTTCCTGAGTCTGCTTGATCTCCAGAGCAATCAAGATGCCAGAGTTATGGCTGAAGGGCAACTATATCGGAAAAATGACAACGGCCTGGGCCCAGAATCTCATGTTACCTGCCTTGCTGAGATGACCTGGGTTGCCTGAACATGGACCTTCAGTTCTCTTTCTAGTTTCAGTTGCCCTATTGTGAGGGACATTGTTGTTGCTTTAATTCAGGTGTTGTCTAATCTAGTGCCTTCGGTTCCTTTGATCATTTGATATACATTTCTTTCTCTTAGAAAAATGAAAGAACAGTCCCTTTTCATTGCTAAATGAGCATAAGCCTCATAGTAATTTGCTCAGGCAGGAGATGCAGAATTGGGAACTACATTCTATTTTCCATTTTAGAGTTGGTCATCTGAACATCACTAGCTCTCTCTGCCTCACAAAACCAGTCAAGTACTTTAGGTGCTCGTTGAAGCCAACTGACTTTCTCTTCTCTGATATTCTCCAGATGTGAAGCCTTTGTAGGGGGGACACCACTGTATGCATCGGCCTCTCTCAGAGGCAATGACTCTGAGGTTAGACAATGGGGGACATCAAAAACCGTTCCCTGTGGAGCCCTCAAGCCTTCTCTTTGTTCTCCTTGAGCCAGTGGTTCTCAAACTTCCACATGCATCATGATCACCCGAGAAGCTATAAAAAAATCAGTCTGCCCAGGCCCCATCCAGGCCCACTGAAGCAGACTCTGAGCTGACCTGGTGAGAAATCCCCCCTCCTTTGTCAATGGAGTAGGGCACCTTAAAGACCTGTGGTTTGGAGAGCCTCTCTAAGGTCAAGAAAGGCCCAGACCACTGCTAGTTTCTGAGGTTCTAAGTACACTAAAAAGAGGAAAACGTGAAAAAGAGATTTCAAAAATGATGAGGTATTTATCAAGCTTATACTTGAAAATATGTATGTATGTATATATATTTGTATATATTGTCATAGGTATATATTTGGATATATACATACATGCATAATACATTTATATAATGGTGCTATTCGTATGAAAATTTTAGGATGCATTTTTTTTAAATCCCTTCAAACTGCACTACAGGCAGTATGGCCTATTAATGGGCCAAACACTTAAAATTGCATGATGAGTACATTCTTAGATTCTCTTAGTCACTGTGCCTGTAAGTACAACCTAATATGGAGATAACATCAAAAGTCTGAATTTGAGGTCCTATGAATGAGAGGGAGATCAGGGCTAAATGGCCCGCCTGCTACGCCACCCCCAAGGTAGGCCTGCACTTAGAGATGATGAACTTAAAGTACCTACCACAGTACCCAGAGCATAATAAATCCTGGCTGTAATTATAATTAGTTCCTACTCACTTCCCACAATGCTATGAGGCAAATATATAAATAGGTAACAGTCAAAACTGTTTTCATATATAAAAGTCCCAAGGTGACCTCTCTGACTACCAACTTCTAAAACCCTTTATTTTGCTGAATGTGAATTTGATTAAATCACTCACTCCGTTTATTCTTTGCTTTCACAAGTAGCACTCTGAGAGTGAAACTCTAGAGCGGGAATTCTTAACCTTGTATCATAAACCCCCTAGACTGTAAAAGCCATAAAATTCAATTAAAAATGCTGTATGTCTGTGTGTGCACTTCCTTTCCTTTGGAAGGTATCAATAGCACCCATAAGAGTTTCAAATATTTAGATTCATGACCCAAAATTTTAAGATTTTCAGTATAAGCTATTGTTATGACTCACACCCATTTCAAGCTGTGTACACAGCCCCAGATTCCCCAAGTGCATGATGACAAAGGACAAAACAGAAGGGGTGGGTCCACTGGACTGGACCTGCATGAGTTTCCTAGGGCTGCCATGACAAAGTACCACAAACTGGGAGGCTTAAAACAACAAAAATACGTCTCTCACAGATCTGGAGGCCAGAAGTCTGAAATTAGGGTGTCAGCAGGGCCATGCTTCCTTCTAAGCCTCTAGGGGATGACCCTTGTCTCTGCCAGCTTCTGCTTTTGCCTCAGGCACTCCCTGTCTACAGCAGCTTAACTCCAATCTCTGCCTCCGTCCTTCCTACGCGTTCCTGTGCCCACATTTCCCTCTTCTTATAAGGACACCAGCCACGTTGGATTAAGGGTCCACGCTACTCCAGTATGACCTCATCGTAACTAATTACACCTGCAACAACCCTACTTCCAAATAAGGTCATATTCTGAAGTACCAGGGGTTAAGACTTCAACACATCTTTTTTCTGGAGACAGAATTCAACCCATCACAGGCTCTACTCTTCCATTTATTTTGCTTATAGACAAGAAGGAAGGAAGGACAGTGAGCATGCATGGAGATTTTCTCTATCCCCCATGTGTGCTGGATACATTGATCCTCATACACCCCATTTATACCACCGAGGACACTGAGTCTCAAATAAATCAGGTAACGTGTTTGCTGATGTGAACTTATAAAAGGCCAAGTTTGAATATGACCTCTCTGACACTACAATGCCATTCACATGTAGTTTTTGGTAAAATTAATGCAATATTCAAGAACAAATTTCAGGGGAAAACATGCTCTCTGGGCAAGCAAAATTGTATTGCATGTTGGAAGGCATTTCAGAAATAGATAAAATAATACAGTGACATCAATAAATTAAACTATACATTTAATTTGTCATCTGTGTTACAGATAACAACATTACGTAAAAAAGCTTACCTTTAAACTTGATTTTTAAATATATTTAAAGTCAAATTCTAAGGTCCTACAACTAGTACATTTATTTGTAGTTTACTCAGAATCTATAACATAGCATTTTTTCAAGGTCTACATTCTATGTTTTGGTTATTATGGTGTTTTGCAGCAGAAAATTTGATAGAAAGAAACATAAAATGTGATGCTATGCCATGATTCCCCCCTAAATAATATATAAATATTTATAATATACTATATATAAACATATTTAGTATTATATTAATGTGTAAACATTATATATTTATGTATTATAAAAAATATAGATATAGTGGACATAAAAATAAAAAGTGGTAAAGGAAGATTCTTTCATATGTAATTAATATAAGTAATTCATAATGTGACAATAAAATGTTAAATTGCTAAGCTTCTGAACAACTCCATAGGCATCAGAATAATTCTTACATAGCTACTCTTGAAAAAAGTCATTTGATCTTTTACTGCGGGACAGCATTTCAATGTGTTAATTATCTTGATCTTAGTAGTCATTCTACAACATACACCTATATCAGATCATCACGTTGCACACTTTAAATACATACAATTATATTCGTCAATTATTTCTCAAGAAAGTTGGGGGGGGGGCGAAAAAAGAAAGCATCTCAACCCATTGGAAGTCACCATGACCTGAGCTTCTCATTTTCCAGACAAGGCACAAATGCAGTGGAATCATCAATGGAGTCCATAAACAAGCAAAAGTTGAAGGATTTTAATAAAATATAATTTTACTTTATTACATTTTATGCATAATGTTATCTTAGTTCAAAATTTACACGGGCCAGACCTTCATAATTCATAACAGAAGCTATGGAGAACAGTAGAAAGGGCATTAATCTGAGTGGGGAATGTGGGTAGGAGGTGGGGCTAGAACAAGGAAGTAGAGCAGAGCAAAGGAACAAAGAGAAACACAGCATGGATCAGGAGACAGCAAGTGTCCAGCTCTCACAACTAAAGCTCTCCTCAAACCTTGAAATCTCAGTTTCTGCCCTGAGCAAATCATGAAGGGAACAACCAGCGCCACAGGTTGCTCAATTACAACAAAAATAAAGTGTTAGTTCAAGCCTACTAGAACCCTTAAGAGGTACAACCCACCTGAACTATCCTCAGAATTCATTCTTAATTTGTAAAAAATGTAAGAAAAGTATGTTGAATTAATGTTGATTACAGCAAGCATCTTCATTTTGAACAGGCCTAAAAGAACCGTAAGTTTTCCCTGCCATATGCATCTAAAATTTTTATGACTCTATTTTCATTTCATAGGACATTCATAGGAGAAGCTATGTGATGCCTTAGAAAATGCAGGAACCTGGACATTAGCAGCCCTGGGATCCAAGGTGGGGTCTACCATTGCCCAGATATATGAACTTCAACAGTCACGTAGCTCTCAGCTTTGTCTTTCCGATTTGTATTTTTCTTCCAAAGCTTATGTTTTATACTGTTCAGGATAATTTCACCATTTTAAAATAACTTTTTTTTTAATTAGTAGTATCTTTACTTTCAAAAGAGGTGGGGGTGTAAGCAGGCATGGTCAAAAATTGTATATTTAAAAGAGCAGTTACCTGTCTTTAATCAAAACACTGAGCTGGCAGATTCAGTTACAATAGAAAATAAAACTTCTTGTGCCTTAACAAATTCCAACTTTCAAATCACTGTAAAATTATCATAAATGTAGGCTTAATGAGAAAACCAAGTATTAGCACAAAATAATCTTTATTTTAAAAGGGCTATTTAGTCACTCTGGCATCATAATCAAAGTACTGGACTGGCTTTACTACCAAAAATTCTCAAATTCCAGAAATGTGCTACCTGCCATTCTTAAACATCTCCTTGCTGAAATAGAGAAAAAATGGCATGGGATTTAGAATCAATTGTATGACCAGTTTGCAATAAATATTGCTTTGAATTAGGTGTGATGTAATTTGCCATGACTTTTGCATCTCCAGAAACCCAGTAGGAGCTTAGTTGTCAAGATGAACTCAAGCATATAGTTCTTTTGTTAGTTATTATTGGCCCCATTCTACCAAAATTAAATTTCCACAGCTGCCATCCACAAAAGTTCAGTTGTCTCCAGAATGCTAGAGCTAGAGTCTGATTCAATAATGAACATTGTAGTTCACCTTCAGCTATAAACAATCACTCAGAGAGTGCAGCTCTTAACCCTGCAGATAAATGGATCAGAGCTCACTAAGGGAGGAGAACAGTATCAGAAAAACTCCTCACAATTTTTTTGTTATAACATCAGATTATCAAATACATTGATTATCTCTAAAGGCAATGAAAGAAAAACAATAAATTTCTCCCCTGTCCCCATTACCTCAACCTCAGTTCAATTTTTAAGACTACAGGTTGAGTTTAAAACAGAGTCATATTTAATGTCAGAGAAATTATAATTGTTAACACATGTGTAATGCTTTTATGTGTTGGATACTTGTATTATTTTATTTAATCATCACAACATAGCTATAATGTAGGTAGTTAATATTAAATTCATTTTATAGATGAAATAATTAAGACTTAGTAAGGTTAAGTAACTTCTCAAAATCACACAACCAGGGTTTGAACAGTCCAACTCAAGAGCCCATGGTTCAGAACATAGGTTCAGAACATGTATTACGAACATGGGAGGATTTCATTTCATTACTTTTGGTGAAAAAAAGATTTTTAAACAGCAAGATTATGTATTTTTAAATATGCATATGTGCATAAAATATATTATACCCACATTTATCCATAGAAAAATATCTGAAATGATATTTCAGAGGCATTAATAGTCTTTATTTTTGAGGGATGGGGTCACGAGGGAGAATTAATTCTTTTTTATCTATAGTTTCTACTTTTTCACAGGGATTTGCATTGTTTTTGACATACTGTTTTGATGGTAAAAAGAACAAAGTTAGTTACAAAAACAACAAGCCACCATACACAAAAATAAACTCAAAATGGATTAAAGACCTAAATGTAAGGCCAGACACGATAAAACTCTTAGAGAAAAACATAGGCAGAACACTCTATGACATAAATCACAGCAAGATCCTTTTTGACCCACCTCCTAGAGAAATGGAAATAAAAACAAAAATAAACAAATGGGACCTAATGAAACTTAAAAGCTGTTGCACAGCAAAGGAAACCATAAACAAGACAAAAAGACAACCCTCAGAATGGGAGAAAATATTTGCAAATGAAGCAACTGACAAAGGATTAATCTCCAAAATTTACAAGCAGCTCATGCATCTCAATATCAAAAAAAACAAACAACCCAATCCAAAAATGGGCAGAAGACCTAAATAGACATTTCTCCAAAGAAGATATACAGATTGCCAACAAACACATGAAAGGATGCTCAACATCACTGATCATTAGAGAAATGCAAATCAAAACTACAATGAGGTATCACCTCACACCGGTCAGAATGGCCATTATCAAAAAATCTGCAAACAATAAATGCTGGAGAGGGTGTGGAGGAAAGGGAATCCTCCTGCACTGTTGGTGGGAACGTAAATTGATACAGCCACTATGGAGAACAGTATGGAGGTGCCTTAAAAAACTAAAAATAGAACTACCATACGACCCAGCAATCCCACTACTGGGCATATACCCTGAGAAAACCATAATTCAAAAAGAGTCATGTACCACAATGTTCATTGCAGCTCTATTTACAATAGCCAGGACATGGAAACAACCTAAGCATCCATCGACAGATGAATGGATAAAGAAGATGTGGCACATATATATGATGGAATATTACTCAGCCATAAAAAGAAATGAAATTTAGTTATTTGTAGTGAGGTGGATGGACCTAGAGTCTGTCATACTGAGTGAAGTAAGTCAGAAAGAGAAAAACAAATACCGTATGCTAACACATATATATGGAATCCAAAAAAAAAAAAAAAAAAAAGGTTCTGAAGAACCTAAGGGCAGGACAGGAATAAAGAAATAGATGTAGAGAATGGACTTGAGGACATGGGGAGGGGGAAGGGTAAGCTGGGACGAACTGAGAGAGTGGCATGGACATATATAAACTACCCAATGTAAAACAGATAGCTAGTGGGAAGCAGCCGCATAGCACAGGGAGATCAGCTTGGTGTTTTGTGACCACCTAGAGGGGTGGGATAGGGAGGGTGGGAGGGAGATGCAAGAGTGAGGGGATATGGGGATATATGTATATGTATAGCTGATTCACTTTGTTATACAGCAGAAACTAACACACCATTGTAAAGCAACTATACTCCAATAAAGATGTTAAAAATATATAAATAAATAAAAATAACAAGCCAGAGTACACAGTATCAGAGATGGAAATCATAGAATAGACATATTTTAATGATGAATTTAATTGAAAAGAGAAAAATTGAAGGCTTGGATGAAAATTAAAAGACTGGGAAATAGGTATGGATTAATGAAGGTCATACTAGAAAAGTCTTATAGTTAATGTGAAATTGTTAAACATACGAACTGGGGAATCCAGCATTTTCTGAGGAGCATTTTATGAATCAATTTCTTTACAATTCACAAATGGAAGACAGGAGGTATTATTATCCTAGCCATGCGAAGACAAGAACCCATTCATCTTAACAAAAAATTAACATTCCTGAGCAACGCCAGTCGTAGATCTGACCTCTTGCCTCCTTCTGGAAGGAAATTACATGTTCCAAATTCCTCTGTCTCTGGATAACTTAGCATTAAATCAAACAGTTGGAGGTAGGTAAGGACTTAATATTCCTGATAGGAAACTCTTTGTGAATCCAAGAGTAAACCTCCATGGTTCCACAAACCTGTCAATTTCATGCTATATTCCTGAAACCTCTACTCTTTTAACCACTTGACTTTATTACTGATTGAAATTTATATCAATTATGATCATAATAGCTATTTTACAGTTTAATTCATTTATAATTTGAATAACTCAGTCTGTATCATTGCCCACATACAATAACTTCCTAAAATAGAGTAAGGGAGTCGAAATCTGTGTTTAGTCCCACACTTGGTTGCACTAATCATTTTTTTCTGAGCACACCACCTCTCAGAGGGGAACTGTGGGAGACTAATCTTTATTCCTTTCGCCTTTCTGACTGAGGTCAAGAGAGTGAGGATATAGTCAATGAGCACTAATTCACGAGTGAGGGTTAGAGGTAGAAATCATTCAATGTCTCCCACAAGGCAGAGAAATGTGGTACTAAAAAAAATGAAGGGGTCAGTAATTTAGTCATTTGAAGGATCAGTGTGATCATATCAGCACTGTGGAAACCTATGTCAAAAGGGTTTTTTAAAGAGTAAATTTATGATTCTCATACAAAACCAAACTGAATACATGTCAAGATTTTATTTAACTCAGTAATTAATGAGAGAACAAGATATCAAAAAAATTTCAAATGATTATTCAAAGGACTCATACATGTGCAATGCTGAAATGAATTTGTTAACAGATGCAAAAATGGTCAATATTCAAGGGCAATGAAATATAATTTTTGAAATCATCTTGGGGGGCATCAATTACATTGTCAACCACCTGACAAAATTTATTTGCATCTCCCTGAACAGGGACCGTTCACTTTACTATGAACATCAAACTTCTACATCACCCAGGAATCTTTGTGCCCATTTCTAAATATTTCACAGGCTTTTAATCAGCCAAGTTGGTCTGAAGGCATCTCCCCCATTGGGTTACAGGCAGTCACCAAGCCGGTTCTTCTAAATCACTGGCACATGTGAATTCCCCTTAAAGTCATGGTTTTCAGGATCTGACTTGACCTAATATATTCCATGATACCCAGACATACTATGGTACAGTTTAATGGCTCACTACACTGCTTCATCATATAATAGAGAGATTGCATAGGACGTACATAATTAACTTGGTTGATAAAATACTTAGGATCTTCTGAAAGAAGTAGATAGCTGTCCTCTCAGCTTTAATTGCAAATGCTCAATAAAGGCTCAGAGTATTTTTTAGTATGAAAATTGGTTGGAGTAATTGCATTTGAATCTGCCCACAAAACAGATAGTTCTACATGTACCTTTAAAATAGAACTAAGCTTTGTTACAAATTCAGTCTTTGGAATAAAAATCTACAACTGTGTTTTTAAAAACTTTGTCTTGGGACTTCCCTGGTGGTGCAGTGGTTAAGAGTCTGCCTGCCAATGCAGGGGACACGGCTTTGAGCACTGGTCTGGGAAGATCCCACACGCAATGGAGCTACTAAGCCCGTGCACCACAACTACTGAGCCTGCGCTTTAGAGCCCACGAGCCACAGCTACTGAGCCCGTGTGCCACAACTACTGAAGCCCCTGCGCCTAGAGCCCGTGCTCCGCAAGAAGAGAGGCCACCGCAGTGAGAGGCCTGCGCACCGCAACGAAGTGTTGCCACTCGCCACAACTAGAGAAAGCCCGTGCACAGCAACGAAGACCCAACGCAGCCAAAAATAAATTAATTAATTAATTAAAAAAAATTTTTTTGTCCTAAAACTAGTATAATCTGGGTGTCCCCTAGTCCACTCCTCTGGGTTTACATTTTTCTGTAATATCCAATTTAATATCCAAGCCCTGACCCCTAAACCATAGGAACTCCTGCACCCTTCCAAATATAATGGACGATTCCCCCATTCTTCAGTCTCTAAATCACCACAAACATAAGGCTGTAGGATTTAACAGATTCCTCCCAAGGCTTTGGGAATAAGGAGGAAATGACAACACAGCATAAAATAACATCTTAGCATTCTTAAAGTTTATTGGGCTCTCCGCGTTCATGGGAATCTCTCCCTGGCTGCTTTGCTCTGGAGATCTCATCCGCTTGCTATGTTCCTGGCCCCTCCTTGCTACTTTCACTGATGGCCTTTTTCCCATCTCTCTTCTCTCATCTCCCAGGGATCCCCACGTACCTTAGTTCCAAGGATCCCCACATGTGCTGGGGACACATACCCCAAAAGAAGAACACTAAAATGTGACAGAGCAGTTTCACCCTTTTCTATCAAGCCTCTTCTTGCAGCTGGGCAAAGTGGTGGTGGTCAGGAGACCTCAGTTTCATAACCTAAAAATGCCATTGTCATGTTTTTCTAAATAAGTCAGCCATCTAGCTTGGATTTCCATTCTTATCAGCAAAAGTACCAGCCAGAGCTTTGAAATTATAATTTACCTTAACGTGCTCCAGATCAAATTCTTAGTGCTCCAGATCAAATTCTTAGTGCTCCAGCCACCACAGTAGCATATAAGAGAAGGAAGCAATAGCAAAGTGTATGTGTTCCCCATTCCTGAGCAAACCACGAGTGATGTCATTTTTTTCTTATCCCCGTAATAGCATATGTAGGGTACATAAATTAGACTCTAAATACTTTAAAGTTTAGGGGCAAAATATAAGCGACTAATATGTAAATCAAACTTAACGATGTTATTAAATCACCAATTAGAGAAATATTTTCTTCCAAATATTTCTAGGAGCTAAAATTACATGCTGTAGAACTCCTGAGAGGCAGATAATAATAGTAGCTCATTTTAAAATGTATTATGTATACTACCAAAAAAGGAATTAAGATGGCTTAGATCAATGACACATCTTCATCAAATGACATGTCATCAAAATCATTAAAACAAGGAAGAAAGGACAGAAACAAAATAGTGAAGGAAAATGGGAAGAGGGAAATCACCCTTTTGTTTATTATTGTTACTGCTGTAAAACTCTCTCAAGTACAGCAACTCTTTTGATTCTGACAGCCTCCCATGGGGGAGGTAGGAGCCATGGCAATATTGCCATTTACAGATAAAATAACTAAGGTATACAGAGGCTAGATGATTTGCCCCAGTCCAGAGAGTCTGAAGTGGCAAGTCCAGGAAATTATATCATCTGACTCCAAGCCCAAAGTTCATTCCTTTCCACCATGCCACCTCAAGATTACAAAAAAATAATTTTTTGACCATTTTTATTGAAGTATTGTTAATTTTTAAGGTTGTGTTAGTTTCATGTGTACAGCAAAGTGATTTGGCTTTACATGTATGTATATATATTTATATATATATTCTTTTTCAGATTCTTTTTCATTATAGGTTATTACAAGATACTGAATATAGTTCCCTGCACTATATAGTAGGTCCTTGTTGTTTATCTGTTTTATACATAGCGGTGTGTATATGTTAAAAAAATAATTTTAATTTGTAATATAGGTAGGACTAACAACATACTGTTAGAACTGTCTAGCAAATGCAACGCCTTTAACACTTTAAGACTCTTAGATTTCAAGTTGATTAGAAATCTGCAATAAAACTTCAGCATCCCAGAGAAATATTCCAGAACTACAAGACCCACAGCTGACAGAAGCAAATGTTCCCATAATGACTATCTGCGCTCTCTGCACAGTCCCTGACCCCTCAAACCTCTGAACACCTCACTGCACTTCTACCCTAAACACTTGGTCTTGAATTGTCCTGTGCAGTTGTGGAATTTGAACCTACTTTATTCAAGGGACTACAAGTGTTACATCATCCCTTCCATTTAAATCACTGCAGCAGAAGAAATATCGAGGCCACTGATTAAGCTCTCCAACTATTACCTTGATAATCTGGCTCCTAAACCCTTTTAACTGTGTTGATCTTCAACCCAGGAACCTCCTTATTTCCAGCTGGGCTATCATCCCAGGCCGTTTCCCTTTCTAAATTGCTGCTACATTTTCCCCACATGCCTGCCTATACAGGATCAGCTCATACTAAATCTAGCTGAAATATGGGAAACATCCCAAAGATAATGAATTTTACCTATATCACACAATAACTGTCGATCATAGCAGCTCCCTTACCGTCATGCTGGCAACAGAAAATAAATTAACACATTTGATAGTGTTCTTTTAGTTTGTGTTCTTTGGATAGTTTGTGTTATTTTTATCAGTTATTCTTGAGAGAGAGAGATATACATATATAAATGGGGGAGAGAGAGAGGGGAGCGAGAGAGAGTGGGAGGGAGAGGGAGAAGTGGGAGGAGGCACTTTCTCAGGTTTTCTCATGGTGAGATCCACCTATGATTACATTCTTGAAAAAATAATTTTTTGCTGAATCATTTGGAGCTTGCTGTTGGGAAAAGAATCTATTCTAAAAGAAGCTAGTACTTAGTGCTTTGGAAATGCTTCTTAGAATTTCAAAAGGAAAAGAAATTTTCTGAAGAATCATCTTTGTACTAAAAACTTTATTCTTTTCTAATGTCCCCAACTCAAAAAATTATAATAGAAAAGTAAATTCAACTTTCACTTAAAGTTAACATGAAAAACTAACTACATATTTTTCAAACTTCTTTTAAATCTTTCAAAAATTATTGAATTCCATCCTCTCAATAAAAGTTGCTTTCATTGTCTTACTATACTTCTCCAAACATCCAAGTCTCATAGATTTGAGACTAAGATTAGATGTACTAGGAGAGAACAATTTTACATCAATTTTAAGATAAAGCATCTTGTGTGTCTTAATATACGGAAGCAAGACTAATTTATTTCATGAAATCAAATATCCTCAGAATTATTACATGTAGGCAGTGGCATATCTGAGCACACAGTAAGGGGCCCGCACCTGGGGTGCCTCGGCTTTCACATGTGACTGCTTCCACAGCGAGAAAATATTCAATTAAATAAGTACCTAAAAGAGTGAGATTTATGTGTGTCAATTCAGCAAAAATGTGTTTTTTCAATGAGATAAGTAGTTTGGGCTATTTCCTTTAGCAAATAAGAATGTGGTCCACTCTTTCTTTAAAATTTATTGAGGGGTAGTGTGTGTGTGTGTGTGTGTGTGTGTGTGTGTGTGTGTGTGTGTGTGTGTGTGTAATATGGAATAAGGGGAGACTAAGCAAAGGTAGAAACAGACAGGAAGACATAGCAATTCTACCAGAAAAGATAGCCCACTTTTACTGGGTAAGATTCACCCCAAATGAAAGGGATGAATTGTGGGAGTAGGTCGAGTGGTAGGTAGCAGCCCACACTGTGCATGTGTATTCCGCAACATGGCAATGTATTCATTCCCCATAGACATGGATTCAAATAATCAACCCTCTACCTACAGGCATGGATGCTTCTTTCCACCACCACACCAGGGATCCAGGGCTCACCTGGGGTCCAACAGCTGTTCTCGTTGCATGGCTGGGAAGTGTCTTCATTGGGTGTCTTACGTCAGGTCCCTAAATTACTTCTAGACGGGCTGTAAATGAGATGGGCCGGATCAAGTAATGCAAAGTTCCTGCTCATGTGAAGACTGACCGCCAACTAAAACGGTCTTTTTAGACCCTGCTCAGCTCCTGGGCACTCAAGCAAGCCAATCCCTGACTGTGGCCTCTGCCTCAGCCCACTCGGTACTATGTCGTTATCCCAGCCCTGGGCCCCAGGTGTTCAGCTTCCTTCTCCCTTCTTCTCCCGCATCGCCAGCTTCCCACCTGTACTCTCCTTATCCGGTCACGCCAACATATTCTTCTCTCATTTCCTTTCATAATAGCGTGAATGACTATTCAGGAAGAGCTTCAAATATCCATAAAATAAGATTGTGATCATCGGGACTTCCCTGGCGGTCCAGCAGTTAAGACTTTGCGCTTCCACTGCAGGGGTACCGGCTTGATCCCTGTTCGGGGAACTAAGATCCCGCATGCAGATCATTCATTCATTCATTTATTGGCACGGTGCAGCCAAAAAATAAATAAATAAATAAACACAACCTCTATATTAAAAAAAAAAAAGAGATTGCAATCATAGCAACCATGGATGGTGGGGGAGGGACACAGGGAGGTGAGGGGAGGTGATTTGCATGGGTCTGTGGTCAGAAAACATAATTGTGTGATTCTTGTCCTTTAAAGCCCCTCTCCAACTTACAGAAAGAATCGTTCAGAAAGAAAAAAATTACTATTGCCATCAAACTACATCCAATATTCACATTCTGCTATAGAAACTAAGATTTCCCAAACATGCAGCCAATTCACAAGCAACAGTTGGATTCACATTTTGTGTGCACAGTGTCAGTACTTTTGCCCTTCATTACAGCAATACAATGACAGAAATTAGTGAGGTGGCAGGAAAATACAGAGAGAAAAATGAAACAAAAGAAAGAGAAAGTTGCCACCTTATTGAACTACAGATGGTGCATCCACACCAAAAGACTCCAAAGATTAAAAATCTACTGATTCGGGAAAGCAACAGAAGAGGACAGGGAGAGGAAGCGAGCAGAGCTCTCTGTGTGTGTGGAAGGAAGCAGCTTTTCTCTTTGAAAAGCAGATGAAGGTTAAGCCCTTGGGGAACTCTGACTGATGACTCTCTTTCATGAGCCAGCACATCCTAAACACATTTCCCTTGAGAAGTGGCATCACCATTTCATTTCATGTTCAAGGTCACTAAAATGCTCCAAAAATAAGCTTGAAGCAGGAGCAAGAGGAAGAAAGCAAAAAAAAAGCAGCTTTGACAACAAAATGATGATGCAAAAAGGTACATTGTGCAGTGGCTCAAGGCTCTTATCCTGACACGTCATTTAGCCCCTGTGGATGTGGCCTTTGTGTCTCTTTCTTCTCCTAATGACTCAGCCTATTTTCAGTGACTGCACATTCATGAGAAGAAAGATGACAGAGAACATACACAGTAATCAAAGCCATTAGTTTTGGAAGATCACATAATACTGATCCTAATACAAAAGGACACAGTTCGAAGAAAAATTGAAAGTCTGGTGTTTCTTCAGGGTCACTGTCAGAGGCCCTGGACAAGCAGAGTCACACTCATCCTGAACTGCTTTGGGGAGTGCAGCAGAAATGGCCCCGGTACGTTAAACGCAACAGATCATCCAAGCCAAACCTGGGGATACCTTGGATGTTATTTATCTCTCAGTATTTAATCCAATACTACGTCCTGTTCTTTCTTTTCCTGAGGCCTCATTGAGAACTATCTTTACCCCTTTACTCCATTTCTGTACAAGTTACAGTTCCCTGACATCCTCCCTGCTGCTACAACAACTCCCCAGACGGTCTGTTGCCCTCTGGTCACTTCCAAACTTCAGTCCAGTCTGCATTCCATTGCCAGATCCATCTCCCTAAACCATCCGTTATAAAACAACTTGTTCCACTGATTATTCTCCTGGCTGTTTAATTAAACTGCCCCTTTCCTCCAGTTCTTTCCCACTAATAGAAAACATGTCTTTCTTCTAATAACAACAACAATCATAATAACTGTCTATTCTCTTAAGCATATTGTCCTCTGCAGCTACCACTGTACTTACTTCCTTTCCTTCACCATCATATATTTGGAATGCATGGTTTTCACTCAGCATCTTCATGTCCTCGACTCCCTTTTACTCTTCAACCCATTGCATACTCACTTCTACACCCTCACCCCTGCTCCACTGAGGCTCTGCCTACCAAAACCACCCACATCCTTCCACTTGTCAAAACCAGTAGCAGAGATCCTGTCCTTCCTCTTTGGGATCTTAGTGCAACTTTTAACACTGATAACCAAGCTGTCCTGGAAACTCCCTCCTGTTAGCTTTTGAGATCATGCTCTTGACTCATCCTTTCCTTAAACCTCTATTTTCTGCTTTCTTTTCCAGCTTCTCTCCTCCTATCTCTCACACATTAGTGATTGCCAGGTTCCATCCTGGGTAATACTTTCATCTTTCTGTCCCCAGTGCTCGACCCAATACCACCCCTAGCACATAGCATTCCCTTAATAAATGCAAGTTATTGACTTACAGATTTTTCAGATTGTGCCATTTATCTCTTCCAAAGCTACCACATCTTGCAGGGTAAAGTTCAACCTCCTCAGCCTAGAATTAAAAGCTTTCCACTATCTGTTCCTCCCTTCCTGTCACACCTCTTCATTTCTCTAACACAAACCTTCCCCCCAGGAATCCCACCACACCCCCTCACTGTCCAATTCTGGACTCTGAGACTTTGCTCAAGTAGTTTCTTTGTCCTGATGTACCCTTGCCCCTTACCCTGTTATGCCTACACAAATCATGGCCATTCTCTATGATCAGGTTCCAATTCTATCTATTCTCAGAGGCATGCCTGAACACCCAAAAGAACAACATCTTGCCCTCCTCATAAATTCCATCGATGTCTTCTCTATAACTCACTTGAATGCATAGTTTCATGGTTACTCGTCTATTTGGGGAGGGACCAGGGAGGGGTAAAGAGTGTACGTGTATACAGTGAGGATGGTGTAGGGGGTGGGAAGGAGTGTAAGTGTGTGCATGCATGTGGGCCTGTGTGAATTTCCCCAGAACGTAGACAGTGTACTCATTACCTGCTTATGGACAACCTCTACGGTCAGAGATCTACTTGGGGCTCAATAAGTACTTGATAGAAACTGATTTTAAACTGCCCATTTTATATGCTCTACCCTAAAGGATCCCATTGTTATGGACTGAATGATTGTGCCTCCTCCTCCCAAATCCATATGTTGAATCCTAACCCCCAATGTTATGGTATTAGGGGGTGGGTCTTTGGGACATAACTAGGTCATGATGGTGGAGCCACCATGAGTAGGATTAATGCCCTTATAAGAAGAGACACAAGAGGGAATGTAAATTGATACAGTCACCATGGAGAACAGTATGGAGGATCCTCAAAAGACTGAAAATAGAATTACCATATGATCCAGCAATCCCACTCCTGGGCATATACCCAGAGAAAACCATAATTCAAAAAGACACATGCACCCCAATGTGCACCGCAGCACTATTTACAATAGCCAGGTCATGGAAGCAACCTAAAAGCCCATCGACAGACGAATGGATAAAGAGGATGTGGTACATATATACAATGGAATATTACTCAGCCATAAAAAGGAACGAAATTGGGTCATTTGTAGAGACATGGGTGGATCTAGAGGCTGTCATACAGAGTGAAGTAAGTCAGAAAGATAAAAACAAATATTGTATATTAACACATATATGTGGAATCTAGAAAAATGGTACAGATGAACCAGTTTGCAAGGCAGAAATAGAGATACAGATGTAGAGAACAAACGTATGGACACCAAGGGGGAAAAGAGGGTGGCGGGATGAATTGGGAGATTGGGATTGACACATATACACTATTATGTATAAAATAGATAACTAGGGACTTCCCTGGTGGCGCAATGGTTAAGAATCTGTCCGCCAGTGCACGGGACACGGGTTCGAGCCCTGGTCCGGGAGGATCCCACATGCCGTGGAGCAACTAAGCCCATGCGCCACAACTACTGAGCCTGTGCTCTAGAGCCTGTGAGCCACAACTACTGAGCCCGCGTGCCACAACTACTGAAGCCTGCAAGCCTAGAGCCCGTGCTCCGCAACAAGAGAAGCCACCGCAATGAGAAGCCTGCACACCGCGATGAAGAGTAGCCCCCGCTCACCGCAGCTAGAGAAAGCCCGCACGCAGCAACAAAGACCCAACGCAGCCAAAAATAAAAATAAATTTAAAAAAAAAATAGATAACTAATGAGAACCTGCTGTATAGCACAGGGAACTCTACTTCACCTCGCTATACAGTAGAAACTAACACAACATTGTAAAACAACTATACCCCAATTTAAAAAAAAAAAAAGAGAGAGACACAAGAGAGCTGGCTTCCCCTCTCTCTTCTCTTCACCAGACGAGGATACAAGAAGAAAGCAGTCTGCAACCCAGAAGAGGGCCCTCCCCAGAACCAGACCATGTGGGCACCCTAATCTCAGACTTCTGGTTTCCAGAGCTGTGTGAAATACATTTCTGTTGTTTATACCACCCAGTCTGTGGCATTTTGCTATAGCATCCTGAACTAAGATACCAGGAACCACAATCTATTCTCCAAAACAAAACCCTGGTGTGGTTTGTGTGGCATGAGCTTCCCTGAGGCAGGGGGAAAGGAAATCGTCCAATGACCTCCTCCAAAAAAATAGCCCAGGGTCCATCAACAGATGAATGGATAAACAAAATGTGATAGATACATATAATGGAATGTTATTCAGCCATAAAAAAGAATTAAATTTTGATACATGCTAGAATATGGATGGACCTCAAAAACATTACACTTAGTAAGATGAGCCAGATAGAGAAGGACAAATATTATATGATTCCACTTATATGAGATACCTAGAATAGGCAAATTCATAGAGTCAGAAAGTAAAATACAAGTTACCAGGGGCTGGAGGGAGGAGAAAGGGGGAGTTATTGTTTAATGGGTACACATTTTTTGTTGAGGATGATGAAAAAGTTTTGGGTATCAGGTGGTTACACAACACTGTGAATATATTTAATGCCATAGAATTATATACTTACAAATGGTTAAAATAACTATTTTGTATATTTTACAAGTTGAAAAAAAAAAAAAGTAAGCCAAGCCCTCTGAGGAACAGACTGTGGAGAAGGCAAGAAGTCCCATTGGCCTTGCCTGGCAGCTCACCTCACGTCCTTCCCCAGGACAGCATACTCACAGATGACCCAAGCCAGCTAAGTGATAGAAAGTCTCACCCTGTCTCCCAGTGTGTCAGCACTGCCTTTGGCACCTTCATCAGTAGGCAGTTCATCCCCAGAACAAAACATACCAAACATTCAAAACGCACTGCAGCATCTTAGCAGCTAAGCTTTTCTGCAGGGAAAAAAGAGGCTTTAGTTGCCAGAAGACTTTCCTTCTCTCTTTAGTGGTATGCAATATTGAGCAAGAATCTTCCCCTCTCTGAGCCTGCCTGTGGTAAAGTGGGAGTACTAACACCTACCTTGCAGGGCTGTTGTGCTATTTTGTAACTCAACAGATGCATGACACATAAAATGCTTGTAATGGTATCTGGCACAAAGCAGACCCTCAACAGTGGTAGTTGTTATTATTATCATTAGTATGATAGCTTTATTTTACTAACATATCTTATCCTTTTAAACATCATTAGGAAAATTGACACTTGTTCTCACTGTGGAACCCCCAAGAATAAGAAATTATAAATTTATCAGGGATTTGACAGTTGTATATCAAATAGATCATATTGCAAAATCCTGACTGGCTTTGGCAGTCCTAGAGAGTGACAAAGGAAAGGACCTAGAGAGAAAAGACTCAGGACTGTTGAGTAATAAACTGACAAATCAGGAAATAACATCTGTTAGGCACTTGAGACTCAGCTCTCAAATGATGATATGAGCCCTTCCTGTAAGAGGGGACTGTCTCGGTCCTTCACACATGTTCCCTGGTCCAGGTGCATGTGTGACACAACTCCAAGCAGAGATAATGATGGAAATTAAAGGTAAGAGAACTATTACATCAACAGGCCCAATGCAATATTCAGGAAAAGGTATGTGGATTTTTTAATGAAAAAGGTAAAGCAGGAATAGTAGACCCTGCTCCGTACTGGGCACTCACAGAGGAAAGGAGAGTGAAACACAACAGTATCAAACAAGAAGAGTCAATCATAAGGTTTTGGGGGGAAGCCCAGAACATTTTTCATCTTTGGGAGGAAAGGGCTCCTGGACTTTCCCGTACCCCTCTTCTCTGTGCACTTCACCCACTTGGCTGTGTAACCACACCATCAAGACAACTGCTGACTAATAGGAAAATGAGAACCTTAGGGAAACTGTGGTAAACCGCTTGGCCTGTGAAGGAATGGTGAAAAACAATCATTAATTGAAGTCTCCAAGGAACACTGAAGAGGCAAAAGTCATCAGGTGGAAGAAAAAACACTTTCCCCATAAAAGGAAGGAACAAAGATGTCCCTTATTGTGTCTTTTGCTCACCCTGACGTCCATATGGAACGGCCACCTGGGAATGTTCACACATCATCAATTATATAAACACATCTGGAAGGTTCTGGATGGATCATTCCAGCAACTTAAATGCTCTCTACACTTACAACATATTTGAAGATATTTGAGGATAAAATGAGCCAGAAGGGGTAATCCAATTTTTTAAACCATTTGGCTACAAATATATTCATTATATTTTTGATATTATATATTTTCATTATGTTTTTCATTATCTTTGATAATATTTTATAAAATATTCAAAACATATTTGGTAATACAGCAACTTTTCATATAACCAATGATAGGAAGAGGAATAAGACATACAAAGGGGGGGCTTCCCTGGTGGCGCAGTGGTTGAGAATCTGCCTGCCAATGCAAGGGACACGGGTTCGAGCCCTGGTCTGGGAAGATCCCACATGCCGCGGAGCAACTGGGCCCGTGAGCCACAACTACTGAGCCTGCGCGTCTGGAGCCTGTGCTCCGCAACAAGAGAGGCCACGACAGTGAAAGGCCCGCGCAACGCGATGAAGAGTGGCCTCCGCTCACCCCAACTAGAGAAAGCCCTCGCACAGAAACGAAGACCAAACACAGCAAAAAATAAAAATAAATAAATTTTTTAAAAAAAGACATATGAAGGAATATTGAATATATTTTAGGTTTATCGATATTATTTCTACAATGTATTATTTATCACAAATGCATACATATATACATACATGCACATATAATGTGTACATATACACATACATATTCTATAAATATACATATAAACATATGTACTAGAAGCTAATACTTACCAGAGTTCCCCTATAAACCAAGCATTTCTAAATTCTTTAAATGCATTAACTGATTTAATCCTCATAACTTTCGTCCATATTAGTGTCCATATTTACACAAACAGGGAAACTGAAACAAAAGAAGTTTAGTAACTGTGCAACATCTCCTGCAGAACCTATTTGGAAGACAAGAAGCAGTTAGACTACAGAATCCATGTTCTTAAGCAACAGGAAAAAGAGATACATAGAAATGCACATTTATCCAACAGGTTTAGCACTTCAACCTGAGCATTTTCCTGTCTAAATTAAGCACTGAGCAGGCCTTTTATAATTCACTGAACACATTGAACCAATTACAATAATTGTTCAAACAGTTGAAAAAAAATTGTTCCAAACTGAAACTAGTTTGGAAAATCTGGAGCAAAATAATCCACTGAGGTTTGAACATATTGTGTTAAAGATTTTTTTTTCCTCTTGTCTTTAATGCTGTTTGGAGTTTTCATGAGCTGTGAAGACTCAAGGGAACAAGTCAAAGTATCCTAGCAGAAATTCTGAATACCAGTAAAACTAGCTGTCAAGC
Organism: Balaenoptera physalus; assembly: GCF_965194825.1. NCBI lineage: Eukaryota > Metazoa > Chordata > Mammalia > Artiodactyla > Balaenopteridae > Balaenoptera > Balaenoptera physalus. Next base: position 72,965,292 of record NC_138890.1, on the reverse strand, counting down.
ATAAATCAGTGTCTAGCTATTTTCCAACCTATTTATAAAAGTGTAGCTGTGAAATACATCTCAAATACAAATCTGAGCACATTTATCTGAAGATGGTACTTTTAGCAATAACCTTTTCAAACAAACAAATGCCGACTGTCAAAAGTAAAATAATTGCATTGTGTCAAAATGTTGGGGGGTGGAGTATTTAAGCTACCCACATAGCTGATATGATAAATAGTAGAATTTCACCTGATGTCAGCTTCACTGCAGCTACCCTGGGGCTTAACACTAGCACCAGCCCAGATCTGGTTTTTATTGAAAGAAGAAACGTGTCAGGACCAGACACTGTTTCTGGATTTCCAGTGAATACGCTCAGAGGTTCTAACATTTCATGCTCAAGATGAATTCAGTCTCCAAGATTTACCCTAGCATGTGTTCCATGTCATATTCTGAATCAATTTTCTTTTCAGAGGCATTAGCCTATTGTCCTGGAAATTAGACAAATGCCACATGTTTCCAATGCCCCTTTATATGTTGATTCTCAACAACTGCACATTAGTTTTATTAAACAAAATCAACCAGGAAAAATCAATACAAAAAGAATTTTCAGCCTCTTTGATACTCAAAATTTATAGAAAAGTACGTATATGCCAAAACCATATGAGGTTCTGAGCAAATGCAGATGTCACTTATTGGTATTGTTTCATTTGACAATTGTTTGATCGCCAATTCATTGTCATATATGTTCAGCTGGAAAACTCCAGGCATTTTGTTTAATTATAGCCAACAAAATAATGCATATAGAAAAGTCTGATCTCTATTACAATTCATAGTTCTTAAATAGAAATTTGGGATAATCTAAAATAGAAATAGATCTCTGAACAGCTTTTAAGGAAAAAAATACCATACTGTATTCTAATTTCTAGGTATAAAAAAATTCTGTGAATTCTCTACGAGAAAGAAACCATAGGGAATTCCTTGGCGGTCCAGTGGTTAGGACCCAGAGGCACTATCACTGCCAGGGGCCAGGGTTTGATCCCTGGTCAGGGAACCAACATCCTGCAAGCTGGGTGGCAGGGCCAGAAAAACAAAAGAAACCATAACATTTAAGAACAGCTGTGTTGCATGTCCTGTTCAATCATGTAAGCTAAACAAAGTCTGTCTTTCAAGCAATAAAAGATGACCTCATTTCACATATATAGAGCATAAGAAATTAAGTGGACAATAGTCTTCTTTTAAAACGGCTATCCACATCAATTGGTAAAGATGACTACTAATTTTAGCATCAAGCTATAGTCCAAAGCTGGAAAAAATCCATTATTTTCTGTTATAAGCAAAACCAAAGAAAGGTCAAGAGACTACTATTGAACAAAACTTTATACTGTGAGTTATGGACTTATATTTCTGAAAATTTTCAAAACCCACTTTGTAGAAAGGAGTTAAGTGCAATTCATAAGCTTTTGGGTACTCTGGCTTTATGCAAACTGTGTGCATAAAGTCTGGACGGTTCAGCACAAACCTGTCTGTAATTAGTATTGTCAACTACCAACTACTGAGTCATTCCATCTAGTATATTGGGTACTTTGCACATTGCTTCTAATTTGAACAACAACGTTTTCAGATTAAGAAACTACAGCAAAGAATTTTAAACACTTGCTCCAGAGCTACATGATGCTAAGGAATGTTGGCAGTCCCCAAACCTAGATCTTTATGGCCATGAATCTGACCTCTTCATTCTAAATCATATTCCTCCCAAAGGTTCATCAACAGTGGCCATCCTCATGCAAGTCACTCAATAGAGCTTACATCTTCACTTTCAAAAGCCACAAAAAGGTGTGATGAAATTATATTACAGCTAATCTAAAATTCCTGGCAAAGGTCATAAAGTCATTAAAACAAACAAATAACTTCAAAGAACTATGGAACAGAAAGCAAAGTATTATCCTAATGACTCTCCCATACCACTATAACTGAGTACCATGTTAAAATTACAACTATTCTAGTAAAAATTTCATTTATCTTAGATTCCTTTCTCCTAGTTTAATCAGGAATTTCCAGGAAGAGGAAAACTGTATGAAAGAGAGGTGATATATTTTCTAAAAGTGATGGAAGTTCTCCTCTATTAATACAGTCAGCATACCAATCACTTGACTCAAATGATTTATCATTTAAAAATGCATATGCCTTGGAAGGCAGAAAAATACATTTAGTAGATCTATGCAGCAATGTGAGAGATGTTTTGAGAGATGAGGATAAATAGATATATTCATAAGGTAATTTTATAAAATATATAATTTAAAATTTTAATAATGGAAAGTTTTTAATATTAATGTTCATTTTATTCAATATCTGCTTTCAGGAAAGTGAGTTATTGACCCTTTTCTGTAAAGTATATACATGGTTTATGTGGTGTTACTTTGCGATGTTATGAAATGTTCCCTTAATTATGACAATTTCATTATTTTTCATTGTATCTTCTTCCTGCATGATTTTATTTCAAATGGTTAATGGTTCATCCACAATGTCTTTTTAAGAAAATGTATCAGCAGACCTGGATGAATTACAAAGCTACCTTCTATCGCCTGTTCGTTTCAGAGTATTTTTTTCCAGGACTTATATAAAGCTGCCTCCTCATCAAAACAGCACACTTTGGATAAATTTAGGATTGTGCTTATAGAGGCAGTTCATGAAATCATTCACCAAATGGAGAATGTTTTCAATGACTTGGAAAATGAAAATGAACAATGCATCCCTGAAGATGGTGCTCGTGCTGAAGTCTAGATATTTGAATTGGGTACTGTTCGCATGAGATGTTTATAGTCTGCTTCTATGATGGACAAGTTATCAAACTTTAAAATAGCGGAAGGAATTTATAAACACCCTGTATGTAACTATAAAAACCCCACCAAACACCTCAGAGGATCTCACTCATAGGATGGAAACTAGAGGTTTCAATTTCACAGCTGTGATATTGACCATGAAGCAGGACCTCCTACAAGTGAGACACATGGCAGTGGAGTATGGCTGACAGGCTTACTATTTAAGAGTGAACAAACTGCTTAGTAAGTAGAAACTAGTTTTATATTATTATGTTGTCATGGGTTTTATATCAACTTGAACAGTTTCTTATTACCTTTTAAAATAACAACATATTCTTGTTATTTGTGCTAGGGGTTGGCACTATCTGTGTGGACATTTGGGAGGCTATTAAAATCTAAAGGGATTCAGAGTGAGAAAAACTTAGATCCTCACTCTATATAGATCTAACTCTAAGCCTTTTGGGTAGGAAGTCACATAAATTATATAGGAAAATTATAAATATTTTATTAAGAAACATCCTACATAATTAAGCAAAGTTGGTTCAAATTTTCTTGATTATTTTTGTTTCTTTCCTAAATGCATTTAGGAAATTTCATTTGAATATGGGCTTTGAATAGTGCGTTTCATCCACATAAAAGGGTTAAGATTAGGAAGAGAGAATTATAGCCAGTTATTCTAATTAAATGTATAGAGTTACTTAAAAAAAAAAACCTCCAAGTATTATGGACTGTTCTCATCACTTTACACTTAATATTTCATTTAATACTGACATATCCCTGCAAGGTAACATTCTTTTTTTTTTAAACATCTTTTTATCTATTTCTTTTTTTTTTAAATAAATTTATTTATTTTTTGTTTATTTTTGGCTGCGTTGGGTCTTCGTTGCTGCACGCGGGCTTTCTCTAGTTACGGCGAGTAGGAGCTACTCTTTGTTGCGGTGCGCGGGCTTCTCATTGCAGTGGCTTCTCTTGTTCCAGAGCATGGGATGTAGGCACGCGGGCTTCAGTAGTTCTGGCATGCAGGCTCAGTAGTTGTGGCTCGTGGACTCTAGAGCGCAGGCTCAGTAGTTGTGGCAAATGGGCTTAGTTGCTCCCCGGCATGCGGGATCTTCCCGGACCAGGGCTCAAACCTGTGTCCCCTGCATTGGCAGGCAGATTCTTAACCACTGTGCCACCAGGGAAGCCCAAAGTAACATTCTTATCTCCATTTTACTTTTGAAGAAACTGAGTCTTAGTGCAATGAAATGACTTTCCTAGAAGCAAAGCAGCTCCTTAAGAGCTTAAGAGCTTAATGGCAAAGCCAGAACTCAGACCCAGTTCTCTCTTATTGCAAAGCCTTTACTCTAGGCTCTAAATATCCTGAGATCTCAAAAATATCCTAAGATATATCTCATCAAGTCCCTAGCCACTTTTTCACCTATATGATAGGTTTAAATTTGAGAAGTCCAGTACAATTTTACCAAACCTCCAACATTAGCCAGCTTAGGGACTAGAATTTGACAATAGGCTATAAGGAAAAACTGCAATTTAATTTTAAACGATAAAACACCATACGGATATAAAAATCTGTTCATAGCCTAAACTGAAACCTAGATCTTGCTTTCTTGTTTTTTTCCACATTAGCCATGAGTCAACTAATCACATCTTATTTTGAAGTCACTCAGGCAGTCTTAGCCTCAGATACAGTACAGGTTTTGACTCTTAAGAATGTGACATGCTGAGGTGAATATGTGAAGAGACACATAAGTCACCTGAAGCCAGCTACCTTTCGCTCAGAGACTTCTCCAGAAGAGGACCATTCCCTGGGCCTGCCCCTCAGGAGCAATTGGCTCCACTGATTATACTAGGAAAGTTGTACCCCAGCTGGAAAACTCAGACAGCAGGGAGCCACAGCATCGACCCAGAAACAGCCCTCCACTCTCCATCCTGCATGATAAAGTCTCTCTCCTCCTTAGAACCAGCTATAAAATATGTAGGGTCCAGTGCAAAGTGAAAATGCAAGGCTCTTTGTTCAAAAATGACTAAAAATTTTGAGAGCGACAGCAGAGCATGAAGCTTTCTAAGAACACACGATGTCTGCTAGGCTTAGGTGATTTTATTCCCATGCAATACTGCCTCTGAGGTTTCTATAGTGTTTTTTTAACTGAGTAATACTGTTGGCAAACATGGGCCTCCTAAGAGCCGGTTTGGTCCTCACTCAGCAGCAGCCCACTTGGGTCCATAGGCTCTCCTTCAATGGCCAAGGCCAAGAGCACATTCTGACATCCCAAGCAATGTGCTACACATCACTCAGAAGTTGATGATCCAATGAAACTCTCTGAACTAGGGGTTTTAAGCTGAGCCCGTCAAGACAGCATGGTGTTTCTTAAGGCCCGATCTAACTTAAAACGTAGCTGGTTCACAAGTAACCAAACACGTTTACAACAAAAGGTATCAGTGCATCGTGTCCATTAATTCTCTTACTTTCATAAGTTCAAAAAAAAAAAAATGCCACAGCACGTACTTCAGCTTTTTGTGTTTCCAAACCTCCCCACCAGTAGAACCGCATGACCATTTGTACCATCTGTGCATGGGAGAGAAATGCATCATTATCCAAGCCAATGCTAAGGGTATTCTCTCAAGAAAGGAACCAACTCATCAGGGAAAGGTTATGCAGAAAAGTTCCTGCCAGAAAAGTCACTGTTTCCTTCTTTTTCTCTCCCTCTCATTTGAAATTCATGAAGATGAAGTGCAGCTTTTATTTCCCATCAGTGAGATGAGGCTTAATACACTCTTGCCAAAAGCAAGCTAACACAGAGTAATTGTTTTTCATCTAAATTGCAGGTCCAACCTGCTTAGTCTTCAAAGAACATAGATACTACAGCTTTGATATCCAACTGCAGAACGACAAAGAGAGGGCACAAGGCACATGGCCACAATGAGAATTTTTAATCACCACCTATCTATCAGCAAGCCCTGGAACTCTAGGGCAGTAGGAGAGGAGAAAAGAGAGGAGATTATTCATAAGGTAGGTAAGGTTCCATATTTCTTTCATTTGAGACCAACTCCTTTTTTTTTTTTTTTTTCTGAGGGGGAAAAAGTGATTTAGAGGGAATTAAGATTCCCCAAGGTGTTTTTAATCTCTTTTCACTCCAGGGCCAGGTGCCTCATGTAGCACTTAAAAGCCTTTCAAAAATGAAAGTAAATGCCTAGAACACAGAAAAGAGATATCCATCTACACAAAGCATCTGCCTTTGTTTAAGAAAAAAGTAGTTTCAGCTTTATGAACTTCACATCCAGACGTTTTATAATTTTGATGCTTTAGGGCTTATAGACTTTTACTCTGTGTATACATCAGCCAACACATAAAAAGAGTCAAAGTCATCAATATCTAATATTTTTTTATATTTCAAACCTCCTTTATGTCAATGAGTGAGTTCATTTAATTGCACATTAACTACAGAGTGTTTGCAAGGAGGTCTATGTGATGAAAATAAAAACCACCCAAAGAAACGGAATGATCACATCTGCTACCAGTGCCACCTTTAGCAGGTAGAGATGCCACCAAAAAGCTGCGTGGGCTTTGTCATTGATCCCTGTGCTTCATTGTGTAACCAGGTGCTGAGACAAAAGATTTGATTCTCTTTATTGTGTTTGTTCCAGTTAATTTAATTCTTCTTGCCTGGTTTAAACTTCTATTTTCTAATTACATTCCCTCATCTCCACTGAGACTGGAGTGCTACTACACCTTTGCACTTAGAGAGTGTGGGCATAAACTAAATTACTTCTGAGGCTGTCTTTAAATAGTGCCACGGTCCTATATCATCTAAACATTAGAACTGTTTGAACCCAGACAGCCCTGCAATAGAAAGTACCTCCCAGAATGCTGCCAAGTAAGAGAAAGAAGACGATTAAGTCCATTAGACTATGAAAGTCAGAGTGGGAAAAAGTGCATCGCTGGAGAGGTGGGTACCAGTGTCAGCTCCACAGCTGAATGAGCTCTACGCCTGAGGCCACATCACCTAACCCTCTGAGTCTCAGTGTTACCTGTAAATTGAGAGTCCTGCACCCATCTCTGAGGTTACTCTTTAGAATTATAGTTCTAAACGTCCATCATTTCAATCTCTGTGCTTTCCTTTCTTAATGGAGAATCAATTTCAGTTTTGGAACAGAACAGCCTTTTCTGAAGTGAAAGTTTGGGCAAAAAACCAACTTTGTTAACTATGGCTTTTACATGAAGGAGATACCCTACAGTCATTAAGATGTTATTAAACACTAGAAAGCAGTGACATTATGTAAGAGCTTTGAAAATAAAATGTCAATTTACAATGCTTACACTGCAGATAAAGTGTTTGTCTAGACCCAAACTGAAGAGAGAGAAAGAGATCTTGGATATAGATGTTTACTAGAGACTCATCCCCGGCCTTTTATTTTATAACACACTTAGAAATGCTATAAGAATTTACCGTGACACCATCTTATGACTTAGAAGCAAGCTTGCCACTACACTAATCAAGGTTCAAGTATTTCTCATATACCCAACTCAGCTTACATATTTGCCAGGAATTCGAGACTCTTGGTTGTGGTTTAAAAAAATATCTTTAGCAAATTAATTGATTTATATAAGCTAAATTTTCAGGGATATCACTAGCTTCAGGCATGGCTGGATCCAGACACTTCATGTTACCAGGGTTTGGTCTCTCTCTTCCCGTCTCTTGACTCTGTTTCCTCAAAGGTTTGCTATATTCTTAGGCAAAGAATATATATGGAGGCAAACGTGGCCCCCTGGAACCTCTAAACTTAAATGGAGCCTAGGGAGGAAAAGAACATACATCAACTACAGACTATGATCTCAATATCAAAGTTTTTCTTCTAGTTTTATGTTAAACTAGAATAAGTGAAGCCAGTTGGTACTGTCTAGTTGTTCGAGAGCCAAGCTAAAAATTTCCAAAGGAGGCAATATGACTGTGTACCTCTGTGTCTTGAAGACACTGTGTACCACTGTGTACCACTGTGTCTTCATTTGGTCTGTGCCAAGATCTACTATTTCATTTTAATACCAAGCTCTCTTTGGCCTGATTCGATGATATTTGCAATGAATATAATCACAAAATTCCTTTAACTTTGCCTCATTTTGCAGAAAGACAAATGATATGGTCTAGAGGTCATTAACTACGATGAAGGAGAATATTTGAAAGTCCAGGATTCTAGTTCTGACCCCAGCAGTTTGAAAAGTCATTTAAACTCACGATTAAATAAATAAATAAAAGGAGAGTCCTGAGTAAAGTAATTCTAAGGCTTGTTTGGGTTGTAAAATGTTATGAATCCATGTACTGCTGACCTTGCTGTTACAGTCTTGCAGGTTTGGTTTTTTGCTTTCTGGATACTGTTTTTCCCTCAACGAGGGAAACCTATCACTCAGAACCCTGAGAAGCACTGACCGCTAAGTAGGTCAGAGACATTCTGCAAGAGATGAAAGCATTCAGAAGTTTTGCAGGTTGTTGGCCGATAAGCAAATGGCCCATTATCCTGAACACTTTGGCTTCCACGGGAAAACAAGCAAGCACAGAAAGCAGTCAATCCAGCTTCAATACGAGCTGAGTGCCCACATATTGATCTTCTGTCCAACAGGGTCACAGGGGTGCTGATGTACATTAAGAAGGGAAAGGACTGAAAATTACATTAATTCAAATGGCTAAATCAATATTTAACAATGCAGTTAGTGGTAGTTGACCTTAAATGCACCTTTAATAAAACAAAGGTGATTCAGGCCAGCCTCCAGCATATGCCACTCAGAAATATGAATTAATGCAGAAGAGATGTTAAAGATGGCTACTAAAGCAGACACCTTTGCAGATTGGGCAAAATGCAAGGAGGAGGTTGAAGTCGCTCTCTTAACAAGGGCAACTTGAATTTTTTTCATGTGATGCTGTGTCTTCATTTATCACCTCTCCCATCTCAAGGATTGGATAGCCTCGATCTCAGCATATTTAAAAGTAGGAAAAGGATCTCTACAGCTATTTCCCCAGCAAATTATAAATCTTTAGTGACAGCTTTGTGACCTTGAGCACTCTTTTCATGAGCAAACGTGGATGTTACCAATTGTGACTCTAGGAACCCTGACTGTCTTACTGTAACACGATTTGCATATAATTGTTTATAAACATATCAGTTTGTACTCCACTTGCATTAAGGCTTACTGAAATAAGTTTGCTTATATTAAAGAGAATGCAGAAAAGGAAAAAAAAAAAGAAATAAGAAAGAAACAGAGGCAATCTCTTCAAGATGTCAGAGGACCATTTCAGATATCATTAGCTATCAGGCTCACAGATGTGAGACTTTTTTAATTTTTAATTGCCTTGCTGCCCATAAAATATCTTACGCTATAGAGCATCATAGGTATCACTACTAAGGACTTGGTGATAACTCTAAGGAAAAGGTCAGTCTAAGAATCTATTTCTTTATACCTTAAGGCAGCAGGAGGCTCTAGAGAATTCCTAAAGGAGCACAGGAAAGTTTCTGTGATTTTTTGACTTAAAGATGCCAGTGCCGATGGAGCCATTTCCCTTACTCTCTGGTTTGGCTGCAAGGACAAATGTGTGATAATTAGAAATCTCTCCTGAGACACTTCCCTTTGATTTGCTGTTTGGCGATGGCTACAGTCCCTCTGCAGCCTTGCTTCTCTCAGGTTTGTCTGCTGGTTACCATGGCAATGTGGCTCAATGCATCCTATGAGCTAAATCAGCATTCGCCTCTTGCAAGCTGCTGGCGGTGGAACTTCACGGAGAATTGGGCAAGTTTTGAGGTTGAATGTAAAAACCAATTGCTTGAAAATATGATCATACACTTAAAAGGAGACAGGGACAGTCCACAGAACAAGATCGTGGTTTCTCTGTCATCAAAGACATCAAACAAACATCTGATCTCCCATAGGGCCAGCCACAAGCCCTCTGAGAGAGTTGCAGGTGAGGGTGGGAGTGCTAGCAATAAATGTTAGGCTCTCCAGCTAATGCTGAGACAGGAACAGAAGCTGCTTATGACCCCAAGGTAGCCAAGCAACAACTTAGCTCCTGGGAATTCCCTCAGCCCAGGGCATCCCACATACAAACCACAAGGAACACCCACATTTTCACACAGCCTCAATGTTCACATATTCACTGAATTTAAGAATAAGTGTAGGAAGTTCATAGTGATAAATGCCTACATCAAGAAACAAGAAAGATCTCAAATCAACAACATTATTTTGCACCTAGAACCAGAAAAAGAACAAACAAAGCCCAAAATTAGTAGAAGGAAGGAAATAACAAAGATCAGAGCAGAAATAAATGAAATAGAGACTAAAAAGACCACAGGAAAGATCAATGGAACTAAAGGCTGAGTCTTTGAAAAGATAAACCAAATCGACAAAGCTTTAGCTAGGCTCACCAAGAAAAAAAGGAGAGAGGGCTCCAATAAATAAAACCAGAAATGAAAGAGGAGAAATTACAACCGATGCCACAGAAATACGAAGGATCATAAGAGACCACTATGAACAATTATATGCCAACAAATTGAACAACTTAGGAAAGATGGATAAATTTCTAGAAACGTACAACCTACCGGGAATGAATTATGAAGAAACAGAAAATCTGAACAGACTGATTACTAGCAAGGAGACTGAATCAGTCATCAGAAACCTCTCAACAAAGTCCAGGGCTACACAGCTTCCTTGGTCAGTTCCACCAAACATTTAGAAAAGAATTAATATCAATCTTCTCAACTCTTCCAAAAAATCGAAGAGGAGGGAACACTTCTGAATTCATTTGACGAGGCCAGCGTTACCCTGATACCAAAACCAGACAAGGATGCTACCCGAAATGTACAAGCCGATATCCCCGACGACAATAGATTTTAAAATCCTCAACAAAATATTAGCAAAGTGAATTCAACAGCGCATTAAAAGGATAATACATCATGATCAAGTGGGATTTATTCCATGGATACAGGGATGGTTCAACATCTGCAAATCAATCAATGCGATGCACCACATTAACAAAATGAAAGATGAAAATCATATGGTCCTCTCAATGGATGCAAAAAAACACATTTGACAAAATTCAACTCATTATATTCTTAAAAAGGGCTAGATGAAAATAAACTGAGTGTTAAAACATGGCCATGATTAACTTATTTTTGTAATTTCCCCTGTAGATTAATTTCCAAATAAGCTTATAATTAGAAAAACTAAAACTCAAGAAAATATTGATGACTATATTTCTTATCTCCCTGGCAGTGATACCTAAATAGTTACAAATTCACACTTGTTAACAGACCTGACTAATACAGCCAGTTAAAGAAGTCCAGAGATAGCAGGGTCATATAAATTATTAACTGCATGTAAATTTTTTTCCTTTATCACACCTTTCTCAATAATCCAATAACCTCTACCAGAGGCCTTATAAGGAAGGCCTTGGAACCTAGGAGGATAAGGATAAATGGATTAATGCAAACCATGCAACATCATTAGAAAAACAACTCAAAATTCAGTCCATAGTATCATTTTCATAAGCAAACATACCATTTTTAAAAACAAGACCTAACATTTTCCAAACAAGTATCCAGATCTGAAAGTCTGGTTAATCCAACACAAGACATGTACACTGGTAAAAAATCAGCAATGTGGAATACAGAGAATAGTCATTCTCACTTCTAACCAAGAAACACAGTAAGTCTCCTTCAAAGTTTGGAATTTCCTTCCAGGATGCAACAAAATTTTAATAGTATCAAGGGGACTTCTGCTTCTGTTTAATATGTGGAACAAGGGTTGGCCAACTTTTTCTGTAAAAGGCTAGATAGTAAATAATTTTTGCTTTACAGGCCATATGGTCTCTGCCACAACTACTCAATGTGTAGCCACAGAAAATATATAAGCAACGTGGGCATGGCTGTGTTCCAATAAAACTGTATTCACAGAAACAGGTGATGGGCAGGATTTGGCCCATGAATCAAAGTTTGTCCACACCTAATGTCGAAAGTCACAAGTGAAAGTTACTCTCACCCAAAACAATGAGAACAAGCTGACTAATACACAAATAATAATTTTTTGAGCCCATCAAAGAGCTAGGGTTGTTAGGTAAAACCAATACTGAAACCCAAAGTGTAACAAACTCCTCCAAGTAGAGACAAGAACCACTAAATATTTCACTTCTGACAGGGAAGCAAGAAGAGAAGAAATGTACCATAGATGGGGTAAGAAAAAAAAACACCGAAAATTTAATAAATTCCTGAAAGCAAAGTATGGGTTGGTACAGTTCAGGGTCCCTGGGAGCCCCAGGACACAGAGAGTCTACACCTACTCACCAACTTTTTCACAGGCCTAAACCAAGTGGTCATGAGAAAGACTCGAGTTAAAGCAGGAGAATGGGCAGAGAGCTAGCTCCTCTGTGGCACAGATATACAGGGCTTGCCTGAGCCTGAAGATGAAACAGGTGATCAGGAGAAACCTTCCAGCCCTTGGGATCCTGCCCAAGTACAAGACAGCTGCAGCCTACCACTGGGGGAAGGGCAGAAGTGCTGAGAGAGACTCAGCACTGAGGCACAGGCACACTGGGCCTGTTGGGGTCTGAGGGCAGGAGACTTAAAAGACACCCTCAGAGACTCCAGGCCTCACACTGAGTAGAAAGCAGCAATATTCCACCGCTGGGGGACTTTGAAGCCTGAGGTGCACAGATTGTAATGAAAGTAACAACCAAGCCCAAACCCAGCTCACTAGGGACTAGAGTGGCCCAACCTACCACATTAATGGCCTGATAGAAGGTGTGCTCTTTCCAGAAAATAGACATTATTTACCTCAGTCTCTCCTGTTCTTATACACTCAAAAGATTAAAATAAATAAGTAAATAAAAAGAAAATATGACTCATCATCATGAGATAAAATAATCAATAAAACCAGATGCAGAGATGGCACAGGTGTCTGAATTAGGAGTCAGGGACTTTTAACACAATTGTCAAAATAATAGAAAATAGAACTTCTTATTTCTGCTTTACCTGAAAAACAAATCAGCTTATTTAAAGAAGTAATATAATGGAATGGTATATAGTCTTAACACATTACCGATCACTACAAAGAGTAGATAAGATACGACTGGATGAGGAAGTTGTATTGGGAACAGTAGGCTTTTTAGGGAAAAGCTTAATTAAATGGACAACACCATACACTGTCAAGACTAGGACAATGTTGAGTAAAAACGGTACTAAAAATAATTATATAATTTTTGGAATAGTTCTTTACTGGCCAAAGGAATTGGCTTTATTGTGTTAATGGTCTTATAAAATATTGCTATCAAAAATTATTCTCAAAAATAATTTCTAAAATTTTTTAATTTACATATATCTACATACAGGCATGCCTCATTTTATTGCACTTCACTTTACTCACTTTTCAGATATTTCGATTTTTACAAATTGAAGGATTGTGGCAACCCCGAGTCGAGCAAGTCTATTGGTGCCATTTTTCAACAGCATTTGCTCACTTCATGTCTCTGTGTCACATTTTGGTAATTCTAACGATATTTCAAACTTTTTCATTATTATATTTGTTATGGTGATCTGTGATCAATGATCTTTGATGTTACCACTATGACTCACTAAAGGCTCAGGTGATGATTAGCATTTTTTAACAATAAAGTATTTTTTAATTAAGGTACCTGCATTGTTTTTATAGATATAGTGCTATTGGACACTTAATAGACTACAGTGTAGTGTAAGTATGATTTTTCATATGCAATGGGAAACTGAAAAATTTGTGTGACTTCTTTTATTGCGATATTCACTTTATTGCTGTGGTCTGGAACTGAACCCATGATATCTCCAAGCTATGCCTATAGATTTAAGCATTTAGTACATATTCACTTTGTTCAATTTCTTGGCCATATCTGTTTATAGTATCATGTTACCTTTTTTCCTAAGCAATGTATTTTTAAAGTAAGCGTATCATTTTTAATTTTTCATAAAATTGTCTGCAAATCTGTTAAATTTGCATTTATGGCTAATAAACTTGTTGATACCTTAAATTGACTCTTCCATATAGACCATAATATTTTTTAATTGAGACTGTATTATCTCTAAAGAGGATGCAGTACCTGGTAAGCTCAGAGCAAACTCTGCTGAATGGAAGATAGTCTAAACTCTAATTTTTTCCTATTGAAATGTTTTGCATAAATATTTAAGCCCAAATATTTTCATAGGTACTGTCTTTTTACCTCCATACAAAGTACAAATTATTTCTCTTTCTGTTTCTGATTCTTTTAAATGCAAGAAAACCTTAGGCCTTCTCCTTTCATTGCACTCCCGTATATGAATTTATCCTACTAAAAATAGAGTTCATTCAAAAGATTCTTCCAAGAAATTGAGATCCTGCCAATCGCTTTTACAAAATTTCAAAACTAAAATTTAAAGCCACTAGCTTTGATTAAGTTGTTTAGTTACTCTGTTGCTTTTTAGGGACAACTTTCAAAGTCTTTCTGTTTGTTAAGTGTTGTTTTCAGTTATTGGAATTTGCTTAAAAGCTGAAGTTTGGGTGTTAAGTTTGTTGAATTTTGGTAAAAGATTTCTAACTGACTTTGAATAATATACAACAAGATTTAGAGTATTTATCTATAAAAATGCCTAATGTCATTGTGAGACATCTAGGTTGATTTAAAAGTAAATGTTCAAAGGCAGTTCTACCATCTGACTGATGATGGGCAGCAAAAAGAGAAACAGCTTTTGACAGCCTGGTGTTTTGTTTTGTTTTGCGTATGTTAGTTTTGTTACAAAAATTTTTGTTATTTTCTAACTCTATGTGATAACTACAGTTTTTAAAAATTCATTATTTTATTTAGGGAATTATTCTAGAAATTGTAAATTCAAAAAGGTATCAGTTTTCCCTGCAATTATAAAAATAATAATAGTGCCAAATAATTTATTTTTTTAATATCTTTATTGGAGTATAATTGCTTTACAATGTTGTGTTACTTTCTGCTGTACCACAAAGTAAATCAGCTATATGTATACATATATCCCCACATCCCCTCCCGCTTGAGCCTCCCTCCCATCCTCCCTAGCCCATCCCTCCAGGGAGACACAAAGCATCAAGCTGATCTCCCTGTGCTATGCAGCAGCTTCCCACTAGCCATCCATTTTACATTTGTTAGTGTACATATGTCAGTGCTACTCCCTCACTTCATCCCAGCTTCCCCTTCCCCCACTGTGTCCTCAAGTCCATTCTCTATGTCTGCGTCTTTATTCCCGCTCTGCCACTAGGTTCATCAGTATTGTTTTTTTTTTTAGATTCCATATATTTACGTTAGCACACGGTATTTGTTTTTCTCTTTCTTACTTCACTCTGTATAACAGACTCTAGGTCCATCCACCTCACTACAAATAACTCAATTTCGTTCTTTTTTATGGCTGAGTAATATTCCATTGTATATATGTGCCACATCTTCTTTATCCATTCATCTGTCAATGGACATTTAGAGTGTTTCCATGTCCTGGCTATTGTAACTAGTGCTGCAATGAACATTGTGGTACATGTCTCTTTTTGAATTATGGTTTTCTCAGGGTATATGCCCAGTAGTGGGATTGCTGGGTCATATGGTAGTTCTATTTTTAGTTTTTTAAGGACCCTCCATACTGTTCCCCATAGTGGCTGTATCAATTTACATTCCCACCAACAGTGCAGGAGGGTTCCCTTTTCTCCACACCCTCTCCAGCATTTATTGTTTCTAGATATTTTAATGATGGCCATTCTGACCGGTGTGAGGTCATACCACATTGTGGTTTTGATTTGCATTTCTCTAATGATCAGTGATGTTGAGCATCTTTTCATGTGTTTGTTGAATATTGCCAAATAATTTAAAGCACATTGCCCCATCAGAAGCATTGCTTTAATCTTGAGAAGGATATATTTTAAAAACTGGAGGTTGATGTCTTCATACACCTGCTAGTTAAGATCTTTTCCTTTGTGACATTTGTTCACGGACTCTGCTTCGTGATCACTAATGTTTTTAAAGTAAATTTTTGTTAAAATATAGCATACACACATAAAAGTGCACATATGGCAAATGCACAGCTCAGTGAATTTTCACAAACTAAACACACTTTTAACCAGCACCTGGATCTAAAAATAGAATGGTACCAGCACCACAGAAGCTACCCCATACACTTTTCCAGTAATTACATTCCTTCTTCCCCTCCCTCCACCGGTGACCAGGGTAGCCACTATCCTAACTTTAACCTCTTAGACTAGCTTTACCTGTTTTTGAACTTTCAGTAAGTGGAATCAAACTATGTGTACTCTTACACATCAGTTATGCTTGTAAGACTCCTTATATTGACCTTGTAGTTGTCATTTGCTCATTCTCATTACTGTACAGAATTCCATTGGGTATATATACTAAAGTTTATTCATTCTACCATTGATGTGCATTTGGTAGTTTCTAGTCTTTGGCTGGAATAGTGCTGCTACGAACATCCTCCACCAGAGTGGTATATTTGCCAAAATCAATGAACCTCCACTGACACATCATTATCACTGAAAGACCATAGTTTTACATTAGGGTTCACTCTTGGTGTTATGTATTCTACAGGTTTGGAAAAGTGTATAATGACATACCCACTATTACAGTTTCATACAGAGTAGTTTCACTGCCCTAAAAATCCTCTGTGCCCCATTTTTTCATCCCCTCTTACAGCCAGTCCTTGGCAACCACTGATCTTTTTACTGCCTTCATAGTTGTACCTTTTCCAGAATGTCATATAGTTAGAATCATACAGTATGTAGCTTTTTAAGATTGGCTTCTTTTACTTAGTAATATGAATTCAACCTCCCTCCACGTCTTTTCATGGCTTGATAGCTCATTTCTTTTTAGTGCTGGATAATATTCCATTGTCTATATGTCCCTCAGCTTATTTACCCATTCACTTACTGAAGGACATACTGGTTGCTTCCAAGTTTAGGAAATTATGAATAAAGCTGCTGTAAATAGCTATGCGCAGGTTTTTGTGTGGACATACATTTTCATCTCTTTTAGATAAATACTAAGGAGTATGATTGTTGGATCATATAGTAAGAGTATGTTAGTTTTATAAGAAACTGCCAAACTGCCTTCCAAAGTGGCTGTATCATTTTGCATTCCTACCAGCAATGAATGAGAGTTCCTGTTGCTCCACATCCATTCCAGCATTTGGTGTTGTCAATATTCTGGATTTTGGCCTTTCTAATAGGTGTGTAGTGGTATCCCATGGTTGTCTTAATTTGCATTTCCCTGCCTTCTGGTTTTTAGGTGGTCAGTGGTACCACCACAGCCTCCATGGTGGATGGTCAATGTTACCCATTATCAAATTTCTTAGGAAAAATTTTAGCACTTAATTTTTATTATGCATATACTTCCAGTCCTTTGCGCTCATTGCTCACTAAAAGGTTTGCTGGAATGTCTCTTAAAGTATTAACAAATTAATAAACTAGTTCTTATAGCAGACATTGTCAGTACCCTGAGAATATCCCTCCAATCTTATCAGTGTCTTCTAACCACCTTCCTATGAGTATCTGCATCTCTGTGCCAAAGGGTTCCTTTCCTCTACCTCACCCTCAGAACTGGGGACAGCTATGCTTCCTCTCTGTACAGAAATCCAGAAGTGCTGAGCAATTAGTAACCCCCCAGGAGAAACCCCAACTAACAGCTCTCCAGGATAGATGCAGAAATACCCCCAACACTGTGCTCCTTCAATGAAATAATTCTGAAATGTGTGTTTTGTACCATTTTCCAGAGCTTCTCCACAGGATTAGGCATGCTGCAGTAAATGGCTTAATTGTGCACCTTTTATTGGCCTCCTTTCTGCCCTGATTTCCTTCCCCACTACCCTACAGATGTCACCTACACTCCACAAATGAAGTACATTTACCCTAACCCTTGTCTAAGGTCTGCCTCTGAGAGAACCAAAACTAAGGTATTTGTAGATCTATACCATAAAATGAATGATAAAATCACTATGCAAGAACATTCAGACTATTCTCTCTGTGCACTTCTTCTATTTCTGGTACCTGTTTCAGGAAGATCCAACCCATAATTTCCCACTGGTCCCACGGAATGCAGACTAGCAGCTTCATGTGTTTCAGGCTGAAGCACTGGCCACTGCACAGCTGGCTAGTAAACTAAGGGGCTTGGAGGGGCAACAGCCCAAAATATTTCTCCTACCACTACTCAAGACTGGAAGGAGCTAGCCGTCCCTAGTCATTAGTGACCAAGGACACAATTTTTATCACTGAGTACCCTGCATATTGGTCTTGAAAGTGAGATATTGGTTATGTTGCCAACACGCTGCTCATAGGTCTCACACACTTCCAGACAAGACCGTGGAAGAATCTAGAAACATAAAATGGAGGTCTACTTAACACTTCCCAGCTTATTTTAAGGCAAATAACAATAACAATATCTCCTCTTTTAAATGAAAAAAGAAAAACTGTATAAATGCTAAATTAGATGGGGCACCAGGATGTTAGGAATAAACCAGGTGTGTCTCAGGCAAACAAGTATATGTTCTCTCAAACTTAATGATATTAAAAAGTCAGTAGGGCAGACCTTGAGTGCTGCCTACACAAAAGCCATTCACAGCTCCCTTCTCAACTTCACAGTTGGAAAGTTAGAACACTTTCTCTTGCTCCCTGCACCTATGGGTGGCTTGTAGCACCCAGTTCTCACCAATGATCTGTAAGCAAATGCTACTGGGTGGGGCTTTGGAGAAAGCTTCTTAAAAGAGGCAAACTGGCATACCTCTTCAGCCCTTGGCCCTTCAGCCTTCTCCTTTCTACTTTCTTGTATTCAAATATGATGGCTGGAGGTCCAGTGGCTGTCTTTCAACCATGAAGGATGAGAAAAGATGGCAATAAAGATGCCTGAGTGCTTGGTGATACTGTAGATATCATGGCCCTGTCTTTGGACCTCTTTTTATGCACACACACAAAACATCCTTCTCTGTTCATGTGGCTGTAGTAGAGTTTAGTTCTGTTTGCAGTGAAACACTTTCCTAATCGCAATGCATCCAAGTTCTTTCAATAAAAGTTCCTAATATTCATTACACCCATGGAAGGGCTTTGCTCTCTGCTAGTCTTCGTTAACTCTACCCAAAATGGAACTTTGATAACTTATGACTCATATATGTTAGATCTAAGGTGTCATCTGAATTCAATAATTTTAAAAGACACACACTAACAAGCTTTCTTAATACATCTAACTTCTTTTCCAATCATTGACAACTTTCTGGAGGCTGCCTAATATTCAATTTTTATGCAAATAAGTCATCACAACTTTATTGAAAACTCCTTGAGGGCAGATACAGGCTCATATACTTTGGCTGACCCTATGAAATTTATCAATAATTGGCTGGAAGCACTTTGCACATGCTCTTACTTTCCTAATATCAGAAATTGCTAGAAATGTTTTCTTAAAGGTTTTTATTTTAAATGTTTTTAAAAGCTCTAAAAACTTTCCCTGAATCAAATTATTTCAAAAATTAGGTTGAAAGGTAAATTCCCTCTTAGGTTAGTTTTAGATAAACTGAATTTTATATCCCTGTTTAAATTTTTTTAAGTTGACTGGCAAGAAGCCAGCTTTCAAAACTGTACAAATTAACCACCTGAGTTCATGATTTTTAAAAAAGCAAATAACTCATTTCAATCCCTCCCGAAAAAGCTATTTCTTACTTCCCTTAGAGTAGATCTGCCTTTAAATGAGAAGATGATTGTAAATCACTCTGAATTGCTCACAGACTGTGTTATATTGTTCCTCAAGATGAACTTTAAGAGGTATCTTGTGATTTATGTATTTGTGATCAAAAATAAAAACAGCCTGATGTATTTACTCTGGGAGCAATTTGCATTCCGTTATATGTGCTTAGTCAAATGCTAGGTATACAACTGAGGTAGAGGAATGAAGAAAACAGAGTACTAGCAAGTCTTTGTACTGGAATTTACCTGGTTTTGTAAGATCTAAAAGTGAATCACTTGGTTGTTCACACACTGTTCTGCTGGGATCCACTTGATAATTTGTACATGTGGGTCAATCTTTCCTCCCCAACTGGACTAGGTTACTTGTGGGCAGGAAATGTGCCTCTTATACACTGTTTTCTATCTTCACTGCATGATGTGCTGCTGGGCAAATAGCTGAAATGGCGTGAAAACCACTTGAATGACTGACTGACATCTCACAAGTTGATAGCTATTTTAGGAGAGTAAGCCCTTCTAGTGATTACTAAAGAGAGAAGAACAGAGTGTCCTTGATTCCCATATTTGTAAGCACATATTTAACAAGACAGTTTCTCAAGGGCATTGATTTCTACTTTGAAAATCACTTGGAAAATATTTGGCAGCTATTCTTGGAATCAGTATTAACTTGAAGGAAAATGCTTATAAATTCTTTAGAGTTATTCATTCTGTGTTCTTTTTTTTTTCTTTTTCCTTATTGTATTCTTTTGCCACTAAAAACAAAAACAACAACAACAAAAAACCTTCAACAATTCTCAACTGTGTACTAAATTAATCAATCCTTCATCTTGGCTTTAAACACCTCAGTTTATCCTTCTAACTTTATCTGCTACTACCATTATGTGTTCCAGCCAAATCACCTGAATTCTACAGTCCCTGGACACAATTCATGCTCCCCTGCCTCTACCATGTCTCACTGTTCACTATGCCTGAAACACTTTCCTCCGTTCTTTCCCTGTCATGATTCTACTCATCTCTGAAGACACCTCCCAAATGTTACATCATCCATAACCTTCTCAGAGTGATATCAGCTCCTCCACCCTTAAACCTCCCTTATGTTTAGTAAGGTTTCCTAGGTCTCTTAGCTGACTTTATTACATAAAATGATGAGCTTTGCTTTAAATCGTTTCAGCTGTCTGTTATATGGAACTAGAAAATGCCCTTCATTAAGCGGGAACTGTGCTGGGTTCTAACTGGGCTGTTAGCGCTCTGCATGTTGTCATTTAATCATTGCAGCAACCCATGTTACGACTTCCATTTTACAGATGAAGAAGTGCTAAGCACTAGGTGGGACTCATATTTAGGCTTCCCTATGGGGTGAGCAACAGTGCTGATTTGCCTGGCATGAGGGGTTTCATGAGGCGTCGAACTTGCAGAGCTAAAACCGGGGCGGTCCTAGGCAAAAAGATGGCTGATCATTCTACCTAGCGAACCTGGGCTCTCTCTTGGACACCTTCAGTCCATTCCTCATCCTCAAAGGCTCGGAGGTGAGGTGGGGTGGCCGCCTTGGTCCAGCAGGCAGGAGCTCCGTGCTCTAGTCACAGACAGAACCGGGTCCGAGTGAGCTGCTGAGAGACAGGGAAGGAAGTCCAGACTGGGGGATGCGCTGGAGGAAACCTCCCCCACCTCTAGCCCTGTTCTCAACTCCAGAATGGGGAGCGCCCTCCTCCTAAGCTTCCGCTGGTCTCTCTTGGAGGCCTCGTCACCAAGTTTTGAGGACTTTGATGCGAAAGCGTATACCAGCTAAATACCTCTGCTCTCACTCCCAACAGAAACAAACAGAACAAAATGCAGGTCTTTGCAGGGTTGCAATAAGATGCTACTAGAGAAATATGACATTTTACCCAAGCCCTCGACTGACCAGGTCACCCAATCCCTTCAGACACATCAAGGGAAGGCCTAACCCCTATGGAAACTGACTACTCCAGAGAGAGTGACAAACTCAATGCTGACAGTTCTGTACACCCAGGCAAGGGGGAATAACAACCACCTGGTATAAACTGGTCATCCAAAACTATCTGCTCCAGAGAAACAGACTATCGCCCAGAAGCATCCTGGAGAGCCAACTTGTGCAGAAGCAGACAAAGTTGAAATGACTTAGAGCTTCAAGTCTAGTGAATAGGTTTCCCTGCATGGTATACCTGGGCCTGATCATGATGTGATCAGGCAGGCTCAGTGGTTCGCAAGCTTGCCTACTCATTAGAATCACCTGTGGAGTTTTTTTTTTTTTTAACTATTTATTTATTTATGGCTGTGTTGGGTCTTTGTTTCTGTGCGAGGGCTTTTCTCTAGTTGTGGTAAGTGGGGGCCACTCTTCATCGCGGTGCGCGGGCCTCTCACTATTGCGGCCTCTCTTGTTGCGGAGCACAGGCTCCAGACGCGCAGGCTCAGTAGTTGTGGTGCACGGGCCTAGCCGCTCCGTGGCATGCGGGATCCTCCCAGACCAGGGCTCGAACCCGTGTCCCCTGCATTGGCAGGCAGACTCTCAACCACTGCGCCACCAGGGAAGCCCACCTGTGGAGATTTTAAACCTGCTGTGGACCTGACCTTGCCCCAGACCAGTTAAATCAGAATGTCCGGAGCAAGGCACAGGTGAATCTAATGTGCAACCAGGTTTAAAAAGCATAGTACTAACCCAGTGACTCTCAAACTGCTGTCCCTGGGCCAGCATCATTGACAGTTTGTTTTTATGCTAAGGGGTAAAATTATGCTATAGGATAAAAGTAATTCTGTGTTGCCTTTGACTTCCATTATACAACAGAGTTGTGTCTTGTCCATGGGAGACTGACCCAAGAGGCAGAGTTTGGGCAGGAAATATTTAATATAGTGACTATGTATCTGGAAGATACTTAATTAAAACAGAAATATGACTGTGATATTTAAGCCACAGGATTTCCTATCTCCATCTTCCTTCACTGAACCCAACTTGATCTTTCTTGGTTTGCTAGCATTTTCCCTAAATTTGGAGGTCTCTTGAATGAGCACTCCCAGGTCTCAAATTTAGCTTACCACCTTTATCTAGAGATAAATAAAGAGCTATACTGTTTCAACACTCTATCCTTAGATGTTTTTATCTCACAATCTAACAAGTGCTAGCTTGAAGATCATACTTACTTGCTGCCCATAGAACCATCCAGTCTTCAGTTACATATTGGCCTCCTGCTTACACTTGTTATTTTGGTATAAATTTTAGAATATTGCTTTGTTAATTTCAAATAATTTATAGAAAAAAATTTTATTGGAATGATACTCTGAAAATGTTGTGGTCTGAAATTTCTAACATTTACTTTTTAAATTCTCTTAATCACAGTAATTATTTTTCTAATGTTACATTAAAAGTAGCAGCATCTTTGGACAGGAAGATGTAATTTAATGAAGGGCGTCTTTCTCCACAATGACATGGATGTTAAATCTTTTTTTTTAAGATTCTAATGTGGTCTAATTACTTTAATTTAAAATTCTGGGTATGTATGTTTTATTCATGACTTTAGAGATGATTGAGAAAGTTTTTGCAGCTCCTTTGAAGCTCTAACTTTGGAAATGTAACAAATAATGAAGCCATCATATTTTCAAAATGCTCAGAGGAGACTTTTGAAAGACAATGTAATTGTGAATCAAAGCTTAATCAGCTGCTGTGAAATGAGTTTTTAATTATTACATTGCCCCTGATACGCTGGAGTTCACCAAGGTTAAGAGAATGACCTCACACACATTTCCTCTGAAAGGGTAGATTTTTTTTTTCCTTTGCAGCATATCACCTTGAATATTCAGAAACTATGTTGTTCTGCCTCCCGTGAAAATCTCCTCAGAAACAGTTTTTCACATACCCTTGGTTAATCTCGCACAAGAAATGGAAAGTGTCACTCATTTTTCTCTCACTAAAATGTATTATTTCTGCAGTGGGCATGATGGCTTCTGAATCAGAATACTCATCTACTCCCACTGAAAAATTCACATTTTACTAAGTTTTTTTTAAGTTTATTAAAGAGAATATCATAAAGAGTGCTCAAGCCATAAATCTTTAGATCTCAGAATTCTAGATCAAAATAACTGGTTTTATTTCAAGTGGCCAAAGATAATACAGATTTTCCATGCTGGGGAAGAGTGTGATTGCACAAGGAGGCTCTCCGGGCAGTCAGTACCTGATGTCTCTTGATGTAAAGTTCAACTCAAATTTCCATTTTTAGGAAATGGTAATCTGCTTGAGTTGAGAGTAAAACAGACACAATGTAAGTAACTTCTCAAACTTCCTGCCTCAAATGTAGACATTTACATCTATATATTCTAATTTCTGGTCACTAAATAAAACAGAGAGATCAGAACTTGTATGTTTTATGGGGGGAGGGATAAATTAGGAGGCTGGGATTAACATATACACACTACTATATATAGAATAGGCAACCAAAAAAGACCTACTGTATAGCACAGGGAACTATACTCAATATTATGTAATAACCTATAAGGGGAAAGAATCTGAAAAAGAATATATGTGCATGTATGTATAACTGAATCACTATGCTGTACACCTGAAACTTACATGATACTGTAAATCAACTATACTTCAATAAATAATTTTTTTTAAAAAGAACTTTTATGTCTTAAAGTTCTCCAAGAATCATAAGAAAATTACTACATCACCACATGTCCAAAGCAAAACCAAAATTTTGATTTCAACTCTCTTGCCATATTTTTCCTTTAGATTGTAAAAAAAAAAAAAATCCCAAATGAAAATCTGGGTTCTGCATAGAAATCAGCACTAACATCTTGACCTTTTCTAAAGCTCTCTCTACATATGAGTTTGAACTGTGATTCCAAAGTGATTTCTAAGGAGGGGTATTTAACTCATGTATTTGAAAGTCAAAATCTCCTTGGTTCCTTAAATATATATATTTAATCAAATCAAAGAAACAGGTGTAGCTGTAGTATGAAGCATGACAGAGTTCCTACTGACAGTTTTCCTTTTTGAGGAATGCAAACAACCTTGGACTTATTTAATGAGAACAAGTAGGATCCTGAAATAAGTGTTACTTACAGGAGAGTTGCCATTAGAATGCTACACCAGAGGTTTGATTTGCATAATATGATTACATTTAGTAGCTGTTCACGTATCTGTGCTGAATCAATGTCACTTCATCCACACACAGGTTATCTTTTCTGCTCGCTTCAGAATGGCCTCAAATTCTAATTGAGAAATACAGCTTTGCACACCCCACGTGTTCCTCTGTCACCTGCTTTGTTTGCACTAGTTCTTGGCTGAAAAGGGAGATCACTCAAGTCTTATACAGCATTTCTAAGGTTGAGCGAACCCTGTGTAATTTATCTCTTGAAAATGCTATCTATGAAAGTATCTGACATCTCTGCCATTGGAGATAAATGACCTAAGAGCCAGTAGACTTACTAGAAATAATAATAATAGCTAGCATTTATTGAGCAATTACTAACTGCCAGATGCTAAGCTAAGACCTGCCCACACATTTAATCTATCATTGGACTTTCTGGCATCTACTGTTATTAACCCCATGTTTACAGGTGAGAAAAATCAAGGCTTAGAGAGGTTATTTAACTAGCTCAGTATCACAGACTCCTCATTGATGGAGGCAAGATTTAAATTCTGAAGTCTATGTTCTCAGACATGCATTTCCCTGGAGCTGAATAATCAATGCTCTAAAATTATGCAGACCCAAGCAAAGTTAAAGCAGAGCTCTGCTTTTAGTAACACTGTTGAAAATCAAAACTTCAGGAGCAAGTCCACCACTTTGGGACAAAAATCATTCAGAGGTGTTATCAGAGTGCATTGACCTCTCAATGACACCAAGCCCAGAACAGGACCTGAGTCCCCAGCCTCAGCCACCACCACCGCATCCTGATTGCTTACATCCCAGGCACTACCTGTTCCAGACCTTAACTGCAAACCACAAGAAAGGAAAATTGACAGAAAGCCAAAATGGTGCTTTTTGTAATGCACTAAAACTCAGTTTGTGTTAAGAATTTCTACTGTAGACACTGAAAACACAGGAACTGGTGATAATATTGTAAACTAATAACAATAATAGAACTAAAGAATTCCCAAAATTATTATTAAGCCATGTTGGCTACCTGTGCAAACACAAACATGTCTTACCATACACCCAGATATACCTATGTACATTAACACTAAGCTAACGGAGAGCTTCACAGTTAGAAATTAATCAATATGCAAATGGAGGACTTCTGTTGCACGTGGCCATGATCCCAGCTCTGCCCACACTCTGTTGGAACACACGCAAGGCATTTGTGCATATTCTACTTCTCTAAGAAACATTTTAAAACTCAAATACTGTGAGCCCCAGCCTTTGTCAGAATGTTGAGGCTTCCTTTGCCACAAATACTGAATACGGGAGTAATTTAAATTGCTAGAAACTGTGCCCTACTGAAACACACCTGTTAAAACAACAGGTTTAAAAAAAGCGCTGTTAAACCAACAACAAAAATCCAGATTAAAGTGAAAGATTATTTTATGTAATTAAGAGACATTTGTGTGGGTGAATGGGAAACATATTAGCTCATAAACAGCATATTATATCCCACAACTGCTTCTGGATATATTTGCCAAATCCCATCAATCCAATCAATAAATGTTTATTGAGTACCTACTATGAGCAAGGCACAAAGATAGATGCTAAGGAATACAGAATGATTAACACATGTGCTACACCAGCCCCTGCCCTCTATGCCCACCGAAACCATCAGTGTCGATGAGTTGGAATACTGACAGTGAGCAGAGCCTGCAGGCACCCCTAAGCCTGAACCTGTGCTGGCACGCTGGTCAGGACTCTGCTTTCTCATCTCAGGGTGGTTTACGGAATTTTACTTTGGAACCCTCTGTGCGAAGCTGTTTAGTGGTGAGGCGCCCAGGCACTGGTGTGGTCTGCATCATGACAGAGGGATTTTAATCAGTAAGGTGGAAACTACATGGTCTGAACACAGGATGCACAATGCTGTCAATCCTGGAAACAGTCCTTTTTTGTAAGATATGTGAATGAAGTACTGGTGTCTTCACCAAGAGGCAGCACCTAGGATTCCATGTATAGTCAAAGCAAGAGCCTAATGAGCATCAGACAAACCAGGTGGGGCTGAAGTGAAGACTTCCTCCCTTTGCACTGTTTCTCCTCTGTCTCAGTGCCTCACTCCTCCCCTCTTTCATGCCCCCAAAATACGGAACACATATGGAACACATCCCTTTTATTCCCCTCACAAATGCTGTAAGATGGATTTGAAGATGTAACCAACCCTCTCTCTCTCTCCATTCCCATATTCTAATGTAACTCCTGGTTTCTGCTTGTGTGAGTGTCTGTAAAACCTTTAACCTGGTGCCCAGCCTCCAGCCTCTATCTCTGAAAGTCACCCTAAAACACCACCTGGTTAATCTTTTCCCAACAATAATTTCAGCCTCCAATTACTCACTGTGGCTGGCACAGTAAAATACAAAACTCTAATATGGCATTTAAGTCCCTCCACTTCAAGGCCCCAGGGGAACTAAATGTCAGTAGTAGCCCATCCAGGGCACTGCAACAGCTGAAAGCAGGCCCACATGCTTCCAAACACACCTAGGGACACAGTGTCTCCCCAGGGAGTCACAGACAAGCCTCGTGTCACTCTGCAGATGCACATGAGGGAGTTTCTTGTTGTCAAAGCCTGGGTCTGTTTCTAACCTTGTCTGTACTTTTCTGGGATGCATCTCACCTGATGAAAGCTCTGAGACTCTAATTCTCAAATACATTTTTTTCCCAAGACACATAAATTAAAGGAAAAGACACGTAAGCATTAAAGAATCTGAAAAATGTCAGGGTGACAGAGGTTTCCCAAAATTTCTAAGAGTTGTGCAGAAAATGATTCTCCTGTGAAATGCGCATTACTAGTCCTATATCCCCTGAAGCCAAACTAGGCATCATCGTTACTCTATAAAAATGTAAGGAGAGCAGAATCCTGGCTCTGCCTTCCCTGCGCTTTCCAAATTTGATTAGTATTATTTTCTATTCTACCCATATCTTTACTTTCCAGATTCTACTAAAGCTTGAGGACATTTTAGCTTTTGGCATTTTTGAAAAATAACAACAGTACTTCCTAAGAAGCAACGTAATATAATGTACTAAACTGGGAACTCCTTGAGAGTAAACACTATTTTAATGGTATTGGGAGCTTTGTTTTCCAGCCAATTGCCAGGTCATTCTTAGGGTAAGAACAGGATGGGGAAAGCATGCCGTGGAAGGCAGGGATTTCACCCCTAATCTGCCACCTACTGACAACATGATTGAGAGCAAAGCCCATAACCTATGTGAGTCTGAGTTTGCACAACTGCTACAGAGAGGTAATAACACCTACTTCACAGGATGTTCCTGTTGTGAGGACTAAATGAGATAATGGATTAGAATGTGATTTGTAACTGATAAGCACTGCATGACAGCGGTTATTGTCACTCTCAAGTATGGACTTAAACTCATAAAATGGGTAGAAAATAAGAAAAGAAAGTTGAACAACTGTAAAACAGACATCTTCTCAATCAGGAATGACAAGGCCAAAACCTGGAAAATATCTTATGCACCTGAAAATCTTCCCGTAGTATATGTCTACAACAGAGTGGGGAAAAAAGAAGAAAATTTCTTTTAAATAGGATAAATTGGATTTGGTTTATAGTCCACTGATTGAATTGCCCAAATCCAATTTAAAAATTGAAACAAAAGTTTTTAAAACTGTATGGTTTATATGTCAAAGTAATTTGTATCAGACTAACCCTCCAACAGAAAACAAGTATAAAACATGGATAAAACACATAAAACAGATATGTGGAGTCAGAAGAGATCAACTAAGCCAGCAGAACTTGAAGAAATTAATCCCAGAGAGAAAAGGAAATGTGCATGTGCATTGGAAGTATTCTAGACATCAGCTTCCTGTTTTCCCTTCATACCATTTTCTGACTCATTGCACAAAAAAAGAGCTAAACTGAAAGCAGGGCCTGGAGTTGGCAGTAGTCTCACTGAAGATGACTGATTAATTGATTTATTGATTGATAACTGAATTTAAGAATTCCATAGATGAATTTAATAGCATACTAAAATGAGCAAAAGAGATTATTGATAAATGATGTTGGATCACTGGGTAGCCATATGGAAAAAAAGGTCCTGTTGACCCCTACCTTAAACCATATACATACACAAAAAAATCAGTTCCAGTTAGAACACAGATCTGAATACGAAAGACAAATAGTAAACTTTCTAGAAGTTAACACAAGAGACTATAGTTATGATCTTAGTATAAATAAAGATTTCTTATATAGGGCACATAAAGAGCTAACCTTAAAGAAAAACGTTGATAAATCAGATTTCATTACACTTAAGAAAGTCTATACATGAAAAGATATTATAAGGAAGAGGCAAGTCACCAAATAGAAAAAGATATTTGAATATATATTTCCAACAAATGGCTCATTTCCAGAACATATAAAGAAATATTACAAATCCATAAGGAAAAAAACAAACCAATTTTTAAAAACTGGACAAAAAATCCTGAATATTTTTAAAAATCCAAATTGCCTAATAAGCATATGAAAAGATGTTTAGCATTATTCATCATAAGGAAAATGAGATACCACTACATAATCACATTTTTTAATGACAATACCTAGTGTTAGTAAAAATTTAAATCATCTGGAACACTATCAGTAGGAATATGAGCCAGTAAAACCACTTCAGAAAACATGTTGTCAATATCTGCCATAGCTGAACATATGCATCTTTTTTATCCAACAACTCCACAACATAAAAAGCATTAAAATATGTACAAAAGACATATAAGGATATTCACAGCAGCCTTAGACATAATTTCCCAAAGCCAAAAACAACCCGAACACCCATCAACAGTAGAATGGATAAATTGTGGTATAGTCTCTCAATAATACAGCAGGGGTCAGCAAACTACAGCCTGTGGGTCAAATCCAGCTATGCCCATTTACAGAATAGTCTACAGCTGCATTTGCACTGCAACGGCCAAGTTCAGGAGTTGCAACATAGACCCTATGGCGTACAAGGCTAAAAATGTTTACTATCTGGACCTTTACAGAAAAAGTTTGTCAACCTCTGCTGTACAGCAATGAAAAAGAATGAGCTACTACGACTACTACTATACAACAGGACGAACCTCAGACACATCATGCTGGTGGGAAAAAGCCAGACGCGAAAGAATGCATGTTATGATTCAAATTATATTGAATATATAAATATAAATCAAAATTAAATATATCTGTTTTTGTGCTAGTACCATACTGTCTTGATTAGGGTGGGATAGGGAGGGTGGGAGGGAGATGCAAGAGGGAGGAGATATGAGGATATATGTATATGTATAGCTGATTCACTTTGTTATAAAGCAGAAACTAACACAACATTGTAAAGCAATTATATTCCAATAAAAATGTTAAAAAAATTTATAAAGTTCAAACAAAGATGAAATTAACAGAAGTCCAGTAGAAGTGGTGATAGATGCCTGAATGGTGGTTACATTTGGGGAAACATAATAACTTGGATGAGCAATGGTGCAGCTGATCCTTCTTTGTAAACTTGACTGTCTCATTCAAGTAAGGAGGAAGCAAGCAGAACTGGAGAGAAGTACCCACACCTGACTTGGTCCTCCCTACCACATCACAGAGGCCACTGGCAAATCTCTCAGAGCAACAGATCACGCTGTAGCCTGCCTCCTGAGTTGGGAAGACAAAAGGAGATAAAATCAATCGTTCCATAGCTGCTGGGCAGTTTAGATTAAAACCTATCACAAATCTCCTCTGATCCCTATAGCTTTTAACATCTTTGTATTGATATTTGAACAGTAGGGGAAAAAAATGAACTACAACAATCTAAACTAGAGTGTTTCAATGTCAACTAAAAGAATATGTCCACCCCAAATCCACCTCTTTATTCGGATGAGTGAATGGAATTGCCTGAAGCTCGTAAGAGTATTGATCTTGGAACAATAATTAAAATCTAATGGAGTTAATCAGTTTCACATAGAACTATAAATTTCATCCAAAGACATGATAAATTGCTGAATAAGAATATCTGACTGCTGATCTACTCAATTTTTTAAAATTCAGATTTCATTTTCTGACAATGTTATTCATTTTAACTGAGAGAAATATTCATACCATCTGAAGTGCTGGACATTTTATTCTAAGAAGCGGAGGGAAAAGAGAATCATTTGGTTCTTTATGGGGGTTAAATTATACATCAAATAAAGTATGAAGTTCCTTCACCAGATACATTTCATAAAGTTAAATGGTTCTTTCAAGATTATGCTGACAATAGAGTCTTCAGTCTTTGTTATAGTCTACGACCTCACTAATAAGGATAATAATGTATCATCAAAAAATGCTGTTAATTGAAAACTGTAAGTCTAATTACCAGGGATGTGACCATGCATAACATATTATTAATAGAAAGAAAAGATTGCATTACCCCAACTGCTACCCAGAAAAATAAAACTACAAGGACAGTCGAGCAGTTCAAAGACTCTTCACATCCATTTTGGCAAAAGTTACTGATATTTTCCTTTCATTAAACTGTAGGCTTCATAGCAAAATGACTTAAAACCAAAAGAAGACAGTAGAGGCAGATTTAAAAGATGGGTCACAGGGCAGCTGCTTGGGATCCAAACTCTAAAGAGCCCTCAAACACCACTGGAAGACATCAGAAATACAGTGCCAATTAGCTTGGGTTTCCACATGAAACTCTTTACATACTGGGTAAAATGTAAATTGGTCCCACTCTCAATGAATATCCTCTAATGAAAAATATAAATACTCTGTCCTAGTGCTCTCCCCTTTCCATTGAGTATTATGTGATACACACATGCACATCAGGAAGCTTGGGGGCCACTACAGTTTCTCAAACCAAACCCCAAAACAGCCAGCTAATAAGTTACTGGAAGTCAGCAGTTATGGCCAAGTAAAATTTCAACACTAAAAGAATATGTGATACAGGACTCTCTCTAGAGAAAAATGGATTTATTATCTAAATTTTAAATTCTATGCCTCCTAAGAAGTTCTCCTATATCAGGGAAAGCCTTTTTATAGATCTAACGAGTAAACTGCACTACAGGAAAATGGAACTCATTTTGCCAATATTAAGAGCAAATATCCAGATCAAGATGGCTTCCTGAGAGCATGTTAAAATCTCCCCATTCCAGCAGCTAAGACTTAAAATAATAGATTGAATACAACGGGTATAGATATAGATCTGTAAACATATACATCTGTAGTTGAAGACAAGAAAATAAAATCTCTATGGGTTAGAAAAAGGAACTCAGTAATAGATGCTTAAGTCTCATGGCTCAAAGGAATTTGGATCTAGTTTGGGATACTGAGAGTAGGGCCTCAGTGGTCTCATGGGATTGCTTTTAAATGTACTCCATACAAGATAGGTGGCTTAAAGCAGGTTCTCCTATTAAAGATGGGCGCTGCTTATCCAAAATACCTCTGCCCACCTGTGCACAGGTGTGGCTGGGGACGAAGGAGAATCTTTTACAGGACACAGAACCCAGGCCTGTCCCATGTGGAGTACAAAGATCACGTTCACTCCAGCTGCACAAAGCAAGATCCCACACTGAGTGACCAACACAAGATACATTCCACAGGACTGGGATAGAGGAATTTTAGGAACCTACTAAAACGCAAAGTGGCTCTGTTCGCTGACCTAGCACTAATTTTGATTCTTTTAAAGTAAAAAAATAAATAATAAAGGAGGCAGAAGTTTCAGAATACAAGGGAACCAAAACACTAATCCAAATGTACTTCAGCTGTCTTTATTCTCTATCAAACAACACTTAAGCAATAATCAGATATTACCCCCTTGTTTAGTCCTCTGTTTATGAGATGTATTTTGCCTCAGATTATAAAGTAGAAGCAGACCCTTATATTCACCCTACATTTAGAGAATAGACAGAAAGGTTTTGCCCACAACCAAGAGGTGGCTCCAAATTGGAGCAGTGTTCTAACCTGTTTTGTAATCCATCTCAAGGTAGTGAAAATTCAGTGCTACCCGTGTCCTCATGTGAAGCATGTTCAGTGAACATGACTCTATCTGTCCTCTAGTATCAAAATAAATAACAACTTGGAACTATTTTTCAAGAGAGGTATTTCTGGATGGAAATCCTGAACTCACTACACGTTTATTTTGTTGCAATAATTTAAAATTTTATTTCTGGTAAAAGTGTATATAAATCTTAGTGCAATTAACACCAACAAAATTGTTACATCTATTTGTATGGGAAGGGTTAGTAAGCTTCAATACTTTAAACAAAAATTTGACCAAAAATCTTCTAATAGTTGGCGATGTGCTGAGAACTTCAAAGTAAGTGTTTAAGAATTTTAAAGATGTAAAAGCAGTAGTATGGTTCATAAAATAAAAGCAAGAGTCGTGAATCAAGAGATTTCTAGACATGAACACTGTAATCATTGAAATTTAAACATTCAACAAGTAGACTATATAGTATATTGGGCACAGCCAAAGAGAAAATTGCTAAAATGGAAGATGAAATTGGAGAAATCTCCCAAAGCACAACATAAAGAGATAAGATATGGACATATAGAAGATAGCTATAGAAGTCCCAACATGCATGTAGGAATTGCTGCAGGAAGAGAATAATGGAAAAACTACATTCAATGAGATACTTACAGAGAATTATACAAAACTAAAGAAAGACATGAAACCTCAGGTTGAAAAGCCTGCTGAGTGCCAGACAGGACAAATTTATATTAAAAATCCATGCTGAGAGACCTTCAAGATGGCGGAGGACTAAGACGTGGAGATCACCTTCCTCCCCACAAACACAACAGAAATACATCTGCATGTGGAACAACGCCTACAGAACACCTACTGAATGTTGGCAGAAGACCTCAGACTTCCCAAAAGGCAAGAAACTCCCCACGTACCTGGGTAGGGCAAAAGAAAAAAGAAAAAACAGAGACAACAGAATAGGGACAGAACCTGCACCTCTGGGAGGGAGCTGTGAAGGAGGAAAACTTTCCACACTCTAGGAAGCCCCTTCACTGGCAGAGACGGCGGAGGGTGGGGTGGGGGCGGGGGGGAAGCTTTGGAACCACAGAAGAGAGCACAGCAACAGGGGTGCAGAGGGAAAAGCAGAGAGATTCACACACAGAGGATCGGTGCCGACCAGCACTCACCAGCCTGAGAAGCTTGTCTGCTCACCGCCGGGGTGGGTGGGGGCTGGGAGCTGAGGCTCCGGCTTCAGAGGTTGTATCCCAGGGAGAGGACTGGGGTTGGCTAAATGAACACAGCCTGAAGGGGGCTAGTGTGCCACAGCTAGCCAGGAAGGAGTCCAGGAAAAATTCTGGACCTGCCTAAGAGGCAAGAGACCATTGTTTCGGGGTGCGCAAGGAGAGGGGATTAAGAGCGCCGCCTAAACGAGCTCCAGAGATGGGCGCGAGCCGCGGCTATCAGCATGGACCCCAGAGACGGGCATGAGACGCTAAAGTTGCTGCTGCAGGCACCAAGAAGCCTGTGTGCAAGCACAGGACACTATCCACACCTCTCCTCCCGGGAGCCTGTGCAGCCTGCCACTGCCAGGGTCCTGTGATCCAGGGACAGCTTCCCCAGGAGAACACACGGCGCGCCTCAGGCTGGTGCAACATCACACCGGCCTCTGCCGCCACAGGCTCGCCCCGCATCCGTACCCCTCCCTCCACCCAGCCTGAGTGAGCCAGAGCCCCCGAATCAGCTGCTACTTTAACCCTGTCCTGTCTGAGCGAAGAACAGATGCCCTCAGGCGACCTACACACAGAGACGGGGCCAAGTCCAAAGCTGAACCCCAGTAGTTGTGCAAACAAAGAAGAGAAAGGGAAATCTCTCCCAGCAGCCTCAGGAGCAGTGGATTAAATCTCCACAATCAACTTTGTGTACCCTGCATCTCTAGAATACCTGAATAGACAACGAATCATCCAAAAATTGAGGCGGTGGACTTCGTGTGACTTTGTCTGTATAGCTATGCTTTTACCATTTGTCCTAGGGTTCTCTCTGTCTCTTATTTTTTCTTTTCTTTTTTTTTTTTTTTTAGTATAGTTTTTAGCGCTTGTTATCACTGGTGGATTTGTTTTTTGGTTTGGTTGCTCTCCTCTTTCTTTCTTTCTTTTTTTTAATTATTTTTAAAAAACAATTTTAATAATTATTTTTTACTTTTTATTTTAATAACTTTTTTATTTTATTTTATTTTATCTTCTTTCTTTCTTTCTTTTTTCTCCCTTTTATTCTGAGCTGTGTGTATGACAGGCTTGGGTGCTCCAGCCAGGCATCAGGGCTGTGCCTCTGAGGTGGGAGAGTCAAGTTCAGGACATTGGTCCACAAGAGACCTCCCAGCTCCATGTAATATCAAACAGCAAAAATCTCCCAGAGATCTCCATCTCAACGCCAAGACTCAGCTCCACTCAACGACCAGCAAGCTCCAGTGCTGGAACCCTATGCCAAACAACTAGCAAGACAGGAACACAACACCACCCATTAGCAGAGAGGCTGCCTAAAATCATAATAAGGCCACAGACAACCCAAAACACACTACCAGACGTACACCTGCCCACCAGAAAGACAAGATCCAGCCTTATCCACCAGAACACAGGTATTAGTCTCCTCCACCAGAAAGCCTACACAACCCACTGAACCAACCTTAGCCACTGAGGACAGATACCAAAAACAATGGGAACTATGAACCTGCAGTCTGCGAAAAGGAGACCCCAAACACAGTAAGTTAAGCAAAATGAGAAGACAGAGAAACACACACCAAATGAAGGAGCAAGGTAAAAACCCACCAGACCTAGCGAATGAAGAGAAAATAGGCAGTCTGCCTGAAAAAGAATTCAGAATAATGTTAGTAAAGATGATCCAAAATCTTGGAAATAGAATGGAGAAAATACAAGAAACGTTTAACAAGACCTAGAAGAACTAAAGAGCAAACAAACAGTGATGAACAACACAATAAATGAAATTAAAAATTCTCTAGAAGGGATCAATAGCAGAATAACTGAGGCAGAAGAACGGATAAGTGACCTGGAAGATAAAATAGTGGAAATAACTACTGCAGAGCAGAATAAAGAAAAAAAATGAAAAGAATTGAGGACAGTCTCAGAGACTTCTGGGACAACATTAAACACACCAACATTCGAATTATAGGGTTGCCAGAAGAAGAAGAGAAAAAGAAAGTGACTGAGAAAATATTTGAAGAGATTATAGTTGAAAACTTACCTAATATGGGAAAGGAAATAGTTAATCAAGTCCAAGAAGCACAGAGAGTCCCATACAGGATAAATCCAAGGAGAAACACGCCAAGACACATATTAATCAAACTATCAAAAATTAAATACAAAGAATAAATATTAAAAGCAGCAATGGATAAACAACAAATAACATACAAGGGAATCCCCATAAGGTTAACAGCTGATCTTTCAGCAGAAACTCTCCAAGCCAGAAGGGAATGGCAGGACATATTTAAAGTGATGAAGGGGAAAAACCTACAACCAAGATTACTCTACCCAGCAAGGATCTCATTCAGATTTGACAGAGAAATTAAAACCTTTACATACAAGCAAATCTAAGAGAATTCAGCACCACCAAACTAGCTCTACAACAAACGCTAAAGGAACTTCTCTAGGCAGGAAACACAAGAGAAGGAAAAGACCTACAATAACAAACCCAAAACAATTAAGAAAATGGTCGGGCTTCCCTGGTGGTGCAGTGGTTGACAATCTGCCTGCCAATGCAGGGGACACGGGTTCGAGCCCTGGTCTGGGAAGATCCCACATGCCGCGGAGCAACTGGGCCCGTGAGCCACAACTACTGAGCCTGCGCGTCTGGAGCCTGTGCTCCGCAACAAAGAGAGGCCGCGATAGTGAGAGGCCCGCGCACCGCGATGAAGAGTGGTCCCCGCTCGCCGCAACTAGAGAAAGCCCTCGCACAGAAACGAAGACCCAACACAGCCTAAATAAATAAATAAATAAATAATTTGAAAAAAAAAAGAAAATGGTCATAGGAACATACATATTGATAATTACCTTAAATGTAAATGGATTAAATGCTCCAACCAAAAGACATAGACTGGCTGAATGGATACAAAAACAAGACCCATATATATGCTGTCTACAAGAGACCCACTTCAGACCTAGGGACACATACACACTGAAAGTGAGGGGATGGAAAAAGATATTCCATGCAAATGGAAATCAAAAGAAAGCTGGAGTAGCAATTCTCATATCAGACAAAATAGACTTTAAAACAAAGACTATTACAAGAGACAAAGAAGGACACTACATAATGATCAAGGGATCAATCCAAGAAGAAGATATAACGATTGTAAATAGTTATGCACCCAACACAGGAGCACCTCAATACATAAGGCAAATACTAACAGCCATAAAAGGGGAAATAGACAGCAACACAATCATAGTAGGGGACTTTAACACCCCACTTTCACCAATGGACAGATCATCCAAAATGAAAATAAATAAGGACACACAAGCTTTAAATGATACATTAAACAAGATGGACTTAATTAATATTTATAGGACATTCCATCCAAAAACAACAGAATACACTTTCTTCTCAAGTGCTCATGGAACATTCTCCATGATAGATCATATCTTGGGTAACAAATCAAGCCTTGGTAAATTAAGAAAATTGAAATAGCATCAAGTATCTTTTCCGACCACAACACTATGAGACTAGATATCAATTACAGGAAAAAATCTGTAAAAAATACAAACACATGGAGGCTAAACAATACACTACTTAATAACCAAGAGATCACTGAAGAAATCAAAGAGGAAATCAAAAAATACCTATAAACAAATGACAATGAAAACATGATGACCCAAAACCTATGGGATGCAGCAAAAGCAGTTCTAAGAGGGAAGTTTATAGCAATACAATCCTACCTTAAGAAACAAGAAACATCTCAAATAAACAACCTAACCTTACACCTAAAGCAATTAAAGAAAGAAGAACAAAAAAACCCAAAGTTAGCAGACGGAAAGAAATCATAAAGATCAGATCAGAAATAAAAGAAACGATAGCAAAGATCAATAAAACTAAAAGATGGTTCTTTGAGAAGATAAAAAAAATTGATAAACCATTAGCCAGACTCATCAAGAAAAAAATGGAGAAGACTCAAATCAATAGAATTAGAAATGAAAAAGGAGAAGTAACAACGGACACTGCAGAAATACAAAGGATCATGAGAGATTACTACAAGCAACTCTATGCCAATAAAATGGACAACCTGGAAGAAATGGACGAATTCCTAGAAATGCACAACCTTCCGAGACTGAACCAGGAAGAAATAGAAAATATGAACAGACCAATCACAAGCACTGAAATTGAAACTGTGATTAAAAATCTTCCAACAAAGAAAAGCCCAGGACCAGATGGTTTCACAGGCGAATTCTATCAAACATTTAGAGAAGAGCTAACACTTATCCTTCTCAAAGTCTTCCAAAATATAGCAGAGGGAGGAACACTCCCAAACTCATTCTACGAGGCCACCATCACCCTGATACCAAAACCAGACAAAGATGTCACAAAGAAAGAAAACTACAGGCCAATATCACTGATGAACATAGATGCAAAAATCCTCAACAAAATACTAGCAAACAGAATCCAACAGCACATTAAAAGGATCATACAGCATGATCAAGTGGGGTTTCTCCCAGAAATGCAAGGAATCTTCAATATACGCAAATCAATCAATGTGATAAACCATATTAACAAACTGAAGGAGAAAAACCATATGCTCATCTCAATATATGCAAAGAAAGCTTTCGACAAAATTCAACACCCATTTATGATAAAAACCCTCCAGAAAGTAGGCAAAGAGGGAACTTTCCTCAACATAATAAAGGCCATATATGACAAACCCACAGCCAACATTGTCCTCAATGGTGAAAAACTGAAACCATTTCCACTAAGATCAGGAACAAGACAAGGTTGCCCACTCTCACCACTATTATTCAACATAGTTTTGGAAGTTTTAGCCCAGGCAATCAGAGAAGAAAAAGAAATAAAAGGAATCCAAATTGGAAAAGAAGAAGTAAAGCTGTCACTGTTTGCAGATGACATGACACTATACATAGAGAATCCTAAAGATGTTACCAGAAAACTACTAGAGCTAATCAATGAATCTGGTAAAGTAGCAGGATACAAAATTAATGCACAGAAATCTCTTGCATGCCTATACACTAATGATGAAAAATCTGAAAGTGAAATTAAGAAAACACTCCCATTTACCATTGGAACAAAAAGAATAAAATGTCTAGGAATAAACCTACCTAGGGAAACAAAAGACCTGTATGCAGAAGATTATGACACTGATGAAAGAAATTAAAGATGATACAAATAGATGGAGAGATATACCATGTTCTTGGATTGGAAGAATCAACATTGTGAAAATGACTCTACTACCCAAAGCAACCTACAGATTCAATGCAATCCCTAGCAAACTACCACTGGCATTTTTCACAGAACTAGAACAAAAAATTTCACAATTTGTATGGAAACACAAAAGACCTGGAATAGCCAAAGCAATCTTGAGAAAGAAAAACGGAGCTGGAGGAATCACGCTCCCTGACTTCAGACTATACTACAAAGCTACAGTAATCAAGACAGTATGGTACTGGCACAAAAACAGAAATATAGATCAATCGAACAGGATAGAAAGCCCAGAGATAAACCCACGCACATATGGTCACCTTATCTTTGATAAAGGAGGCAAGAATATACAGTGGAGAAAAGACAGTCTCTTCAATAAGTGGTGCTGGGAAAACTGGACAGGTACATGTAAAAGTATAAAATTAGAACACTCTCTAACACCACACACAAAAATAAACTCAAAATGGATTAAAGACCTAAATGTAAGGCCAGACACTATCAAACTCTTAGAGGAAAACATAGGCAGAACACTCTATGACATAAATCACAGCAAGATCCTTTTTGACCCAGCTCCTAGAGAAATGGAAATAAAAACAAAAATAAACAAATGGGACCTAATGAAACTTAAAAGCTTTTGCACAGCAAAGGAAACCATAAACAAGACCAAAAGACAACCCTCAGAATGGGAGAAAATATGTGCAAATGAAGGAACTGACAAAGGATTAATCTACAAAATTTACAAGCAGCTCATGCAGCTCAATATCAAAAAAACAAACAACGCAATTCAAAAATGGGCAGAAGACCTAAATAGACATTTCTCCAAAGAAGATATACAGATTGCCAACAAACATATGAAAGAATGCTCAACATCATTAATCATTAGAGAAATGCAAATCAAAACTGCAATGAGATATCATCTCACACCGGTCAGAACGGCCATCATCAAAAAATCTACAAACAATAAATGCTGGAGAGGGTGTGGAGAAAAGGGAACCCTCTTGCACTGTTGGTGGGAATGTAAA
The DNA here is from genome assembly GCF_965194825.1 of Balaenoptera physalus. Classification (NCBI taxonomy): domain Eukaryota; kingdom Metazoa; phylum Chordata; class Mammalia; order Artiodactyla; family Balaenopteridae; genus Balaenoptera; species Balaenoptera physalus. Next base: position 72,925,259 of record NC_138890.1, on the reverse strand, counting down.
TTGATACAGCCACTATGGAGAACAGTATGGAGGTTCCTTAAAAAACTAAAAATAGAACTACCATACGACCCAGCAATCTCACTACTGGGCCTATACCCTAAGAAAACCATAATTCAAAAAGAGTCATGTACCAAAATGTTCACTGCAGCTTTATTTACAATAGCCAGGACATGGAAGCAACCTAAGTGTCCATCAACAGATGAATGGATAAAGAAAATCTGGCACATATATACAATGAACTATTACGCAGCCATAAAAAGAAACGAAATTGAGTTATTTGTAGTGAGGTGGATGGACCTAGAGTCTGTCATACAGAGTGAAGTAAGTCAGAAAGAGAAAAACAAATACCGTATGCTAACACATATACATGGAATCTAAGAAGAAAAAAAAAAAGGTTATGAAGAACCTAGGGGCAAGATGGGAATAAAGACACAGACGTATTAGAGAATGGACTTGAGGATATGGGGAGGGGGAAGGGTAAGTTGTGACAAAGTGAGACAGTGGCATGGACATATATACACTACCAAACGTAAAATAGATAGCTAGTGGGAAGCAGCCGCATAGCAGAGGGAGATCAGCTCGGTACTTTGTGATCATCTAGAGGGGTGGCATTGGGAGGGTGGGAGGGAGGGAGACGCAAGAGGGAAGAGATATGGGGACATACATATATGTATAACTGATTCACTTTGTTATAAAAGCAGAAACTAACACACCATTGTAAAGCAATTATACTCTAATAAAGATGTTAAAGAAAAAAAAAAACATCAGATTCAGAAGAGCTCAAAAAACTGGCAATCTACAGACCTTCAGTGGACAGTGCTACTATTGACAAGAAGAAACTTAGAATTAGAAGTGGGAAATAAGTAACATGAACAAAGAAACTGATAAAACATTTTGGCAAATTTAAATGTGTTGATTTTAAGAATAACAACAGCAACAATATTGTGTGATTTTTTGAATGCTAGAACTTAAATTCTTTACAAGAATCATATAGCATTGCCATCCAGTGGCCTATAGCGGGCAGCTAAAGCTTTTCATTTTGCTCCGAAGGGGCTGGAGATATTTATTAATTTTAGAGTTTGTTTTAAAAAAATTAGTATTCAAATTTAAAATAAAAATAATTTTTAAAAAAGGAAAAAGTCATGCTGAAAAAAAAGGAATATTCCCACATGTAAGTCAGAATAAAAGAACTTTCAAATATATATAGACAATCCACCTTAAGTGATTTCTACATGTCCTGAGCATACTATCCAGTTATGAGTAATTTCACAGTCATGATTGAAAAGTAGTTCTGAATAAAGTAAAATATTACATTTAGTCCACATACCAAACCTCTTATTTTGAATAGTTGAAAATATTTTACACAATTTTTTGATAAAATATAATTTGTCAACATCCATATTAAAGAATATCAAGGTACCCTAGGCCGGCAGTCCCCAACCCTTTTGGCACCAGGGACTGGTTTCGTGGAAGACAGTTCTTCCATGGACGGGGGCATGGGGGTGGATGGTTCAGGCGGTAATTCGAGCAATGGTTCAGGCAGTAATGCAAGCGATGGGGAGGGATGGGGAGCGGCAGATGAAGCTACTCTCTCTTGCCTGCCGCTCACCTGCTGCTGTGATTCCTGGTTCCTTGGGGACCCCTGCCCTAGGCACCAAGTGTACCTCTGCTATCAATATGTTCCACTTAATTTCTTTTGATTGTTGTGATCCACTTAAATATCCCTACTAAGATGCATGAAAAGTACAGTTCTCCACTTTCAATCGTTAACTGAAATGATTCTCTTGATTAGTATCATGAGTCAAGATTGACTTTTGGTACACCCCCCTTTCAAAAACATGTATAATGAATTTCCTTTTAGAACATACATATAATGAATTTGTGTATCAGTTTACAACCACAGAAAAGAAGAAAAAAACTTACCTGATACAGTCCAAACTTTCTCAAATAGCAATACCAAGGCTCAATTAGCATTCCAGACTGACCAACTTAAAATGTTAAACCACTGTTTAATCTACCTTGACCAGTGTCCTCATATTCTAGCCTTCTTACTAAACTTACTTTTACTAAGCTTACTAAAGTTCTTAATTTCAAGGTCAGACTACCTGATGATGAAATGCAGAAAATAATTACTATTCCCACATATGCACCATCATACATAAGAAGAATTCAAAGCTCTTTCAAGCCATGAATATTACCATTCTTCCCTGGGATGAATTTTCCCATTTTATAAAATAGATTTGACTGTAAGAGAAATAAAATGGATTTCCACTTCCTACATCACAGGTGCGGTAGCAGTAAGACAAATAGCAAAAGGAAGCTCAAGGCTTTTGCACATTAAGTGTCTTGATATGTTGGACACCATAATAGTACACAGAGATTTCAATGTCTTGTAGAATACACAGGACATATTTTAATTTAAACTAATTTTTTTCAAAAAACAGAAAAATGAAGAGCCCTTCCAATTTCTTGTATAAAGCAATGTTAACAGAAGAGCTCAGCAATTTTCTACCTTGAAGAGAAAGGTTGTACTTACATTTCTTACTTTTGAAAAAGCTCTTCCACCTGTATTGTATCTGTACTTCAGTCTAATTGAAAATGAAAAATCTCCAGGTCGGAGAAACCCAGTGACATTCAGAGCCTAAGGCTTGACTCACAAAGTAATTCTACCAGTAATATTTTTATGGTTGCAGAAAGTGGAAAAACACAGATATTTTGGCTTGTAGTATTAAATTTAATTCATAAAGTTTAGTAGCAATACTTCTGAGGACAGAGAAAAGTCAGCTTTCAATGTAACTAGTCCAGGAAAAAAAAAAAAGAAACACTGCTGTTGCAGAAATTGCTTACTCCAAATTTCAAATATAGGCTTCAGGGTTCTGAAACAGGGAAAGATATAAATGGTTTATTATATATCTCAGATTGCAAAAGTATCAAAAAGATTTCCTAGGATGAATATAGCTACCTAATATCGTAGAACAAAATAACAGAACAAAGAACAAAAGGTATTGTTTTATTTTTATTAGTTCTCCTATCATTCATAATAAATTAATAGGATTCAATTTTTTCTAGTTTTCTGAATAGATATTATGAGGACCATAAAAACATCTAAGAAACTAGCCTACTTTCCCCCAAAATTATATATTTTTAAGAAAATTTTAAAAAGGGAAGGAAAAGCATTGGTTTGTAAGTATATGCACATTTATATCACTTGAGGGACTTCCCAAGCGTAAAAGAAACCACCTACAAAGATCAAACCACATTCTTTCATTGTTTTCATTGGTCATATGTCAGGGTACTGACCCATTTGAGACTGTTATGCTCATTGAGTGAGTATAGAAATGAAGATTTCTCCCAAAGAAAATAGTAAAGGCACCATCTTGTTCATTTTAGCATTTTATCCATATTAGGGAAAAAAGTTGGAAATAACCTCAAATGTCCAAGTAGGGACTTAAAGAGAGCTTGCTGTACACAATAATGTACCGCACTTGTAATAAAATAACACATTTTACAGATACATTAAGAGAGGAAAATAATTACATTTATAATTTAAATATAATTCCGCAATTCTTAATTTTTAAAGTAGTATAATTTTTCATGATTTACCTAATTCCAAATCCTATTTCACCTGGAAAAGAAAGAAAAAAAGGGAGGAAGGAAGGAAGGAAGAAAGAAAGGCTCTTTTTCTTTTATTTAGCTCAAATATTGTTCTACATTTTCAGAAGCCCAGCAAATATTCTACTTTATTCATGGTGTCAAGTTTTCAGTCAATGGAAATACTATTTTTCATTTATCATCTGATAAAGGAGATATTTCCATTAAAAAATGCTAGACCAGAAAATGTGTTAGGGCAATTTATTAAACATTTAGAAGGGAAAAGAAAATTGTAAGCTAGACATGTACCTCACTATTTACTCCAAGTTAATTCTGAATGGATCACACATTGAAATACTTTAAAAAATATATAGAAGTACCAGACAAATCCAGGGATTTAATACAGTACTGGAATGGAGAAGGCCTTTCCAAACATGTCACAGCTACAGAAGCCATAAATAAAAGAATAAATAAGTTTGGGGGCTTCCCTGGTGGCACAGTGATTGAGAATCTGCCTGCCAATGCAGGGGACACGGGTTCGAGCCCTGGTCTGGGAAGATCCCACATGCCACGGAGCAACTGGGCCCGTGAGCCAAAATTACTGAGCCTGCGTGTCTGGAGCCTGTGCTCCGCAACAAGAGAGGCCATGACAGTGAGAGGCCCACGCATCGCGATGAAGAGTGGCCCCCACTTGCCACAACTAGAGAAAGCCCTCGCACAGAAACGAAGACCCAGCACAGCCATAAATAAAAATAAATCAATAAATCAATAAATTAAAAAAAAAATAAGTTTGGTCACCTATTTGGTAAAAATAAGTTTATACAGAAAACTAGTTAGCACACACTTAGTAATACACACTTAGTTTAAAGAAAACTTGAAAAAATGACTTGTAGCACTATAATAAAAAAGTAAATTTTCTGACAACAAAGAGCACTTACAAATCAACAATAAAAAGGATAAGAACCAGAAGGATAAATGGGCAAAACATATGATCTACAAATGAGCAAATAATTATATAAATATTCAACTTACCAATTAAAGAGATGAAAATTAAAACAAATATCTATCAATTGGGCAAAAATTAAAAATACTTCATTCCCAGGTGTTAGCGATGTTGTGCACAAAAGGAGGCATAAATTTACCTTTGGGGGAGAAAATGTGTCAAAGTATATCAAAATGCTTAGGATATAAACCCCTTGACTCAATAATTCTATATCCAGAAATTTATCCCACAAATATATTCATACAAGAGTGCCAATATGTAAATACACACAAACACACACACACATTTCTTTACAGCAATATTCATAACAATAAAAAATAAGAAGTATATTAGGTTATCTATTGCTACACAGCAAAATACCTAAAAAGTTAGCTGGTTAAACCTAGAGTACACATTTATTATCTCACATGGCTTCTGTGGGTCAGGAATTTGAGGAAACTTCAACAGGATGGTTCAGCTCAAGCTCTTTTTCATTAGGCTGTGGTTAAGTTATATGGGGCTGCAGTTATCTGAGGGCTTCACTAGAGCTGAAGGATCCACATCCCAGATGGCTCCCTCACTTGTCAGGCACGTTGGTGCTGGATTTTGATGAGAGATTCACTTCCTCTCCAGGGCTGACTGTGTGTCCTTGCAACATGGTAGCTGATGTCCTGCACAGAAAGTAATCTGAGAGGGGTGAAGCCACAGTGTCTTGTATGACATAGTCTCAGAAGCCACACACTGCCATTTCCACCTTAGTCTGTTCTTTGGAGGTGAATCGCCAAGTCTGGCCCACATTCAAGGGGACCTAAATTAAGCTTCACCTTTCGAAAAAACGAATGTCAAAATAAAAAGAATTTGCATACGTATTTTAAAATCATTACAGGAAAAAAAGTTAAACATCTATTAATGAAAGGCTGGTTCAATGAACTGTGACTATTACCCCCAAATTTTTTTTGTAGCACACCCCTTCAGTGAAAAAAAAAAATTTTTTTAATACACACTTCTAATATAAAAATATGAATTACAGTTGGCACTTGAACAACATGGGTTTGAAGTACACAGGTCCACTTATATGCAAATTTTTTTCAATAAATATATTGGAAAATTTGGGGAGATTTGCAACAATTTGAAAAAACTCACAAACCATGTAGTCTAGAAATATTGAAAAAGTTAACAAAAAGGTATGTCATGAACGCATAAAATATATGTAGATAGTAGTCTATCCTCAAATAAGGTGTGATATTTAATATAAATTAATAGTGTTAGTTTTCTTACTGTTTTATAACTTTGCTTTCAAAGAATTACATTATCATGCAGTATGCCTCTCTCTCTCATAATTGGAGAAATTGTGTATCACCCTATCATCACAGATAAGTGGGTTTTTTTAATGTAACAATGTTTCCAATCCTGTATTAAGAATATTACTGTTGGAGCTCCCTGGTGGCGCAGTGGTTAAGAATCCGCCTGCCAATGCAGGGGACATGGGTTCGATCCCTGGTCGGGGAAGATCCCACATGCCATGGAGCAAATAAGGCCCGTGCCACAACTAAGCTCAGTGCCACAACTACTGAGCCTGCACTGTAGAGCCCATGAGCCACAACTACTGAGCCTGCGTGCCACAATACTGAAACCCACACGCCTAGAGCCCATGCTCCACAACAAGAGAAGCCACCCCAATGAGAAGCCCGCCCACCACAACGAAGAGTAGCCCCTGCTCAACGCAACTAGAGAAAGCCCATGTGCAGCAACAAAGACCCAATGCAGCCAAAAATAAATAAATTTTTTTTAAAAGCATATTAATGTAATACTGTATGCCGTAACAACTGTCTAACAAGTCATTCATTAGTGTATAGGCTAGGCCACCATGAAGCAATTCTATCACACTGGGCTACCATAAAACAATCACATTGCTGCTTCTTCATTATCAATGTACAAATCATTATACCTGTAAGTAAATATGAATTTCTTTTTCATATTACCTTTTCATTTTTGATGCCTAGTGTTAGTAATACACATAACATCCACAGTGTTTTGTATCATATAAGACAATACTGACGTAGGTACTGATAGACGATTCATCTTGTAAACAGATGACATAAACTTATGTTATCGATAAACACAGTACAGTACTCTAAATGTATTTTCTCTTCCTTACAATTTTCTTAATAACATTTTCTTTTCTCTAGCTTACTTTATTTTAAGAATACAGTATATAATACATACAAAATATGTGTTTATTTTTTATGGTATTGGTAAGGCTTCTGGTCATCAGTAGGCTATTCGTAGTAAAGTTTGGGGGGAATCAAAAGTTATACATGGATTTTTGACTGTGCAGGGGTTTGGCATCCCTAACCTTCACATTATTCAAGGGTCAACTGTATATTTTCCAATTATATACATAAACGCTTGACTAATATAGTGTTGTGTTTTTTTTGGCAGCACCGTGTGGCACGAGGGATCTCAGTTCCCTGACCAGGGATTGAATGCACGACCCCTGCAGTGGAAGCACGGAGTCTTAACCACTGGACCACCAGGGAAGTCCCTACACTTGGTTAATACAGTATGTGCATTACAAACTATACACCAAAAATTTGTATTTTTTTATTTACTTGTTTTTCTTCCATATATATTTTTATACAATTTTTAAAGGTTACACTCCACTTTTGGTTATTACAAAATATTGGCTCTGTTCCCCATGTAGTACAACAGTTTGTACCTCCCACTGCCCACCACCGTATTGCCCCTCCCCTCTTCCCACTGAAACCACTAGTTCGTTCTCTATATCTGTGAGTCTTCTTCTCTTTAGTTGTATTCACTAGTTTGTTGTATTTTTTAGATTCCACATATAAGTGATATCATACAGTATTTGTATGTCTCTGTCTGACTTATTTCACTAAGCATAATACCCTCCAGGTCCATCCATGTTGCTGCAAACGGCAAAATTTCATTCTTTTTTATGGCCATGTAATATTCCTCCACATCTTCTTTATCCATTTGTCTGTTGATGGACGCTTAGGATGCTTCTGTGTCTTGGCCATGTAAATAATGCTGCTATGAACATTGGGGGTGCATCTTTTCAAACTAGTGTTCTTGTTTTCTTCAGATATATACCCCAAAGTGGAATTGCTGGATCATACAGTAGTTTTATTTTTGGTTTTTTGAGGAACCTCCATACTGCTTTCTACAGTGGCTGCACCAACTTATATTCTACCAACAGAGTACAAGTGTTCTCTTGTCTCCACATCCTCTCCAACATATGCTATTTGTGTTCTTTCTGACGATAGCCATTCTGAAAGGTGTGAGGTGATATCTCATTGTGGTTTTGATTTGCACTTCTCTGATGATTAGTGATGTTGAGCATCTTTTCATATGCCTGTTGGCCATCTGCATTTCCCTTTGGAAGAATGTCTATTCAGTTCTTCTGCCCATTTTTTTTTAATAAATTTATTTTTTTTTTTTTAATTTTTTGGCTGCACTGGGTCTTCATTGCTGCATGCGGGCTTTTCTCTAGTTGCATCGAGCGGGGGCTACTCTTCGTTGCAGTGTGTGGGCTTCTCACTGCAGTGGCTCCTCTTGTTGCGGAGCATGGGCTCTAGGCGGGCGGGCTTCAGTAGTTATGCCATGCAGGCTCAGGAGTTGTAGCTCACAGGCTCTAGAGCGCAGACTCAGTAGTTGTGGTGCATGGGCTTAGTTGCTCCATGGCATGTGGAATCTTCCTGGACCAGGGCTCGAACCTGTGTCCCCTGCATTGGCAGGCGGATTCTCAACCTCTGCGCCACCAGGGAAGTCCTCTGCCCATTTTTTAATTGGAACGTTTGCTTGTTTGATGCTGAGTTATATGAGCTGTTCATGTATGTTGGATATTAATGCCTTATCGGTCGTATCATTTGCAAATACTTTTTGTAAACAGATATAACCCTTGTGGAGGGCCATTTGGCAAAATCTACCAAAAATTTAAACGCACATACCCTTCAACTCAGTAATTCCACTTCTAGAAACTTATCCTACAGATATATGCAGATAACATACATCCAAGGTTATCTGTTGCAATATAACTAAAAATAGCAAAAGATTGGTATTAACTTAAATGTGCATTAACAGGTGTCAAGTAAAATAAATTATGGTAAATCCATTCTACATGATACAGCTATTGAAGTGAATAAGAACCTCTTTACATATATGTATATAAGCTCAAAGACATATTAAGTGAAAAAAATAAAAGCAAGGGCAGAACACTGTGTACAGTATGCTACCATTTGGATAAAGAAAGAGGGAAGATATATATTCACATTTGTTTAAGCATACATAAAATTACTGGAAAGAGCTATATGAAAATAATTGCCAGTGGGGAGCAAAACTGGATGGCCGACATAGCACAGGGAGATCAGCTCGGTGCTTTGTGACCACCTAGAGGGGTGGGATAGGGAGGGTGGGAGGGAGACGCAAGAGGGAGGAGATATGGGGATATATGTATAGCTGATTCACTTTGTTGTAAAGCAGAAACTAACACACCACTGTAAAGCAATTACACTCCAATAAAGATGTTAAAAAAAAAAAAACTGGATGGCTGGTGGATAGAGGGGGAGGCAGACTTTTCACTCTCTATACTTTTATACCTTTGGATCTTTGATCCATGTTAACGTATTATTCATTAAAATAAAATAAGATAGTAAAGAATGATATTGGCTAACAATAGTCACTTGCCTTGTGCTTGACACTCTACTGTTCTACATATTATTTTATTTAATTCACGCATTTTTTTAAATGTTCAATCTCACTCATGATAAAAGAAATGTAAGTCAAAACCACATAAAGATAACACTTTTCACTTATCAGATAGGCAAATACCCTAGAGTTTGATAACACACTGTCTTGGCAGGGGGAAATGTCACTTTCAGAAGAGGTCACTGAGACCCAGGAAGGCTAAGACCTCTCTGTAGTCAGGGGTGGGGCTGGAGTATTATCCCAGAAGGTCTGGGCCAGATGCCATGCAACCTCTCACCACTAAAGGGTGATCATATCAACATTTTTGTTAGAAGACACAGTTGTGATTATTCACTCTTCATAACAGTCAATAATTATCAACATAGATTGATGTTTTCAGTGATATTACTTAAGAGACTTAATAGATGATATTCAAAAGGAGTCACCAGAAATGCACTGGACCAGCCGTCAGGAGATGCTGTTTGCAGCCTGACTCGGCCATCACTTTAAATTCTCTTGGCCTTCATTTCTACCTATAGAAGGTGAACAAGGAAATATCTAAGTTTCCTTTCAAAATCCAAACCCATTATGTGACCCAAGTCAACTGGATTATCACAAGTCCTCCAGCATTTGGGGGTCACCCCTTTCTGCAAAACCAAGTCAGATGGTTTACGTGCCTGCCCCAAGTCATAACATGGTCTAGCCTCCTCAACTCTTTCCCTTTCCAAAAGTTGTACTTCTAATGTATTTAAGACCACAAGATTCATTTCGCACCCACCCACATGGAAGCCTGCTTCTCTGCTGTGGCCATACACCTAACAAGTTGCAGTCAGCTTCTGTCCCTTAGTGACGGTCACTGCTAGGAGCTCAGGAACTGACACCTCTTCCTGGATCCCACCCCAGCACCACTAACACAATAACAGACATTTTTAGGCATTACCAAAAGAATATAAAACAAGCAGAAACAGCTACAAATCAATAAAGAGGGGATGCCCTACTTCTATACAGTATTCAAATCACTTTGCTGCATGAGTGGCTGGGGCCAATGCCTCTTCCTAATAAGGAAACAGGAAAATCCTACTGGTTTCCCCCTTTCCGAGCCCACCGCTAACAATAAAAGTCTTGTTATGAAAGGTACAGTAATTTGTAATTATAAGAGGGAGGTTTAAGGCAGAGAAGTTTGGTTTTAGTCTAAGGGGGTGTTTTTCTCTAAGCTACAAATAGTGGAATGCCCAAGGAGGTGACTACGGGCAAGGGTTCATGAGCTTCCTTATATTTACTCCCCCATCCCCTGAAGGTCATAAACTCAATAAAGAAGGAGAAAGCACAGAAAACAGCTCCCCTGTTTCCCCTAATTAAAACATCATCTCTGTAATAGGTGAAAGCAAAGCTTTCAAGTTTCCATGTGATTTAAAATCCCTTTTATCAACAGTGTGACAGAGAGCAAGAAAATTTACACACCCTTGGGGCAAGACAGTGAAAATATATTACTATCCTGTGCAGGTAGATGTAAATTGCCACTGGTGATTTTTTTTACATACAGATGTAGAAATAAATGCACAGGCCAAACCTGTTACTAATATTACAGGGCATATTGGATATCTTTTCCAAAATTGAAACAGTCTCAAGTCCTGTGTTAACAACGGTAGGAACAATTTCATTACATCAGCAGCAATTTATAGTTAGTCTCTCAAAACTATTTAAAATGACCACAAGGAGAAGTTGAAAAGCAAAAGAGTTGCCTACATGGCATCTTTCAGATCTTCAATGATATTAGGGGTCTCTCCAATTACCTCCAGTACTCTATATTATTTTGCATGTACTCTCCAGATAACTGCCTAAATAATGGTAAGCAGTGTAAGTTCTAGTACTGCCACTCACAACTGTTTTAAATTACTTGGGTCCATTCTGACACAGTAGCTGCCATTCTCCATGACTTGAACAGGTGAAAAGATAATTATGTCAGGAAAACTAATGGCTCTGTTTTTCTCACTTGGGGGATTAAAAGTACCTATTTTCCTGGGCTCATCACCTTACCCTCCAACCTGCCAATAAAAATATTCTATATTTCCTTCAGAATTTGTCAGGCTTTCCTGGCCTTTCCAGGTGCTTCTAAACCTTTGTTTAGTAATTTTCCAAAGGAGAACATGCTATATTGTCCCATGACCAATGGATTCAAACATGGGTATGAGGTCCAGTGTTCTAGAAAAGATGGGCAAGGGCCAGATCACCTGGAGTCAAGCCTGGGGTTAAGGCACTCCACTTCCCCCACCTCAGGGCCCTGGCAAGACAGCTGTCATCTCGAAGCCACCGCTTCATCAGTGACAGGAAGCATTCGGCCTCTTGTCACTTGGGGTCCAACACACAGTGACTGAGCCACCTCTCTGATGCAGACTGTGCAGCTGAGGCAATCAGAATGCTTTTAGCACAGCAAGAGGTAGAATGGTGTCCGGGTTAGAAGCTCAGCTGCCTGCCAGCTGTGTAATCTTGATGGAGTCACCATTTTCTCAATTAAAGTGGGGATAATACTTAAATCATGAATTCTTTTTGAGCACTAAATAAGTTTGTACATATAAAGTGCTTGGAACAGTGCCTGGCACAAACTACCTACCTAATAAATGCATTAAGTACAATGAGCTATCATTAAATTAATTTTGGTTCTTAAAATCCAGCCGCCATTCCATGGGACCAGCTTTCCAACTCACATTGACATTCTAAGGGGCCAATGTCCTGAAGTCTCTTGGATTAGACGCTATTAGATCCCATCTTGCGGATCTCATTTAAACAGGCAGCAGGTATGTAGGTTCAGGGAGTGTAATTATCCACCGTAATAAACTAGGTATGCTACAACAGCCATGGATCTCCTCCTCAGTAACTTCTCTAATTCCATCTGAAATGGTTTTCTAAGAATGGGGAAATTTAACCATTCCTTTAACTCTCTCTTTACTCCTTATCCAGATCAGCGGTTTGAATGGATGGGGTAGCTCATGATGTAAATGATGCAAATAGATGATCTCCTTCAATGAACTCTGATCTTCACTTCCAGAGCCTGACTGGGCAGCAGAGTCAAATCCCCTTCTTAATAAATATTAAAAGGGGTGTAGGTCTGATCATTCCCTGTCACCCACTATAGAAGATGGGGCCACTTCAGTGCCAATTGCCCTCAGCTTTGGGCTTTTAAACCAAAATTATAAGATAGTAGGAAATATCTCATTTGACATCCTGTTTTGCCCTGGTGACTTCTTTTTTTTCATTTTTAATGACATTTATTGTTTTATTTCTAACTTTACAAACAATACCTGTTCAACACAGACAACTAGAAATACATAAAAGCATAAAGTAAAAAATAACATCACCCATAATCCCCACCCTCTAGAGGTAACCATCATTAGCATTTTGATGCACTTCCTCCCAATGTCTACATTTTTTTTTAAATTTTTATTTATTATTTATTTATTATTTTTATTTTTGGCTGTGTTGGGTCTTCGTTTCTGTGCGAGGGCTTTCTCCAGTTGCGGCGAGCGGGGGCCACTCTTCATCACGGTGCGCGGGCCTCTCACTGTCGTGGCCTCTCTTGTTGCGGAGCACAGGCTCCAGACGCGCAGGCTCAGTAGTTGTGGCTCACGGGCCTAGTTGCTCCGCGGCATGTGGGATCTTCCCAGACCAGGGCTCGAACCCGTGTCCCCTGCATTGGCAGGCAGATTCTCAACCACTGCGCCACAAGGGAAGCCCTACATATTTTTAAATTGAAGTATACTTAACCTACAATACTGTTAGTTACAGGCACACAACATAGTGATTTGATATTTCTAAACATTACAGAGTGATCACCATGATATGTCTAGTCCTACTGACTTCTTTACCTTCCAATGCATTTGGAAATTCCAGGTCACCAGCAAAATGTCAGTAAAACTATACACAATGAAAGAAGGAACCCTGGAAAGTCCCTTTTGGGGTCAGCCAGCAGGGGAAATAGCATAGCATTGAGCGTTAAGAACGGCCACTGATCAAATTTAACCAAAGGCAAGTTGTCTTAACTCAGAACATCCCAGAAAGAGTAAATGAGAAATAAAATTGACTTGATTCATTGTGGCAGCCAACAGATAGATTTTGGTTTATTTTCCTCCTGTCCTACAGGATAATCTTTTTTTAAGGCAAAGAAAAAAATATAGATGAAAGGAGCAAGGTAAATCCCAGGTCAATTTTTAAATAAATTCCCTACTTTGTCCAAAAGGAGTGCTGAGTTCACAATGGCATAAGAAAACTAGAATAGATACTGGACAGTTGAAAATGTAATCAATTAGCAACGCCCTTGAAGGCCACAGCATACTGAGTAACTAACTCCCAGCAGGACTTTGTGACAAGCAAGTTCAGTCAGGAAGCAAACATCCCCTCATCCTCTCCTCCCATGGGGACAGACCAAGGAGACATGATGAATTGGCTCTTGACTTGTGACAGGTTTTTTTCTTATTCTGTTATACACGAGGTAATAAGGTAGTGATCAAGGCTGCCTCCAGCCTTTGGGTTTAAAATATACCCAAGGTGGGACTTCCCTGGTGGCGCAGTGGTTAAGAATCCGCCTGCCAACGCAGGGGACATGAGTTCGAGCCCTGGTCTGGGAAGATCCCACATGCCGAGGAGCAAGTAAGCCCGTGAGCCACAACTACTGAACCCGTGCACCTAGAGCCCGTGCTCTGCAACAAGAGAAGCCACCACAATGAGAAGCCCGTGCACCGCAACGATGCTCACCGCAACTAGAGAAAGCCCGCGTGCAGCAACAAAGACACAATACAGCCAAAAATAAATTTAAAAAATAAATAAAAATAAAATAAAATATATCTATACCCAAGCTCACACAATACATTAAGAAGTTGATTATTTGCCATTAGTTTAGAAAACACAATGTCATATGCCTTGGATTTGGGGCTTATACATTTATCATTTCCTACACAAGATATACTGACAACTCTCACTTCTGATAATTTAAAAAAATTATGAACGTCTTCTATGTGTAGCACAACGATCAATTTTAACTTACAAAACACAATTTGCTGCCCACACATTACCATTTTATCTGGCCATTTAACTACAGATAATGATCCTTTATGAATCAAGCCCACAACCTGGAGATTTTCTATCACATGTTCCTTTGGACCCTTGCAAAAACAATATAGAACGCCTGCGGTGTAAAATTAGGCCAAAACTTAATTATCTTGTAGCCTGTTTCCTGAGTTTAATTAACTTTTCTGAGTGGTTTCTACTGCAGTGAGGACTAGGCCCATTTTGTATTATTTAGTATCATAATTTCTCTTCTCTCTCCGTTCCAAGGACACCACAAGCTCCCTCCAGTCCTAATTGCCATGGCAAATGCAGATATGAGAACTGCAAAACAGCTATAACCAAAATGAACAATGTGCTGCTGTGCATACTAACATAGGGACGGAAATCTATGTGTGTGTTATCTCTAATCCCTTCTAGCCTCTAAATGAACTGACTTTAAATATTTAATTATCTTGTTAAGTAAACTCAGATTATGGATTCAAATCCTCGTCATCACGGATCTTCAGGCTGTTTCAGAAGGAGAATAAATTGAGGCCAGGCCAACAGCATTTTATAAACTAGAATATGATGCACGTTTATAGTTTAATCTGTCCTCCTTCTCCATGCCTGTGAATACTGCTTCTCTGGACCTTGAGAGGGCTGGACGTGGCAAGACATTCTGCATCTGGAAAGCATCTGAACCACGCCCCACGAGTAGTGGAGCGAATGTGGCCTTTGGAGCCCAACAGATTAAAATCAATCCAGGTTGTTTCATTATCCGCTCTGTAGCCACTGGCAAGTTACTAAGTCTCCCAGCCTAGACTGTCCTGCTGTTAAATGCAGGTAAAGGTAGGTAAATGCCTCGTTGGGGGGTTTGACGATTAAATGAGATAACCAATGAGCTACCTCACCTTCCCCTTCCCGCGTATAAAGCGTTTTAGGGAAGAAAACCGTTTCCCTCCAGGGAGAGTTGTCAGCTGACTTTTAACACGTCAATATGCTTTGTGAATGCCTGAGAGCAGATATGAACAGGAAGTCGGACTTGAAGGAGGATAGGGCCTCTGTTGAGACAGGTAAGAACAAAAAGACTAGAGGAAAGTTTGCAAAGACCTAAACATTGTTTGTAACAAAAAATAAACAAACGGAAAATCAGTAGAGGGAGAGAGGAAGAAAAAAAAGAACATAAAACAACCAGAATATTCTGATGTAAAGTGCAAGAAAGAGGGAGAGTCTATGACAAAAACCGAGGAGAAACCAGAAAGAAAACAGGAGCGCTCCTAGGTCACCTCCCAGCCTCCGGGTCACGACTGTGCTGCCGATCTGCCCAGAGCCTGTCTTCACTCCACAGGGCTAGGAAGCAACTGAAGGTCGGTACTGGGAGATGCCGTAACTTTCTGATGCCACCAGGTACTTTGTGCCTACCCACCTCTCCACTCATTCACTCATTCCCGCTGCTGGTCCAGTCAGACAGCTGAGATTTTTCCTTGTTTTAAGCACATGTCACATCCTTAGTTCTGTAATGGGGAAGAGTGGCCTACCTTTGTCCTGGGTCAGAGGGACACCTTGACCTGGCTCCATTCAGCCACTCCTTGGTCCCTCCTTAGCTAGCCCCGGAGAAGTCCCCTTCCACGCCAACATCCATCTTTTAACAGTCCAAGACCCTACTCCCCCTCCAGGTAAAACGAGGCATGCTTAAGATTGTTCTGAGCCATGGAAAGGGGCACATCCACTCAAGAAGGAGGGGACTCAGATTGATGACAACAGTGACGGGAAGGCACCGGCCAAGTGAGGTCCTCATGTGAGAGAAAACAAAAGGACAATCACTATAGATCTTAGGCTCCAGTGACCAGCGACGCTACAACTCTGGCTCACACAAAGGATGGTGGCTGATACTTGCAAAGTTCCTTCCTAGGCTTACAAGTGCTGTTGTTCAGACTGCAAAAAACTAAGTGTCTCGGGAAGGACACTGTTGCCCTGTGCTAAGTGTCCCATACGTGAGGATGCTGGGGTTGATCTAGGCCCAGACGTGACAATAACCAGGGCAATGGCGTGCATGGAGGTCCTGGCATTTTTGTTATTGCTGCTGTTACTGTTCTCACAGCATCTCATAGACCAGGAAGAATTCCCCTCCACATATTCATCTTCTTGCAGTTTTCATTCAGAATTTTTACATCTACCTTGTCCAGGGAAACAATCCTCAATAATTAGTCTAATATCTGATTTCATTCTTCAAAAACACAAAAGACTCCTGGAAAACAGAGGGCCTATATTTTTCTCATATTTATTCCATGACCTTGACCTTGGCCATCACAGGCCCTCACAATCCACGTACCAGTCCTTATTTTACATTGAAGTGTAAAAACTTAGCCTCGAGGTTATTCTGAGCCACAGAGGACTTTGTACCTGAAGGCCTCCCGCCTGCGCCTCCCTCCCCAGCCTCCCACGTGCTCCACTGCACAGGCCTTAAATCACCCTGCACACCGTGCTCTTGTACCTGCCAACATCATCCACTGTCTAAATGCAGCTAGCAGCTGTTTATTTACAATTAGATCTGCCAGCTGGAAAGCAAACATTCTACGTTACCGAATCAATCAATGTTACAAGGAGAGAGAAAAAAATCAGGTAGAGCATGAAATGGAGGACAGGAACATTACGTTATATTGCAGCTGTCCTTGTCCAATGCCATCAGATGTTCTCAGCACCAAAAATTCATATAACTACAGTCTGTGATCAGCCGTCTTCCAGTCACAGATTTGACACGTAAGAAATACAGCCTACCAGAAGTGAAGATCTGGGCGTTGGAAGCCCATAGCCTTCATCTGATGACATGAATAACACTGTCCTAAGGGGTGGGTTTCTATCATGGAATCAAGGGCTTCTGCCCTAAATTATGTTTATCATTTTTGTTTCCTCTTTTATTCAAGTAGTGATTAGAGCTAAATCACACATATTGATATTGAGCTTTCAAAATAACATATTACCATGTTGATTATTTGCGGGTACTCTCTCATTTTGGAAATCTCAAATAATGATGAGTAATTTCTCCTCATCTTAAGTGGTCCTGCATAAATAATCCTCCCATTTTTGTTGGTTTACATTTTTACTGATGTTCATGACCTTGATTTGAGTTTGGCTGTTAATTCACAAAGCATAAGTTAAAACACATATGACTGGTTTAGACCTCAAAATTAGTAAAGCGTAAGAGAGTAACAATAGGAATAAGGCAACAAAAGCATAGCAGTATGGCTTGTTTAAATTGGTGTTCAAATGGTGAGCCTCTTTCTTTATCTGCAGGATTTTTGTTTGGTTTATGTTGTTACAATTTTTTTTTTTTTTTTTGCTAGTAATTGATGGGGGGGAAAAGGCTACGAATTATAAAAGTGGAGGGTCACTAAGCATGAGATTCCAGTACACAACCCAACATTTCTAACCCACAAAAATTCCTTAAGAATGCATTCATACGTGTCAGTGCCCTCTAAAACTCACTGCAGTTTGATTGCACAGCATTTCAAGTAAATGCTATAAATGTCCTTCTCTGGCCCTGGTGTGCTATGAATTTGAAGGTTTCCCCTCTCTGTGTGCTACTGATATGAAACTCTATTGCACTTGGTGTAAATGCAGAAACATCTGCTACAGCCACTAACCGCTTATTGGAAATGAACAACCAAGGCCGCTGCAGACCCCCTCTGCCCTCATTAGAAAATATGCTGGCAGTCAACAGAAATACAGTAAAACTTAGAGTGCCTAAGGAATCAGGAAAAGACAGTGAAGACCTTCAGAAAGATAAATAAACCACTCTCAGCCAAGCAGTAGCAGTGGCCATTAGTAGATCCAAAGCCTTCATTAAGAGCTCCCCATGTTGCATATATGCAGTCCCAGACGCCACACTTTTCATCCAACTACTTCAACCCTAAAGGTAGTAATCTACTTTGTTACTGTCTGGTTCAGTTAATGTTCCAAAGTACCTTATAACACTGAGCTTTCCAGAGTACACAGAAGAGGACATAGTTTAAAATTATAACCACATGCTGGGAGAGTGATAGGTTGGAGATGTATGTAGATAAACTTACAGAAGAGACAGGCTGAAGGGAAGGCAATCAGACCATCGCAGGACCCCTCTGGGTATGAGGGTTTAAGGTCCTGAACTAAAGTGAGATCCATAAAAATGGAGAGAGAACAGTCCCAGTGGTACAGAGACTATAATAGCCACAGAGTACAAACCATGGGGCAGTTTGTACTCCCCCTGTTTGCCTCCCTGTTCTGAGACCAAATATGAATGGATTGAGATGACGCCTTTTTCTCTCTCACAACAGCTCACTAAGCACAAATTCTGTATGACCTACTCAAAGTCATTGTGCTGTTATGGTTTCCTTCATTCTTTTATTTTTGTTTTGCACCTGGAAGAATCCCTCTTTCCCTCCCATGTTACATACTCATTTCCTCCCCCATGACATCCAAGTAACAACATCATATTGGTTTGGATTATTTGGTTGAATGCAACAAAATGTTTCTGGCTAACTTTAGGAAAGAAAACAATTTTTAACTTCTTTTGAAGGAAATGAGGTAGTATATCAAATGGAAGGGCAAGATGAGCAGCCAGATCTCAGGAAGGATGAAAACCAGGGTAAGGCTGGGAAAATAATGGACGGTCTCCTCAGAATCGCCAGAAGGATGAGTCAAATTCAACTATTTTCGATATTATGTCATTCTGCTCAGATTGAGATTCCCATGGCGACTGCGTGGAGTGGGGGAGTGCAAGGTCCCCAAAGCTGGTACCAAAGGAAGGCAGACTGGAGGCTGGGCAGGCATCACCAGTGGCCATCCACCACAGCTGTACGTGGACGCCCTTGTACATGGGTGCACTTGTACATGCAGCAACGGCATGAAGCTTAGAGCAATGACATATCAGGGTCTGCTCCTAGAAGTACAAGGGCTTCATTCTACGACGAAACACATTCTGCTTCAACACCTGCATTTGGTGCATTTTGTTCCTTCCTTTAACATAGAAATTTCTCACTTCCATATCTAACTTTCAGACTGAACATCCCCTGGCTTTAATTCTCCACTCTCGCCCATTAAGTAGTTCTGATTAATTCTGTTTATCATGAAGAAAAAGCAATATAAGGCTACAGGAAAGGTCTCAAAAATAGGCATTTTCAACCACATCAATGCTACCCATAACAACTTTCTATGATGATGGAAGCATTCTATATCCGGGCTGTCCAATAGGGAAGCCGTTAGCCATATATGGCTATTGACCACTTAACATGTGACTAGTAAGACTGAGAAACTGAATTGTATTTATTGATAATTTCAATTAATTTAAATATAAATCTAAATATCCAAATGTGGATAGTAGCTACAATATTAGACAGTACAGAATAGATATATCATCTCCAAGAAATTCCTTGTTCTATTTATTTGGAATCTATGTGGCTTTTATGTCCTGCCACACTCATGTGTGCCATGCATGTAGGATGCTAAAAGCCAAATTAAATATTTTTCTGGGAAAGTTAAAAGGAACTCTGAACCCATTGTATACATATGACAAGTAAGGCACCTTGTGGCTAAATGACTTGAATCAGGTCACCCAAAATTGAAACCATTCCCAGGTAAATACACAAAGCTGCAGGAAGTCCTGAACTCTCGCTCTGGGTCTCCCTAAGCATGCGACCTTGGGCAAGCCAGCTTCCTCTTTCACTTCTTGGAAGGAAAGGGGGTAGACTAGATACTTTCAGGTCCCTTTATCAACACTAAAAGCCTTAATTTCAATTTTTCCCCCATTAAAATCTAGAAGCTGTAGACACAGTCCAGGCTGGTGAGTAAAACTTGCCTGGTGAGACCTGGAGCAAACTGAACATACACCCCAGCCAGTCATACAGCTGGGAATGTTAGCCCATCATCTGGAGATGCTGATTTCCAAAAAGACCTCAGAAATCCTTTTTTTACTGTTGGAGTCTAAAGCAATTTTTAACAAAATCTCTGTGAGCTAAACAAATCTCATCTGTGGGCAGGGTGTGACTTAGCTTGCTTCAGATAGGTTATAGCTAAAAACCTGGAGCTCTCAAACTGTCCCTTCAAGTGCCCCCCCCTTTCAGAATTTTCTGACCTTCTCCACACCCCCATATTGTTCTCTGTTTAAATGTCTATTTCCAAATGTCTATTTCTATTTCTATTTCTCTGTTTAAATGTCTCCTCCTCTGGGTTCCAAACAGGATTTAAGTTAAACTACCGATTGTTAGATCAAGCCATGACACTGCTCTGATTGTGAAAGTGGCTTTGTTTCTAATAACCAGCACAGAGAGAAAAGTTATCATAATGTGTCAATGATAACTGGCAGATGCCCCATCTCTCCTTTATCATTTGTGATGCTAGGAAGGGAATTCAAGTCTTTTTTGATTCATTAACTTTGTGTTTTATGGGAAATACATTCAACTCATTCTCAGATAAAATTGCAAATAATTACCGTCTCGAAAATTTAACCTTTCCCTGAAGCAGTACTTACGTGTCAACTCCACATATCTTACTGCAGTAAAAGAGCATAAACACCAGGTGGCAGCATTGTATCACTAAAGCTGCTCAGACCTTGAAATTGAGGTATGTTTATAAATCTTCTTGCCTTCTAGAGCTCTTCTTAGCTGATAAACTTCTTTAGAATTTATTTTTCATCAATTATTGTTATTTGAAATTTATTGTTATGATGGCTTAGCCATTAACCTGAAATAGGCCTTAAATTTTTGGAATGTTCAGTTACCAACAACTTTGAGTTTAAATGGTATAAAACTGCCTAAGGAAAATTTTTTTAATGAATTTGTTTTAAGCAGTGCCCTTGCTTATTTCTAATCTTATTTGCGTTATAGGGAATGATGAATATTGCATTTTGGAAGATAAATTCTGGATGGTTAAGATTCATGTCTGGAATCCCAGCACTGCATATTAGCTCAGGAAACAGCCTAGATAATAAGCAAAGAATCTCTTTTAAAATCCAGTAGTTGCACTTCCATGTATTCTGGAAATAAAGCCTAAATTCAGATCTCAACTGTAATGCTTAAAAACTGCTCTCCAGCCAACTGAGAATCAGTCTTTTCTTCCATCCCCCCCCCCCCCCCGCCATCACCCACTCATCCTCAACTTTGTTTTCAGTCTGCCACAGGAAACCACCTTCTCCTCGCAATTGAAACAAAGTATGTATTTTACCACAACAAAAAAATTGTGTATGTGGGTGTAAATAGAAAGATAGATATCCATTATGCCATTTTCTACTTAACAAGTAACAGTAATTCCTTAATATCATCAAATATCCAGAAGGTATTCTAATTTTCAATTGTTTCATAAATGTCCTCAATTCTTTAAAAAAACAAAACAATTTTGCATACATTTTATGCTTGCTGGCCCTCCCCTTACACAGTTACAGCTGGCTGAAGTCTCACTTTTGGACTAGGGAACCCCTTGTTGGGAGGAGCAGGGCCAACGCCAGAAGAAGGTTTTGCCTTGGGCTGTTTGACCCTGAGGGCTAACTCCCAAAGTGACCTCTCCCAAAACGAAGGGCAAATCTCCCCCATCCCCATTCTTAGAGGAGGCGCAGAAGCAAATTCCTGGCAATTGGAGAGTAGCCATTTTTATCCTGGATTCCAACAATCATGAGTTCAAAGATAACTCAACTCTCAGAGCGCCCTGACACAAATTAGCATTATTTTAACTATAAAGAGAAAACCATATCTCTCTTCTCTTCTTTTACTCTCTTTTCATTTCATGAGGCAAGAAGCTAATACATTGACTCATTCATTCCTGCCAGTCCTACAAGCCCCTTAGAAAGTTAAGGAAGTCATGAACTCTCTCTACACACACAAAAAAAGCTGCCGTGCCCTAGAGCAAAGAGTGTATTTTCAGAGGACTGAGGGATCAAGGACCCACCGCTGGCCCCAGGGTAAGAATCTTTGGCAGTTTCAACCTCTGTGGCCTGTGAGAGTTGTGCTTTGCACACAGGACAATGAAAGAATGCATTAAGCCAAGCAGACTGACAATCTCTCTCCTCAAACTAAACACCACTTCCTAGCAGGTTTGTTTGTTGTTCGCTTGTCATTTTATTTTGTATTGTTCTGTTTTCTCCACACAAGGCCTGCGGGGGATCTGCAGTGTGTCTGAGAGCCATACAGAAAACCATATCCAGGAAAGCAAGTCAGAAAGCCAAGGCAAAGTGCCAAGCTCTCAGATTTTGTCGGTGGGTGACAAAATTGGGCCACACATTCCACACGGCAGTTTGGAAATCTACCAAGAGACTTCAACTTCTGCACATGCCTTGACCTGGCAATCCTAATTCTAGAAATTTATCCTAAGGAGATAACTGTGACTGTGCAGGTGATGCAGCCAAAAGGCTAGTCATTAGAAATAAACAGTCTGACAATGTGGAAAACATTAAACTAATTATGCTACATCCATTACACAAAATAATATTCAGCCTTTTATACTGGTTTGATAAAGGTTAGTGATAATATTGAAATGTGTTTGCTATATTAAGTAGGAAAAGCAGATTCTAAAATAGTTTATGCTGTATGACTCTTTTTGATAACATATCCTGGAATGATATATATAAAATGGCTAATAAATGACTGATGCCTCCAGACGATAGAATTATGGTTGGTTTTATATTTTCTCCCTTTTTTCCTTTGATTCTTATTTTTTCTCACCTGTATTTTTCTATAATAAATACATATTGCTTGTATAATAAAGAAAAGTTAGTAAGTATGTTCCAGACACAAGTACAGTCTGAGGATCCTTGCTGATTAAGGTCAGTGGCCCAAAGAAACAGGAAATTTGGAAAGAAAGAGAGGTAGGCACTTGTCAAGCATAAGCATCAACAAGGAGATTGAACCCAAGGCAACACCTATCCCAACACAGCAAGGTTTCAAGGTAGAGGCCAGAAAGGAGAAATCCCAAGAGCCGCAGGTCATGTCAGAGACCAGAGATGCTGCAGGTAAACAGATGTGATAATGTTGACACCTACCCACCCCCTTATTTTCTCCTTCTCCTGAAGTGATTCTTGATACATAAACTCTCTTTATGTAAAGCTAATAAGGAAATAAATCTGAGTTTCTAGAGCTTTATAAAAAGTGGCTCCCAAAGTCTTAGCCTGGGGAAAAGAAAATTTTTACTTTTGCATGCATATCCCTGCCCAAGTCCAGAGGAAATTGCCATGTATAGAGGAGAGAACTCAGCCCTTTCCCAGATAAAGAAGATTAATAGCAGGCTCCAGCTTTTCTGTCAATGGTACTTTTAAAAAAGGTACTTTGTTTTATGTAAGAACATTTGAACCTATTCCTTTGTAAGTCAGACACGTATTAACTCAGACACGTATTAAATTCTCAGAATAGGTCCCTTAGATTTGTGGGCCTCGACTGATTTTTCTCCTATAATCCATGTTTCTAGTCTTGTCTGCCTTTTCACAATGGGCTCAGGTGCTCGAAGACTCCATCTCCAAAGCATGGGTCTCTGCGGAGACGACCCATAAACCCATCAATGACACTCTCTTTAAAAAAAAAAAAAAAAAAAAATATCAAGAATTCCTCATTTCCATGAGTTAAAGATTATCCCTTGTGAAAACATTAGCTAGGACCAAAAACTCAGTGTCAACATTACGGGTATAGTAATTTGACTTACGTTTTGAGCTCCCACTTTGCTACGATGGTAAAAATTCAGTTGTTATTAATTGGGAATTCCATCCTTTTCATTAGTTGTATCTACGTTTGGAAGAGTTTATATAAAGCCAAGGCCTTGAGAGCTGCGCTCCTGGTTCTGCATCATCAGCCATGAAGGCGTCCCCCAGGCTGTACCCAGCTGCCCCAAGGGCTGGCACGAAGGAACTTCCACAAACTTTGACTCACTTCGTTTGAGTTTCCAGGAAGTTCATCAACCTTGTGCCAATGCTTGTTTCCTCAAACCAAATATCAAAGGGTCTAGCCACGTCTGATGAATTCCATGAAGGAGGGAATCTTTACCCTAGACAGAAAAAGAAAAAAAAAAAAAAAAAATCATTCTGTGGATTCCACAGCTAGTGTCTATTGTTTTCTTTACCCGCGTGTTTTTCCTAGGTCTTTTTGTACCAAAAAGCGAGTTGTAACTCGTCTTTATTCAACTCTCTGAAATCTTCCAATTTTTTTTTTACATTTTAATGATTCTAAATTACACACTCTGGAGTATGATTAATTTAGACTTAGCGTGTACTTATCTGGCTTTAAGTCACACTGGTATGTATGCCATCTTCCCAAATGGATATATCATCCCAAGCCTAGCACTAGGAACTTTATAGGACATTTCTGTGCCTCTGTTCCCCTGTCAATCCACATTGTAGTAGGTGTTCAATAATCACAGGCCATGCTGTGATTCCCTTGTGGCTAAGGCAGCAGCAGAGAGCACTGTCCAGAGTGTGGCCAGTGAACTATGAGGGCTGGGTTTGAACACCAGCTCTGCCATACTAACTGGGCAATCTTGAGCAAATTACTTGTGTTCTCCCTGCCTTAGTTTCCTCTTCCGAAGAATGAAGTAGTAATAGTATCCGTCACGTAGAGTTGTTTAAAGGATTAAATAACATAATGTACATCAAGTACATAGAAAAGTGTGCAGCCACAAATATAGGCCATTTTTAACATTTCCATGAAATCAGGTTATAAATCAGGCCATTCTAAAAGGAATCATGTTTTCTCACTCTACAGAAGTGCTACACACCTGTATACTTTTCTTGGTTTTGGGGGTTGTAAGGGATTGGGTGTGTTTTTTCATTTGTACAAAGACTAGCATCAAATGGACTAATGGCTAGACCAGAAAAATTCTACATAAACAAAAATTAATTACAAAAATGTAAACCTTTGTAATTAATCAAAATAGCAATATGACTCAAATTCCATACTAATACACCAACCAAACCTCTATTTCTGGCATAAGTAAAACTTCATCTTAACAAATCTTGCCACCAACACCCCACTCTCACTAGATGGCAATGCCCATATATACCAGGAGTGTCTAAGTATAAAAAGACCCATATAAAGGAAAAGGTAATAATTGTGCATGCCTTCACTTAACAGCACACCTCCAGAGAAAAAAACTCATATATTTTATATAGAGTGTACCAGACTGGTGAGGAGGGCTTACCCTTTTGACAAAGACCCTAAGGAATTATAATTTGCAAGATATATTCCTTTGACAATTTGGATACTGACTCTTTCAGGTTTGCAATATACAATGTTGGGGTTTTTGTCTTCTGAACTCTCCTATGAAAAAGTCACCACTCAGAGACAAGCAAGGGCTTCTTAGCCAGGTAACTATGTGTGTGTTGATTTAAAATCCTTCCAAAGATAACCCTCTCTGCTGTGAAGAGGCCTTCTTAGCACTGCACAATTCATTCATCATCCTTAGCTTCTGCTGAAAAAAAGTTAGCTGTTCACCTCTCCCTAAAGATCAAATCCACTGTGTTCAGGACAAATTGCTTCCTTCTTAGAACTTCAAAAAAAATATAGTTACTTCTAAGTCCTAATGAAGATATATTACTTCAAAAGCTATAAAACAGAACTCCCAGATACAGCTTTTGAGTGAATCCCAAGAAAGGTCAGTTAGGTTGTAGACATAAGAGGTTTATGCTGCCTCAAATCAATCCCTTAAAGTGTTCCTCCAAGATCTCTGCAGTCTGTGCTAACCAGCAGCCTTGGAGGGTCAAGGAAGGGCCATCCGCTGGAAACGACTTGCATCTCTGATATAGCAACAGAACAATGAGATGATTTTTTTTCCTTAAAGGAGGATACTTCTACACTCCTTTCATGCAATACGTTCAGAGGGGAGGACCAAAATGGCAGCAGAAAATGCTTTCCACAAAAGATGCAATAACAATTCTCTTTACTCAAGCCCTTAGAGGGGAAGTAGCTAAGAGTTTTCTACCAGACAAGGAGACACTCAGAGACATCAAGGTCCAGAAGAGTTCAAATCTCCTCCACTCAATCAGGTACAAAGATACCACTTTGAAAGACATATACCAGCTCCCTCTTTTCTCCGAGAACTTCAAAGTGGTGTACATCCCAGTCGGAGGTCTTCACAGCACCTTTATGGAAAAGTGAGGAGGAAATAAAGGGCGATCCTGAGCAATTTTCAAAAGGCCATTCAGCAAGACAGCGGCAGATAAGGGAACAGTCTTCCTGATTCTGATAACTCTATTTCATTTTCTCTAACACAAAAAGTGATCCTGGAGGCCCAACCATTAGATGACCACAGTAACACAAATTGTTCTTTTTAAGAAACCCAGCTGAAAATGTTATGGGAAAAGCAAAATATCACCTCAACAGGGTCTTTCCTGTCCTTAAGATACTCCAGGCCACAGTAATCTCTCCTGACTCTGGGAAGTACACAGTCAGGTCAGTGGTTTTCAAACTTGGCTCCGTGAAGCCCCTTTAGAGAGCACCGGGGGAGTAAGAAGAGCCAGATGGAACTCTGCCTTTCCACCCCAACTTCAGCCAGAAAATCTCTAAGCTTATCTGCTCAAAGGGGTCCATGATTTTTAAATATCTTTTAACAATCTAGGATAACTATATTTCTTTAAAAATGAAGGAACAGAAGCAAAAAGAAGTTAAATAACCAGAGAGAAGCACTGTTGAAAGAATGAGTGGTGGAAATCAATATGTAAATCAAGCAACCAATGCCTGGGTGTAAAGAAGAAAAGAAGGTGAGCTTGGATGGTCCTAAGACCCAGGAGAATGAGCACTTTGAAGAGGTGATCCTCACAAGGGCAGAGTACAAACCCAAGAGGGACTTTGCTGATTGGCTTAACATTGGTGCCTCTTCCTTTGAACCTCATTTTCTTATAACACTGAAATAGCAAATGGTACCATGACTATTGACCTCTTTCATCATAAATATATTTATCCTCCTGCCAATTAACCTCAGTGATTTGTTTCCTTTTCTTCTGTTTCAATTCTAAATTCCTCCTTTCCTTGGCTACCTCTTCAAACCCCGACCCTTCTATGAGGTTTTATTCTGAATTAGTAAAGCCAGTTTGGTCCCAAACAATTGCATGTAAATTATATTATCCAAAAGCATCAATTCAATCTTGCATCTGTGGCACATTCTGTCTTGTGAAAAACTTAGGAAAGAATATTTACAATAATACTGTTAGTTCCCTTCATACACTGGTACAGTGGAACCAGATGATACAAGGAATCACAGAGCTGGAAGGGTCCCTAAGAAGCCATTCAAACCACCACCACTATCTTCAAAGAGCAACATCCTAGACTCTTGACAATAAGAAACGATTTGAAACACACCCAGAGATAAACTTTAACACACACTTCAGATAAAATTGTTCCCCTGCCTTCTCTTCTCAGTTCCCATTTCTACATTCTGTCCTCATATTTTTATTTTTTATTTCTATTTGTTATCTTTTGACCCTTCTTTATACTCCTCTTGGTTCTGCATATCCCCCCCCTCCTCTTGAAATGCCAGACCATCCACTAGGTTTCAGTAAATAAGAACATTTTTCTAAGTTTCTACATACTAAATTCTTAACTGGGCATCTGAGTTGCTTTTTCCCAAATTACTTGAAAGCCTACTAGCAAGTAAAGAGTATTGGTAACATTTTAGTATATTCTATATAATCTTTCATTTTTTTTATGTAGAAGGATGGATAGATACATACATAGATAGATTCAGAATCTTATTGCATATGTTTTTGTAAACTTTTTTATTCAACAATATCTTTTGGACATCCTTCTATATTAATAAGTCAACATTGTTGTTTTCATGCTTTTATAGTATTCCATCAACTGTGTGCAATGACTTATTTAAATAGAGGATGAATTCTGCCTTCCAAGAAGTTGCTTCCTTAGTCTAGCTCAGAGTTTTGATTATTCCAACAGTTCCTAACTGACCTCCTTGTCTGCTTTCCCCTCTATAACCCACCATCCGTATCATTGCTGACCTCATCTTCCTAAAACACAGGGAGGATCATGCTTCTCCTCTTCTTACAATCCTTCTGCTGCTCTTTGGGTAAAATCCAAACTCCTTCCCAGGGCATCCAAGCCCCCAAACCTGTCTCTAGCCTAGGCTTCCTGCTCCATTCCCAGCCTCCCGTTTCCCCCAGCCCCTAACATAACAGACTTTTCATCATTTACTGCTCACTGCATGGAAATTCAAGCCTCTGTGCTTTTCCTGCTACTTATAAAGTCCTCCCCACCTTGTCTACCTGTTAAATTCCCAGTGCTCTTAAGATCTTCCTCTATAGCATCTGTGGCACCAGGACAGTCACTTTTTTCTGTGTGTATGAAGCCATTTCTAAATTTCTATATAATGGCACTTATATTGTGTCATAATTTTTTATGTATATGTTTATCTCTCCCACAATTCTGGCTTTATCCTTAATGTTTTATACAGCAACTGCCACTCAATAAAAGTTTATTGAACTAAATTCAATCCCTCAACCTGTGGACCAGGCTTACAAGATAGGATAAAGCATTCAATTTAATTTAAATTCTGGATCCCAGGGATGAACTGCATTTCCACCCATCACAGTTGCATCCCTGATACAACAACGGCAATTGAAATTGCTAATTTATTTTTCATCCAACAATTTCCAGCTTGAAAGTAACACCCCAGATATGCAGGGGATAGAGTCTTAAGGACAGTGTCATTGATATTATTTCCACTCTTTCTACTAGTAGGAGGGAACGGTGAATTCAGGCATTATGTCCAACATTCTATTACAATCCACAAATGTCCTGGAAGAGGCACCAATTGTGGGAGCAGTCAGTACTGTTCTAGAAAACAATAAAAGTCTGACAACAACGTATAAATAATATTTAAATGTGAATTTTGACAAGTATGAAGTATTTCATTAGTTTTATCAGTATATATGACTTCCTTTTCCCTTTCCCTTTCAAGAAAGAATATACAACTCTCTGAACAGAATCAACCAAGAAGTATCAAATGGCATAGTCTTTGATTATGTTTTCAGGGGGTGAAAAAAAAGAGAAGTTGTCTAGATAACATTGGCTTCAGTGATATCAATGTTTAGTTTTCAGTTTCCTCTTAGGGCTTCTTGGCTTAGTGGAGCATAGCGATTCTTTTTTCAATAAAATACAGTCTTACAGCACTGCAATACTAATCATGTTGTATTTTGCTTTGCTTTGTATTGTTTTCATTGTTTCTGATTGCCACTGATTTACTGGATGTTTGACCTCCTAAGTGTGGTTTACATGGAGACCAAAACCCAATAAAATCAAAATCAACACTGAAATAAAGTGGGTCTGAAAAAATAAATAAATGTTGCCAACTTAACGATTCCTTACTTGACAAACCACTAGAGATACCCAATCTCAGATTTCCCTTGAGAGTCAATGAGAACCATTTTTCCTTTATTGTTCTATTTTTTAAAGAACTGTAACAAAGAAATAGCAAAGTGCAAAAATCATAAATGTACAGCTCAATAAATTCTCACAAAGCAAGCCCACCAATGTAACCAGTACCTAGTGAGGCACCCCAAAAGCCCCACTACGTAACCCCTATTCTGGTCAGACTATAGATGGACTTTGCCTATATTCTAATTTTACGTAAATGGATTCATACTGTGCGTACTCTTTTGTGTCCAGTTTCTTTCACTCCAAGTTATACTGGTGAGATTCGTCTTTGTTTTCACTTGTGGCAACAGTGTGTTCACTGTCACTGCCATAGAGAACTACCCATTTTTTGTTATTGTTTCAAGAGCATCTAAACAAACAAGTGCTCTGAGGAAAACACATGGATCCCAGAGTTAGAATACAAGAGCTTTAGTCAAAAGAGGAAACAGTGACTAAGATGACCTTTTGAAACAGCTTGAAGTCAATTGTCAAGAAGCAGCTGTCTGAGCAGAGAAGCAGAATAGTAAAAAGCACCCTGTGAGATAAGCCAGAATAGCAGGTTTGGAAAGAAATGCCCAGAACTGAGCCAGGGATCCTGGTTCAAAAGAAAATAAACGTTGGCCTTCTGAAAAGGTTTTGATCTAGGCTGGTTCTGCCTCGTGTCTTTAGCACAGTCTTTCTTTCTCCGCCTGTGGGGTTCTCCCTCCAGAGCCCCATGGTTGTGAAGGCAGCACCTCTGTAAGGGGTCAGATTTTACCACACCTTTTCACGCACTGTTTGA
Organism: Balaenoptera physalus; assembly: GCF_965194825.1. Taxonomy (NCBI): domain Eukaryota; kingdom Metazoa; phylum Chordata; class Mammalia; order Artiodactyla; family Balaenopteridae; genus Balaenoptera; species Balaenoptera physalus. The sequence goes on along the minus strand of NC_138890.1, from coordinate 72,894,790 downwards.
TATTTAATCAAAAAGTCCTCGCATAAAAAGACATCTGGGCTTCCCTGGTGGCACAGTGGTTGAGAATCTGCCTGCTAATGCAGGGGACACGGGTTCGAGCCCTGGTCTGGGAAGATCCCACATGCTGCGGAGCAACTAGGCCCGTGAGCCACAATTACGGAGCCTGCGCGTCTGGAGCCTGTGCTCCGCAACAAGAGAGGCCACGATAGTGAGAGGCCCGCACACCGCGATGGAGAGTGGCCCCCGCTTGCCACAATTAGAGACAAAGCCCTCGCACAGAAACGAAGACCCAACACAGCCATAAATTAATTAATTAATTAAAAAAAAAAAAGATGGGAGTCCCTTTCCTCACAATGAGAGACTGAGTCAGCTTGTGACTGCTTTGACAAACAGAAGTAGGCAGAAGTGACAGTGTGTGACTGACCTCAGGTTTCTAGAGGCCTTGTAATTTTGCTCTCACCCTCCTGGACCTGCTGATTCCACGGGAGATTCCACTTGAGCTCACCTGCTGGAGGAGGATGTCGGTGTAGCAAAGACAAGCCCTCTCGTCTGAAGTCCCTGACTGTGACGGGGAAATCCTGGTTGAGTGAAATCCATTTCTCCTGCCTTCACTACTCAAGGTCATTTTAAAACTTGCATGTCCTTTAAGTAGCACATAACCTAAGCAATAAGATGTTTGCTTGCGTCACGCTCCAGGAACGTGGAGTCAGCTGTGTCTAATTCGAGCTGAGCTGGTTAAAACTGGATAGGACCTTCTAACCTCCAACTGAGCCTGCGCCGGGTGTCTGCTCGGTGCCCGTTTGAACGTGCAGAGGGCTGGAGCTGAGTTACGCCTGCGCAGAATGGCAATTACGGCGCGTTTTTCCAATCAGCGCTCCCCACGCCTCAGATCCAGCCCGTGAATACCCCGTTTCTTTATCACGTAAATACCACAACCCCTTACCCTCCGGGTGGCATATTTAAGATTTGTTTGGTCTCCTTACTTGGCTGCCTTTTGAATAAACCCACTCCCTGCTGCAAACCTGTCTCAGCATTTTGGCGTGCTGTGCATCGGGCAAAACAAACCTGGTTCGGTAAGAATGATTAATGTACATGTCAACTCAACTGGCCTGAGAGATGCCCAGAGAGCTGGTAAAACATTATTTCTGGGTGTGTCTATGAGGGCAGTTCTGGAAGAGATTAGCATTTAATTCAGTAGACTGAGTGAAGAGATCTGAGCTCACCAACGCGGGCGGGCATCCTCCAACCGGTTGGAACATAAAGGCAAAGCAAGGGCAAATTATTTCTCTGTTTGAACTAGGACATCCATCGTCTCCTGCCCTCAGTCATCAGAGCTCCAGAGTCTCAGCCTTCAGACTCAGATTGAATTATACCACCGGCTTGCCAGGTTCTTCAGCCTGCAGGTAGCAGATTGTGGGACTTCTCGGCCTCCATAGCTGTAAGCCAATTCCTATAGTAGATCTCCTCCAATATGTTTATATATATCCTACTGGTTCTGTTTATCTGGAGAATCCTGACTAACGTACAGTTGATCCTTGAATGATGCGAGGGTTAGGGGTACCGAGGCTCCACACACTTGAAAATCCACATATAATTTAAACTCAGTGCTCCACATACACTGTTCCCCTGCAGCCGAGGTTCCTTCACATCCTAGGTTTAACCAACCTCGGACACATAGTACCGTAGAATTTACTACGGAAAATATCCACGTCTTAGTGGACCCCCGTACTTCAAATCCATGTTGTTCAAGAGTCATCTGTACTAACTAACAAACCCTCAGAAGACTTCTTGAATATACCCCAGGTAAGAGCAGCAAAAGAATTGACTAGCTGAGCCCAGCCCAACTTTTTGAACAAATAAGTTTTTGATTTAAGCCACTAAATTTGAGGAAGTTTTGTTTTGCAGCAAGAGATAACTGAGACGAGTACCCAGAGCCCGTCTCAGTTACCTCTTGTTTTGTTATGTAACATAACAAATGAGTAAGGAAACTGGCTGGTGTATTGGGGGTTACTATCATGTCTCCAACTTTAAATTTCTACAGCACTTTGCTGCCAAATTTAGGCCCAACTTATTTCTAATCAGAACAGCTCTAATTAACTCCTGGTATCTGTGTCTGCCCGCATTTACTTCCTATACCAATCTAATCTCCGTGTTGCCACCAAAGTATCTAGGATCCGAATTAAAATTCTCCCTGCTATCACGCCTCCATTTAAACACTTCTGTCTATGGGATAAAATTCTGAGCCTGCCTTTCAAAATCCTTTATAATGAAGCCATTATCCCACCAGCTAGGGTTGCTCCCAAAGGTGTTAGCCTCCCCGTGCTTCCATGCTGGGCACATACCATGGCCTAGAAAGTTCCTCACAACGTGTGTAACACCAAAGGAAACCCCGAGGCATTAGGTGAAGTACTTAATGGGAGACAATGTCACCTTAAAATTAGTGGAAGCCTGCATGGAATTGTCCAGTACAGCCACAGGTGAAATCACAGGGCAGCCAACCAAATGGGAATCAATGTGCCACTGTCGCTGCTGTTCCATGTCTAAGGTCATATCTGAAGATCCATTTCCTTGGGAAGTCTCAGGAAGCCTTATATCAAAGTTCTCCTGGGAAATTCCAGGAGCTCCCAAGGTGGTTGTGCAAATCCTGGATTCCCATGAATCAGTAATGGGATAAATTGACATCATGTGTTTCGTGATCCAGAGAAGAACTCAAACATCACTTCTTGCCAAAAATGGATAACCTGAACTTAGTCAAGAGGAAACAAAGGCAAAAATAAATAAATGGGACCTAATTAAACTTAAAAGCTTTTGCACAGCAAAGGAAACTATTGAAAAAATGAAAAGACAACCTACTGAACAGGAGAAAATATCTGCAAATAATAGGATCAAAATATATATCCAAAATATAATCCAATATCCAATATATAAATATATATTGGATATTATATATCCAATAATATATATCCAATTGGATATATATATTATATATAATATATATTATATATAATATATATATAATATATATCCATATATTGGATAATATATATCCAATATATAAATATATAATCCAATATCCAAAATATAATCCAATATCCAAAATATATAAGCAGGGACTTCCCTGGTGGTGCAGTGGTTAAGAATCCGCCTGCCAATGCAGGGGACACAGGTTCAATCCCTGGTCCAGGAAGATCGCACATGCCGCTGAGCAACTAAGCCTGTGCAACACAACTACTGAGCCTGCACTCTAGAGCCCACGAGCCACAGCTACTGAGCCCACACGCCTCAACTACTGAAGCCCGTGCGCCTAGAGCCCGTGCTCTGCAACAAGAGAAGCCACCGCAATGAGAAGCCTGCGCACTGCAAGGAAGAGTAGCCCCCACTTGCCGCAACTAGAGAAAGCCCGCGCACAGCAACAAAGAAAGACCCAACGCAGCCAAAAATAAAATAAATAAATTTATTTAAAATATATATAAGCAGCTGATACAATTCAATATCAAAAAATGACTCAATTTAAAAATGGGTAGAACACCTGAATAGACATAATTCCAAAAAAGACATACAGATGACCAACAGGCATGTGAAAAGATGCTCAACATTGTTCATCATCAGAGAAATGCAAATCAAATCCACGAGACTTTGCCTCACACTTGTCAGAATGGCTATCATCAAAGAGACCATAAATAATAATGTTAGAGAAGATGCGGAGAAAAGGGAACCCTCATACACTGTTGGTGGGAATGTAAATTGGTGCAGCCAATGGAGTTTCCTCAAAAAACTAAAAATAGAACTACCATGTGGTCGAGCAGTTTCACTCCTGGGTGTATATCTGAAGAAAACAAAAACACTTACTCGAAAAGATGAACCCCAATGTTCATAGCAGCATTATTTATATTTGCCAAGATACGGATACAACCTAAATGTCCATCAGCACAAATGGATAAAGAAGATGTGATATATCTTCAAGACATAGGGGTAGGGGATTAAGAGGTACAAACTGCTATGTATAAATAAGCTACAGGGATATATGGTACATCACAGGGGATATAGCCAATATTTTATAATAACTAAAAATGGAGTATAATCTATAAAATTTTTGAATCACTATGTTGTACACCTGAAACTAATATTGTAAATCAACTATACCTCAATAAGATAAAAATTTTTTAAAACACAAATTGATATTGTAAAAATAACTGTTCAGTATTTTTCAAAGGGTCAAATCAAGTTTATTGAAAGACAAAGACTAAGGGGCATCACAGATTGAAGACTAAGGAGACATTAATTAAATGCAACATGAGAGTCTGGATTGAATTGCAGACCAAGAAAAGAGCATTAGTGGAACAATTGAAAAATTCAAATAAAGTGTATGTGCCAGGTAATGGTATTGTATCAATGTTAGTTTGCTGATTTTGATCATTGTGGTGTGCTTTTGTAAGGTATTATCACTTGGGGAAACTGGATGAAAGATTATGAAAATTTTTGCTATGTTTGCAAATATTTTGTAAATCTGAGATGATTTAAACCTTCAAAATGAGAGGGTAAAAAGTTTTAATTATTAAAACCAATAGGACAGAAGATGATGGACAATTGAAGAGGACCCTTGAAAATAGATTACAAATGACATCTGTCCCATTTAGTTGGCTATTGTCTGACCAGAGCAATTATTAGCCACACTGGTTTGGGACTACCCTACCCCAATCCCCATACACACACAACTTCTCAACTCTGTTTTGATTTGAATATGTCACAAAATGCTCAAAATTTCACAACAGTATTGCTCAAAATTCACTTTGATCTTATTGTGTAAAATATCCTGTATAAATACTTCTTACAAGGGAGAAAGGAAAAGAGAGGGAAAGTCATACAAACAACAAGAGGCTATTTCCAAAAAGGTAGTTTTAAAACCATCAGCTAAAGTAGAATCACCTGGGTAACTTGTTTTTAAAAACTCTCATGCCCAAGACCCACATCGAACCTAGAGAATCAGCATCTATAGGAGTGGAGTATTTGTGTGAGTTCACTGTATGATTCTGAGACATACGAGGGAAGTCTGAGAACTACCATTTAAGAAAATGACTGGTCTCTAAAACGGGATTCATTAACCACTAGATGGTGCCAGGATTCTGAAGATGGAACTTTCCGTGTACATTTCCCTTTGAGTAAACAGTATATTCATTTTCCCTTTTATCTCTCTCCCCCACATCTCCCCAACTTTTAGAAGAAGGGTATAACACACCAAAATAAATACTCAGCATCAGTGTGACACTTTCTCCTTGAATTTATTTTGGTTGTAATAGTCTTGCTCTGAGTGGGTCTTGGGGAAGGCTGATATAGGGCTTGTTTTTCCCCTAGCATCTTCCTTTCTGAGTGCCAATGTTTCGAAGAAGGAAATCCGCTGTGAGTAGTGGCTTCATCAACAATGAGTGATGGACTAAGAAAGAATTATGTGACAAATTCCTGAAAGCTGTATTTAACCATTTGTAGCTTTTATCTCTGCCCTTTCCCAAAAACCATGACTTCAAAAATATACCAGAATCATCAGTTTATTCTGTCCTAACTCCCACTGTCTCTATGCAAAAGTATTTAACTTCTTTAACAGTTTATCCTTTTTTATTTCCAGAGTTTCTTCACATTAAAAAAATCCTGTGTGACGATAATCTCATTTCAGAATTTTTCTGAAGAGTACATTTGTTTGAAATCTGCTCAAGGATATGTATGTAGCCTTACACGTGTTTAAGTATTTTTAAATGTGTACTGAACAGAAAAAAAGCTGGAAAGCCGACCAAGACAACGAATTTCTTTTATTAACCCTGCAAATACCTACTGAGTAATGATATATAGCAGGCACTGTGATACCTACTAGCATAGATATACAGGGTTGACCAAAACAGACAAGATAGAAATCTCATGGACTTGCATTCTAGTTGAGAGAAACATGTAAATCAACAAAATAATGAGAGAGTGGCAACTCTTTTAAAAAATAAAGCAGAGTGATGTGACAGTTTCTACACAATGTAAGATTATTTTTGACAGGGTGGTCAGGGAAGGCATCCCTGAAGAGGTGCCATTTGGACCAGGAGTGAATGATGACAAGAAGAGCTGGAGATCCAGCTATCTAGGCAGAGGGTAGAGCAAGTGCCAAAGTCTGGGGGTAGGAACAACATCGGCTATGTTGCAGATCAAAAAGAAAGACAGTTGAAGGAAGCGTCAGCCAAATGAGGTTGAAGACGTGAGCAAAGACCTGATCAGGACCATAGATTGCAATTTAAAGTTTGTTTGTTTTGTTTTGTTTTGTTTTGTTTGATGTGGACCATTTTTAAAGTCTTTATTGAATTTGTTACAATATTGCTTCTGTTTTATGTTCTGGTTTTTTGGCCACAAGGCATGTGGGATCTTTTTTTTTTTTTTTTTTAATAAATTTATTTATTTATTTATTTTAGCTGTGTTGGGTCTTCATTTCTGTGCGAGGGCTTTCTCTAGTTGCAGCAAGCGGGGGTCATTCCTCATTGCGGTGCGTGGGCCTCTCACTATCGCGGCCTCTCCTGTTGCGGAGCACAGGCTCCAGACGCGCAGGCTCAGTAGTTGTGGCTCACGGGCCCAGTTGCTCCCCGGCATGTGGGATCTTCCCAGACCAGGGCTCGAACCCGTGTCCCCTGCATTGGCAGGCAGACTCTCAACCACTGTGCCACCAGGGAAGCCCGGCATGTGGGATCTTAGCTGACCAGGGGTCGAACCCGCACCCCTGCATTGGAAGGTGAAGTCTTAACCACTGGACCACCAGGAAAGTCCCTAGATTGCAATTTAGATTGTTGGGTTTTTTTTTTTCTTACATAAAATGGGAAATCATCAGAACGTTTTTTGTTTGTTTGTTTTAATTAATTTATTTATTTATTTATTTATTTTTGGCTGTGTTGGGTCTTCGTTTCTGTGTGCGGGCTTTCTCCAGTTGCGGCGAGTGGGGGCCACTCTTCATCGCGATGCGCTGGCCTCTCACTGTCGCGGCCTCTCCCATTGCGGAGCACAGGCTCCAGACGCGCAGGCTCAGTAGTTGTGGCTCCCAGGCTTAGTTGCTCCACGGCATGTGGGATCTTCCCAGACCAGGGCTCGAACCCGTGTCCCCTGCATTGGCAGGCAGATTCTTAACCACTGCGCCACCAGGGAAGCCCCATCAGAACATTTTAAGGAGGAAATCAATACTGTTTCTTTTTCTTTCTTTTTTAAGATCATCTTGGTTCCTGTTGGTAGAGGGGCATGGTGGAAGCAGAGAGAACAATTGCAATACTGCTGCAGTCGTCTAGATAAGGGATGATGGTAGCTGGATTAGAGATAAGAATGGAATGGAGAGAAGTGGTCAAACTCTAGATGTGCTCTGAAAGTATGGCCAATCAGACTTGCTGGTGGAGTGCTTGTGGGGAGTGAAGGGGTGAGAGAAATCAACAACACGTAAATTGCTGTCTGATCAACCAGATGGGTGGGGAAGCTACTTACTTAGGGTAAAATGGGACAAGCAAGGTTTGGAGGAGAGCTGTGACTTTAAGATTCTGGTTTGGTAACAGTAATTCTGAGATGTTTATTTAATATGGGAAAAGTTAGGAGGAGATTATAAGATTTGATAGTCATCAGCATACAAACAGAATTTAGAGCCATAAGGCTGAATATCACCTAGAGAACAATATTGATAAGCTGAGAATAATAATACTCCCTATGGTTATTGCAAGGAATAAATGAGGAATATATAAAATATCTAAGTGCCCAACAGAGTAGACAATCAACAAAATATGATTTTTCTTCCCTATTTCATTCCTTGGTAAAAGTGGACTCTGCAGTAAATTACAACAGAAATAAAATCTTTCCATTAGCTCAGATGTCTTTACAGCCAAAGGAAATCTTAATAATCATCTGTCTCCACATTTCCAAAATGAGGTTCTTCTAAGGTGTTCACAGGTTTCCAGGATCTCTGTTAAGCCTGAGTTAATAAAGTTTAACAAATTTCTTACAACAAGGACCTATTGTATAGCATAGGGAACTATAATCAATATCTTGTAACCTATAATGGAAAATAATCTGAAAAAAGATATAGATATATAGATACATATGTATGTATAAGTGAATCACTTTGATGCACACCTGAAACCCTAAATCAACTATACTTCAATCTTAAAAAATAATAAATAAAATTTAAAAAAATAAAGTTTAACAGATTTCTTAAATGCAGGTCCTCACAAAGCTCTCTAAGGAACGAAACTTGTACCCAGCATTTCCCAACTTTCATACAGGCTGGAGAAAGTGTAACAGGGAAGAACAAAATCTGACTCCATGTTGGATCTGTTTCTTTTACTTTAATCTTTGCTCTCCGTTACTTTTGCTACTATAATCACTAAAATGATGTTGTCTATAGTTATTGGCATACATAATGGCCTCCCTTGGGGAACCCTGCCCCTCTACCTAAATGTTAAACTAAAGTGCCTTTATTCAGCTCACAGGGAAATATTTCGACCCTGCCCACTTGTGAATGGCTTCAAGAAAGAAGAAATTAACGCATCCCCTCCCTGAAGCTGGCCAAACCATGAGATATTTTGCAAGACTTATGGCCTTTTTATTTTACTTCCTCACCTCCTCCCCCTCTCTGTTCTATAAAAGAAACTAGCATCCAGACCGTGATAAGATGGTACTCTAGGATATTAGTCCGCCATCTTCATGGACGCCCGGCTTTCTGAATAAAGTCGTATTCCTTGCCTCAACACCTCGTGTCCCGATTTATTGGCCTGTGGTGTGGCGAGCAGAGTGAGCTTGGACTTGGTAACAAAAGTGTCCACAGACCACACTATAGGAAAGCACTGATTTACTCCAAGCCCACATTTTACAGATGAGACATCTGAGGACAAGGGGGATAAAGTCTCCTAGCTTGGAGCTCGTTATAACAGAATATACCATTGCTAAGATACTGCTATTGTTACTAACATCACCCCAACTTTCCCACCAGCCTTCCCCTCTGAGTAGTCTGTTCCTTCCCTTTTCCTAAAAGCTGAGTTTATGAGGTGTCCATAGTAAGCTTTCAGGTTGATGAGATGCCTATAGAAGGCCTCAAGTTCCTTTATATGTCTGGATAGCACCCATGTGGTTTATGAGGAGTTGCCTAAGAATGACTGTGCTTTATATCCATAATACAGAGTGGGAGGTAGATTTTTTTTTTTTAAGCATCAAGTAGATGATCAAATTGTTACTATATTTACGGCTTCACCTGCAGTCATGTGTGTGACTTTGGATCCTTCACATCATGTAAAATTCCTGAACTTTCATTTATCTGGATGTTAATAATAAGGACAATAAAATGAGGGTTAATATTTTTTTTTTTTTATAATTTTTATTTATTTATTTATTTATTTATTTTTAATTTATGGCTATGTCGGGTCTTCGTTTCTGTGCGAGGGCTTTCTCTAGTTGTGGCAAGTGGGAGCCACTCTTCATCGCTGTGCGCGGGCCTCTCACTATCGCGGCCTCTCTTGTTGCGGAACACAGGCTCCAGACACGCAGGCTCAGTAATTGTGGCTCACGGGCCCAGCTGCTCCGCGGCATGTGGGATCTTCCCAGACCAGGGCTCGAACTCGCGTCCCCTGCATTGGCAGGCAGACTCTCAACCACTGCGCCACCAGGGAAGCCCGAGGGTTAATATTTGATAAAGCTTTGGCTCATAACTCAAAGTTTCTAAATCAGTAGAAAGTATCTTTTACCAGTGGTCAAAAGTACATTGAACTAACTTTTTAAAAAGCAGTACCTTCTGTTTTTCCCTAATTTCTTTCCCTAACTGTAAGGTTAAGCCTCGGAGAGAAAGAACAGAGCTTTGACGAGGGCCCTTTCTCATTACAGTTTTGCAGAGAAGAAAACTGGAGCACACAGACATCAAACCTTAGCGTGTCTGAGGGCCCATAACATGTCAGGCATGAGCTGGATTGGAAGCCAGCTTCGTCTTACACTGAAGAAGGCGTGCTAGACTCAATGCAAAAACCTGGAGCGCAGTCGAGGGAGAGGTGAGAAGGACGTCTGGAACAGACCTGACAAGAGTGAGTAGCCGGCTGGTGCTGCTGTAGGCTTTTCATGGGGAGTAGGAGGACTGAAGGGAAGGCTGGGGAGGAGGGGCACGTGGTGGCAACAGTGTGCAGGTCTACCAAGTACGATTTTAAGATCTTTAAAAGATGTCCTCTACCCACCTTTCCTTATTTCTGATGATAAGAGGCTTCTGAAACATATTCAGCTATTATCCCAGGAAGATTCCACTGCACTCCCTAAGTTCCCCCTGCTCACTTACTGAAACCGAAGCCTTTCAGAGTGACTTTCGTGTAACTCAAGCAGTTGACAGCAGTTAAAATAAAATTGCCCCTAGGAGGCGCTGTTATCATCTTACCGCATTAATAATATGAATGTAGAATCTGAAGCAGTTAGCTATTGCTCTATAACAAACCATCTCAAAACATATGGGTTTAAAACAACTACTTATTATTTATGAATCCACAGCTTAGCAGGTAGTTCTACTGATCTAGGCCAATTAGATTTTGGCTGGGCTCAGTCATGTGTCAGATGGCAGGTCAACTGGGAGCTGAGTGTTCTATGAAAGCTGGAATGACTCATCTCTGCTCCACGTGGTCTCACCTGGAGCATGCCCCTAATTCAGGCATGTTGTCATGGTGACCATAGAGAAGCCAAAGAGGAAGCAGAAACACGCACGGCTTCTTGACTCAGACCTGTCACAATATTACAGTGTACTGGCCAAAGCAAGCCACAAAGGCAGCCCAAGTTAGAGGGGCAGGGACTCCAAAGTTATCAGACAAACAGTATGGATACAGAGAAGCCATTAATTTAATTGAGATCATCAATGCCTTCAATCTAACACAGGACAGAAGAGCACATTCTGCTTGAAAGAGTAGGAAAAGGAGGATAGAGAATAAAAGTTATGTGTATTTTTAATAATCTCACGCATAGAAGTCTCTAGTTCTAGTATCTAATCTTGAACTCAAGTAAATTGCACTCTTTCTTCTCTATGTAAATCTTCATCTTAGTGTTTCCTATACAAATAAATGTTCTCCCCACATACAATTTGTTCTGCAATGGTCTTAGATTAAAATGAATTAAATATTTTAAAATATTTACATTTGAGTTCAGCCAATTAGACTTTTGTTTGAAATAGAGTAAAAAAAGAATTTTAATGTCATTTTATTATTCTCCTAGTTAATGAGCAACTTCAGTGTTTGCATTAGTGTCATGGTGGAACAGCTAAAAAGAAGGAAGAATAAAAAAGATCAACTTCCATGATGAATGCAGTATAAAACATGTTCTTTAAAAAAAGTATATTCTGATTATAGAAAGCACAGATGAGACACGGGCAATAAAATATTGATATTTTATCAATATTTTGAGAATATCAAATTTGTTATGTTGGGTATGTTTAATTCAAATGACTATGAAAGTTGTTATATTTGGCATGTTTAATTTAGATAATGCACAGTCATGAACTTTTGGGCGTAAACTGAAGACTATTTAGGGAGAATTAGGGTGGAACCTCTGAGGTAGCAGATACTCACTGTCTTCTAAAGTGAGGAAAGACATCAGGATTGGAGTAAGACATAGATCACCGTGAATAAGGGGTCAATGAAAGTAACCCCACACCAGCCTCAAGATAAGACGAAGTTCCTGAGGTGAGAAGTTATTATTATCTTAGCAGTCACGTAGAATGTCTCTGTGGTCAATTGCTGACCCTCACATGTAGGTCTCAGGTGTGGCTGATCCGTCCCTCTGACCATACTCTGAAAGAGAAACCTTCTGATATACCACTTGTGAGGGAAGAACAGGCGACTTGGCTGAAAGGGTTGTTATTGACCAGATCAGGAGTAAACTCAAAGTTCCTTCCTGGCACTCCTCAGAGTTTCTTGAAGATTAGCTGGCCTCTGGAAGATGTGGAAAAGAGAATAGGCCCTGCCAGCAAAGAGGAGCATGCAGCAGACATTCCAAGCACAACTCATGCCCTAGAAGAGTAGGCTCCAGGGGAAAGCAGTGAAGCCAATGGATCCAGACCTAGAACTGTAAGTGACAGGTCCCAGACCTGGAAAAAGTAGTTGAGAGTAGAGTATTGCCTCTTTGCTATGTAAAATGTCTTTTGGGTAGCTCAAGGACAGAAAGGCTCCACATGGAGATCTGTGGTTGCCCACTGGGGGCAGTTTCTTTGTTTATCATCAAGGACTTAAGCAAATCAAGAGTGATCCCACATGCTCAGGAACCTCTGACACAAGTGCCTTTTGCTTATAGGTTGATTGCAAAGAAGAACTGGCAGAGCTTGAGGTTTTTCATGTTGTTCAAGCTGAGGAGGGAAAACTCCAACAGAGGGAGTCAATGAGCAATGCTAGAAAAGGCTTGGAAGTATGGCTGCAATCTAGGACTCAGTTTGTCCAGGAGCACTCACTATGTTCCAGCTCAGGGAAAAGAGAGTAATTACGTACTTGCACTGTCACACTTGCTGTGTCAACTCCGCAAATTTTGGTTTTAAGTTCTTTTTAGTCTAGAAAGATAGGTTAGGTTTTAGGTTAGCTTCTTTGACTTCCTTGTAAACAGACACTTTGGATTAGGCTTTTGGGTTTTTGACTTTTACTGTGTTTTCTAGTTTAAAGTTTGTAAAACTACTAGCAGGGCACCATGTATATGGAGAGGTATTGAATTTTTTGAAAATTCCTCTACAATTTCTTAAACATCCCTCAAAGAATCCTAGCTGCAAAAGATTCTTTTATGGAAAGGTGATCAGGCTCAGCTCAGACTTGGGGCAATAAATAAAAGGTCTCCAGAATGACGTTTGAAGGCATCACGGTGGGTACACACAGACACCGTGAAGGCAGACACTGTATGAGTCGTGCAGAAAACGTAATATAATATGTAAGTAGGTTGAAGAGACAAGGAACCATGTGTTCTATTTTCCTTTAGGGGAGACTGTGTATAATAGTGAAAAGACATATGGCTTTGGATTCTATACGCCTGCATTTAAATTTCAGCTCTGCTGCTGTTTAACTGAAGGTGTGAGCTAGGAGAAGAAACTGTTTCTCTTCAGGTTGGTTCCCTTATCTCCGAAATGGTGAGAAATATACCTGTTTTCTAGCATTAGAGGAAGATTAGATAAGTTTCTGTATATAAAGTGGTAGGCATATAGAAATTACACAACAAATAAGTTCGCTTCCAGTCTTTACCCTCCCTCCCTGAAAACCTAATAAGAAACACTGGAACACAGTTTCTCAGAGAAACAGTCTGTTTCCTCAGCCCCCATGATGGCCCAGCCCAATCACCAAACCACACCTTACTCTGCAGAGTTTTCACAGGTGCATAAGGCAGAATGCAAACTCTGGTTTACCAGAAATCTCACAATGACTTCTAACCAGTCTGGGCTAAACTCTCCCTGTGGCTATGGCGGGGTTGGTCAGTAGCTATACCTAGGTTTGAGTCTCAGCTTGGTGACGTACAAGCTGTGAGATGTGCAATGACTTCATGAAACTTGCTGAGCCTCAGCCTCCTCCTCTGCAAAATGAGGATGAGGACTCCTTTATGGAATCATTTCCAGCAGCGCACACGCGCATGTTAAGAAGCCTGCCACCGGCTGTAGTCCCGAGTGGTGCTGCTGAAATGGGCAAGTTCATGAAACCCAAGAATGTGGTTCTGATCCTGGCTGCATGCTACTCCAGACGCAAAGAAGTCACTGTGAAGAACACTGATGATGGTACCTCAGACCGACCCTAGAGCCATGCTCTGGTGGCTGGAATCGACCGCTATCCCTGCAAAGTGACAGCTGCCATGAACAAGATGAAAATCACCAAGAGGTCAAAGATCAAGTCTTTTATGAAAGTTTATAGTTATAATCACCTCGTGCCCACAAGGTACTCTGTGGATATCCCCCTGGACAAAACTGTTGTCAACAAGGATGTCTTCAGAGACCCTGCTCTCAAACACAAGGCCCAGTGAGATGCCAAGGTCAAGTTCAAGGAGAGATACAAGACCGGCAAGAACAAATGGTTCTTCCAGAAGCTGCAGTTTTAGGTCTGTCTTCTTTCAGTTATTAAAAATACCAAAACAAAACAAAACAAAAAGTCTACCAACCATCACCACGAATGTGGTGATCTTTATAAAAAACTCTGCCAATTTGTTACCCAATTGGATCATCGTCTGCATTTTTTTAGAACTAGTAGAGAATATTTTTCGCTTGTTTATTAGCCATGAACATTTCTTCTTCCATAAATTGCATGCTTGTATCCTGACTCACATCTTAAAAGATACCAGGAAATAAATTTTTAATACTAAACTATCACAGACAGTACCATCACGGTCAGCTGTTGTAAATTCAGCCCAGCCTCACTATTTGTCACTGTTTTTAAAAAAATTACAAGATGAATGCTAAATTGAAGAGAAGTAATCAACAGTAAATAGAAACATATTAGTAAATGAATCTCTTTCTCTTTGCCAGTATTTAAGAGATAGTAGTTCATGCTCTTCTAAATGCCTGAAGATTTTGTAGAGAATCATCATTATTAATATTCTTTGTTATACCACTGTTACAAACAGGTGAAATAAACAACCACCTAAAAAACAGGATTTCAGGATTACCAAGAAGGATAAAGGGAAAATACCAAATATCCTGGCCCTGGACTTATGTAGACTACATGAAAAATATAAAAACACATGTCTTCAAAAGAAACAGTGGTGATCAAATTAACCAATTGTGAATAAGTTTCTAATAATATTGTTAAATAGTTAGCCAGAAATAAACCCTAACATTTATGGTCAATTCATTTTCAACAATAGTGTCAGGAAAACTGGCAAAAGAGTTAAGTACTAGGACAACGTGCAAAAGAATGAAGTTGGACCACTACCTCATAATACACTCAAGAATTAGCTCAGGGACTTCCCTGGTGGTCCAGTGGTTAAGAATATGCCTTCCAATGCATGGGATGCAGGTTTGATCCCTGGTCGGGGAACGAAGATCCCACATGCCGTGGGGCAACTAAGCCCACACGCCGCAACTACGGAGCCCGTGTGCTCTGGAGCCCACATGCCACAACCAGAGTGAAGCCCACGCGCCACAACAAAGATCCTGCATGCTGCAACTAAGACCCAACGCAGACTAATTAATTAATTAACTTAAAAGAAAAGAATTAACTCAAAGCGGATCAAAGACCTTACACTAATGTAAATGCTAAAACTCTTAGAAGAAACTCTTAGAAGACCTTGGGTTAGGCAATTATTTCTTAAGTATAACACCAAAAGCACAAATGATAAAAGAAGATTGATAAATTGGATGTTATCAAAATTAAAAACTTTTGTGCTTCAAAGGACACCATCAAGAAAGTGAAGAGACAACTACAGAATGGGAGAAAGTATTGCAAATCATGTATTGGGAAAGGAACTCATATCCGGAATATATGAAGGATACAACTCAATAATAAAAAAGACAACCCAACTTGAAAATGGGCAAAGGATTAAATAGATTCTTCTCCAAATAAGAGATATAAATGCACAGAAAAAATGCTCAACATCATTTGTCATTAGGAACATGCAAATCAAAAGGATAATGAGATACCATTTCAAATCTACTAGAATGGTTATAATCAAAAAAAAAAAAATAGTAAGTGTTGTCGGGCATATGGAGGTATTGGAACCCCCATCCATTGCTGGTTGGAATGTTAAAATGGTGCAGCCACTTTGGAAAACAGTTTAGTAGTTATTCAAACAGTCAAACATAGCAATTTTACTCCTGGGTGTACAACCAAGATAACTGAAAATATATGGCCACACGAAACTTGTACACAAGTTTCCATAGCAGCATTATTCATAAAGCCAAAAAGTGGAAACAACCCAAATATCCTCCACCTGAAGAATGGATAAATACAATGTGGTATATCCATACAATGAAATACCGTTTGGTCATAAAATGGAATGAATTACTGACACATGCTACAATGTGGACAAAACCTGTCAACATGCTAAGTGAAAGAAGCCAGCTACAGGGCCTTCCCTGGTGGCACAGTGGTTGAGAATCCACCTGCCAATGAACGGGACACAGATTCAAGCCCTGGTCCAGGAAGATCCCCCATGCCGCAGAGCAACTAAGCCCGTGCGCCACAACTACTGAGCCTGTGCTCTAGAGCCCGTGAGCCACAACTACTGAGCCCGCATGCAGCAACTACTGAAGCCCGTGCACCTAGAGCCCACACATGCTCTGCAATGAGAAGCCACCGCAATGAGAAGCCTGTGCACTGCAATGAAGAGTAGCCCCCGCTCGCCCCAACTAGAGAAAGACTGTATGCAGCAGCGAAGACCCAACACAGCCAAAAGTAAATAAATAAAATTTAAAAAATAAAAAAAAAAGAAGCCAGCCACGAAAGATCACATACAGTATGATCCCATTTATATAAAATACCCAGAATAGGTACTTTCTCTCTCTATAGCTGAGATATGAAATGTCTCATATAGAGCAATTACATTAGTAGATTAGCTGTTGCCGAGGGCAGAGAAAGGAGGCGGTGGGGGGATGGAGAGTAACTACTAATGAGTACAAGGTTTCTTTTCGGAGTGTGGAAAATGTTCTAAAATTAGATGATGGTGGTGGTTGTGTAACTCAGTAAATAAACTAAAAACCTCTAAATTATACACTTTAAACAGGTGGACTTTACATTCTGTACATGATATCTGAGGCTGTTTTTAAAACCTTCAAAAACAGATAATTAGTTACTTTATATAAGGCCCTATGATTTTATTATAAATGTTGGTAAAAATAATTATAAATGTTGGTAATAATTATAGCAACTTACTGAGTGCTTATTATGTGCCAGACAATATTCAAAGTCTTTGCTAGTACTAACTAATTTACTTTCCCAACAAACCTATTAGGCAAATACTATTATTTTTCCCATTTTACAGATTAGAAAACTGAAGCTATTAAGTTGCATCGTAAGAATTCAAACACAGAGAGTCTGTGTTTTTAAATAAAATATGTACTAGCCCTGGAATCCAATAGCAAAATATGGGGAGAAAATCCCTAAAATTCAGAGAATTGGGGACATTTTAAAATATTATGATTAATGGCAAAGCCTAAAAAAGTTAATACCAAAGAGTAAAAGAAAAAGTTACTTCACACAATAGCAGTGGAAATGAAAGGCTGTAGATTATGCAATCCTGCTCCTCTCTTGTCCCGTATAAAGACAACAGTAGACACAAATGGGCTGTTGCTGAGACTCCCTGGTATGTTTTCATTCTCCCGTGAGTGACAGGAGGAGGAATTCTACAGAGCCGCACGGTGTGAACAGGAGCCAGATTACCAGGCCAGGAGTGAAGAGAGAGCCAGGAGGGCAGCCCCAGCTCTGCCACTAATTATTCACGTGACCTTGGGTGGGTCATCTGACCCTTCTGAACACAAACGATACATCTATAACATGAAATATCTTTAGGTCCCTATTTCTTTCAGAATCTCATTATCTACCATCTAGTTTCTAGACTAATCTCAGAAACATTTTGGCCAGTGTTATGTTTACTCCCAAACAAATCTTGCTCAAATCTGTTTCATGGACTTCTCCAAACATGTCTTTTCTGGCCCTCTGTCAACTCCTCTAGCCCCTGGTGCTCCAGCTGTGGGGAGGGAACTGAGAAGGTGTGTCTGTTCCTCACTTTGAATGCAAAAGTCCCCTTAAAAGTAATAAAAATCCGTTTAGTAAATGTTGGATGTATTTCCAGGATTACCAAACAATTTGACAGTCCTTTAGAGTAAAACATAATTTTGATGATGATGAAATATTCATTGTGATTATCTCTGGGAACTGAGGATTACAGATGATTTTTAAATTTTCTTCCTTATATTTTGTGTATTTTGTCTTATAAACCAAAAAAGTATGTTTTTAAAACCTTATGGTACAACATTACGAACCACATTAACCACATTATTTAACCACACTAAAAATAATACCAAAAAATCCCTTATGGGGGCATTAAAAAATCGTATGCTGTTCATAAATATCTCTCTGGAAATTATTACCAATTTGTGTAAAATCAAACAAGACAGAATATGCTATAACTCCTATGCAATTTGTCAGATGATAATGCTATTTAAATCAAAGGGCACAGTTTTTTAAATATGGTAACTCGGGGCTTCCCTGGTGGCTCAGGGGTTGAGAATCTGCCTGCCAATGCAGGGGACACGGGTTCGAGCCCTGGTCTGAGAAGATCCCACATGCCGCAGAGCAGCTGGGCCCGTGAGCCACAATTGCTGAGCCTGCGCGTCTGGAGCCTGTGCTCCGCAACAAGAGAGGCCGTGACAGTGAGGGGCCCGTGCGCCGCGATGAAGAGTGGCCCCCGCTTGCCACAACTAGAGAAAGCCCTCGCACAGAAACGAAGACCCAACACAGCCATAAATAAATAAATAAATATGGTAACTCTGGGGCCATATTCATACATTTACCACGCACTGAAGTTGGAACATTTAAATGTTTACTGTGGAGTGAGGGAGTCAGCTCGTACTGGCTCACAAGAGCTAGTGGTCAGCACCTCTTCCTAAAGCCATGTTCAGTGGCATCACATTGGTAACTTAAAATCAACCATGGTGGGAGTATTTACACTCTGGAAGTTGGCAGATGCTCCAAGTCAGAGAACTTGGGTTTTCAAATTTCTTTCCCTAATATGACAGAGACCAAATGCATGAAAAGAAAGATTGCCTTAAGTCTGATATGTCCATGTTTACTGGAACAGCAAGATCACCTTTCTGGAACAGCAAAATCAACTTTCTAATCTTTCCGGTAGCAAAACTTTCTTTAAAATGACCAACTGCTGCAGACAGTAATAGTTTTCCATCATGGGCAACACAGTCAGTCTCTCTACATCCTCTCAGAGAAGGGCTCACAACTTTAGGGGAGGAAATAACCCCTTTCCAATCTTAGAAACCACAGAATAAAGGAGCTTGAAGCAAGAGGAAGGGACTTTAGATATGACCTCATCCATTAGTTAGACTGGAATATTCTAGGCTGCTTGGTGGGGCCATTAGCACCAATGTCAACACTCCATGGGCCCGAATTGTTAACCCTTGCTCTCCCTCTGGGGTTAAGTCTTCCACAAGCCACATGCAGACACACAGCTGATGTGACATTCCAAAAAGGAAATCATATCTTTCAATTATATTATAATAATCCACTGAGCTTTAGAGAAAATATGACCAGCTCAAATCATAATCTTCCCTCCTCATCATCAATAGCATTTTCTGAATGCTTACTATGCACAGGCTTCATGTTTGAAGTTTACATTATCATCAAGTTCTCACAATAATCTTTTAATGATACTATTTTCATTACCATTTTTACGGAGGCTTGGAAAGGTTAAGTACCTTTCCAAAGTAACGCAGCAAGAAAATAATGGAGCCACCCTTCCGATCCAGGCAACCTGACCCCCAAGCCCACACCTTAAACCACAACATTACACAGCCCACTCCAGGAATGTGGGTAAATTCACATTACACCCAACACTGGTTTGCCATATATGGCTATTCCACGATGAAGTCTGAATCTCCGTGTAACCTCACCAGGCCATATGTTCCTTTGCTCAAATGGCAGCAGTATGTGTGTAGAGTATACAAACTAATTTTATTAATACTAGCCTGAACAAACCATAATCCATCAGATAAATCTTAAAGCACAAATATTTATGTTACTTAATTGTAGAGGAAATCTAGTTTATTTATAAATGGAAATTTATATTCCATTCCTTGGAAAGCTGGTTTTCAAGCTCTGTTTATCTGGTAGTTTCAGGTTGGTCTTGTGCCTCAAAATCCAATTCCCACAGCTCTAGGAGGAGGAGAATATACAGGCATGAATCCCCACTTCCTATCTAGCCTGACACCAGTAGGCATATTTATTCCTTATTTGTGGACTTCGGAATGGTTGGATGTAATAACTGTCGACTGAAAAAAAAATACGCACAACCTAAAAGTTGAGAGTTAAGTTTTATTCGGCAGCAATTTTTAGGACTTCAAGCCCGGGAGGCAGCACCTCAAGTAACCCTGAGAGAACTGTTCCAAGGAGGCAAAGGGAGGAGCTAGGTTATATAGAAGTTTTGCAACAAAAGGCAGGAAGTCTGAACATCAGAAGATTATTGTAAATTAAAGAAAACCAGATATTCCAAGTTAAGGAATTTAGCACTTTTCTGTGTATGGGAAGGTGCTAGGGTCTGGGCACACTGAAATCATTCCTTTGATATGCACCTCAGCTATCTGGGGCCAGTATCCAGTGTTTTCACATCCTGAGTTTCCTCAGGGCTCACCAGCTTACCATCGGTGGTGGCTGCAATTCGCTGATGACTGTGACATCCTTTGCTTACTGATATGGCAGGAAATATTCCATTTCTCATAACCAAAGATTATCATCATTGCATAAGATGAAATCCTTGGAACTATGGACCTTGTTTCATTGAAGTAAGAAAAAAATCTTACAGGAAAACTTTAATGAGCCGGGTTTAAGGAGAGAAAACTAGAACTAGAGAAGACTTTCAACATCATCTAGGCTGGGGCTTTCAAACTCAAATGCAGGTTATGAGAGTAAGTGAAACAAAGCAAGCAGAGTGAGGCACTGAGGAAGGCTGGAGACTGAGGCAAACTGCAGAGGTCAGCCCCATCACAAGGGGCCTCTACAGCTTAGTACCAGCCAACTATTGCCATACTCTTGTCAGGTCTGATTTTCCAGGCAAGGCCAGATAACCATGTTTTCTATGAAATGTATAGGAAATTTCTACTTACAAAACATGGTAGAGGCCAAATAGAACATGTCAGCAGGCCAGATCTAGCCTACTATCTCTTCACGTAGTAGAAGAGAAAAAAGTCCAGAGATGTTAACTGAACTCACCATGTGGGAGAGCCCACATTGATTGTTCTCTTTTCTATGTCAGACTCTTCTACAGTCTCTGTTTATAAAGACATAGCACTGTGACTTATTGGAGAGCATCAGAAAAATGAGGTGTTTCCATCATTGCTGGTCTTACTTAAAACTGCCTGCTAGTTGTCAGTTTTTGTTTTGTTTGGTCTTGCTTATTAATCTCCCTTTCCATGGAAGGCTATAAAAGGTCTCTGCTACCTTTATTTTCATTGTATTCTGGTTGTTATCATAGATTATTCATTTTTTTGCCAGTGTCTCTGCTCCTTTTATAGCTATATTTACAAAAATGTCTTACTCCAGTTATTTCTCTTTAATCACCTGGTCTTTGTTTTAATTTTCACCCATAAAAATGAAAGCTGTGGCAAAGGCTAGAAGTGCCTTGAGCAGAGACCACATCTAAACAGTCAAAGGGGTCAAACAATGGCAGCTCTGTGCCTGCAAGTGTAGACTGATGCACAGCAGTCAACCATCCGTTTAAATAAAGCAATCAGTCACATTTTCTTTCAGTGGCCATGTGCCATCAGAACCTTATTCCTGTTTGAACATAAAGTCCAGATGTAACTTCCAGCAAATTTTTTAAGATTCCTCATGGGCATCTCATATCACGAAGTGAAATTCAGTGGAAAAGCCACACCTGCCTTCAGACGCTCCCATCAGCATCTGTAGTTTAACACTGACAGGCTCTAGGGAAGGCATGAGCGCTCCTCTTTTTCTACCACTTTCTGCTGACTTCTGTGCCTCCCTCCCGCCTCACAGTTGTCCTTACCTTCTGGCTTTTGAAGGCATTTGAGTTTGTGACCCATGCTCTAGAGTTTCAGCAAGTCTCATCTCTGGCACAATTGCTTATGATAAGGAATGAACTCAACATCTTACATAAGAGTTCAGTCAATACTGTTTCCACTACTTCGAAGCTACCTCCCATAGACCGGTAGTTGCTGCCTAAATGAAACAACTGTATCACCAGGTGATTGCAGTAGTGAGTCCACTCATCCCCTTCTGCTTCTAAAGCATCATGCACATGGCCATCAACTTAGTCTTTCTTCATTTTATTCCCAGTACCTACAAGATAAAGCTTGAACTGCCCACTGGCATTCAGGGCTCTTCATAACTCAGCCTCCATCTAAATGTTCAAAGCTCTTCCCTTACCGCTCCAGCACAAACTCTCCACTCTCACGTCCACGCCTGGTCCACGCCTGTTCATTTGCTCACAAGCCCTGCTCCCTTCCCTTTCTGCCTTTCCAGCTTCTCCTCATTCTTCAGAGCTCAACTCAAACTCTACCTTTTCCACTAGGCTTTTCTAAATCATCCCAGTCTCAAATGACCTTGCCTCCTTTTAAATATAAATGCCTAATAAACTTTTCTTGAATGAATCAATCAATTCTGGCAAGACCACATTCTTATGACCACTTAATTATGGCCAAACTGCTTAAACTTTTTAAGATATATTTTCATCATCTGTAAAAATGTGGTTTTGGCAAGGATTAAATGAGATGTGATTATGAAATTATCTAGCAGAGATGCCACATAGAGTCAAAAGATATTAGGTAGTACAGAGATTCAAGAAATATTAGCCTGATTTACTGCCTTCTTCCCTCTTTTATTGTTAATTAACTTTTCAATTCCATATATTTTCTCTTCCTAGCTCCATCATTGGAGCAAGGACCCATTTCTTTTCTTTTCTTTTCTTTTAAATTTATTTATTTATTTGTTTATTTTTGGCTGCACTGGGTCTTTGTTGCTGCGCGCGGGCTTTCTCTAGTTGTGGCGAGCGGAGGCTACTCTTGGTTGCGGTGCGCGGGCTTCTCACTGCAGTGGCTTCTCTTGTTGCAGAGCACGGGCTCTAGGCACGCGGCCTTCAGTAGTTGTGGCTCGCGGGCTCTAGAGCACAGGCTCAGTTGTTGTGGCGCACGGGCTTAGCTGCTCCGCGGCATGTGGGATCTTCCCGGACCAGGGCTCGAACCCGTGTCCCCTGCATTGGCAGGCAGATTCTTAACCACTGCGCCACCAGGGAAGTCCAGGACCCATTTCTTAAAACATTTTTGTATCACTCACTGCAGCTAGCATGGAGCCTTACTGATAAAATATTATTGAAAAGAAAGCTCCTCTATTGAAAAATATGTCCAAAGACTGGCTGCTGACCCTGGGATTTCCTCCTTCAGAGACATTTTTTCCTGAGTTAAGCATTGCCCCCAGTTAAAATCCAACCCTGCCTGGGAAACAGTAACATGTTTCATTAGTTATAATATCTGTACTGATTAGACTTTTTTGTTTATAAGGAGCAGAAACTACCTTATAGGTTGTTGCTATTATATGAGGTATGGTGATGGGTTTGATTTTTTTTTTGATTGAAGTATAGCTGATTTACAATGTTGTGTTAGTTTTTTGGGTTTTTTTGGGTTTTTTAAAATATTTTATTTATTTATGGCTGTGTTGGGTCTTGTTGCTGTGCACGGGCTTTCTCTAGTTGCAGCGATCGGGGGCTACTCTTCATTGTGGTGCACAGGCCCCTCATTGTGGTGGCTTCTCTTGTTGCAGAGCACGGGCTCTAGGCATGTGGGCTTCAATAGTTGTGGTATGCAGGCTCAGTAGCTGTGGCACACAGGCCCAGTTGCTCCGTGGCATGTGGGATCTTCCCGGACCAGGGCTTGAACCCGTGTCCCCTGCATTGGCAGGCAGACTCCTAACCACTGCGCCACCAGGGAAGCCCGTTGTGTTAGTTTTGAGCGTACAGCAAAGTGATTCAGTTTTGTAGATAGATGGATGATACATGACATAGATAGATAGATATACTCTTCCATTATAGTTTATTACAAGGTATTGAATATAGTTCCCTGTGCTATACAGTAGGTCCTGGTTGCTTACCTATTTTATATATAGTAATGTATATCTGTTAATCTCAAATTCTAAATTTATCCTTCCCCCACCTTTTCCCATTGGTAACCATAAGCTTGCTTTCTATGTCTGTCTCTTTGTTTTGTAAATAAATTCATTTGTATCATTTTTTTTAGATTCCACATATAAGTGATATCATATGATATTTGTCTTCCTCTGTCTGACTTACTTCACTTGGTATGATCATCTCTAGGTCGTAATGGGTTTGATTAATACACTTTAGTATAATTTAGCTTATCTAATATCTTTCCAACATAAAATTACAACACAAAAGGGGAACATAACGGGAAATATAAGGGGAAAAAGAAAAATACATATACTGCACTATCAGAAAAGGATAAGGAGGGAGGCTGGGTGCAATGCACCATCACAACTGCAGCAAGACAACACTTGGAACCAGGGTGACCACCTGCCTTGACTGGCCCAACCCTAAGCGGTTCCTAGAATGTGGGGCATTCAGTGCTAAAATTAAGAATATCCTGGACAAACTGGGATAAACTGGTCACCTTATTAGGCATCAGTGAAATCCCACCGAAACATACACTTTATCTAATTTCAAAAGTGTGCTTAGAGTCAGTACTACACACGGAACAACACAAACCTGCCCCTGGCTGGTTATCAGCTGGTTAGAGCAAAGTGCTAACAAGAGCAAGGCTAAAGGTTTGATTTCCCAGGAAACTTTGCTCTCTTCCACTATCAGAATCTGTGTACTTCACTTAAGCTCGTCGTTCTCCAATGTCACTGACTAATCACAAAGGGAAGAGAAGAGAGAACATAGCTACATTGGACCAAATCCTTCCCTGCCACTAGTAACACTGGTGAAAAACTGATGTTTTTCTTGTGAATAAACATTAAGTGATTGAAGAAGTTGAAGATCATCACATAGGAAATTTATTTTCCTTCCTGCTTTTAGTAGGGTTATAAATAACAATAATGATAATACATAGAATATTCTGCTATATGATTTCATTCTAATCTCCTGAGAGACGCATGGCTGATACCACGCTCAGCAGGGTTGGGATCACCTGTGGTTAGACAGCCAGAAGCAATGGATGGAGCCTGAGCCCTTGCCTCCTAGTGTTTTTTTTATTTGTTTGTCTTTGTTGTCATCACCATTTTGGTAGAGGGCTCAGCCTCCTATAACCAGCAAAATACACAACCTGAATGTTGAGGCTCCCCAAACTTTGTACATATCACTTCCATAAGAACTTGAGAACTCTTCTGGTCCCAAAGACCAAGCAGCACAGCCTTAAGGCTCCTATGTGTCTTACCAAATGTGGGCTGATTATTTCCTGTATGGTAAAGGCATAAAGCACATCTACATTCCTTGCCCTGTTGATCAGGCTCAGGGGGTTAAAGAAAGCACCCCTGCTTTTAATGTTTAGATCTTGCCTGGCTGTGCATCTCATTGTCTTAAGTTTTTCCTTTTCCATAGACTTTTCTGCCTAAATCCAGAGTTATATGGTGTTCCTATTAGTAAACTGAAAGCTGAGTTTGCCAAACACGTTTATTTCTCCTTCAGAGCAAATGGGTAGGATGAAAACTACTCTTGTCATACTTACATGTTACTCATTAACTGACTTCAAAAAAAAAAAAATTGCCTCAGCTAGATTAGGAGTCATGTGAAGAAGTAGCTTCCTGCAATGCAGGAACTGAGAGAGGCAGAAACGCAGAGATTTTCACATTACTGGGGAGGTTGAAAAATGAGCCCTTGAGTTTATTTCTTGACTTGGCGATTGACAAGTCCACAATGGTGAAGAAAAGGCTGTCATCATCCAATGACACAGTGTTCCGGTCTGAGATTCCAGGCAGCCCAAGCAAGGTGGGTGCGGAGGCCCGGAACAGCATCCCTGACAGCCCCGGCTCAGTGTTTCTCAGGTGGGTACATCCCGTCTGCCCCCCTGATGGCCTCAGCCACCCGACAGGTGTTGCTTGGAGAGCCCCTTCCTCATCCCCGGAGGGAGGATTCTGCCAGGGAGAAAGAGAAGGCACAGCCCAGGCCCCTGGGCTGGTGGATTTTAAGGGGGTACATAGCAAAGGACGTCATCTGCTGAGCAAATAGAACTCTTACCACCATTAAGGGACAATAATTGTTAGTGCCTTCTTCAGTACTTTTTAGTACGTACTAGAAAACTGGTCAGCTATGCAGTTACTCAATTCCTGACCCACTGTCAGGGTCATAGGAAGTGAAGCCAAATGGTTAAACCAAAAACCTTACTTTGGTGTCAAAATTACTGTATTATTATCAAAATAGTAATTATTAAAATATTAAAATAATTTTCTTCTTTGGACCTTTCTAAATTAAATATTAAAATAGTGCTGGCTATGCTCTGATCCAACTACTTACTGTACAGTGACTTAAAGCAGCTTTGACTAGGTTCAGAACGTATCTTCTTTAGCTGTAAGTATTAATATCTACATGAACACCACTCTGATAATTATATATTTTTAATGAAAATTCATTTATCTACTCTTTTTCATTTTATCTCATAATAATTCTCTAGCAACTTATAAAATGTAGAAATCAAGTACACGTGGAATCAGTTACAAGAAAAAGTTCCTTATCCAACTTTTTTAAAATTGAGGTTTAGTTGATTTACAACATTATATTAGTTTCAGATATACAACATAATGATTCAAATTTTTATAGATTATACTTCATCCAACTTTGGTGTAAACTTTTTTTAATGGAGGTGACATTGGTCTATATCATTACATCAGTTTCATGTTTACAACATTATATTTCTACTTCTATGTACCTTACAGCATGCTTACCACTTAAAATTTACTTTCCATCTGATGTAAACTTTAATGTAACTTCCATGTAAATTAATCAAGTCAAGACAGAGGAATAGCCTCCACACCTGAACTTCACTTTTCCATATTATATCCAGAAAGTCAATCATTTGATTTATTTTTTAATCATTTTAAATCATTTACACAAAAAAGTGCTCAAAATTATAGCCTATAAAAATTAAATACAAAATAACGAAATCACACTTCATTTAATAGCATTCGCATATCAGACTGTCAAGTGAGGAAAACAAATTCAATAATTTTTAAAAAGAAGTTTTAGAGATCAAGAGTCTGAATTTATGCAAAATGTTGCTTAAAACATCTATTTAAGCTGGCTTAATTTTTCCATCCATCATTAAAATAAATCTACATAACTTGCATTATGGTCATTTGAGCAAGAGCACAATTCCAGTGATTGAAAATGTAAAACTTTGCATTTTTTCCATATTTTGCTGAACTTTGAGTGCTGCTTTATTTGCTTCGTCTGCCTAATCCTCCTCTTACATTGACCGTAACGCAAATTCTTCTTGGAACTCAAGCTCTAACCAGGAAAAACAAAATCAAATTAAAATGCATAGGACTTCCCTGGGGGTGCAGTGGTTAAGAATCTGCCTGCCAATGCAGGGGACACAGGTTCGAGCCCTGGTCTGGGAAGATCCCACATACCGTGGAGCAACGAAGCCCGTGCGCCACAACTGCTGAGCCTGTGCTCCAGAGCCCGCGAGCCAGAACTACGGAAGCCCACACACCTAGAACCCATGAAAAAAAAAAGAAAGGAAAAAGAAAAAAGACAGAAACCAACAAGGGCCTACTATATAGCACAGGGAACTACACTCAATGTCTTGTTATAACCTATAAGGGAAAAGAATCTGAAAAAGAATTTATATATATACATATGTATATATACACATATAACTGATTCACTTTGCTGTACACCTGAAACTAACACAACATTGTAAATCAGCTATACTTCAATTTAAAAAAAACAAAAAAAAAGATAAACTCTTCCCTTTACCTTAACATTAAGAATTTATGTGGCTGTTGTGGCATCCCATTATCCTTCCCATGAACTACAGCAAATCATATGTACCCTCAGATCAGCAAACCACTCAGACAGGCACAGATACAATTTATGCAGTCTTTTTATTCAACCATTCAATTCAACAAAGATTTGTTGAATAACTATTATATGCCAGATTATGTGGAAGGCACAGCAAATATAATCATAAGTGAGATAGATGTAGTCCCTGTGCTTATGGAAGTTATTAGTTTAATGTCAAAGACAGGCAAAAAAAATTATGAATGAATGCACATATGCATACGTAATTCAAAATATTAATGTATTTTTTTTTTAATTTATTTTATTTATTTATTTTTGGCTGTGTTGGGTCTTCGCTGCTGCACACGGGCTTTCTCCAGTTACGGTGAGCAGGGGCTACTCTTCGTTGAAGTGCACAGGCCTCTCATTGCGGTGGCCTCCCTCGCTGCGGAGCACGGGCTCTAGGCACGCGGGCTTCAATAGTTGTGGCACGTGGGCTCAGCAGCTGTGGTTCATGGGCTCTAGAGCACAGGCTCAGCAGTTGTGGCGCACAGGCTCAGCCGCTCCACGGCATGTGGGATCTTCCCGGACCAGGGATCGAACCCCTGTCCCCTGCATTGGCAGGCGGACTCCCAACAACTGCACCACCAGGGAAGCCCTAATGTACATTTTTATAGGAAAAAATTACAGGGCAGAGATGGAGAATAAGGTGGGAAAAACTAATTTAGATTGAGTGGCAAGTCAGGGACTCTCCAAGGACGTGATATTTAGGCTGACTTCGAGGATGAAAAAAGAGCCAAGCATGAAATGATTGGGAAGGAGCAAGTTGCCCTGAAGAGGGGAATGAGCTGAGTCCTGAGGAACCCCAGCGGGGTGGCACCTGATGAAATCAGAGAGACAAGTAGAGGATGAAGGGGTTTAGAATTCTGTTCTAATCTTGGTGGGAAATCACTGGAGGGTTTAGAGTAGGGGGGTATCATGATGTGATGTCCCCTTTAGAAGGGTATTCTGGCCTCTCTGTAGGTTATTTCCAGTTTGTTGCTCATTCAAGCAATACTCCATCTTGCCCATGTCTCCAGTGTGCTTGTACAAGAGTGTCTGTAAGGTATATATACCTAGGAGAGGAACTGCGGGGCTATAATATGGACATGATTAACTTTATTCATTATGTCAAATTCTGTTCCAAAGTTCTGTGCCATTTATGCTATTACCAGCATTATTCCGCTTCCTCGACAACATTGCCATTGTTTGACTTTTTAATTCTTTCTAAACTGGAATGTATGAAATGGCATCTCAGTGTAAATGGTTTCAATGTGCATGTCCCTTATTAAGACAAAAGGAGCATCTTTTCAACATGTTTATTAGTCATTTTCATTTCCTCTTCTGTTAAATTCCTGCTCATGGATTTATGAACTGTTGGGGAAGCAGAGGCGGGGAGAGAGGGTACTATCTTTTCCTTATTTGTAGATAGTTTTTGAAATACTCCAGATACTGATCTTTTGTTAGCTATGTGTGCTGCAAATGTTTTATTCCAGCATATGACTTGTC
Source organism: Balaenoptera physalus (assembly GCF_965194825.1). Lineage (NCBI taxonomy): Eukaryota > Metazoa > Chordata > Mammalia > Artiodactyla > Balaenopteridae > Balaenoptera > Balaenoptera physalus. Next base: position 72,865,588 of record NC_138890.1, on the reverse strand, counting down.
TGTTCATGCTCTCCATTATGTCTGAGTTCTTACTTTCAGTTTATCAGTTTGTTTACTTTTATTTTTCATTGAAGTATAGTTGACTTACAACATTATGTTATTTTCAGGTGTACAACATAGTAATTTGATATTTTTATACATTGTACTCCATACAAAGTTACTATAAAATATTAACTATATTCCCTGTGCTATACATTATATCCTTGTAACTTATTTTACACCTAGTAATTTGTACTTTTTAATCTCCTTCACCTATTTTTCCCCTGCCCCTACCACTCTCCCTTCTGGTAATCACTAGTTTGTACTCTGTATCTGTGCATCTGTATCTGTTTTGTTATATTTGTTCATTTGTTTTATTTTTTAGATTCTACATATAGGTGAAATCATACAATGTTTGTCTTTCTCTGATTTATTCGACTTATTTCACTAAGCATAATATCCTCCAGGTCCGTCCATGTTGTCAAAAATGACAAAATTTCAATATTTGTATGGTATATGAATAATATTCCATTGTGTGTGTGTGTATGTGTGTGTGTGTGTATGTGTGTATATATATAGGGTTGGCCAAAAGCTTCATTTGTGTTTTTCTGTAAATCTTATGTTAATGTTGTGTGTATACATGTATATATATATATATATATATATATATATATATAAAACACCTTCTTTTTCCATTTATCTGTTGATGGACATTTAGGTTGCTTCCATATCTTGACTATTGTAAATAATGTTGCTATGAACATTGTGGTGCATACATCTTTTCAAATTAGTGTTTTTGTTTTCTTTGTATAAATACCCAAGAGTGGAAATACTGAATCATATGGTAGTTCTATTTTTAAGTTTTTTAAGTAACTCCATACTGTTCTCCACAGTGGCTGCACCAATTTACTTTCCCACTAACAGTGCATGAGGGTTCCCTTTTCTCCACACCCTCACCAATACTAGTTCTTTGTTGTCTTTTTGATAATAGCCATTCTGACTGGTGTGAGGTGATATCTTGTTTTCTTAATGATTTGCGCTTTCTGTGACTTAAGAATTCCTTCCCCACTCTGAGGTTATAAGAATGTTCTTATGTATTTTCTTCTAAAAGTATGTTTTCTTTTAAAACTAGGGTCCCTTCTGTATTTGGAATTTATTTTTGTTTCTGGTGTGAATTAGGGCCTCATCTAATCTTTTATATGGATAATGAATTCTCCCACATTATTTATTGAATAGTCTTTCGTTTCCCCATTAATCTGCAATGCCAGCTCTGTCATATATCACTGTCTTCATTATTATCACCTTATAATAAAAGTTTTGTTATCTGATGAGACAAGACTTCTTACCCACTTCAGAAGTGATTGTCTACTTTTGACCCTTTGCTCTACCATTTAAATTTTAGAATTTTAGAATTTGGCTTGTCACATAAAAACTTTTTTTAAAAGTTGAAATTGCATCAAATCTATTGCTCAATTTGAGGAAATTTGACATTTTATGGTGTGAAATATACCTATTCATACACATGGTGTGGCCTCCATTTATTTAGATCTTCTTTAATATCCTTTGATAAAGTTTAGATTATTCTACACAAAGATCTTACACATCATTTGTTAGATTTATTCCTAGGTACTTTACAACTTTGTTGCTTTTGGAAATATATTTTAAATTTTATTTTGTTGATGTTGTACAGAAGTGTAATTAAATTTCTAAATTGATCTTATATTCCACATTCTTACTAAATTTTCTTATTAATTTTAATAATCTGTAGACTGAGTTTTTTGTAGACAATAATATTATTTGAAATTTAAAACGTTTTTTACCTTTCGGAACTTTGTCCTTTTAAATCTTTTTTATTTTATTATACAAGCAAGGAACTCCATTATAATGTTGACTATAAATAGTAATTCCAGGCATTCTCATTTTGTTCCTAATTTAAAAGGGAATGCTTTTAACATTTCAGGTTTTATCAGCCTTTCGCAGATTAAAAAAGTTTCCTTCTTATTGAGGTTTTTTAAGAGGTTGTAGAAACTATTGAGTACTTTCCTGGCCTCCACTGAGATGATCCTCATTTGAAAATCTCTGGCACTCATAAAGCGCACAGTACCTCAACATTCAAAGTTCACAAGTCATCACTTCCCAAAATAGAGAACACTGGACAGCCTTGAAAAACATGAATTGCTTTAAGCTTTATAAACAGACTGGAAAAGGCTCTGGAGAATTAATAGTTCCATAAATTAGTCATTCGGCAAATAAAAATCAGGTATTTTTTAAAATTAGTTTTTGGAGATTTACTATGCAAATTACCATTAGAGCTATTGCTTTTAATAAATTTGTTTCTCCAAAATATTTCTTTTTAGAGTATCAGTCTATTTCAGTTTTAGGGAAAGATGGAAGTTGCCCGGTGGAGCTAATGTGTTGAATGAGGTGCCATGGGCTTTGGGAGGCACAAACAAGGTCCAAGATGACAACCAAAGAGGGCAAATATGGGGCAGTACCAAGCTGGAATGTGAAACCAGGGAGGGACCAGCCCAGGCCTACTCATACTACCCGTGCTATGGTTTGGGGACCACTCCAGGCTGCAGTGGACAGTGACCTTGGCAGGTCCAAGACAGTCTTGAATCACATTCACTACGCCTCCTCTTAGTGGCTCCAAAGATTCTGCTTCTACTCCTCTACTCATCCAGTTGTCACTAGTGAGTAGAAGAGGAGATACTGGCCCTTCTTCCCTTCCACTCTACCATCCCGAGAGCCTTGCTTTTTCTTAGCCAATCCCACTTCTGCTTTTAGGGAAAGGATAGAAGCACTATTTGGTACCTGAAGATCAGGAACATAGTAGACATCATATCTTGACCCATTTTTACTAGGTAAGCGCATGGCCTCAGCTCGTGTTCATAGGAATTGTAGTGTTAAGAGTGATATTTAGAAGCTGAAGGGAGGCTGAGTTCTAGGAAATGGGCTTCCTTCTCCGGGAGCAGGGATGTGGGGGTAGCAATCAAAGAAAGTAAGACTGTGTTAAGGGGAAAGATAATAGTGTCCTGAGCACAAGGCAGGTATTTCAGTGAATGGACTAAATCTGTTCTTAGTGGGTGAGGTCAGGGTGGCAGGACCGGTGAACTCTGCCAAGCCTTGGGGCTACCAGGGTGTCGTGAAGCGGGGCTGTGGAGGTTAGAATAGGAGGTGACATACAGATGAATAGGCCTCTTTGATAGGAGAGTTAGAATTTTCCAAGAAGGAGAGCATAGCACTCCCCAGTGCTAACACTGCCAGGAGAGAAGGGACCTACAGTCTCTTTCCCAAACTGTGCCAGGCACTTTCCCACAGTCTACTAATACAAAGCACTCAGTATTCTCTCAATACACATGTTTGATCATGTCATCAGGCTTTTGTACATGCAGGATGTCTGAAAATTCCTATTCATCTTTCCAGATGCACCTCCTGACAGGTCTAGTATAACATCAAAGGAGACTCCCCTTTGCCCCCTTACTTCCACCCTCAGAACTAGCAGCCTTTTCTTATTTGTCGGTACCATATTCCATATTAACCACTTACCAGAATGTGTTGCCATCAGGGGAGTGTTTATTATAAAACCAAAGAAGCTTAAGCTTCTACCCTCATTTATTTGGGCCCCTTCCAAGGCCCTGGGAATGTCCCTAGCAAGATGTTCATGTAGTCGTACATTTCTGTCAACTTTTCAGATAATATTTTAACTACAATTATAATTGCTCTCTCTTTCCATTCCAATTTTCCCTCTGTCACATTCCTCTCCAGTCAGGTAGCCAGGGGCATTTTTGGCACTGTGAGCTAAGGGGAAGTTGTTTGGAGATACATTTAACTTGAGATTAGTGGAATGTATTTATGTGATTTGCCATCATTTCTATGTGCATATAAGTTCTTGTTGGTTGTCCTGGCTTCCAGGAATACTCCAATAAGCAAATTCACCTTGCTTGGTGACACAGAAGTGCAGGGCCATCGTCTAAACATGTCTGACAAGTGCCATGCATCAGAAGTATAGAAGGAATGGAAGAGAAACAAAGATGGAAATGTACAGAGCCAGAAGGTGATCTCTGGCAAATTCTTCCCATCACGACACGTGTAAATTGTATGGATTCTGTTCTCACTGATGCCAAGTCACAGCAGACATTCTCTCCTATTAGGACTTGATACTTGATGACGCAGCTGATATCAGTATACCAAACTTTATGCTTATTGCACAGTTTATCAGAATCCCTTGTTTATGGGGCACAAACCCAAGGTAATACTAAAAGCAGCCATTGTCTCTGTATGTCACATAGTACATCTTAGCATGACATTATCAAGAATAGGTTTGAATCTGAAAGAAAATGTCTAACCTATCGATAAAACTTAAGCTTTTTCTAGAGAAAAGACTAAATTATCTCTTATTGAAAATATTAAAAAATTCTTGCGATATGAAGAGATCAACAAGTATCAGTTAAAAACAAGAAAATAGCAGAGTATGTAAGGCAGTTGATTTATGAGTGTTACATTAGTTTTCTGGATTTGGAGGTATTGATGGAATTTGTCAGCTATTTCCAAACTAATAACTTGATATCTTTTCTCTTTCTAAATAAATACTACCTTTCATGCCTAATTTTTTGTTCATAATTTTTCTTAAAGAAGACCCTAAATTTGTATAAGCGTTAGGCCCACAAAACATTGATCGGCTGCTGATTCTAACTGCTTCTATGTCTGTGTTCTCCAGCAGACCTGAGCCTTTTGGTTTTAAAACCTCGTGGAAATCTATTATGGATGAGTTCAGCTTAAAGTCTCATTTTCATTAAAAGCTTTTTATTGTAACAGATTTTAAAAAATCAGGTTCATTTACGTGCCTTCATCTCTCTCTCTCTCTCTCTCTCTCTCTTGCTCTTGCTCTCTCCCTCTCTCACCTCCATATTTAACAAAACAAAACCAGCCAAGGGTAATTGAAGTGGAAGTTCTAGGAGTTGGCTTCCATGTGTATCTGTATGGGCCTAGATGAGGGCAAATGGAAAGATCTGCCAAGAAGTCCACAAGTGATGAATAAGTGTTTCTGTATCAGCCAGCAGTAATAATAATAATAATAATAGTCTCCCCTATTTGCACAGTGGCTTACTCTTGGGAACTTTTTACAGATGTGACCTTATAAACTTTGGTGGCTTTTCACTGTGGTAGATGGATTATGGCTACTCTCTATGTTGCTTAGGTGAAGAAAGCAAGTAACAGAAAAGGAAGAGAAGTTTTCTGTTGTTGCCGTACGGCATAATCGAACCGACGACATTAGTTCAGATAGTGAATGCGCAGCCAGTTACATGACTGAAATGGCATTATCCAACCTCATTAACCAATTTCTTCACCTGGCTTGGCTCAAATTATTTGGGCTATTTTTGAAAATCAAATCCATCTTCAAGGGTCATTTCATTCAGTTTCTTCATCACACCCAAGGTGATTTTTACAACCCCAGACGGGATACTATGTTTCAGAAGTAGGCATAATTCTCTGTTTGAAAGACTGAAGACTTTTCTGGGATTCTGATTTCTACACTGAGTCATTATATGATCCTGTGAGTTTCAGTTAAATTTATCTGTAAAAAGACAATTGTATTTGCCATATGTACTTTTTTTTTTTTTTCTCTATGTACTTTTGAGTGGTGATAAAAGAACAACTATGGTGGGTAATTTCTTTTAACAGAAAGTTATGGAATACTTTCTATAATCTCTGTGTAGGGATTATCTGTCTAGGAAGGACTGCCTGGTGTACATCTGGTTTCATCACTTTCTAAACTGTGCAATCTCTCTGTGCCTCACTTTCCTCAGTGGCAAAATGGGGATAACCGTAGGACTGTGGAGAGTATTAAGTGAGATAATAGAGAAAGCGCTTGGCACACAGCAAATGTTCTGACACTAGCTGTGATTATTATAAGGCAGTGGGGGAGATCCACAGAGGAATAATGGTAATATTCACTTATCACCTAGAGCTCTTAGAGGCTAGGAATACATCCTTGCCTCTGTATCCCCAGCACCTGGCACAAAGAAGAAACTCTACAATGAGGAGAGACTCTTGTGGAGTAAAGAAATGGCTAAAGACCCAGCTCCTGCTTCCAGGGGCTCCAGTCTCTGTTGGTAACAGACACACACTCAGGCAAACATAGAGGGTAGACAAGGCACATGTACCTTGAAGTTTAAATTATTAACCTAACTCTCCAAACTATAATTTCCCACAGCATGTTTCCTCTTAATCCCCATGTTGCAATACTTAGATCTGGAAATAAACTGCACATTTCAAATGTTTAGTGGGACAAAATAAACTTTGCCAAATGTGAAAGACCACAGCTGCCAGGATGATCCTGGAGAAAAAGAAACTTGTAGTTTATTCCCTCCAATAAACCCATAGGGGCAGAACAGTGTGCCATGAACAAGCCTCACTCCAAGCATGCTCCTGCGAAAAAGAAAAGAAACCTAACAGCAGGAATGGTCAGGTCATACAAGTGTGTTCATTTATCTCGGAGCATTGTCCTTTGGACTGTGAGGAGAACACCCTGTGATCTGGTCGGCTTCCCGTCACATCTCTTGCCCTCTTCATGCCCCAGGGAGATCACACTCCAGCCACAAGTGCTAGTTCTGGACCTTTGAACCTTCTTTTCTGCCTGCAACACATGGGCAGAGTCAATTCTGAGCTGTCCTTCAAAGCTGGACCAGGTATCACTGCCTTCAGAAAGCCTATCCTGACCCTATCTCCCTTTCTCTGGGCTCACATTGTACCTTTTGTTTATTTCCATTACAGCATTTATCACACACTGAACCTTGCTTGTTTTTATATCTGTCTTTCTTCCTTACTCTCTGCCTTTTATTCCTAACCAATCACTCAGCACAGTTCCAGGCACAAACTAAACAATGATAAGTGTTAGCTGGATGAATAAATGGTGCTGGGTGATGGATAAATAAAGAGCTCCCCTGAGTTGGCAAGCATGGCTGACCCTTGCTGGGGCGCTGCTGACCTCACCCCAGGAAGGCTGAGGGTCAGCAGACCAGTCAGGGCGCATAAGTCGGTAATCTGCTCAGTGCAGGGGGAGCAGCTAATGGCGAAGTCGGGTGACCTCTCAGATCTTCTGACTCCGAGTCCAGGACCTTTTCACTCTTCCACAGTGATTCATTATTAGATCGCAACCGGTATTTGCCTCACTGTGGTCCCAAGTGTTTCATCCTTGCCATTGGGAAAAGAGAGGGAAAAATTACACAACTGAAAGGCTACAAGGAGCAGTATAGGCTGAAACTGCTGTTTCCATAAATTTAAATATAAGTTTAATTTTAGCTTAATTCTACACTGAATTAAAGTTTAAAAATAAACCTAATTACTATAAAATTGAATTAAGTTAGATGTAAAAGAAATAATTTCATAAAACATTGGTTTTTAATTTAATAAATAATCCCTCACACATGCCTCACATTTTCATATCTTCATGCCTCTGTGCCTGTTTTCTCTCTGCCTCGGATAACATTTCCCTCCAGCAATACTTAGCCAACAAGTATTTTGCATTTTTGCAATATCCTATGGGTTACACAGGTCAGCCCTGTGTATTCAGTGGGGATGGGGATCATACAAGGGGGAGAAAATCAAGAGGAGGGGATCACATGGGCCATCTTGGAGGCTGACCACCACAAGAGCTGTGGGTGACACCAAAACTACCACATATTTCTAATCTGAAAGGTGATATATGACGAAAGGGCAGTAGCCTTGGAGTTACTCAGACCTGTATTTGAATCACAATTCCAGCACTTACTTCGTCACCTTAGTCTAGTTATCTAATCTTTCCAAACCTCAGTTTTTTCATTTGTAAGATGGGGCAAATAACACGTACCTCTTAGGACTGTTTTGAGGATTAGGTATGCGTAATATACGGTGGCTGGCAAGTAGGACACTAAAGAATTGCTGTTATTGTAGTTACAAGGTAGGCAAAGTGTTGCTATAGAAACACAGTCGGAAGTCGTAATCCACTCAACCCTGTGTCAAACCTTAAGGGTTTTTTTTTTTTCTATTTGTTTTATTATCCCCATACATTCTTTTATAACTTACAAATGACTTAGTGAGAGCTAAACACAGGGGGGTAAAAGCAGATGAAGCTAAAAAAAGTACTGTTTTTATATATCTGAAACATGGAGAAACTTGAGGACTTGAAGATCCAAACTTGAAGAGCCAAGCAGCAGTCGAGTGATTTCATTTCTCCTGTATGACTGAAGTCTATGTTATGATGATCTCAAAGAAATATGAAAATAAGGTAGGGGGAAAAAACCCACCAGTAGTTTCCTCAAAGCAGTTTCCTCAAAATTACAGTTCTTCTGGGAAAAAAAAAAAAAAAAGTAATTATCTCTAGAAAAAAAAGACAGGTTCAAACGGTCAAGTTCTGTCTCACATCAAAATGAAACATTTTCCCAACACTGCTACCTGATTACAAGGTGAAACAATGTTCTATACTCAGGAATTCGAGAATTTGGGCTTTGGCTTTGTTGTAAATTTGTCAACCTTAGCTTCTTCTCCAGTAAAGTCATGATAAAGACACTAAGAGAAGAGGCTTCTTCATATCTGATGAAAAATATTCTCTCTCCAAATTCATCTGCTGAAAGAATAGTGGAAAGAGCCCAGGCCCAGCCCTGACAGGCTTCCGTGACCAGGAACATATCACTGACCCTCTCTTTTTCCTCATCTTACAAAATGGAGAGATCAGGATTTTTCCAGACAACTGAGAAATTAAAAGGAGAAAAAAAAAAAATCAAATGAGGTGATATATATATAATTTTAAAATTACAATCTCCTTCTGGGGGAAAAAAGTGAAGAATTCTTTTCAGGTATTATTTTATTTTTATGGTATTTTTTAAAATTTTATTTTAGTTACTATCTGAAGCGGTGGTTTACCATGAAGCTAATAAAGCTGAAACTTTAGGGCCTATCATTTGAACGAAGCTCTTCTAGTTCAATACTCACTCTTTGCACCTAATTGTGTATTTTTTCTTCTGAAAGAATTCTGCCATATTGTACTGCTTTAGGCCACACAAAACTGAGTCTGCCCCAATTGCTGTTGTTAACATAACGCTTCCTTTTTCAACCAAGACTAATTTGCTAAACGTTATCATCAATATTTCATACCAGGAAATGGGAAAGTATTTACTAACAGCTTAACAAATCTATGCAAGAAGCTATTGTGATGGTATGAAAAGGTATTTCCAAAATGATTGATTTCTGAAAAATATGGGAATGAAACTTATCCCCTACATAGACATAATTTGGGGGGAACGTTCATATTGTCATTATACAAGCTGACCACATTATATAATCCATACATACTAGAGTGTGTGACATATATTTAATGTAGAATTTAATTTTAGAATAAAACATAAAGGTGGTACCATCTTTAAAAGAGAAAAAAGTTATCAGATCTTTTATTTATATGCATTATTATATCCTACATTTGGCGGGGGTTGAAGAAGTAGAGATTCCGGAAATCCAAAAACTACTCTACTAATAATAATAATTCCTCTTTGAGTTGAGAAGTAGCATAGAAGGGTAGTTAAGAACACCAGGGCCTCAGCCAGATTGCCTGGGGGCCCATCTCATCTGAGTGGCTCGGCATGTCTGTGCTTCATTTACCCCTCCTATTAAAGGTGGGGGAGGGTGATAGCTCCTACCTCACAGAGCTGTTGTAAGGATTAAATGAGTAACTGGACTTGAGAAGTGCTTAGAAAACTGCCTAGCATATATAAGCACTACGTAAATGTTATTTAATACACCTTTGGCTGATTTCTAACTTGGGCTGTCATCCCACAAATTGCTTTATCAACTTTGGTAATGATTGAAAATTTTTCATTGTATCCTACTGTCGTTCTCCCATTAATGACAGCATCTTGCTTCTAGATCACCTACTGAATTGCCAAATTTTTAGTAAAAAAGACTATGTTATTCATCTTTGTATCCCACTAAGGTTATTGGTTAGTCTTCTGTCCTTAGTAAGGACAGAGTGATCCCTAAATGTTTTTTTTTTGGATTGCAAGTTAAGATAGGAACAAGTAAAATAGCAAACTGTGTAGCATAACTTAAATGTTTCATGGCATTGGCTTATTATGGGTTTTTTCAAAAGAGTTTTTACTATTTGCTAAATTGTCCCCATTAGGAAATATAATTATGCCAATTACTGACCAAGAGTTGAACTTTTGATGATGAATAAAGTAACAAAATTTTAGGTTGACCGTTATCTGTGTTTATCATAACAAAACAGAGTATGTTTGATTGTGGCCCTAAACCACTCGGTTCATGTCAATACCAAATGATTGGGCTATTAATATGAAAGTTCTAAGGTAATGCTGTAAAGTATGATAAATATTTAATGAAAATATCAAGTGACCTTTCTTAAAGTCCTCTACCTACCTAAGTGACAGGGAAGGAATTTTGTTAGTTTCCATGTAGTTATGTAAACGGCCCTTAATTAATGATAAATAATAAGAAACACACATCGTGATGAAACGTTCAATTATGCTGACACCACAGTTTTTTGGTCTAGGGCTCTTCCTTGGATCCCAAAGAGCAATAGCTTTGTTTATTACTGAATTCAAAAGAAATAAAATACTCCTACTGTGTGCCTATCAGGCTTTTCCGTAGTGCCAGAAAACTATATAACCACAAGCAAATCTGCAGTTCTATATAATTTTAGCAGCCTTTCCGAAATGCACAGTTAGGAACAGAGTGATAGCTTTACTTCTGTTGGGTAATTCTTGATTAGGTCCAGGCTCGGTTCCACCTTCTCTTAATAAAAATGATAACAACCTAACATTTATTAGATGTCTCCTGCGTGCCAGGTACAGTGCTAAGCTCTTTTTGCAAATTAGCTAATTCAAATTTAACAATAGCCTTATGAAATAGTAATTACCCCATTTTCCAGATAGAAAACTGAAGTTTGGAAAATCAAGTACTTAAATCCCGTGACAGATGAGTTGGACTCAATCTTAAGACTCTAAATCCCATGCTCTTTCTACCTCACTGTACTGCAACCCCTCCCACCTTTAATCTCCTTCCATCAGGGAGTAAAGGAATTGGGCTAATGGATGTAGACATCCTAAAATAAGTGGGGTGATTAAAATTCCTACCAAAAGTGGGGAGTTAGATATGACACCAAAAGCCTAAGTTACAAAAGAAATAATAAATTGGACCTCATCAAAAGTAAATACCAAAGACACCATCAAGAAAGTGAAAAACAATCCACAGAATGAAAGAAAATATTTGCAAACCATGTATCTGGTAAAAGTCTAGTATTGGAATACATAAAGAATTTCTTACAACTCAATAATAAAAACACAACTCATTTTTAAATGGGCAAAATATTTGACTAGCTTTTTTTCCAAAGAAGATATATAAATAGCCAAGAAGATGCAATATGGTGATCAACATTATTAGTCACTAGGAAAATACAAATTAAAACCACAATGTGATACCACTTCACATCTAGTAGAATGACTATACTCAAGAAAGAAAATAACAAGTGTTGGTGAGCATGTTTGAGGAATTGGAACCCTCACACATTATCGGGAGTGTAAAATGGTACAACCACTTTGGAAAACAGTTTGGCAGTTCCTCTAAAAGTTAAACATAAAGTTACCATATGATCCAGCAATTCCACTCCTAAGTATATACCCAAGATAACTGAAAACATGTGTCCAGGCCAAAACTTGTACATGGATATTCATAATAGCTAAAAGGGGGAAATAACCCAAATGTCCATCTATTGATGAATAAAATGTGGTATATCCACAGAATGGAATATTATTTGGTCATAAAAAGGAATGAAGTACTGTTACATGCCATGACATGGATGAAAGAAGCTAGTCACAAAAGACCACATTATTCCATCTATACAAAATGTCCAGAAGAGGCAAATGTATGGAGATAGAAAGTAGGTTAGTGGTTCCCAAGGGCTAGGGAGAAGGGAAAATGGGAATTGACTCCTAATGGGTACAGGGTTTCATTTTGTACTGATGAAAATGTTCTGGAATTAGTGGTGACAGTTGCACAACTCTGTTTTGTGATACTAAAACCACTGAATTATATAGACTTCAAAAGAGTGAACTTTATGGTATATGAATTATATGTCAATTAAGCTGTTATTTTGTAAAATGCTAGTGAGAGATCATAAGAAATCATTTCTTTTTTTGAAAGTTCATATTCTGTAAGTACAAAGTATGTAAATAAGTTTTCCATGACTGATAAGTATGGCTTCCTGACTTTCAAAAGGATTGGCATGTTTTTATTGAACCAGATCTTCTAGATCAATATTTTCTTTATTTGCCATTTAACTTTTAAAAAATGCTCCCCTTTTACCCTTTCACTGGAACTGTGTAAGGTTAGGATAAGGATGTAGGAGTACTGTAGGAAAGGGAGTTGCGTCAGAGGTCCCCAAGACCACCCCACACTCGGAGATTCACAGAAAGACTCATGGAACTCAGTGTATGGTTGTACACATGGCTAAGATTTATTACAGTGACATAGTAAGTTGGACCAAAAGGGAAAAAGATGCAGCTGGAGTCAGGAATCCATGTACAGGCTTCCTCGTGCTCTCTCCCTCCCATAGAGGGTCACAGGGAATGCACTTCTCCCCCCAGCAACCAAAATGTAGCAACATGTGTATGATGTGCCCAGAGAAGCCCATTAGAGACTCAGGACCCAAGGTTTTTATTGGCAACTGGTCATATAGACACCCTCTTCCTAGTATCAGTACATACTCCAAATTTAAACTCCTAGAAAAAAAGCAGATGATGGGCATAAATCATATTATTTGCATAGTCTAGGCTCATGGAGCCACTTTTATCAGTTGGGGAACAGTGGGAACACCCCAGAATCCAAATTCCAAAATGCCAGCTTAAGAGCCAACCTTGCCAACAGGTCTTTCTTAGAAGACCAGTCTCAGGCCTGCTGTGTTACCTCTTCTGTGCACAGGGGTGGAAAATGAAGATCTCAAAGTCACCATCTAATGAGAACAGATCCTCGAGGGAAAGAGGAAAAGGACTAAGAGATTCTGGAATAGACTCAGCAGGGTTTCAGAGCCAGGGGGACACTGTAAGTTTTGGTTCTCAAGTCAGAAGTCTGCTGACACCCACAAACCTGGCAAGAGGACTGATTCAATAGTCTTAGGGCCAATTAGGCCTCCTCACTTTGAAGTGGTCCCAAGAGTTTCTAGCTTAAGTCCTGTCTATTACCACCATTATGGCCTTCCACTCTCCAGCCCTCCAGGTAAACCCTTGTTCCTTTCCTGGCATCAACATATCTTCTGGAGGAGCAGTAGAAAGAAGGATAGATGAATTACAAATTCTTTGACTCTTACCTTTTGGCCCTGGTATTCAAGGAAGAATCCTCCCAGATGAACAGATGTTGAAATTGTTATCACCAAGAACAGAGTTCATGACACACCCTTGAAATATTTATCAGCCCAGCTGTTGTTTTTTTTTTTTTTTTGGAGTGTAGTGGCTTTACAGTGCTGTGTCAGTTTCTACTGTACAGCAAAGTGAATCAGCCATACATATATATCTATATCCCCTCTTTTTTGGATTTCCTTCCATTTCTGTCACCACAGAGCACCGAGTAGAGTTCCCTGTGCTATATAGTAGGTTCTCATTAGTTATCTATCTTATACATAGTAGTGTATATATGTCAATCCCAATCTCCCAATTCATCCCACCACCCCTTTTCACCCTTGGTGTCCATACATTTGTTCTCTATGTCTGTGTCTCTATTTCTGCTTTGCAAATAAGATCACCTATACTATTTTTCTAGATTCCACATATATGCGTTAATATACGATAGTTGTTTTTCTCTTTCTGACTTACTTCACTCTCCAGGTCCATCCACATCTCTGCAAATTATACAATTTCATTCCTTTTTATGGCTGAGTAATATTCCACTGTATACATGTGCCACATCTTCTTTATCCATTACTCTGTTGATGAACATTTAGGTTGCTTCCATGTCCTGTCAACCCAGCTGTTCTCACTAGCCCAGACGTGATGGCCAAAGATGTAACCTTGAGAAATAAAGCCTCAGCAGGAGGACTCTAACTTAGTCCTTTTCTTTCCTGGAAATACTGAGTAAGAATTACCTTCTATCTCATGAAAACATGAAAGGATCTGTTGGCTGTCCCAGCTATTTTTGGAACCAATAACCACCATAAATCAACTAGAATACATTCAAAACAGGAAGTGGAAGGGATTTTTTTCCCCAGAACAATAAATTTCTATTACATAAGAATTATTTAACTTTGACCAGTGAGTTACTAAATATATCATAGTGCAAGACTCAAAGTGCACACAAGGAAACAGGTAACGATTCTGTGGCCACTTGGAAATTCTTAAACATTCTGCCTTCTCTGTCCCCTTTCCCTTTTACACCCCCCGCTCCTTTCCCCTTCCCTGTCTTCGCCCATCAGCTTCCTCCTCTTTCTTCTCCCACTTTCCATCATCCCTACCTCCCCAAAAATTATAAACTGACTGTAATTTCAGAGGATTGAAATAACTTCAAAAAATTTTGTTTTCTTTTACAATTTTCTCTACCCAAATGTAAACATATTATCTCACTAATCGATTATTTCTAGTAAAAATGCCTACATATTTGCCTATACATGTACCTGCATCTTCCACATTAATAGTTTGATTTAAAAATTATCTTCAGTCAATACTAAAGTTCATGAAAATCAATAAATTCTTTTTGCTAAATTGTACCTTTAGCCCTATGAGAAAATATATAGTAAATCCTTTTTTAGCAGCAGCCTTTCGAAATCTTCAGAGTTCTGCCTTAACTATCAGGCAACCACATGGGGAGACCTTAGTTTCCCAGAATCAGACTTGGCAGTCCCGATGATTGGCTTGGCTGCCATGGAGGAAACATTCCTGGCAGAGATCACCCAGGGAGAGATGCTCCATCTAACTCTCTACGTCTAATCTTCACAAAGAGCCAAATTATCTTGAATCCAAATAAGTCACCTTGGAAACAAGACACAACAGATGAACCATTAGCAGGCTAAACCTGCCTCCAAGATAATAATTATCTGCCATTTAATTTGCTTGCCTTTTAGGTAGGCTTTGCTAAGACTGAATTAGAAGTTCTCTCTGAAAAGCTGAAAAAATTGATTCCTCCAAAAAATTAAAAAGTTAATTTGATATCAAAAATCATCAATAGACTCTAGAATGCAGAAGGTAACCATCCTATGCAGGTCAGGCCTTCTCTGGCCATCCTGCCTACTTAAAGGTGATAATCTAGAGCATGCACAGAGGGGAGTATCTGAGAACGCATGGGGACACTCAGATTTATGCGGCTTGTGAAAGAACTAGGGATGTTAGCCTGCAGAAGCAAAGCTCAGAGGCCAGGTGGAGAGAGTGGGGCATGAGGGTCAATTCAGATATTTAAAGGTTTGGCACGTGGTAGAGCAAGTTTGTGCAGCCTGAAGGGCTAAAATGGAACAAATGTGTGGGAAGAGATGACAGTCCAGTTATATTGCAAAAGAGAACTCTGAGCAACCAGAATTGCCCAGGCATGAACTGGGCTGCTTTGAACAGTAATGAGTTCCTTGTTCCCAGAGGTTTTCAAGTCTTTGATAGTTTCATTCAACATTTCTGCATTCCTTTTATCAAATAATTACTCTGAAAGCTCAACATAAGCTGCCCACAGGTGAATGAAATAGCCATGGTTCCTGCTCTCATCCCACTTAGAGTCTGGTGGGGTGATTGGGTCAGAAGTATAGAGGGGACTCAAACGTACATCTAGACAAGACCTGTGAAGTTTTTCCTAATCTCAAGAAACTGATGCTATGAGTTTCTATGAATCAGTTTCTATGAAACTGATTCTATGAGTTTCTTCTTCTATGAAGAGCCCCAAATATGTTTTTATTCTTACCAAGAATGAGCCAGCGAGATTCATAACCCTTAGCTATGAAACAGCTTAAGGCTAGCATAAAGAATATTTGGGATACTGTTGGGATAAAGCCATTAGAGTTATAACTGTGGGTCTCCAAAGTACATTGACGAAGGAGCCTCAAGTCCATTTTCCTAAAGTGAGCTATTTAGAATCATCCTTTTGCTCTTGGGTACAGTTTTCATAATAGAGTTATATATCTTTCATGGTTAGAAAATAGTTTTCCTTTGGAAAAATGGAATAACAGTATTTTGTAATTAGGAAAGAAACACAGGCTGGTATATATTGAAGAGAAGGATTTTTTTTTTTATTGGTTAACATTTAGTCTCAGAATTAAATTTCGTCATAAACTTAACAAATAGATTGGTTAAGTACAATCTATTCTTGCCTATTAATTTTAATTATTGAAGTTCATTTCTAATTACTTACCTAATCAGCACATTTCAAGATATGATTACTTTATCTTGATCTGAATTTAACAACTATGATCTTAGAGTTGGATCACATGATGTTTTGGAAAAATGACCTGTTGTAGCTAAAAGGCCCCTTAGAGTTTGCCTAGCTTGACAGGATGCAGAGGAGAGAAGCTCTGGGGAAATTCCAGGTTAGACTCACTGAACCTCCCAGCAAGGCTCCAGGCAACAGAGAACTCACAAACATGCCTTCATGGAAAATACACTGCCATTAACAAAAGCTCAGTTCATTTCATTTCTTTTTTTTTTTTTTAAAGCCTTTTTTTTATTGCTAAGACTAATCCCCAAAAAATCTATTAGCAAACCATGTATTAATCAATGCTAGAATGCCAGAAGTTTAAAAGAGAAGAAAAAAAGAAAAACAAAGTCAGGGACTGAAAGTCAAAAGCAGCAGGACAGAGCCTGCTATTCAGTTTCTAGAATGAGAGGGAATGTTTTATGGAAACTTCCAGATTCAGATCTTCTTTACTGGTACTTACACAGGAAAGTTTACTATCAAATAGAGCGATGATAGTTTACTATACACTTTTCTAAGGGCATGTCTTGGGTAGACCATACCTACTCGAAATAGTCCAGGTATCTCTGCTGCTGGTTAAGCTCAGAAAACGAAATACTGAGGTAACCCATATGACCCCACTGTCATTTGCCGAGGTCAGACACTCTAATCCCAGCGGATGGCACAAATGTGTAAATCGTGGAAGTAAGATAATAAGGACCATTGGGCCAACAGCAAATTGGAAAGTCCCCAGTTCACTGTTAGGCTTTCAGAATTCTGACAAAACACACTAGTTGGTCATATTTAGCTGAGGGTCACTATTTTGTGACTGCTGAACCAGCCATAGGGGCAACCAGAGCTAGGTGGGGCTCCCAGGGGAGTCAGGTTTCAGGCCCCGCCCTGCCCCAGTATTGGCCCTCCCCTCCAGCACCTTCAGTAGCATCCTCCCCCCCTTTACATGTATCTGGGGGGCTTCTGCCACCATCCCCACTGGGGGCCAGGGCCATCCCTCTGCCTTCCTGTCGCCCTTCCACAAGTGGAAAGAAGTCTCCTCTCTAAGTGTGACAGTTCTTTCGGCCAACTCAGAAAGCCTGGCTTCATAAGCAATGGGCCTACTAGCAACGAACTATGGCTAATGAGTCTGAGGGTTGGCTGAGCTAGGAGGCATTGGTAAATGCCATCCCAAGGGCTATGCCAGCCTTCTCAAAAGAGGTAATTCTCCTAATCTTCCTGGAGTAGGAGCCCTGCTTCTTGAGAACCCAGTCCAGGATTCTGGGATGGGGACAACCTCTTTTTTGAGACATAATTTCTCTGGTATTACAGCTCCACAATCCCCTACCAGCAGTTCTGAGTTAGAAAGAGCTCTGAAAACCAAAAAAACATTTATGACTTTGCTTGCAGAATCTGAATTGAAGCGATGTAAGGCTATAAGCAATATCTATTTATCTCACTTAGTGGGAATATTCACACATTTAGCTGAAGAAATATTATTGCATTGAATTACAAGCTGGGGATATTATATAACATGCAGCTTATGTGTCATGTTGCCTTCCTAAAATTCAAAAATCTCTCTGAATTACGAAGTACACCTGTCTTCATGGGTTTTGGATAAAGGCCTGTAGATCTGTAGTGGCTTCAAAATTAGTTCCAGAGGTTTTTTTACTATTTTCCTCAGGGGGCTGAAGTAATTATACAGGATGTGTGGCTAAAAGGAGAAGGTCACGTATAGAAATTAGAAGTCCTCATAATTGAGTGGGGAATTTAATGGAAAGAGAGTACCTCTGTAGAGCCAGGAGTTAGGGTAGCGTCTCCCCCCAAAGCCCTGGAGAAGACAATGTTTACCCCTTAACAGCCATTTCCTCATCTCTCCAGACACCTTTGACTAATATTCACCCAGGAAGGAAACTAGATAGAGGGAAACCTATTCTTGAATTCAGTGCAGAGTTCACTGTAGGATAAGAAGTTCCATTACGATATAAACAAGTTTTAAAATGATGATTTGATTCCTGAGCTAACCCCAAAAAAGTTTGCTCCTAGCATAGCTAAAACAATAGAATTTACAATATGGGATAAGCTCAACTTTAGGAGTGAATCTAGGGATCTAAGTTCTTTCAAATTACTGTTTAATATGAGAAAATATATTCTGCATCCCAAATAATGAAATGCAAAATGCCATTTAGAACACAATCCATTTCTACATCGGATGTTCCCTGTAATATGTAGTGTTTTTCTAATTGTCATCATTTATTGTTCAAGAAATAGTTACTGAGCCCTAATCATAGGTACTAGGAATACCTAGAGGGCTCAACAAGAGACAGTGAACCAGTCTTCACACAGTTTAGACACTAGAGGGGGAGACAGCAGGAAAAAACATGCAATACGGACTAAAGTAATCTTTTTTTTTTTTTAATTGAAGTATAGTTGATTTACAATATTGTGCCAATCTCTGCTGTACAGCAAAGTGACTCAGCTATACACATGCATACATTCTTTTTTTTATATTCTTTTCCATTATGGTTTATCCCAGGAGACTGGATATAGTTCCCTGTGCTATATAGTAGGACCTTGTTGTTTATCCATTCTAAATGTAATAGTTTTCATCTACCAACCCCAGACTCCCAGTCCATCCCTCTCCCTCCCCCCCATCCCCCCTGGCAACCAGAAGTCTGATCTCTATGTCTGTGATTCTGTTTCTGTTTTGTAGATAGGTTCCTTTGTGCCATATTTTAAATGCTATATATAAGTAATATCATATGGTGTTTGTCTTTCTCTTTCTGACTTACTTCAGTTAGTATGATCATCTCTAGTTGCATCCATGTTGCTGCAAATGGCATTATTTCATTCTTTTTTATGGCTGAGTAGTATTCCATTGTATACATGTACCAAATCTACTTTATCCATTCATCTTTCGATGGACATTTAGGTTGTTTCCATGTTTTGGCTATTGTAAATAGTGCTGCTATGAACATAGCGGGTGTATGTATCTTTTTGAATTACAGTTTTGTCTGGATATATGACCAGGAGTGGGATTGCTGGAGCATATGGTAATTCTATTTTTAGTTTTCTGAGGAACCTCCGTACTCTTTTCCACAGTGGCTGCACCAATTTACATTCCTATCAGCAGTGCAAGAGGGTTCCCTTTTCTCCACACCCTCTCCAGCATTTATTGTTTGTAGACTTTTTGATGATGGCCATTCTGACGGGTGTGAGGTGGTATCTCATTGTAGTTTTGATTTGCATTTCTCTAATAATTAGTGATGTTGAGCATCTCTTCATGTGCCTACTGACCATCTGTATGCCTTCTTTGGAGAAATGTCTATTAAGGTCTTCTGCCCATTTTTTGATGGGGTTGTTTTTGTTGTTGTTTTTAAGTTGTATGAGCTGCTGTGTATTTTGGAGAATAAGCTCTTGTCAGTTGCATCATTTGCAAATATTTTCTCCCATTCCGTAAGTTGTCTTTTTATTTATTTATTTATTTTTATGGTTTCCTTTGCGGTGCAAAAACTTGTAAGTCTGATTAGGTCCCATTTGTTTATTTTTGTTTTTATTTCTATTGCCTTGGGAGACTGACCTAAGAAAACCTTGGTACAATTTACGTCAGAGAATGTTTTGCCTATTCTCTCTTCTAGAAGTAAGCTCATCTTAATGTAAAATTAATATTCAATAAAGTTACATTTCTCTTGTAATTTTATACATCAAAACATTTACATGATGAGTTTTATCTTATTTAAAAGCAGCTTCATATTTCCTGATATCGAGTTGGACACACTAAAAGATTCACATTGAATGACTCAAAAGTCTCCAAACCTTTGCAAAGGTCAGGGAGGCTTTCTAAATATATTCATCCCCCCAGGTTCTGCTAATAAGGAAGTGGCTATCTGGAAGGGAACAACTTACGAAATTCACAGTGGAATAACAGCATTATTTTTCCAAAACTCAGAGCCGCTGAACAATATTTGAATCTTAAAACAATAGCGCTGAATTTGTCATTTAAAAAAAAACATCCACTACTCTGCCAGAAGAGGATGGAATGCTAATGTCCGACTGTGGCTGTCCACATTTTTAGAAAGCTTGTCACGACGTTCCACATATCATACTTTGGAAAACAGTAGTCTCGTGCTACTGAAATAACGAGGTAAAATTTTCTGACTGGAAATCAAAAAACAATAGCGACTTTCCCTGAAATCGGGAAATTTCAAGATTCCACAGTCTCGATACAACTCAAGGAAAGGAAGCCTTGGACTTCTCTGTGGTGGGAATATTTGGTAGAGAGCGGAATGTGAAGGGAAGCAAAAAGAGATAAAGGCCTTACTTTTCCTCCTGGCAGCTCGAAGGGGGAGTCGAAGAGACAGTGCGATGGAAATGGGAAGCTGCCGGTAGAAAGCACGTTAGGATTTACTTGCTTGTTACATTAGCCCAGTTTGCATCAACCACATAATAGCAAGGCTAGAAAGGCAGTCCATGCTTGATGTTAATCCCCTAAAGGAACAACAAAGAAATAACTAATTCCTGAATTGAATCATGGGCATATGCAACTACCCCTGTACTTTTAGATTTCCAAAAGCAATGAGGAATCCCGGGGATAAATGCCAGCTGGGAAATCAATAATCAGGATTGTCAAGTGTAGCAGAATAATGTTTGGGAGGCTTGGATTCTGCACTTGACGGAGTCGTTAACTGGTGAAATTTGAAAAACGTGGAAAATTTGCAAAGTCATTAGCTAGGTAAATGAAATCAATCCAAGGGGCCTTTGTTCCATGTCTAGAATCGTTAAACACTGATCTTGGCACTGAGGGGAGAATTACCAAGATGTGCCAGACACCATCTCAATCCCACTGGAAAGACGAGCCTGTACACATGTATCCATAAATCAAGATAGAAGTATTATGCAGCATAATAACAAAAACTAATCGCTAACATTCATGAGACACTTATTACATGCCACACCCCATTCTAAAGGGCTATCCATGGCTTTTTTGTTTGTTAGTTTGTTTTTCTGATAGAGACTGATTCTGTATCTCCAGGGCCCTTAAATTTCTATAATGTCTATCACTAGTAGTCTTCTAAAGGGAAAGAGAAAGGCAAAGTATGATCTGATGCAATGAATCTTTTAATCACATGTCAATAAATTTTTCCACTTGTAAATCAAGCAGGTGAAGCATATCATAAATATCAATCTACCTGTTTTTTTCCCACTGTTAGTGAATGTATGCATGGTCTTGAAGAAAGGTCTTGTATACAGAGACTGACCAGAGGTATCCTGAAGCATGTGAGCTAGGTTGTACTGTGGCAATGAATAACAACAAAATTTCAATGTCTTATAATAAAATTGCTTGCTCACTGCACATGTCCAACATGGGTTGATGGGGGGAAGGGCCATCCATGTTTTAATTCATTTAATTATCACACCCACTCTATGAGATAGGCACTATTATTCTCTTCTTTTTCACAATGAGGAAACTGAAACTCAGAGAGGTTGAGTAACTTACTCAAGGTCACACAGCTCATAAATAGTAGATCAGGGATTTAGATTCAGGCTCCAGAAGGCACTCACCCTTGCATACCACAAAATATATACAAAGGATTTTAATTCTGACTATGGTAGATTAGTGGGGCAGGATGAGGTGGGGAGGTGAGGAGAGAAGTAAAGGGAGCTTCCAGGAGGAAATGGCAATTGAGCTGTGTGTTGCCTAGATGGACACAATATAACCTCCCTAGATCCAGTTTCTTTTCTTTTTTTTTTTAAACATCTTTATTGGAGTATAATTGCTTTACAATGGTGTGTTAGTTTCTGCTTTATAACAAAGTGAATCAGTTATACATATACATATGTTCCCATATCTCTTCCCTCTTGCGTCTCCCTCCCTCCCACCCTCCCTATCCCACCCCTCTAGGTGGTCACAAAGCACTGAGCTGATCTCCCTGTGCTATGCGGCTGCTTCCCACTAGCTATCTATTTTACATTTGGTAGTGTATATATGTCCATGCCACTCTCTCACCCTGTCACATCTTACCCCTCCCGCTCCCCATATCCTCAAGTCCATTCTCTAGTAGGTCTGTGTCTTTATTCCCATCTTGCCGCTAGGTTCTTCATGACCTTTTTTTTTTTTTTTTCCCTTAGATTCCATATATATGTGTTAGCATACTGTATTTGTTTTTCTCTTTCTGACTTACTTCACTCTGTATGACAGACTCTTAGACCCAGTTTCTTACCTCCAAACAAGTGGGACTGATGAGATTATCTCAAAGGCCCTTTGAATCTTTTAATCACTTCAGAATTCGCCTCTTGTGGCATCACCAGAGATAGCACAAAAAGAGCAAGCTTCAGAAATCAACACGACTGAATTATTAGCTGTGCGATCTTTGTAGAGTTGTTTACTTTTTCTGAACCTTAGTTTCTTCATTGATGCAATAAGAAAATCCTCATGGGGTTGTTGTAAAAATTAACTAGTCTATGCTAGGCACAGCATATGGCGCATAGGAGGCACTCGATTAATTGTAGCCTCTCCTTCCCCCTTACTTTTTCTTTAACTGAATATCATCTCAGTTCTTGAACTGACCTAAATCTTAGATCATTGTGTGCTGGCTACACATTAGTAGAGTACCATTTGGGGGTAGATAGCAAAACAAAAGAGGATATTTGAGGGTATCAAATATTTTCTAAAATATCTGTTAGTTCTAATTTGCAGAGCATTTATTTTATAGTAAATGCCATTTGCTTCTCTTGATCCTTTTGATTATATAACTCAACGAACTTATCAAACAGTCACATGATAAACTGGAAATCAAGAGGTGAAGCTACGCTACTATTCATAAGCTGTGACTGGTATTGCTCAGGAAGCTTTTGGTAGCTATTTCATGGGTTATGCAAAAAGTGCAGAGTTAAAGGAGTTTAAAACTTTGTAATGTCACATACTGAAATAAACATGTGAATGGAAGTAGGAAGAAAAAGTCTTATCCAAAAACTCTTTTGTCATAATTTGCAGTTTAATTATCAAAGACAGAGGTAATAAGATATATATCCATAGAAAAAAGTAAAGAGACAAAGATCATATTGATATCCAAGAGAAAAAAAAGAGATAAAATCTTTAGGTAAGTAGGTGTTTCGTTTCTTCTTTCTGTTATTTTATTAACCAGAATACATTTTTTTTTAACCAGCTCTGGCTAAAAAGATTTGAGGCTTTTCTTTTTACTTGTTTTAATTGAGGTTTAACTTAAATACATTAAAATGCGTACACTCAAGAACTTTTACATATGCATACGCCCACATAACCACTACCCAGATCAACATATAGAACATTTCTAGTGCCCTTGAAAGTCGTCTACCCCCTTCTTAGTCCATACCTGCAAGGTAACCACTATCCACATATTAAATAAAGCAGGTAACAAAAATAGAAAATGATAAATGAAAAAGTAAAGGAATCCTAAACCTGATTTTTTTTGTTTTCTGGTATGTGCTAGAGTTTTTCTTTACAAAGTTTACATTGGCGGTTTACTAACCATGAGGTACCCAAGGATCTAAGGAATTAGCTCACTAGGTGGTAAACTGAAAACCATAGCCTGCAGCTTAAGAGAAGCAGCAGCCTTCAAATTCTTACTGTAGAAGAGTCATATGACCCATTTCTTTCTTCTAGAGCAAAATGATTAAAGGAAGCATCTGGAGAATTAAATCAGATTGTTTACAACCTCAGTATCAACATAAGTGTTGACCCAGTTAGGTCTAAGCAAAAATTCTGCCTTGTGGTTAGCAAAGCCAAGATGAGTAATAACAGGGAATCACTTAGACCTAAACTCTTGGTTGGGTCATGAAGCTGTCAACTCTGCGCATGCCCCTGATTTGACACCAATGGAGCATGAGCTTCGAGTTGTTTTTCAAGTAACTGTGGTAATTTGACATTCTTGCATACATTGATTTTCACCCCAGCGTTCCGTAACTTTCAGGTCATTTAATAAATTGGGGAGGACAGTGAGTGACAGAGGGTGCCCTCCTGAGCAGCAAGGCAATCAGATCCAAGAGTCCGGTTCATTAGATGCCTAGCCCAACAACTGAACTCACATGATACTTCACTTTGGCCAGTACTATGCATTGGCTATCAATAAATTATCCAAACAGGGACACCTTTTGAGAGTGAAAGGGGCACTATCATAATTATGCCAGAACTGCACGACTAAATCAGGACTGACCCAAGCAAACCAGGACATACAGTCAGTCACCTTAGCTATCACAAGCCTCCAGTCCGTAAGAGTTCATACTGATTAACTCTCAATTCCAATGTCTCCTTTAATGGTTAAGCTAAAGCTTTTACGGTGGCAAAGACATCTGAGAGTGAAAAAAAAACCCCAAGGACACATGAGAGACTGTAGCTGAGTTCCGGCAAGTTAAACATATCAATGCCACTGATACAAGGATGTAGCCTCAGCTTCTGACATAAGGAAATCAACCCGAAGAGGGCAGAGGACTCAGAGGAAGAGAAGTTACATCTCCAGCTTTTGTAAACCTGTCTAGCATGCAATAATACTCCACACGCTGTCTTTCCATACTGAGGGCTGATGAACTAAGGGAGGGCAATACCCTCAATTTGTTAAAATATTATCCTGGTCAGTAATAATGTAATAATGATAATTAGTAGTTTATATGACTTGAGTGCTTACTATGTACCTGCATAGTGTACTAATTCCTTTATATATATTTGCTCTTTAAACTCCCCAGTGGTCCTATAAGATAGATACTACTGCTGTTCCCATTCTTTTCCCACAGATGAGGAAATTGAGGCTTAGAGGAGGTTAAGTCGTTCATCCAAGGTAGCATGATGCATATTAGGACTCCAAGATCAGTCTGAATCCGGACTCCTCCCCCACTCCTCCCAGGGCTCTTTAATTGCCAGATAAACTCACTCAGCTAGCTCAAACAAGGGGATCTGTTTACTGACGGGATACCACAGGAAAACCCTTGGACACCAATAGCAGAAAAGCAAATACTGTAGGACCACCTGGTGCAGGGGATGGGGTGATGGACAACTGAGAAGCTAGGAACCAAGACCATTCCCACCAGCTCTCATCTCCTGTTTCTTTGCAGTGTCTACTACAAATGTATACAATATTTTTTTGAAATCTGGGGGATTGGGATTCTATAGTACCAAGCATTTCCAATGTCTGAATCTCCCTCTATTATGTGTCTTATTAAAGAACTTACATATTTTTTGATATGGAGAAAGGATGAGCTTTTCATTTTGCTGACTACTACTAAAAATAAAAATTAAATTCTGATTTTAATTAGCCTGTGATCCTAACGCACAGGGAAACATTCAGTTTTCATCTGGTATGCTTTTAAAAGTAGAAACGAATGCAAAGAAGCACAAAGCCCTACAGGAAGGAGGTCAAGGCCTTAGGTTTCCAAAGGAATAGATTTCCATAATTACTCTCTCCTCATGAAATTATTTAAAATTGCCGTTTTGCAATTGGTAAATGCAACATTTCTGTGTAAAAGATGTTTTGTTTTGTTTTCCCCCTAGTTCTTACAGTTAGTCTATGTAAGGCAGAAAGTGATGTAGCTATAACCATGAGGTTTAGGGTCCTTCCCTCGAGGCCAGCGTTCTGTTACTTCAATGCCGTGTTTCATGAATAGATTCATATTCTGGCACCAAGCAAAGTGCTTGGACTGGAGCCCAGTCCTCCTGACTTCCAGCCTAGGGCCTTTTCAATAAGTTGTGCAGATGTCTGGGGGGAGGGGGTGGCTCGTGTGTGACCCAAAACAGTAGAACCTGAAGAATCAAAGGGCCGTCTCCCGCCCCTCCCACCATTTTACAGCATGATGTTACTTGGTCCAAGTGTCTGGTTGTGACATGTGAAGGTGGCAGTTTTTGACTAAGGTTCTTTGTACGTATGTTTTGTAAATATCTGTATATTGAACTCTCCCATTGGACTGCAAACTCACTTATAGCAAGCAGGTGCTTATTTATTTTTATATCTCCGCCACCCAGAATATAGCCTGGCACATAAAAGGCATCAAAAAAGTGTTGATTGGAGGAAAGGAAGGAAGGGAGGGAGGGAGGGAGGACAGACTGCACAATTTGCCTCAAATGTAGGGTCTATTTATGAGGTTCAGCCACAAAGTAAAAGCAAAGTGAATATGTAGCTATTTGAGAGAAATAGAAAAACTTCCTTATTTGCCTGAGGTATTTGTTGGTTCCTTCTCCCATGTTCCTTCTTTGCCAGGTTATTTGTTGGATATATTTTTTAAATGAATGGTGCTACATAGAGAACAGATTGGAAGATAACAAAATGCTAATAGGAATTGTCAGAAAATATGAAAGTATGTAAAAAAAGAGTGAAAAGCAATTAAAAGTGTGCAATATTGGTGACATAAAGAAAAATGTAACTTGCAGAAACTACTTTAACAATAATTAAATATTACCTGCTTCAAAACAATGTGCTGATTGCCCTGCATGGACTGCCTTGTCAAAACATTTCACAGGGAGGAAAACAGAACATGCCAAACCAGGGTGCAAGGAAAGAGAAAGGCCAGTCTTCATACTGACAGCATGGCCATTAGTTCCCAAAACAGGGGAAGGAAGTAGCTGTATGGATGTTTCTCTAAGAAAATATGAGCGATTCCATAACTTTAAAGTGTTGCCTGTGGGTTGTAAACAGTAATTCTTGGACTTGCTCCGGAGCTAGACCATCTGGGAGTCATGGGACCTCTCTGACCTGTTTGAAGCACTTGCACTCAACTAGCAGACAAGTGAGAAGTAGCACAGGCCAAAGGTTTTCCTTTCTAAACTGGGAAGGAGGGCTCAGGAGAGATTTCAGTTATATTTCTTTTCCATGCACTCTTTTTTTTTCCCCTGATAATTGAAAAAAAAAAAAAAAAAGACCAATATTATTCAAATCACCATCTCAGGTCAGCTAAAGTTCCAGATGAGTATGGTTGAGAACCACTGTTTGGAAACAATCACCCAATGATTCATTCATTCATTCAACACATATTTATTGAGCATCTAATATGAACCAGGCACTGTGGATACAGTGGCTAACACAACAGACAAGTCCTTTATTTTTGAGAAGGTTCCATTCTTGTAGGAGAGGACAGATAATAAACAAATGGGCAGAGGAGATAGTGTCTCTCTTGAGACCATTTCCCGCAACCTTCTCTTCCCTCCTTATACGCCAGGCACGGTGTAGAACAGTGGCCTTCTTGCTGTTCCCTAGAATATGCCAAGCTCAGCCCTGCCTGGAGGTCTTTCCCCATGCCCTTCACTCTGGCTGGCAAGCTTTGCTCCCAGACTTCACATGACTTCCTCCTTCCCCTCCTTCAAGTCTCAGCTGAGATGCCACCTGTCAAAGAGGCTTCCCGGATCATCTTATGTAAAACAGACCTTCCTCGCTCTCCCTGATGTTCTATTTTATTTTCTTTATATCTCTTATCTGTTGAAACTGTGTTATTTATGTGTTACTTTTTTATTTTTGATAAAAAAGTAGAATGTAAGAGCCACTGCAGTATGGGTTTTTGCTGGTTTTGTCCATTTCTATATCTCACGTGTTTAGAACAGTGCTATTAGAAATGCCCACTTACTCACATGCCCAGTGACGAAGTGTCTGGAGTCAGAGGACCTAATCTCTTATCTGCACTGTGGTAGCTGGTCTCCAAAAATGGCCCACGGTGAGCTGCACTCCTGGTATTCACACCTTGGGTAGTTCTTTTGCCTTGAACCTGAGCTGGCCCTGTGGCTCACCTGTGACCAACAGAATGCAGCAGAAGTGAAGACGCCTGATGTCCTAGGCTATCTCATAGGAAGCCTTGCAGATTCCATGTTGATATCATGGAACACATGCTCTGGAGGAAGCCAATCACCAAGTTAAAAAGTCCAACTATACTGGGACTGCCATGCTGTAAGGAAGCCCAAGCTAGCCATGTGGGGGGCCATGCAGAGAGACTAAAATGCTCAGCTAGTCCCCAGCTGTTCCAGCCGTCTCAGCTGAAGCATCAGATATGAGGGTGCACATCCAGCTCAGAAGAACATTCAAATGACTCCAACCTTGGGGGCCATCTGACTGCATCTGCATGAGAGCCCCCAAATGAGAACTATCCAGCTGAGCCCCATCAATCCACCATACCATAAGAGAAAATAATACATCATTGTTTTAAGCCACCAAGATTTGAGGTGGTTAGTTTCGCAGCAATAGATAACTGCAAAATGCAGCCACCAAAGGTAGTTCTAGATTCAAACATTTCTTTCTCCACAAATACTACATATGTCTAAGGATCCTTGGGCTTTGCTCCCCTCACACACACTCTCCTCTAAGGCACATGTCTCTGCCATTAATAAGCTTTGTTTGCACTGTTCACTCTCCTACTACCCTTTATAAACACCCACTGGGAGTCAGAAAAGCTGGGTCTTCATCCTCATGGGACCACTGTAATTTTGGCCAAGTCACTAAACTCTCTGAAGCTCGGGGTCAGAGAAATGGTGGCAGGGATTTGATATTTTAATTCTGTTGGATGTGTGGCAGACAACCCCTTCCCTCAAACTGAAACTAATACAGAACAGAAATAAATGAGAGAGATACAAGTGGAAGAGTTCTGACTGAAGCAGGACAGGCTGTATATTGGAGTAGTGGTTAGAGGCAGGGACTGCAGTCAGAAGACCTAAGCTCAGATGCTGGCCCATCCCCTCACCGGTCACCCCGGAACCCGGTGTGAAAACCACTATCCTGGCTGGTCTCAGAGGCCTCCCCACTTCATATTGTTGTGATCTGTAACATTTACCACGCAGAAAATAGACATATATTTTAAAACTTCGGTGTAGATTTTAATTTATTGTTTATATGGTGTCATTTATTTTAATTTAAAAACAGAGTATTGACCTGGAAGAGTTTTTTATTGCTTCTGCTTTCTCACAGAATCAGATTTATACTAGTTTTTCCCAACTACCCTCTGCCCCTAGAGTAGTAAGCCCTTACGATCTTGCCTCTTCCTCTCAACACAGGTGCTAAACTTAGTTCTTGCTTCATCCCTAGAGAGAGAAATAGAGTATTTCAAATTTCCCCATCTGCAGTATAACTTGGCTTGGGAAATACTGGTTTAAAACCATTCTATTTGATTTTTTAAGATTTTATTTTCAAAGGCCTCTATAGTAGGAGATTCCATAGCCTACTAGAGTTTCCCATTCCAATGTTTAATGGCTGTATTCATTTGGAAATTTTCCCTCATATTTGACAGAAATCACTCAGTAAAGGTCCCCTGCATATAATGCTTCTCAACTTTCATTTCTACAACTTTTAAGAAATGTCTTATAATTAAGTTCTTCAGTGTCACTGTTCAGCTCTCTTCTTTTTTTTTAAATTTTTTGTTTTTTTAAATAAATTTATTTACTTATTATTGGCTGTATTGGGTCTTCGTCATTGGGTATTCGTTGCTGCGTGTGGGCTTTCTCTAGTTGCAGCGAGCAGGGACTACTCTTCATTGCGGTGTGCGGGCTTCTCATTGCAGTGGCTTCTCTTGTTGCGGAGCTTGGGCTCTAGGCGCGTGGGCTTCAGTAGTTGTGGCGCACGGGCTTAGTTGCTCCGCGGCATGTGGGATCTTCCCGGACCAGGGCTCGAACCCATGTCCCCTGCATTGGCAGGCGGATTCTTAACCACTGCGTCACCAGGGAAGTTCCATGTATAGCTCTCTTCTGAACTCTCTCACTTTTTCCCCATTTTCTCCTCTGCATAGTAACCTTAAATTGAAAACAGGAATGGTCTGAAGAGTGTTCCTGGATTCTTTGACTTATGATGTATATTAAATATAACACATAGTTAACTTATTACAGCACTTCCAGGTTTCATCTTGGTAAGAGCATCAACATTTTCTAAAACATATGTCATCAGACAATATGCATAAAATTACAGGCATGTAGTGACACTTTACATGTACTTATATTGGCTAATAAACACATACCCCTCCCTGTGTTATAAATTAGGTAACTTCTTGACCATACATTGCAACCAAATAGCCACTCAAATCTCCAAACTCATATTTGAACTCTGCCCCAAAACTATGGACAGATGCACAGTGTTTCTGATCAATGTTAAAAAGAGACCGCAATCTGATCAATATTGTTGACTGAAGAAAAACTACACAACCTAAAAGTTTCAAGTTGAGTTTTATTCGAGGATCTTACTGAGGACTATGGTCCAGGAGACAGTCTCTCAGATAACAATGAGGAACTTCTCCAAAGAGATAACAGAGGAGCCAGGATATATACAAGTTTTTTTGCTGGGAAAAAAACCCCAAAACAACATGTAGTCGAACATCAAAAGATTACTGCTAATCACAAAGAACAGATATCTCAAGTTAATGATTTTAGTGTTTTTCTATGTATGGGGAGATACAAGATTCAGGGTTCACTGAAATTATTCCTTAGATACACATCTTAACTATCTAGTATCTAGGGCCAGTATCCAAAGCACAGAAAGCTTCCTGGTTTTCTCCATCCTGAATTCCCCATAGGGCACACCATAAATGGGTACCTGCAGTGGCTAATGGCTTGATCCTTACAGAACAGGGATGGCAGGCAACATTCTCTGTTCACAATATTCTAAGCTGTTGAATAGAAGCCCCTACCTCCTGAAAGGTTATGGGTTAGGCATTTTCTACTAGAACTGGAAAAAGTATTGGCTAGAACTTTTCTTTGATGTCAGAAACAAGAAATTATGTTCCCAGAGGCTTGGAGGAAGAAAAATAGAGGGTAGGATTTTTTATTGGTGCCAAATCAAAGAGTCCCCCAAAATGTATTTTAGATATAATCTTATGTCTCTATTTTATCACACGACAATGAAGTTTCCCTATCATTTTACTGCTGCTGCCTTTTAAATACTGCATTCCATTTTACTGTAGAATAGCCCAAAGAATAAACAAATTAGGAAGCTGTTTGACAATGTCTTTTAAACTCAAGCAAATGCCACTAAGTAAAATAACGTTGTGTACTAGCTCCTTTCTAATTCCTCCCCACCCTAGGAAAGGGCTATTGACTATTTTCCCAAACTGCTCCTCCAATCCCTCCCCACCCCACCCCCCCTGTTTTCTCCCTTTCTCACTTAAAACCACACTACTGGAAGTCCTCATCACATACACCGAAGAACAAGTTTCAGGGCAACTGAGCGCTCCCTAACTGAGCTGTAAGCCCATGCGGGGAAGCTATGAACACTTGCCCTTACTCACGCATCAAAAGAGGACTGACCATGGTTTCTGAAAAGGTTAAACATAGCACTACCAAAAGACCCAGAATTCCACTCCTAGGTATATACCCAGAAGAACTGAAAGCAGGGACTCAAACAAATATTTGTACATCAGTATTCATAGCAGAATTATTCACAATAGCCAAAAGGTAGAAACAACCCAAGTGTTCATCAAGAGATGAATGAATAAACAAGTGTGGAATATACATACAAATATTATTCAGCCAAAAAAAAAAAAAAGAATGAAGTACTAATAAATGCTACAACTTGGATGGATCTTGAAAACATTATGCTTAGTGAAATAAGCCAGATGCAGAAGGAAAAATATTGTCTGATGCCATTCACGTGAGGGCCCTAGAATAGACAAATTCATAGAGACAGAAAATAGAATAGAGGCTACCAAGGCCTGGGAGAAGGTGGGAAGGAGGAGTTATTGTTGAATAGACACAGTTTATGTTGGGGTGATTTTTTTTTTAATAAATTTATAGATCTTTTTAAATTTATTTATTTTTATTTATTTATGGCTGTGTTGGGTCTTCATCTCTGTGCGAGGGCTTTTCTCTAGTTGCGGCAAGCGGGGGCCACTCTTCATCGCGGTGCACGGGCCTCTCACTATCGCGGCCTCTCTTGTTGCAGGGCACAGGCTCCAGACGCGCAGGCTCAGTAATTGTGGCTCACGGGCCTAGTTGCTCCACAGCATGTGGGATCTTCCCAGACCAGGGCTCGAACCCGTGTCCCCTGCATTGGCAGGAAGATTCTCAACCACTACGCCACCAGGGAAGCCTGGGGTGATTTTTTTAAGTTTCGGGTATAGATAGTGGTGATGGTTACATACATTGTGAACGTATTTAATGTCACTAAATTGTACACTTACCAATGGTTAAAGCGATAAATATTATGTATATTTTACAGAAATAAAAAAATTACTTATGGGGCAAAAAAGTCAGTTCTGGTCCAAGTTCTGCAGTGGGGGTAGCTTGAAGGGCACCTGAGTTTTAAGGTGAAAGTCACTACCCAGAGTTTGGGACATTCTAAGCCCATTCCCACCCCAAGTATGATGGTGAGCTAGAGTAGGGACCTGGAAGCTGAAGACCTCAGTAATGTCCCTAAGAAGTGACAGCTATGGACACCAAAGAGATGGCTTCCAAGCCTCCAGGGCACCTAGAGCCTTCCCCACCCTGCCCCGCCGGGCTCCTGAAGCCAGGGGGTCAGTGGTGCTCAGGTAGGAAAAAAGAGGAAGAGAGAGAGAGAGAGAGAGAGAGAGTGTGTGTGAACCGACCAAGCCAACTCAAATGGAATTTCTGTAAACTTTTTTCTTTTACTTATTTTTCAAGTGTCATGAGAGTCCATTTTGGAGCAAGCAGGTTACAAAAAGATGCTTTTCTTCTCTCAGACTAATATATAAGCTAGTAAATGTAGAAGGAATTAGAAAACTTTGGAAAGGACTTGAACCTCCAAAATGTTTGAGGTTATTTAGAAGAGTAGGTGTTTTCTTTTACACACACACACATACACACATACATTGTCGACTGAAAAAAAATGCACAATCTAAAAGTTGAGAATTATATTGTATTCGGTGGGCCGGGAGACAGCTTCTAGATCACTCTGAGGGACAGTTCCAAAGAGGTAAGGGAGGAGCCAGGATATATAAGAGTTTTTGCAAGACAAAAAAACAAAACAAAAAACAAGGGTAGTTGGAACACCAAAAGATTACTGTTAATTAAAGAAAACCAGACACCTCAAATTAATGAATTTAGCGCTTTTCTATGTATGGGAAGATGCACGAGTCTGGGCTCATTGAAATCATTCCTTTAATATGCACCTTAACTATCTAGGGCCAGTGTCCTGCTTTTCTCCATCCTGAATTCCCTCAGGGTGTGCTGTTGTGGCTGGCTCCAGTGGCTGATGGCTTGTTGGCAGGTGACATTCTTCCTCCACAACATAAACACTATGGTTGCATATTCTTTGTAATTATTCTTAAATCTAAAATTAATTTTAGAAGAAAATCCGAAGGCAGCCCCAAAGCATAATGTTAGTAATGTTTTTCCAGCCGTAAAGTTAGGCCTCCAACAATAAGATTTTATATTAGTTATTCTTATTCTCAACTACTCTGTAGCAAATTACAAATCTACCAACACATACGTTATTTGCTATTGCAGGGGAGCAAAGTTTGCCACCCCAAAATGCATCCCTTTGGCATGCAGATTATTTCAAGCTAAAAACAAGCAAGGCCCAAAAGATTGGGGAAGAATCTTTGAACTTTCCCCTAACTGCCTAAAACAATTTAGATAGAAGACCTGTTCCAGGAAGGGAGCTGTCACCGTAGATTACTACAGTGTAATATGAACTAGGTGTGTAGACAGGGAGGAACCTAGCGAAGTCTGCTTGTTGAAATTCCTCTCTGTGTCCCATTGTTTCTGTATGACCCAGCAAACATTTTTTGCCGCCCCTTTGCTCATTTTCATCTTCCTGTGAATTGCCTTCGTTCCCTCAAACAATGGAGCCATCCACAACTGTGCACCCTGAGGGGATTCAGGATGGAAAAAAGCAGGACACTGGCCCCAGACAGTTAAGGTGCATATCAAAGGAATGATTTCAATAAGCCCAGACTCTTGCATCTCCCCATACACAGAAGAGTGCTAAATTCATTAACTTGAGATGTCTGGTTTTTCTTTAATTAACAGTAATCTTTTGACTCCCTGGTTTTTGTTGCCAAAACTCGTATATATCCTGGCTCCTCTCTTACCTCTTCAGGGCAATCCCTCAGAGCTATCCAAGAGGCTGTCTTCTGGGCTTAAGTACTCAGCAAGTCCGCCAAATAAAACATAATTCTCAACTTTTAGGTTGTGCAGGTTTTTTTTTTTTTCAGTCGACGCTATGAAGTCCCAAACCCCTGCCCCATTCTCTTCTCTCAGATGGCATATAAGCCTCGATTGCCTAACTTGTCCTTGGGCCTCATTTTCTTAGGGAGCCCCCTGGACGCAGGTAATTAAATTTGATTTTCTCCTATTAATCTATCTCACGTCAATTTAACTCTTAGACCAGCCAGAAGAACCTAGAAGGGCAGAGGAAAGTTTCTTCTCCTTCCTCACTCTACTAAATGGATGTTTAGAATAATGGCTAGAACATGGCAGGTCTCAAAGGTCCTTAAATGTGTACGTGGATGCTTCAAACACAAAACTTGACAGAACCAGCAAGGCGGGAAGAAGAGGCTTCATTTTATTGGTTGGGCGCATAGTAAGCAAGTTGCTGGTGAGGTTTTGATGGCCGCTTCTCCACGCCCCCCTCCGCCCCTACCGACTAGGAAGGGTCAACCAGGCAACTACCTCTTATTACCTCAGTCACTGAACCGACCTATTGTTTAAGCTCTGACAGGCGGTCCTCAAAGAGACTACACCCTGCTTGAATAATTTAGGCTGGGGCACAGGCCAGCCCACAAAGCGCATCTGTGCGAGAGAGAGCCTCACTCAGTCCTGTCGTTTCCTGCATCTACAGCTGGCTGCCCAGTTTTCAAACCCCGTATTTACAGTCGGGGTAGAAAAAAAGCCCAGTTTACCAGGAGGCTACTTATACGGTGCCGGGTTAGGCATATGTTTCACCTGCTTGGCCAATTAGCTTCCTCTGCCCGCAAGACTAGTTCAACAGGTTTCCTTTTTCTCTTCCTCCGCCTCCTGGGTTGGGGAAAGAGGTTGTCACTTCGCTTCGACCCTCCCCTTCCCTCCCTCCCGGCTCTGCCCCGCCAGCTCGGACCAATCGCGCCGGCTCGAACGTGTCCAGGTTGGCGGCCCCCGGCGCGGCCGGCCCGGATGCGCCGAGCAGCCCAGGGCGCAGGGGAGGGCGCGGCGGGTTCGCTGGGCCTGCGCCCCGGACGGTGGGAGTCGGGGAAGCGGGAGGAGGAGACTGTCTGAAGGTGCACTCCAGACGCGGCCCTGATGACTGAACTACAGCAAGATGTGGACGACACAAAGCCTGCCAAAGTGCTCGGGAAGAGAGAGAGCAAAATTGGCTCAGCCCAGTAAGTATCCTTCGCTGGATCCCAGCTGGGGCGGTAGAACGCGCGCTGCCCAAACTTCTCCGCCAGGGAAGAGTTGGGAGTGGAAACGGTTTTCTGGAACTTTAACGTGGACAGACTTGTGGCTTGAACTCTTTCTGTGGCGCCCGGTCTCTTTCTTGCCCCCGATTCTGTAGTAGAGAAAAGGCACGGCCGCGTTTCAGAAACGCACAGCAGCTTGCAGTCCGGTGGGGATGGGAACTATTTGAGCCGAGAGCACGACCGGCGTTTTATAAATCCCAAGGGAGGTCTGGGGCGCCTCTTCAGAGCTCCAAGCCACATCAAGAAGCAGCGCTCAACATTTATTCTAATTGTCTTACATCTTAATGACTTGGGTGAAGATGCAGCTGTCCCGTAGATGTCATCTGGTCACTAGCTTCACAAAGATGCGTATTTTGTCATTCGATTCGGAGCGTGAGGGTGTTTTTTTCCCCCATCCCCTTCACTGTTTCCCCTCACGAGAGAGGAAAAGTAGTGGAAAATATGAAATACGCTTTATCTCTCCCCCTCAAAGACTGCCTGCCTTTGTTGGGTACTTAACACAAACTTGTTATACGCTTTTTTTTTTTTTTTTGAGGGAGGGTGTGGGCGTGGGGTGAGGGAGCACAATGAACATAAAATAAAGCATCAGATATGGGGTTGTGACTATCCTCTTAAAAGATTCATGTGCGTAATAGGATTTGCACATTGTTTGACCTATAAACTCTTCTGGTTTAAGAAACTGAAAACTCAAATATTTGATCACAAGGATTAGCTTCCTGTAACGAGATGTATTTATTTATCTTACGTACTTTTTAAAATCCAGAAGTATGGTTATTTATGTGATTGTTATTCCCAAACTTTTCTTTTAAAAAAGAAAATAATCTTTAAGTGTTTGGTCATTTTCTATATCACTGTAACATTAAGTGAGACAGGTAAATATCTAAATAAGCCCAATTTTAATTTTTATGGTACCAAGCTGTTGGGCATCTAAAATGCTTTATTGCTACTAGTATAAAAAAGATGACAGATTTTTTTAATAGTAAAGATTCAATCCAAAAAAAAAGAAAAGATTAAAAAAATTCAATCCTCATCATTCATTATTTCAGCATTTACTCATTTTTAAGAACACAGCCTGGTTCCACATAAAGACTTGTGTTTGTAAAAGCATGTTCCACCCATTTATTGAAGTTTGGGCCGACCTTTTAGAAAAAGAATAGCTTTTATTAGCTGCTTTGAATTGTGGTTTCAAAGGCTTTGGTCATATTCTCTTCAAGTGTCTGCTTTCCTCGGCTACCTCAGCATTGTCAACTTCAGCTGATGTTCTTTCCTCTTTACTGACTGAAGAAAAGGTGATTGAGGAAAAATTGCTCTGGGTATAACTCTCACAAAATGTTCTTGTTTTCCTCATCCAGAAATAAAATCCTTACTTTATGCTAATAATTCAAGCCCAAGAAAAAGATGAACCAGCAAATGACATGTATTTCCTTAACCATTCTTTTATAAACTTTACCTCCCTGAAGAAGAGGTGCTGTGGCTAGTCAGGTCACCATTTCATAGATGTTTGAGGTGACAGGAGTGGTAAGTGGCGCTGGTAGGTCTGGAACCCAGGACTCTAAACTCCTGGATCAGAGCTCATCCAAAGACCCTGTTTATTTCCAGCTACACAAAGCAGAATGATTCAAGTCCACCCAACAGCTGTTAAGTTTTAAATCTTCCCATTCCCTCCCAGTCCTCAAGATACTCAGTCAAGGAGATCATTCTGATTGATTGAAGACATCTGCTATAGCATTAGACTAATTTTGTTAAATTAAAACTCTTTAGATGTTGAGAAAATAATTATGTAGAAGATACACAACCACGTTGAAGCTCAAGGCCCCGAACAGCCAGCCCTTCATTTGGAACATTCAGTTTCACAAATTCATTTCAGTTCTACAAATGGGAATACCTACTCTTTGGTCAATAATGGTGGGCAATACAAGAATGAATGTGATTTGGTATCCGTCTTTCTGTAACTCCAAGAGCAGTGTTGAGGGGAGCCATGTGTGTATATTATAGTACTTCAAGGGACGATGGTGGCCATTGCCACATTAAACACACAAACAAGATATTATAAAAAGTTTGGCCTATAACGGAATCTTCTCCGCAGTTAGAATGTGTACCCATTTGGCAGTCTTTGGTTTATTGAGTCTTTGGTTTTTCCCCCGCAAAGTGGTAATTCCCAGGCCTACTAAAGTCACTTCTGATTCAGTCTAAGATTTTAGACCCTCTTTTTTTCTGAGCTCTTAAACTCCTGCTTTGGTAACAGAATAAAAGTAATTTAAAGACACAGGTAGATACATTTTTCACAGTGATATATTGGTGTGATAATTCCATATTTGAAATCATGTTGAGTAGCAAAATTTTTATGCTTGGAAACCCAGTCTAACTTGTCTGTTTTGAATTTCATCTTAGATTAATCATCACTAAGCTCAAAGTTGTTGAAGTCTGGGTGTCCCAAGGGACATTTTCTTCAAGAGTGTTAGAATGGCTTGCTCCTCCCCATTCTCTGCATCTGTAACTTCACCCACATGGGCCTCATCACCTAGGACCTTAGCCTCTTAATTAATAATAGCTGCCAATTATGGAGAATGCTTGCTATGTGACAGGCTGTGTGCTCAACACTTAACGCATTCATTGTCATACAGAATCCGGTCGATACTATCATTATCTCCATTTTACAAGTAAGAACACTGAAATTCTGAGAAGTTAAGTAACTAGCCAGGCAGAGACACAGTTAATAAGAGAACAGCTCAAATTCAAGTCCAGGCCTCCTAACTCTAGAGCTTGACCTTGAATCTTTATCCCTCCTCCTATACGCTAGAATCTATGACGGCCCTCCATGACCTACTCTTAAAAAAAAGCCTCCTCTGCCAAGAATTTAAGACCCTTAATGATCTGGACACACATAGACCATTTCAACCCTGTTTCCTAGTCCTGGTCAGCTTGCACAGCCTCTGTAGCCAGCCACACTAGCAGCCCTGTAAGTCAGAGGCGATAATGCAGAAGAATAAGGAACATGTGTGCCAAACGTAGTACTGAATCAGGTTCCCTCATTCTTCCCTCCTCCTCAGCTCTCTATTACTTTGCTCAAGCAGTGCCCTCTCTTCTCTCTCTTAAGATACTTCTGTAAATCAACTCGAGCTTTCCTTCATTTAAAGCCTCTCCTAATCACTGGCCATGCTCTCCTCTCTCTTACCATTGCTCCCCTTGTATGTATGTGGTCAGCCCAGAGAAGTTCGCTGCTACTACTATTACTATATATTAACAGTTAATGTTTATGTAACGTTTAGTGTGTACGAAATACTGCTCTAAGTTATTAACATATATTAATTCACATAGTAGTCCAGTGTATATTAGTTGACAAACAGAATAAGAGTTGCAGTTGGGGACTGACCTTGCATTGGAAGCAAGAGGAGCAAAGATGAATAATTATTGAGTATAGCTTGACTTCTTAGTGCTTGCTGAAGTCCAAACATTGGAAGTGACTAATTAGCAAGAAAATCTCTGTAAATTATCTATACATTATATATCTTTCCATATGTGTGTTTGTATATTTTTTTTCTTCTGTAATTCTAATTTCCAGCTCACCAACTCTGACAGATTACCCAGCATACTTTTTAATATAAACTTTGGGATAAGAAGAAAAAATTACAGCATTAGAAAATATTAAAATTATATTAAGGTAAAACAATCAGTTGAGGAGTTTGAAAAGATGGAGAAAAATAAATAGTGTTCTGGTTTTAAATGTTTTAAAAAGAAATTTAATGAACCAAATCAGCTCCATGGCTCAATGTTAATATCATTGGAAATTGCTGATTTGTCAAGGCAGTACAGAAAGAGATTAAGAATGCAGGCTCTAGGAAACTAGGATCTGAAGTCTGACTTTCCTATCTCCTGGAAGTTTGACCCTGGTGAGTTGCTTAGCACCTCCCAGTTTCATTATCTGTAAAGAATAATAAAGTCATCTGTGGGAACTCCCTGGCCATCCAGTGGTTGGGACTCCACACTTTCACTGCCGAGGGCGCAGGTTCAGTCCCTGGTCGCAGAACTAACATCCTGCAAGCTGTGCAGCACAGCCAAAAAATAAATAAATAAATAAATTTAATTAAGCCAGATGTTTCGATTAGGCTTGCCTTGAAGTTTAAATGCGAAATTTCAGAAATTCACTTCACCTAGTGCCTGACATGGTCAGCGCTCCATAAGCCATAGCTGTGGTGGTCCTCACTGTTGAAGGTCTGGGACTGTGGTAACCTAAATGGGAGGGAAGTCCAGAAGGGAGGGGATATCTGTATGTGTATGGCTGATTTATTTTGTTGTGCAGTGGAGGCTAATGCAACATTGTAAAGCAAGCATACTCCAATAAAAATTAATTTAAAACACAACAAAAAAGAAAATGTAATTAAACAAAATCATCAAAATTCAAAAGGCCTAACTCTTAATAGTCGCAAGCACCAGTGTCCTAGGAAGTGAGCCTCTGTTCCATCAGCTACACCTACAGGGCACTTTGACAGCCACTGAACATTTCCGTGAATCCAACATGGCATCTTGGTTTTTAGTTGATGCTAAAAGGATCTCATGCCATAACTCTTTAGTGACCTACCAGCTTATTGAAATGTTGCTTACTGATTTGGTGTTCTCACATCTGTTGTCCGGTGCTTTTATCTCTGATCCATTGATTTCTACATCCTGCATCCTGGCGCTGAGCTTTTCTTTCATGGCTCCTCAACTTTAAACTGCTGAGTTGTTTCCATTTGCTAAACTTCAGTAGACCTCCCCTTCCACATCTTTCTAATTCTTTAAATGCCCAGCTTTAGGCATTTCACACATTTCCAAGTGGCATAAAGCACAGGTCCTGGAGACAGACTCTTCCACAGCCACCTGAATGACTGTTCTTCCTTCTTAAAGAAAACAGTGTGCTTTTATCCATGCTCTTAAACTTGATCATTTACCCTTAGGAGAGAAGCAGAACCAACTTAAACTCCATTCCCTAAGGTAAACTAGTTGATACGTTCTCATTGGTCGTTCCACGTGTGTCAGAGGTTCCCACATTCATGATGGGACATGATGTCCCAAGAGGCAGATTATTTTTAACAGGTTTATTGAGACATATTTTACATATCATAGAATTTAGCCATTTCAAGTGTACAATTCAATGACTTTGAGTAACATTACTGAGTGGTGCACCATCACCATACCCAGTTTCAGAACATTTTCACATCCTCTCTCCATTAAGATCCCTTGGGCCCATTTATACTAATTCCCATTAGTATGACATAAAATGTAGTTAAACAAAATAGTCAAAATTCACCCCCCACCCCAGCCCCAGGTAGTCACTAATCTATTTTCTATCTGTAAATTTCTCTTTTCTGGGCATGTCATATAAATGGAATCATATATAATATGCAGTCTCTTGTATCTGTCTTCTTTCAGTTACCATCATGTTTTTGAGGTTCATCCATGAAGTAGCATATACCACTGGTTCATTCCTTTTCATTGCTGAATAGTATTCCACTATACGGATAGACCACTTTTTTTTTTTTATTCCCATAGGTTTATTTTTTATTTATTTATTTTTTTAAAACATCTTTATTGGAGTATAATTGCTTTACAATGGTGTGTTAGTTTCTGCTTTATAACAAAGTGAATCAGTTATACATATACATATATCCCCATATCTCTTTCCTCTTGCATCTCCCTCCTTCCCACCCTCCCTATCCCACCCCTCTAGGTGGTCACAAAGCACCGAGCTGATCTCCCTGTGCTATGCAGCTGCTTCCCACTAACTATCTATTTTATGTTTGGTAGTGTATATATGTCCATGCCACTGTCTCACTTTGTCACAGCTTACCCTTCCCCCTCCCCATATCCTCAAGTCCATTCTCTAGTAGGTCTGTGTCTTTATTCCCGTCTTGCCCGTAGGTTCTTCATGACCATTTTTTTTTTTTTTTTTAGATTCCATATATATGTGTTAGCATATGGTATTGGTTTTTCTCTTTCTGACTTACTTCACTCTGTATGATAGAGTCTAGGTCCATCCACCTCACTACAAATAACTGAATTTCGTTTCTTTTTATGGCTGAGTAATATTCCATTGTATATATGTGCCACATCTTCTTTATCCATTCATCTGTTGATGGACACTTAGGTTGCTTCCATGTCCTGGCTATTGTAAATAGAGCTGCAATGAACATTTTGGTACATGACTCTTTTTGAATTATGGTTTTCTCAGGGTATATGCGCAGTAGTAGGATTGCTGGGTCGTATGGTAGTTCTATTTTTAGTTTTTTAAGGAACCTCCATACTGTTCTCCATAGTGGCTGTATCAATTTACATTCCCACCAACAGTGCAAGAGGGTTCCCTTTTCTCCACACCCTCTCCAGCATTTATTGTTTGTAGATTTTTTGATGATGGCCGTTCTGACAGGTGTGAGATGATAGCTCATTGTAGTTTTGATTTGCATTTCTCTAATGATTAATGATGTTGAGCATTCTTTCATGTGTTTGTTGGCAATCTGTATATCTTCTTTGGAGAAATGTCTATTTCGGTCTTCTACCCATTTTTGAATTGCGTTGTTTGTTTTTTTGATATTAAGCTGCATGAGCTGCTTGTAAATTTTGGAGATTAATCCTTTGTCAGTTGCTTCATTTGCAAATATTTTCTCCCATTCTGAGGGTTGTCTTTTCGCGGATAGACCACATTTTGTCTGTCTGTTCACTTGTTCATGAACATTTAGGTTGTCTCCACTTGTTGATTATGATGAATAATGCTGCTATGAACATTTGTGTGCA
This sequence comes from Balaenoptera physalus, assembly GCF_965194825.1. NCBI lineage: Eukaryota > Metazoa > Chordata > Mammalia > Artiodactyla > Balaenopteridae > Balaenoptera > Balaenoptera physalus. Next base: position 72,823,129 of record NC_138890.1, on the reverse strand, counting down.
AGTCTTTGTATGGGCAGATGTTTTCATTTCTCTTGAGCATATACCTAGAAATGGGATTGCTGGATCATATGGTAATTCTATGTTTAACTTTTTGAGGAACTGGCAAACTGTTTTCCAAAGCAGCTATACCATTTTACATGCTCACCAGCAATGCATGAGGGCCCGTGCTGTAGATTTAAGAGAAAGTGCTTTCACATAGCAGGGAAATAAGATTGTAAACACCTTAAAGATAGGTCAGTACCTTACACTTTAGAACATAAATATCTGTTGAATTGTTGACTGAGTGAAATTCATACTTAGGGTTTTGAAAACTCCCTCAAACTGCACTGTTAAAGATAACTCAGACTGTCATACTTGGGTACTGTTTTTACAAGCTCTTAAAATTTTGCATGAAACATTTGTTACTGTTTTTTTTTTTTAAAGACAATAATACAAAGAAGAAAATTTTAAGTGAGACCGTAATCTTCCCCCCATCTGTGCTGACATATTTTAAAGGCTAGAAAATTAAAACAACATAGATAGGTACCAAATGAAAAGGGAAGGTCTTCTTCCCATCTCCCACCTGACAGTTCCTTGTCTCAGGGGTAACCACTTGCCAAGGGTTTGGGTTTTGTTCTTATGCTCTTGTCATTTAAGGCCAGAATCAAGTTTTTTGTTGTTTTATTTTTCCTTAGAACCTCCACCTTCCAATATGCCTCTAAGTGTGTTGGGCTTGGCACAATGAAGCACCTCGTGAGGTTGTCAGGAAGATTCAGTGTGATCCTACAGTATCTGGACTGCACACTGTAGGAGAGCTCAATAAATGGCAGACATTAATCCCGTAAACCACTGTTTTCCCAGACTTCTTTGCAGAAGAATTATCTACCACTAAGTTGACCTACACAGTTTTAATATTGATGGATAAATAAATCCATCAGAACAGAGGTTTCTTAAGTGACCTTAGCCAGGTGGACTCAGAGTGTTAGACAGAAGGGCTGCTGTCTGACTGACCCATCCTCAAGTTACCTGTTCATCTTCTAATCTCTTCTGTGCCCCTGTCCAACCGGATGATCCTAGACAGGCCCCCAGTCAGATGAGGCAGCAGTAAATCTGGGCCACCCTGTGAACAACTAGATAGAAGTCACAGTAGTGATGAGACCTGTTTAAGAAGAGCAGAGACCAAAATGGAGAAACGGAAATGTGACATTGGAGACAAGGAGTAAGGAGATGGGGAGAGAATAGAAGAAAGTTAGAAAGAGAGGGGGGGAAGGTTGAGTCATACTGAAAAGATGAAGAAAAAAATGCTACTTCACCATTAACCTATGTGATCTCCCCCTTCTCTCCTGGTAGATGCTCCTCCTCGTCTCTCCCTGTGCTCTTCTGTGTCCTATCACTGAAATCTCAGGCACTGAGCTGGGTGGCTGACGTGCCTCTTCTTCCCCAGTGGAGATGCTGCCGTATATAAATGTTGGTGTTTTCTTTAAGTCCATATATGTCAGGCTTATGATTATATCTCCATAGTTGTTATCGTCTAGATTTTTCAAATTATGTCTTCCATCCTGTGCAATGAGTTAAAAACTGGGAAGAACCTCAGAAATACTCTAATTTTTGTGTCTTGTACTGTTAAGGATTATTATCTGAAAACAGTTACCTTGTGATCCTACAAATTATTTTGAAACCCCTAGTGTGTAGTGCTGTAAAAGCTGTATTGTGAGTTGAGTTGCCATATGTCAACGGTGAAGAAAAACTGTTCATCATGACAACTTTTATTATCACTGTACTATTTCTATAATTCGTTAAAAAATAGTTCCTCATTTGATCCTAACAATGTAAATGTTGTGCTGGATGCTTTATATAACAAATAATGTGGTCTTCTGAGAGCCCATACAAACTGTCAAGAATATCTTTTCCCTCCCTCTTTCCTTTCCTCTCTTCTAAAGTTGGACTAGTTTTGATGTGAAGTTGGTAGATTTCTTATACTTGTTCTTGATTTGATCAGAACCTTTTCTGAAATTTTTACAAAGAATCACATGTTTTCTAAACTCAAATTCTGAAATCACAAAATGTCACACTTTTCATGACATGAACCTGAGATGAGAGAATAATAAATGGCTTATGAGCTGGGAGAAAGGCAATATTTAACAGTTGATAAGGACCAGAGAGATTGGCTCGTGTGTCAGCTGACATTTACTAAGTAGTTCTGTGTATTGGGCACCATGCTGAGTGTCATGGCAGTCACCAAGGTGAAGATGAGGCCTTTGCCCATAAGAAAAACAGAGTAGAGGAAAGGAATATTTTGTTTAGAGATTTGATCTTCTTTCAAAGAAGAAACTAGGTAGCTCCAGAAAATATATCAAACCAGGTAGCTTCGGAAAACATATCAAATATAGCAGTTGATATATTTAGATGAGATGAGGTACTATCATTGTTACATGCTCAACCATTGTTCAATGTGCTTTTAAATATATACATGGAATGAGGTAGGTACAATTATCGTCATGTTTTGTGCATAACAGACACAGTGACTTGCCCAAGTTTATAACAGCTGTTGAAGTGTTGGAGCGAGAATTCAAATGCAGGCAGTCTACTCTGAACCAGGCTCCTAAAATGATTAACTGTACAACCTCACTTGGGGTACAACGTCACTTGGGAAGAGCAAAGATGCAGAAGGTAAAGTGGCTCCCATTAGGTGTCTATGCATCCCTGCATAGGTCTCTTAACTTTTATAGGTCTGCTTTCTCATCTATAAAACCGAGACTCATTTCATTTCTTTCTACAGTTCTAACATTGAAAGGATTTCTAATGATCTATAGAGGACAGAGTAGAGAGAGCACCTTTAGCTACCAGTTGGGTGCTGGTGCTTTCTCTGTGTACTGTCAGACACAGGTGCCTTTCTGGATGCTTTTGTCTTCATCTGTGCTCAGACCTGACCATAGGGAACTTTGTTTCAATTGCAGCGTTACATGGTGATTTGCACAGCAGTCATTCATGGATTCCAATTTTTAAAAACCATGGCTGGGTTCTTCTTTGCACAAGTACAGAGTGTTTCTGTAAAGTAATGTGACCGATTTTGTTTTTAAAAACATGTGAATGTTGTTTTTTGTTGTTTTTTTTAAAGTAGTCACCTAAGGGACCCAAGAACTTTTCCAAAAATGCTGCAGTTGCACAAAATCTTCTTGAAATTCTTCTTGCGGGGTACTTTCAGAGCCTGGAGCTCATTCTTTTTTTTTTTTTTTTTTTTAAGTCTGGCCAAGATTCATTAGGAAGCTTATTAGTCACAGTGAATAAAAAGCCATGAACAGAAGAACTGAGATCTCCAAATTCTGCCATTGGGCTTACAACACTAGTTAGAAGCTAATAAACATTAAGAATGTCCCAAGAGGAGTCTTATCTAAGTCCCAATCTTACCCCGACCAGGATACCCACAAACACAGAAATGATGCCCATGCTCTCCTCAGACTGCTTACCTGGTTAGCAGGAAAAAAGACCTTCTCCTCAAGCTATTAAACATCAGCAGGAGATTCCTGCTCTTCTAACTATAACCATGGGACGCTAGCGCACGACAGACAACTCCAAGCTGGGCAACTTGACAAGAATGTTGAAAGATGACAGGGAGAAGGAGCAAGCAGGGACAAGTATTTCTAGGTGGACACGCTCCTCATGGTTAATACGAACACAGTGCTGAGGCTTCAGAAAGTTTACTGCAGCCCAGGAATCGTCTCCATTTAAAAAAACACAAAGTCACACAAAAATCCTGCCACAAAGCAATAAGACACTTGGGATCCCATGGCCACATTAACTGGGAAGGCAGGCATTATCCATGACTGCCAGATGCTGACCACCCCAAGACCCAATTTCTGCAGGGCCCTAGAGAACCACGATTGTCCCTCAGCACCCACACAACCCTTCCCGGGGGTGTGGCATCTTCCATAGCTCAGGTTTCTGCAGCAAGCCCCAAGGACAAAGCTTGGCAGAGGCCGTGGCAGCCAACTCTCTCTGGAGCCCCATCACTCTTTGTCCTTCCCAACAGGATGTCGTACATCTTCACTGACACAACACCTCTGTGGGAGCCTTGGCCAGCCCTTAGAAAGTAAAGTGTGTCTGTGAGGTAACCTGATGGACCCTGTGGTCAGCTGGGTTGGCCGATGAGGAGCTCATTCTTTGAATAGTCATAAGGTTGGCAAATCCTCTTTCTTTGAGAATGAATTCAATGTTTGAAAACAGCCTGAAGCCAAATTTGATGAATAAGAATAGTTTAAACACCTTTAAACCATTCTATGGATAGGATCATTTTTGATCCAAAAGCAAGATGTGGCTATAAAATAATAAGACTGAGTTTCTGATGAATTGGTTACAAACCAATTTCTACACTTCCAATTTAGGTTTATTACTTTGTAACCTGATTATGAAAACAGTAAAATGTGCTAGTTATTATGCTGTGCTAAAATCACTTTTCAGTGTTTATAATATACCCAAGTAGGTGTTGGGCATGTCATGGCATTAAAAAATACTTTGAGGATACAAATGTAACGTGATGACTTTTTTTGAGGCGTATGCCCTATGTAATATTATGGAAACAATTTTTTTTTATAATTTATTTATTTATTTTTGGCTGTGTTGGGTCTTCGTTGCTGCGCATGGGCTTTCTCCAGTTGCAGCGAGCGGGGGCTACACTTCGTGGCGTGCACGGGCTTCTCATTGTGGTGGCTTCTCTTGTTGCAGAGCACGGGCTCTAGGCGCACAGGCTTCAGTAGTTGTGGCACGTTGGCTCAGTAGTTTTTGCGCACGGGCTTAGTTGCTTCGCGGCATGTGGGATCTTCCCAGATCAGGGCTCGAGCCCATGTCTCCTGCATTGACAGGCGGATTCTTAACCACTGCACCACCAGAGAAGTCCCAGAAAACAATTTTTGAAAAGAATTTCCGTGAGTTTAAGCAGTGAAGTAAGTGAAGGTTCAGCTATCACAATCATCCTGTTCTCTCTTCTATTTCATTACACACTATGGGAGTTTGTATACAAATTACATTTCTCTCAGGTCCCCTCCCCATATCCTAGTTTTATACCGGATGGACTTTTCCACTGGTATATGCAAGGCACTACTCCTGACTTTCCCATATGATAGCAATCAATTAGCTATGAAGCTAATGAAGCTTTCCTTTTTTTTTTCCCCCTATTCTAAGTGTTACCTGCTACTTAATATCTGTGAGCTGATTGGTCTACTACCTGATCAGTCCTGGAGCCTACTTAAAGACAAGCATATTTTCCTGTTCCCTTTTCTTGACTTTTTGGTTGGAATGCATTCCTTAGCATAGCATATCTCATTTCTGATTTTAATCCTGTATTGTTTGGTAACTTCTCTGTGACGTACCTCCACTCCTCTCTAATCCAGTGTAATTCAGCAAGCGTTTCTTAACCACTTACTCTATACTGAGAACACATGGTTGAGTGAGGTGTGAGCGACGCCCTTTAGGAGCTCCCGGTCTAGGGAGAGGAGAGCGGGACACACACACACACACACACACACACACACACATATACAACTAATACTGTGTGATAAAAAATTCCACAATAATTATCAAATGCTAATAGAAATGGTGTAGGGCATGACCTCCAGACAGCTCCCTGGGAGATACTGAGGGTCATGTGTCAGACGCAGATTAGTCACTGAATTGGGGGCACCATGGTAAGGAGAGTTCCGGCTCACTTCTTCTCCTGTCTTCTAAGCAGTTTGCTTTTTTTGAGGTGAGCTGAGCTAAGTGGTGACATCTGAAGTGAGGTTGATGGGTAAGAAAGAATTTGGCCTCAACTGGAGGGAAAAATTATTCCAGGCGAGGAATGAACAAGGATAGGCTACTTGAAAGTCCAAATTCGTGTTTTTGATGAATCCTTAGGGGTCTGTGGCTAGACTGTTGACTGGTTGGGACAGGAGAGCAGAACACAGGAGGACCTGGATCCCCCATTCAGAATTCTCCTTGCTTGGCTCTCTTTGCTTCACTTCCGGCTTTGACTCTACTACTGATTCTTTGAAACTTTAGGGAAGTCGTTCTCTCTGGTCTTCAGTTTCCTCCTCTGTAAAGAGAGAGGGCTGAATGACCTGATTTGTTAGATCCCTTCCAACCTGAAGAGTATGAGTCTTTGAAGAAACTGCCCTATTTCTCTGTGCTCTTCTATAGCCTTTGTGTAAAGAATTCTTTCAGACTGAACAAACTGAGGAAAGTGTTTTGAATATGAATAGAATCCTTGCTTTCTGACTTGGTTTGGCCTCTTTTATTATTATTATTTTTGCTTTTATTTCTTCTCCTTGGTAAACTTATACCTGGTTAAGGCGGGACTGCCGCTGGAACATACCTCAACTCTCCTCTTACGTATTTGTAGATACATATCAGCATTCACATTGCATTTGGACAACTCTGCTTTGCCCTTTGGCTGCAGGTGACAGGGCCACAATGCCTTCTGGACAACTCATAGTAGAAAGGTCTAAGCAAGTAACAATTTTAAACCTATAACACAAATGGGGAGCAAATTCATTATCAATGGAATTGCACGTTTCTCCGGTATACTTCAGGTATGAAAATAAACATATATTCCATTTGAATACAGAATACAATTTAAAGTTAAAAGGCATACATATAACTGATTCACTTTGCTGTACAGCAGAAACTAACACAACATTGTAAAGCAACTATACTCCAATAAAAATTAATTTAAAAAAATAAAGTTAAAAAGCCCTTTTCCTCAGATATGAAGTCAGGGATACTAGCTTACCACTTCAACTTAATAATTATTATAGCATTTATAAAGCACTTTGTATTCTTTAAAGTACTTTTATTTATATCAAAGGTTGGAATTTAACACATTTTTTGAGGACCTACTATTGTTAAGCACTATAGTATGTTACAGGGATATTAGGATGTATTAGACGTGGATCTTGTCCTCAAGATAGCATATTTCACTATAACTTGAGCAATATCTTACCATGACATTAAATATGAACTTCAGTCTATTGTGATAAATAAGAATATGTACAGGTATTTTAAGAGAATAGTGGAGAAGCATCCAGCCCAGGGTGGGGATTGAGTAAAAGCCTTCTTAGAAGAAATGATGATACCTAAATTTTGAAGGAGGAATAGGAATTAGCCACAAAAAAAAAAAAAAAGAGGTCATTTTATCCAGAAAGAATATCCTAAATGAAGACACAGTGATGTGAAACAGCCTGGTGATTATGGAGAACTAATATTACTAAAACATAAGTTATATATTGAGTAGCAGTACTGAGCAGGTGCAATGCATTGGAGGAAGGTTACAGAGGATGACCTTTTATGCCATGAGAAGGAGCTTGGTCTTAGCTATAAGACATAGGGAGTCACTGAAGGGATGTGATAAAGTCAGGTTTGAGTTTTTTCAGAAATGAGTCCAGTAGCAAGGTTTAATATAGATTTGATGGAGAACAAAATAGGAAGCAGGGATTATCTGTCTGTGAAATAATCCAAATGAGATTGTTTCAGTAGGAAAAATGGGAGAATAGGTTTGAGAAATGTCAAAGGGATAAAATTGGAAGAACCAGGTGATGGATTGGATTGACGGAGAGAGGAAGGTAGAATGACTCTTAGTTTCTCTCTCCAGGAAAGCTGCATGGATTGTGATGCCATTAATTAAGCCATGGAACATAGGAGGAAAAGGAGATTTAGGGTCTAAAATGATGGTTTCCCTTTTATAAAAATTGAGATTGGGATGTAGGTGTGTGCTGTAATAAGAAATATATTTGGTCTTTGTCCCCAATTCCTGGCACAGAGTTCCTAGAATTGGAATTTCCTGAGTGCTAAGAAGGAGTGTCTCTTGTTATTCATAATGACCCCTTTTGATCACACCTGAGTTTATACTAATGAGATGGTTTAGGGTAGAGCCCTTAGATAGCCTCAGGATGGGGCTGGTCACAAAAAAGGCCAAGTGATTAGAGCTTGGACGCTTTTGGCCCCATCCCTAACCTCCTGGGAGGGGAGGGCACCAAGAAATTAAGTACTATAAAAACTCTTGAACAGTAAGATTTGATGAGCTTCCAGATTGGTGAACACACCAAGGTGCTAGGAAGGCAGTGCACCCAGAGAGGACATGGAAGCTCTACATGCCTACATACCCTGCCCTATGCAACTCTTCCATCTGCCTGTTCTTGACTTGTCTTTTATAATAAAGAAGTAAATGTAAGTTAAGCATTTCCCTGAGTTCTGTGAGCCATTCAACAAGTTATCGAACCTGATGAGGGGGAGTCATGGGAACCCCTGATTTATAGCCACTTGGCCTGGGACTTACAGCTGGCATCTGAAGTGGGGGCAGTCTTGTGGAACTAAACCCTTAACCTATGAGGTTGGCTCTAACTTTGGGTAGTTAGTGCCAGAATTGAATTGAATTGTTGGATACCCAGTTGGTATCTGGAGAATCAGAGAATTGGTTGTTGGTGTCAGAAAACACCCCAAGGACTTCCCTGGCGGTCCAGTGGTTAAGACTCCACGCTCCCGATGCAGGGGGCCCGGGTTCGATCCCTGGTCAGGGAACTAGATCCCGCATGCCGCAACTAAAAAAAAAAAAAAAAATCCTGCATGCCGCAACGAAGATCCTGTGTGCTGCAACTAAGACCCGGTGCAACCAAATAAATAAATATTTAAAAAGAAAAGAAAAGAAAAGAAAACACCCCAGAAGGTCAGAGTTGGGAGACAGATTTGGGAAATGTCAGCATATAGGTGATAGTTAAAATCATGAGACTGGATCGAATTTTCCAGTGGAGAGAAAAGTAGAGGACCAAAGAGGGAACCTAGGAACGATGCTATGTTGAGATGAAGGTCAAAGAAAATGCTACAAGGTTGATGGAGAATAAATAGCACAGCAGAAAATAAAACAAAAGCAAAAGCAAACAAACAAAATGGTATAGAAACATTAAAAAACAAGGGAAGAAAAATCTCGAGAGATAGTCAACAATATGGACTACCAATAGCAGCATTAAGAGAACTCCTGAAATGCCCTTGCCATTTAGCAATATAGAGATCATTGGTGAACTTTGCCAGAGAAATATTAGTGGAGCAGTGGGAATGGAGGCCAGACTCTAGTGGACTGGGTTGATGGGAAATGCAGAATCAGACACATCATGGGTAGACAGACTATGGCTCCGAGAGCCTTGGCTGAGAAGTGAAGGAAACACAGGAAGGTAACTCTAGGAAGTGAAGTCTAAGGAAGGTTTTGGTTTTTTGATCAGAGAGCTTTGTGAGCCTGTACATAAACTAGGAGAAAGAACCAGCAAAGAAGGAAAAGATGAAGATGTGGCACAAAGATGGAATAACTGATAGAACAAGCCCAGAGGTATCAGAAAGTGGGCTTGAACATCAATAAGAGAGAGACCTTGTCTTCTGAAACTGGAGGAATGTATGATGCAGTAGATGCAAGTGTAGGTGATTGCAGGTCAGGTGAAGACATGCTTGTCTGAATACTTCATTTTTCAATTGTCTCAGCAAGATAGTGACGTGACCCCTTTCATCCAAAGGGATGAGTAGTGTTTGGTTAGGGGCTTGAGAGCATGGAGAGTGTTTGGCATGCAAGTTGAGGGACTAGGAGAGGACAATGTCCAAAGACTGCTGAGGGCCCCGCTGACAGCAAAGGACCAATCCACCATAGGGCTAATTTTTCCCCCTTTGACGTCACTCAGAATCCAGGGATTAGAAGTTTAAAAGGCTAACTTTGAGCTGGTCTTGGGGTGTTTATGCTGAATGGCTATGCAGAAGAACAGGCATGACTGGAAACTGAAGGTGATCAATCACATACATATATATATAAGTCCAGGAAATAAGTCCAGAAGGGATTGATTCGACTAGGAGAATATGGAAGTATCAAGGACTGTGGTCTGTGTCTGAGGCCAAAAAGCACATGGTGGGAACCGGAAGGAGAGATTACAGGCTGACAGTGGGAGATTAAAGATGTCACACTGACAGAGGATTTCTGGATGGAGCAATCTGAGCAATGATGAAAGCCAGGCATTGGCGGTGACTTATGTGAAGTGAAAATAAAGGTCCCTGGACTTAACGCCAAGTTGTTGGATGCCATCCTCCTGGACACTGAAGGATCTAGGTGTCAGCGTTCTCAAGAAAGGGAACATGATCAGTATGTTAGAGGATGAAGGCAATAAGGAATATTAAATGCAGCTAGGTCAGTGTAACCCACAGGAGGTTGGACTTTCTGTATGCTGAGTGTAGGTGAAAATTCATTTTATTTTTTCAACTTAAGTGAACTATCACAGTTAGAGACAAGAGTATTCAATAAGTTGACTGATTATCTGAAATATTTTAAAAATTAACAACAGAAACTAATCCAACATTTTAAGTCAACTATACTCGAATAAGAAAATTTTTAAAAATCAGTTACTGGAACTTCCCTAGTGGTACAGTGGTTAAGAATCTGCCGGCCAATGCAGGGGACACGGGTTCGAGCCCTGGTCTGGGAAGATCCCACGTGCCGCAGAGCAATTAAGCCCGTGCACCACAACTACTGAGCCTGCGCTCTAGAGCCCACAAACCACAACTACTGAAGCCCGTGCGCCTAGAGCCCGTGCTCCGCAACAAGAGAAGCCACTGCAATGAGAAGCTCGTGCACCGCAACGAAGAGTAGCCTCCACTCGCCACAACTAGAGAAAGACTGCGTGCAGCAACGAAGACCCAACACAGCCAAGAATAAATAAATAAATTAATTAATTTTTAAAAATCAATTACCTTTCTTACTAATACTAATTTAAAAAATAAACTGTAGGGGCTTCCCTGGTGGCGCAGTGGTTGAGAATCTACCCGCCAATGCAGGGGACACGGGTTCAAGCCCTGGTCTGGGAAGATCCCACATGCCGTGGAGCAACTAGACCCGTGAGCCACAACTACTGAGCCTGCGCGTCTGGAGCCTGTGCTCCGCAACAAGGGAGGCCGCGAGAGTGAGAGGCCTGCGCACAGCGATGAAGAGTGGCCCCCACTTGTCTCAGCTAGAGAAAGCCCTCTCACAGAAACGAAGACCCAACACAGCCATAAATAAATAAATAAATTTTAAAAAAAATAAAAATAAACTGTAGGAAAAGACACTGAAAAGCAACAAAAAATAAAAATTCCCAGAAATAGATTTAATAGAACTTAAAGTAAAACAATACAACTACTAAAGGAGACAACTTAAATGGAGAGGTTTACCTTCTTTAAAAGGAAAACTTCACATTATAAAGGTAGCTTCATTCCTTAAATTTATAAGTTCAGTGCAACCAAACAAAATCTCAATGACTCTCTTAAAACATTACAGAATGATTCTAAAATTCCTCTGAAAGAATAAGCCTGTAAGAATATCCAACCTAAATCTGAATGATAGTAGACTCATAGCTTGTCATGATGTATTGTCAAGCTATAGGATTTAAATTTAGAGTAGTAACCCATTAACTCCTGATCTCATGTTCAACAGCTTTCTTTACCTGAATATTTACATCAGTCATAATTTTGAAACAAGCTCATTCAAAAACCTATTTAAGATGCATTTCCAAGGTGTATTCAAATGTATGTGTTATGTCTTCTAGATTTTCTTGTATGCTCCCTGCTTAAAAATCCCCGCTAAACGTTTACTTGAAATCTACTCTAGTTTAAGATATTGTGTGTAATTAGTGTCTCAGAATCTGATGTCATCCCTTTTCCTTTTTCTCTTTTTAAAAGAACTTTTAAACAAATTAACATCTATGATTATAAGAAGCTCACTGTAGTAACCTTGAAAACCATAGATCAAAGCAAAAAAACATGTACCACATCTTCTTTATCCATTCATCTGTCGATGGACATTTAGGTTGCTTCCATGTCCTGGCTATTGTAAATAGAGCTGCAGTGAACATTGGGGTACATGTGTCCTTTTGAATTATGGTTTATCAGGGTATATGCCCAGTAGTGGGATTGCTGGGTCGTATGGTAGTTCTATTTTTAGTTTTTTAAGGAACCTCCATACTGTTCTCCATAGTGGCTGTATCAATTTACATTCCCACCAACAGTGCAAGAGGGTTCCATTTTCTCCACACCCTCTCCAGCATTTATTGTTTGTAGATTTTTTGATGATGGCCATTCTGACTGGTGTGAGGTGATACCTCATTGTAGTTTTTTTTTTTTTTAAAGAAGTGAATGTTTTTGTTTTTTTAATTAATTATTTATTTATTTATTTATGGCTGTGTTGGGTCTTCGTTTCTGTGCGAGGGCTTTCTCTGTTGCGGCAAGTGGGGGGCCACTCTTCATTGCGGTGCGCGGGCCTCTCACTATCGCGGCCTCTCTTGTTGCGGAGCACAGGCTCCAGACGCTCAGGCTCAGCAATTGTGGCTCACGGGCCCAGTCGTTCCGTGGCATGTGGGATCTTCCCAGACCAGGGCTCGAACCCGTGTCCCCTGCACTGGCAGGCAGATTCTCAACCACTGCACCACCAGGGAAGCCCAATACCTCATTGTAGTTTTGATTTGCATTTCTCTAATAATTAGCGATGTTGAGCATATTTTCGTGTGACTCTTGGCCATATGTATGCCTTCTTTGGTGAAATATCTATTTAGGTCTTCTGCACATTTTTTAATTGAGTCGTTTGTTTTTTTGATATTGAGCTCCAATAGATAGCTAGTGGGAACCTGCTGTAGAGCACAGGGAGCTCAGCTCGGTGCTCTGTGATGACCTAGATTGTGGGGGGGGGTGTGGAAGGAGGGGAGGGAGGTCGAAGAGGGAGGGGATATAGGTATGCATATAGCTGATTCACTTCATTGTGCAGCAGAAACTAACAATATTGTAAAGCAATTTTACTCCCAATAAAAAAAAAAAAAGAGAAAACCCACCAGTAATTGTGTCTCCCAAATAAAACTTAACATGGTTTGTATTTTGATTTTGGATAGTGCATTTAACTAATATAGAAACCTCATTCCTGAAGTAGCATTGCATATTCGTCATTAAGGGGGAGTATTTTTCCACAAGTACTGGTTTGTGCTGATAAACTTACCACACTCTCCCAGTCCTCATCATACAACTGCTGGGTGAAAGAAACAAAAGTTAATTGACTTGCTTTCCACTTGGCTCAATAATCTTGGCATGGTTGACACCCGGTTCAGTGGTTCCAAGATTGTAATGGGTATAAGACTTAAAGTGGTCTGAAGTTGGGCTAATAATGTGCATTTTTACAAGGCCCCTCCCCCAACCCCAGGTGGTTCTGAAATAGAAGGTCCTTAGGTCCCACTTTGAGAACCACTCATTTGTGGAGTTCACAGACTGATCTTACCAGAAACTGTATGGCTCAAACTGTACACCTAAAATGACACATCCTGGAGGTGAGAAAAGTTCTTCAGCCTGATTTGTATTCTCAGTCCTGGTTTTGGTACGTGTTGTTTCAGCCTGTGTATTTGTGTCCCGAGCCAGGGTGCTGTCAGTTAAAAGAAAACAGGGTCCAGGCAAAACCTTGAGGGCACAGAGTCCTCCCACATCCTCTTTCACATTTCTCTTCCCTTCAGTCTCCAGAGACATCCTTTACCCAGTCACCTACTGCTGTCCCAGTGGTGGTATTGACACAGTGATGACTTTCCCGCACAGTAACCTTGCTGTCTCCCTTCCGTAAAACCGGCTTTCCCTCGGCTGTGATGGAAAGATGCCGTTAGTTACTGCATGTATCGGTGTGGTTACATGCATAAAAGTAAAAGCTAGAGATGCCTTCCAACATCTTCCGCCTCCTCAATCCTGGCTATATGGGGCACGCGGGGTGGTTGTAAGGGGATTCAGGGACACTACAAAAGGGGGGACCCTCCCCGTGATCTCGCACTACTGAGCAAACCATACTACGCAGATAGCTGCCTTAAAGACAAACTGTCTTTCCAGCTTTGAAAAGATGTTTCCTCAGTGTCTTTTCTAAGGTAAGCTGCTTGTTTGGTACCTGAAGCCATTCAAGGAGAGGGTAGGAATCATTGTTCCATAAGAGCTGTTTTTCCTGAACAAAATGCTATAGGTTTTTGTTCTAAGAATTGGCAAGAACCTCTTGTAAAGATAGGGAGGCAGGTACCATTTGTGGTGTATATTTATGATTGACAAATTCTGAGAATCTAATACTTTCGAGAGCACTGATCTTTGCACCTAGAACTCCAGATTTTGTTTCAAACCCACATACTGCTTGCTTTTTAGATGGGTACAGAATTGACACTCTTCTTTGCTCAGGAGATGTGACCTAACGCTGAAAATTCTCAAAGGCAAACGAGCATGTCTGTGGGAAAGCCCAGACAGTCTCAGGTGCGGGCACAGCCTGAGGCTTCGCTGACACCTAGTATTGATGGGCCAGAGGAAATGGGCAGTTTCCCTATCACATCACCACCTGTGTCTGCTCCGCTCAGGTTTCTCTCAAGACTGTCCTTTGGATGTGAGCCACGGGAGGCTGCAGAGGAGCATTGCTGCATGAGTCGCAGGCAGGATACAGGTGTGGCTCCATCATCCCACCTAGAGTTATGGTAGCTCATCCAGTTGGATATGCTCTGCTCATAATTACAACTAGCTTCATGTTGACCCACGTAATTACGAATCTGTTTTCTTTCACCCCCAAGAAAACCTCATCTGGCCCAGGTATCGAGATTAGGGTGTGTCATGTCTGTTTCTGACTCTCCCCAGAGTAGCCAGGGCAGCTAGGCTCCCAAGAGAAAAGGCACCCCCAGCAAGTGGAGATACCAAGGTGGGTACCTTCTATTGCCAAGCTGGCGACAGCCATGTGGACTCACAGGGAGTGTGAACTCTCCCAAATCCCATATTGGATGCTCAAATATTCAGCTCTGTTTCGGAGATGATTTAGTCCACTGCAGTCCTAAATACTGAACAGCAGGAAAAATGATTTCCCCTCTACCCTTCTGAGTTCTTAGCTGAGACCCCTGTAATTAATACAAGACAGATTAACAAGAGAAAAGCAAACAAGTTTATTAACATGTGTATCTCATGTATACATGGGAGATTCCTCGGGGGAAAATGCGTAACTCCAGGTGGCTATAAAATTTAGGATTAAATACCATCTTAATGAAGAAAGAGGAGAGAAGATATAGGCCTCTCAGGGGAGAGTAAATGATTTTTAGGAAAGATGAAGGGCACATAGAATAAAGGGGAGTATGATAGTTTTGACAGTTTGTGTCTAGGTATGGTTTGAGGTCCCCGTCTCCTCTCTGTGATAAGAGTCAGCCCTCCCTGGTTGATGAAACTTGGGGAGGGGATTTATGACAACTGAGTTCCTTCAGGAGGATCTGTCTTTAGGCAGATATGGGACATTCAGAGAAAGCCTCTCCCTGCATTTGCTGTTCTCCAAGTGCCTACAGCTCAAAATCAGTATACCAAGTTGGCATCTCTTAGAATTGCCCCGCTATTCTTCAATAATAATTTGTAATGCTAAAACCTTCCGCAAAGAACAGCTAGATTTCACATGTTTTTTAGTTAATTATAATTGCTAATCCTTTTTGAGTTTGTTACTGGTATTGTGCTTATCTTTTTTTAAAAAGTCCTCATCTTTTAGAGCTACATATTGCAGTAATTACAGATGTGAAGGTAATGGGATTTGTTTTAAAGTAAATATGGGGTGGGAGGAGTGTGCAGAGATACATGTGAAACAGGATGGGCCATGAGTAGATAATCATTCTTCTGCCTACTCTATGTCATAACATTTTCATAGTAGGTGGTTGGAAATTTTTGTAATCATTTATGAAAGTAAGTGGGTATCTTTGATTACTCAGCTATGATGTGAATTAAGTATTAATCACAAGGCGTAGACAGTCTGAGTTTTTCTGATAAAATATATGCCTGATCATCAAACATTGCCACTATTCCTCTTGTCAAAGCCACCTAGCTTCATTGGTCAAATAGAAAATGCATACATTTTTCTAAGCTCCTTTAACCCCAGTTTTTTTAATGAAAAAAAAAATGTGTTTTCTAAACTCAAGTTTGATGTGACAGAGAGCAGCTCTGTGCAGTGCAGCTCTGTAACACATGCTGTGAGAGCGAGGACCTGGTATGGAGGAGAGAAAGCCAGGCTCTTACTAAGACACTGAAATATGATAAATATCCCTGATGAAGACGCCACTCCCAGAAACCGTGCATTGGGCTACTCTTAGAAAGCCACAGGTCATGGAATTGATTCTTCTCCTGGAGGCTTATCCAGTTCAGAGGCATAAAATGAAGAAAAGCAATCCTGTTTTCTTCCTGTTTCTTGGAATCTGCAATAACCAAGTGTTGCCCTTTAAACTCTTATAGTAAAGCCAGCTAAGGTGCAATGGCCCCTCCCAGCGATAATGACAGCTCATTTGGCCTTCCTAAGGCAGACTCCATTACCTTTCACCCTGTTTAGTGAGTGAAATGGTGATGCTTCCTCAGTGGAAGTGTTTCTTCTTTGCCCCCAACATTTGCAGGATCAGTTTGTCAGATCTTTGTCTGGCAGGATTGGAAGGGCAGGCCATTTGCCTCACTGAAAGTGCCCCTGACTAGTTTAAGTTTGCCAAAACATGACCCAACCCCCAGCAGAAAACTTCTCTGGCCTTTCCCATGCCAGTCTTCCTGAGTCCAGGAATTCACAGTGAAGTACATCCCTTCCTGTTGCTATTTATAAGGTCTGGTGTAGTCAAAAAGGACTCTGGGCTAGAAATCGGAATGCCTGGCCTCTGGTTCTGGTAGAAGGAACATGAAATACTTAAGGGAAGTGAGTGGAGCACCTCCTCCTCCCCCTGACACCCCATACAGAGATAAGATCCGGACCCTGCCCTCTGGGGCTTATGCTCTAAGGAGAGTAAAGATGAGCAAATAGTAGCCCATTCATAATTCTTAAACCCCATATTAAAGCATACAGTTTCCATGGCAGTCATACCTTTGAGGGTACTGGGGAGAAACATTAGATAAAGGAGGGTCAGTCCTCAGGGCACAAAGATGGTTGGAGAAGGCTTCCTATAGGAGAAGGCCCCAGCCAGAGCTAAATCCTGGAAGATGACCAGTGCTTGCCAAGGCCACAAGAGAGGGCTCGGGCAGCCCAAGCACAGGGCTGGGCAAAACATGGCAAGAGGTTAAATGCCAGTGAGGAGGTTCCAGATTGCAGAGAGCACCAAATTCAGCTTTATCCTGTAGGTAATGGAGAACCAAAAGGGTTTTAAATGGGGTGGGGTTGGGGAGATGATGTGAATATCATATCATATTTGGGCTTTTCAAAGATCACAGGGCAAAGTGATCTTCCATATAGATGGAAGGAGGTGTGAGATGGACAGAGGAAGTGTTGCATATCATTCAAATGAGGTGGGGAGGTTTAGGGGTCCAGGCAGGAGACATTGAGGACGGTAACTAACGCAACAGAACTGCGAAAGAGCAGGAGGGGGCGTAACTGGAAAAATGTTAAGGAGGTAGAAATCCACAGGTCTTGGTGTCTGACTAGGTTTGTTAGGAGACAGTCAAAGTATGAGAGCAGTTAGCTTATTATTCTTTGGTCGCTCAAAGCTCTCATCTCAGTTTCCTTATTTATGAAGTATGGATAACACCTGTCTTACATACCTGCCTCATAAGGTTGGCATGAGGGCTAGTATGGTATCGTGGTATGGGTGTGAATGCTCTTTGAGAACAGCAATGCAAGTGTAAAGTCATCTAGAAAATCCAGTAGGAAGGAGTGGCAAGGAAGAGGGAAGGGGCCAAGAATATATGTTTTCCAAAGAGATAGATAGATAGATAGATAGATAGATAGATAGATAGATAGATATATTAGCACAGGTAGAGAAAATGCATATTTGTAGTGGGAGAAATAAAGGACAGGAAATAAGGATATCAGATGTAAGATTTATTAGACTTACTGCTTATTTCCTTGAAAGAGGTACCAATTATCATGTATAAATTACATTAATTATAATTCTTCTATCCTGTGAAAGTTAGCTGTCATTAAAATACTAGGATAAACATTTCTTTTCAATAGAGTTCTTAGTTCTACAATTATTCCATATTTTGATATATATAATATCAATTATATATAATGATATTATATCATGTGTGATTTTTATGATATTTTATGATATAAATATTCTGATATATGATATATTATTGATATCATATATATTATATAATTATGGAATTAATTCCATATTGAAATAACTAAAAATGTACTCTTATTTTCTGCCATAGGGTAGCATGAACTGTTCTTTCCTTAAGTGTATCTAGTTTGGAAGTGTTTTGGTTAGACCAAAGCCTTTTACAGAAAATTGTTTTCTCTAACGTAAAGTTATCCCATTTTAAAAAAGTGATAGTGTCTCTCTTCTTTAGAAATTGAGTCCCATTAATTTTTCATTAGAAAGGAAATCCTGAGTTTCAATAATATTACTCTTAGCGTTCAAGCAAAGAGAATTTTCACGTGTGCTGATAACATCCATGAGATTCCATGTGCATTTTGATCACTGGGGATGATGTGGCATAAGGTGTGAAGCTGACCTCTGGGAAATTCCTACACAGCACGTCCTGCGCTGTCCTCATACACGTGCAATTCTGAGCCGTGAGATCAGAGTACAGGAGAGTCAGGAAGTGGTACTGCCAAGTTTGTGTGGGGAAAACAAAGGAGACACGGGTTTCTGGATGGCTCCCTGGTGCTATTCTGGACTCTTGTGGAAACTTTTAACTCTGTTGCAGTGCCTACATACCTCGGTCTTTCGGCTGTCTGGCATCTGATCTTTTTTTTCCCCCCACATGGAACACAAAGACAGAGTTCCAGGAAATGAAGGGTATAGAGGAAAGAAAGCACTTAAGTCATCACAGATGGCAGCCAGGGTGGTGGGAGACAGCTCATTATCTACAGTGCTTCAAGTCCAAAGGCCTCCTGCAACAGCTAAGGGCCAAAGTAGCGCAACTCGTCTCCATGGGGACCAGGGCTCCTCAAAACAGAAGCAACATTTCTTTCTTCCCAAGTCGGCTTCTGATGGCCTTGGGTATTTTTATTGTTTTCTTTAACCTTAAACATTATTGTGCTATTAATAGGTAAAATATTCCCTTCTGGCTAAATACACGTATTTCTGGCATGATACATTCTGTCTCTCTCTCCAAGTAAAAGTTATTATCGTAGGTATGGTAACAAGAGAAAGGAAGTCTAACTCAAGAGGAATTTCTATGAAGCTAAAGGACTGTTCTGTCCATGAAGTTTACTAGGACTGTCTCCCTTTGGGGTGTCTCTCCCTCCTCCCTTTTCCTTTTGCTGGAAAAGGAAAAGGAAAAGGGTCCTCATTCCTTCTATTTCCTGGAAGAGTACCTCTAAGTTGGGTCCCCATGACATGACTCTCTTCCAGTACCCCCCTATCAGAAAATACACAACGGACTTCTCTGGTGGCGGAGTGGTTAAGAATCCGCCTGCCAATGCAGGGATTATGGGTTCGAGCCCTGGTCTGGGAAGATCCCACATGCCACGGAGCAACTAAGCCTGTGCGCCACAACTACTGAGCCTGTGCTCTAGAGCCCGCAAGCCACAACTACCGAAGCCTTCGTGCCACACTGCTGAAGTCCATGCGCCTATAGCCTGTTCTCTGCAACAAGAGAAGCCACCGCAGTGAGAAGCCCGCACACCGCAACAAAGAGTAGCCCCCGCTCACCACAACTAGAGAAAGCCTGCGTGCAGCAAAGACAACCCAATGCAGCCAAAAATTTTAAAATGTAAATAAATAAATAAATAAATTTATAAAGAAAACAAGAAAATACACAACAATTTTCTCAGGAGTAGCATTTTCATAAAGCTGAGCCTCATTTCAGGAGACCATGGCAGGGCTCTGTTAATCTCTTACAAACTCAGAGCTTCTCTGCTCAGCTGCACCCTCATCCCTCCAGCTGTAAGGACAGCACCTCAGACACTCAGGTCCTTGTAGTCCTTCTCACCTCCCAGGTTCTTATACTACAAATACTTTCTTATTGGCATTCCTGATATACAAGTTACTTTTCTTTTTTTTCTCCTTCTTTGCATACTGTAAAGTTTTTATGACTTTTGCCTGAAATCCTCATCCTCCCAATTTTGTGCTATTCTTGATCCTCTGTTCCTTTAAAATGGGGTTCCAAATTGATCATTTCTGTGATGGATTCCACTTACTTCTGAAAAACCCAAAATTAGAGGTCCTAACATTTTTTTTTTAATTATTTATTTTATTTATTTATTTTTGGCTGCGTTGGGTCTTCGTTGCTGCACACAGGCTTTCTCTAGTTGCGGCGTGTGGGCTTCTCATTGCGGTGGCTTCTCTTGTTGCGGAGCACGGGCTCTAGGTGCATGGGCTTCAGTAGTTGTGGCCCACGGACTCAGTAGTTGTGGCTCGCAGGCTCTAGAGCGCAGGCTCGGTAGTTGTGGCGCACAGGCTTAGTTGCCCCGCGGCATGTGGGATCTTCCCGGACCAGGGCTCGAACCCGTGTCCCCTGCATCGGCAGGCGGATTCTCAACCACTGCGCCACCAGGGAAGCCCCTAACATTTTTTTTATTCTGGGTTTTAATGGGGTTGTTTTGACAGTGGGTTTTGTTTTTTATGTGTGTGCTTAATCTACAGTACCTGAGGTACCTTTCAGTCTTATTTGATGTTTATGATATTTTGAATATTTACCATAATAGCTGACGATCTGTTAATATTGTACTTCCTCTTAAAAAACTTTTTTCCTAGATTTCATGCCCCAGACTTTTGCATACTTATCTTTCTGTTTTGGTAAGTTTCTCATTACACTTTATTTTTACTTTTATTATTTTTAAAATATTTATTTATTTATTTAGGCTGCACCAGGTCTTAGTTGCGGCATGCATGTGGGATCTAGTTCCCCAATCAGGGATTGAACCCAGGCCCCCTGCATCGGGAGTGCAGAGTCTTACCCACTGGACCACCAGAGAAGTCCCTCATTACACTTTTAAAATCTAGGTCTTTCCCAGACACTTCCTTTTGGCCAAAAGCCTTAATTAAATAGATCTCCTCTAACATATCTTAGGTATATGAAAGGCGGCTTATTCTGACATTCAGCAGTTGCTGGTGGAAGAACACCTTCAAAAAAGGTGTAGAGATAGAAATACAAAAAATATTTGAAGGCCTTGCCCCTGAGAAAATTACTAGCTTGAAGGAGATATATACTTTTAGAAACTTTGTTCGTACTGAGCAATGCATTATACAAAATCCTATTTACATGCTGAGGGTGTAAATAACAACACGGAACTATCAGTAGCATCAATCTACCCTTCCTGGAAATTGGAAAAGTCAATTGCTGTCTCCTTGATGCATTTTCTTGTCATTTTCCTTTGTTGTTTTCCAATTGTGCTTGGCCTCAAAATACCACTACTGAGAAGTTATTTAGTTTGATTATGATTTTGCTTACGACTGTTGTTTCTTCCAGCAATGAAGACAGTCTATTCAAGTTTCCATATAGTTTCAAATTATTACTCACCTAACTAATGGTCAGTTTGAAAGATAAGTATGCACACAATGCTGATTCAGTGAAAGGGAAAGTGGAAAGACGACCTTTCCCCCCTCTTCTACCTTCAGCATGGCCCTCTTCCAATAGGACTTGTAAATCACACTTGGGAAGGAGTTTACTACATAGGTCTTGAGATAAAATTTTAGCCCAAGCCCTTTTTCAAATGCTGATTATTGTTCCGAACCCCATATATACTCAAAGTTGTCCAGTCAACAAGTATTAATTGCATAATTTCTTATATCCAGACATTGGAAGTAAAGAGATGGGGGCTGGTATCAAGAGGGTGTATAACTGGACATGTCCTGGGCATGGAACGATGGATAGTTGTGGGTAGTTAAGAAGGCACAGAGAGGATAGTCCAGGCTAGAGGAGCCAAGAGCCACGCACAGCGGGAGGATGAAACACGATGTAAGCGAGGCTATGGTGAGAAGACCAACACGGCTGGAATGGAGAACTCTTTTTAGAAAGTAGAGGGAGACTGCAAAACTCTGGAGGGTCTTGACTCATAACCAGATACCTCACTGTGATGCTCAATAGAAAGCCATTGTTGGTTCTGGAGCAGGGGCATGACATAATGGAGGCAGTGTCTTAAGAGGATGAATGGGGCATTGATTGTCCCAGAAGACTTGGAGAGGGAGACCCTGGAGACCACTGCTGAATGTTCCCGATATTGAGGGGACACGTCTGCAGCTGCAGCTGTTCTCTACTGTTGACTTCATCTTAAAGCAGTGACAGAAGCCCTCGTGGGTGGTTTTTATTAAAAGAAAAGAAAAGAAAAAAAAAACATAAACCAGTTTGAGTTGGGTTTCTGTCCCTTCAGAATCAGAATCCTGATATTTGAATACTCTTTGGAGTTACGTGAGTTGCCTTAGGCTTTGAAAGAAAAGCAATGATTTAGGAAAACAGAATTGGGAGTAGATATAAAGAAGGTAGAAATGAATCACATGAATGTTCATGGGACCAGTTAAAGGGGCATGTTGGGGCCACTGGTGGCTGTGCTAAGCCATTCCTCCAGCCCTGGTATTGCAGCTGAGATTTAGGTACCGCTCTCTGCTATGGCAATATGCTTGGGACTCAACAGAAATTGTTTCCAACTGGCAGAACCCTTCCTCTGCAAGGACAGTATCTTTTTGTTGTTGTTCTTCGGGCTCTTTTGGTTTTCAAATACAGTTTTTTACCTGCTAACATTATGTGTCTATTATATCTCAAACTAGATTTGCAAAGTCCCTCCCACCAAACTACATTTTCTCTTGTGTTCCCTGTAACTATTCACTGGTGGTGCTAATCTCCATTCCCCAGATAACCTTTGGGTTATCTTGGATGTTCCTCTCCAATGCTCGCTCTCCCACCCATTCTGGTGTTATCTCTGGATTATCTCTGCAGTGCAGTGTCTGCTTCTTGCCTTCAAACTCCTCCCCACATCTGCCTCTGCATTTTCTGTCTCTAGTCTCCACCCCAGCCCATCCCCATTCTTATACACTGATGCGAGTGTAGCCCTCCAGGAGCACATATCGCATCGGGCCTCTCGTGATGTATGTACAGGAAGAGGGGGACACTGAATAATATCTCATCCCCATCATTTCATTCCGTCTAAAAATCTTCAATTAATCCCTACTGCCAACCAAATGAAGTCTAAAAGCAGCCCTTTCTCATTAGGAATCAAACTTCACAACAATTTAATTTGCTTCTTTCTGCTGCCTTACTCCAGAAAAAACCAAAATGCTAGGTTTTTCATCTGCCCCCCCCCCCACAATAGCTTTTAACTATGCCTGATTTTAGTGTTAGTGGCACTTCATTATCTGTAAAAATGTGTGCATCCTGCTCTTTCTTGCTTACTAATTCTACACTTTCTGTCTCAACTTCCTGTTTTAATGGAACACAAGAGTCAACTCACTTATACTGACACCCTGCTTCCCTCTCTTCCTTCTCCCTATTTTAAATAGGCATATCACTCTTCCTCCTTCCTATTTTCATACATTTGCCTCTTTAAATAACACGTTGACCTAAATCTCTTGTTAAATTAATTTGACTCCCAACTTTTGAGAATAAGAAATGAGTAACCTCTGCCCTTCTTTCACCTTTTTACCACTCCTATTTTTTCTTTAATAATAACTTCTCCTTTTTTTCCTGTTTAGAATTCCTACTCATTTGATATAAAAGTGCCTGGCTTAAACATGTCTTGTGTTTCCCTCTTAACTTTTTCTCTGTTTTGAATTTCTGTATCTTGATGCTATTTTCCAACCCTTTGATTAAATAAATAGGTCTCGTTGAGAAGGTAATATTTGAGTAAAGACTTGAAGGAAAAGAGGGAGAGAGCCACATGGCTTTATGGGGGCAACAGCATTCCAGGCAGAGGGAATAGCCAGTGCACAGATTTTCTTGTGGGAGCGTGGAGTGAGAAAAGGGGGTCAGAGAGATGAGGAGGGGCAGGCAGGGCAGGTCATGAAGTGCCTTGTAGGCTATTAGGGATTTGGACTCTGAGAGAACTGAGGCGTCAAGGAAGGTTTCCTTTTCCATAATATTGTGATCTGTTTTAGTTCTATCTTCTCTCTGAAGATATTAATTAGAAGGTTTTGGGGTTTTGTTTTTCTTGTTTGCTTGTTTGTTTTCTTCTGTTTTCTGAAGTCAGTTTTCTAAGGGTTTTACTTTCATGTTAGTTTATCTTGGTCTTTTCCTTAAGACTTCAGATTTTCTTCAAGGGTCTGGCAATCCTTTGCTGTCATTTCATATTTAAGAATGAGGGACTAGAGGGAAAAAATAAGGAAGGGATTAGAGTAGTTTTGGAAGAATATGAATAGGGAGTTGGTACTTAGCTTGGAACCACTTTATTCAAAATGGAAGGAAGAGAAGGGATTTACTCTGGGGTTCCAGCCCCCTTCTTAGGTACCCTGATTTTCTGCAGCTAAGTTACAGTTTTTTAATTGACAACCCTTCTGATATGTTTTCCTCACAAGCTAAGTAGCTGACTGTCTGCCATTTGTGTCTTGAGGATGGGGGTGTGGGCAAGGTGAGAGGTGGGCAGAAATTTCTCACACACACACCTTTAATTTAGTCTAATGTTTTTGGCAACTTCTTACATCCTCCTCCTGTAGCACCTTATTGGACTCTGACAAACAGATCAGTATTCTCTTATCTTCCACTTATACCCAAATTCTGAAATACAGCTTCCTCTACTTTGCTGCATGAGTTAATATTTACTTTACTTTCTACTTTCCATTTTTCAGAAATTTGGGGAAATCACTCTTCTGTTGATGGTTTCCCACTGTAATTGTAAGCAGGATTACTACTTCTTTTATAAATCCTCATCTTAACAGGCCTTGGAAAGGAGAGGCAAACATCTGTGCTCCTGTTCTCCATCCTGGACTGGGAAGCCTGTTGGGTTTTCATCACAGGTTTTGACAAAACCAAAGAATACTGTGTTTTCAGCATTCCTTTTTTAAAAAATCTGCCAGTAAGCCTATCAAGAAAAAAGAGAAACTTAATTTGTCATTAACATTTTATTTTAACGTTATGCTGGGCCCTAATATCCATTTAACTTTTCTAAATGTTTATTTATTTAAAAAGTCAGTTCTAGGATATTGCCAAGAATTGGTGATGCAGTTATAAGAATTGTTTTCCCTAAATGTTTCGATCAGCAACCCATTAGAAAAATTGGCAAAATGTACATACAAACAGCTAATTTACAAAACAGGAAATAAAAAACACTCTTAAATATATGAAAATACACTCAACCTTACTCATCAGGAGAGAAATGTAAGTCAAAACTATAATGGGACTTTTTTTTTTACCTCTCAGATTTGTAGAGATCAAAAAGTTTAACACTTAAAAAAAAAAGTTTAACACTAATCATTGGTAAAATTGTTATTCTATGTGCTAGGTACTCTGCTAAGCACTCTGAATTGTTTTTTGGGTTTTTAAAAAATATTTATTTATTTCATTTATTTTTTCCTTAATTTTATTTATTTACTTATTTTTTGCTGCATCGTGTCTTAGTCGCGGCACACAGGATCTTCTTCATTACGGCTCGCGGTCTGCTCGGGTTTCTCTCTAGTTACAGCACGTGGGCTTCTCTCTATTTGTGGCGTGCGGGTTTTCTCTCTCTAGTTGTGGCGCACAGACTCCAGAGCGCATGGGCTCTCTAGTTGAGGTGTGCGAGCTCAGTAGTTGTGGCGTGCGGGCTTAGTTGCCCCGCAGGATGTGGGATCTTAGTTCCCCGACCAGGGATCGAATCCACGTCCCCTGCATTGGAAGGTGGATTCTTTACCACTGGACCACCAGGGGAGTCCCTGAATTGCTTTTTAAGTGTAACACTTTAGTAAGAATGTGTAAACACTGCTACATATTATGGGTGTGGGTCACAAAACCTTTTACTAAAGGCAATTTGGCAATAACTATAAATTTTTCTTTAATTTGTGTACATTTTAACACAGCAGTTCCATTTCCAGGAAGCTCTCCTAGGGATATATTCACACATAATAAACATAAGGACATATGTCACATAAGGACATTCTTTGCAGTGTTGTGTGTATTTGTGATAAGACTGAAATCACCTAAATGCCCATCAATAAGGAACTGGTTAAATTATGTAAGCCATTACAGTGGAACTCTATGCAGTCATTAAAAAGAATGAGGAAGCTCTATGGGTACTAGTAGGGAAACAGCACCAAGTTAGTTTCAAAAAAGGGGGCGGGGGGTGTCTAGAATAACATGCTCTCACTTGTGCTTAAAAAATACACACACTCATATGCATTCAGACTCCCTGGAAGTACACACAGGAGCTGGGAACAGTAGGTGCCTCTGGAGAGAAACAGGGCCAGCATAAAACAGGGGTGGGTAGAAGGGAGATTTGTTTTTCCGTTTGTAACTTTTGAATTGTGTTGTTGTGCTTCTAGTACCTATTCAGAAATAAATTTGTAGATCAATAAATACAATGTAAAGTTTCCAAAGATATACTTATATCAGAATTGTAAATGAAAGACTGTTCTTCCTGATTTAGAGAAATCTAGTTGGGAGACTGAGTGTACTTTGCGGTTGGAGAGGCTTAGGGGTCTCGGAGAGGTCCTGGTCTCGATCACCAGCTCCTGCACCTTCTGCACCCCGTTCTGCTTCCTGCTTTTGCTGACTGTGTTGTCTCTGTTTCTACTGTGGCCGCTGCCCAGCAGCCCCCAGAGTCCTCCTCTGTCCCTATAGCCCATCTCTCGGCTTCCCAAGTATCGCCACCCTTGCCTGCCAGCCAGGGAGCCACCAAGTGGGCAGCACACCAAAAACAAGCGTCTTTCAGGCTACAGATCTTGGCGAGTCCAGGTGCAGCCTAGTTTTCAGTACAGGGTTCCCATCCCATTTCCAGGATTTTATCTTCTGGGGATCCTCTGGTGAAACATATCCTATCTACAAGTCACTTCTTAACCTTTGTTGGTCAAGACTGTGGTTTTGAGTAATGACCATCAGGGAGTTTTTTAAATGATAGTGGGTGTAAAACTATCTCACTGGTACTACCATAAAGGAGTTTAGTGACCTTTTTTATGCCTAAGCTTAGACTAATTTAACTTGAAGGGAGACAAGCACGGGTTTATGACTGTAACTAGGAAGGAGCACAGCTTCCTGGACTGAACCACAGTGAGGCACTTGTTTGCATTTACCTGAAATACAGCTTACTCACTCACCTGAGATAGAACCTAATTATCACTTACATGTGATGATGCCCGAGTACAACACATCTTCAGCAGGAGAGGCAAAGGGCCTGGGAGATGGATATGACAGAACAGAGGAGTGTTGAGTTTACTCTAACTCAGAGAGACACTTTTCAGGAGGAATGATAGTTGACCCCATGTAAGAATTCTAATTCTGAAAAATTGTGAAATCTGAATCAAGTCATCATCAGACTAATGAGGTCTAGGAAGTGAGGAATATTGGACTGTTGATAGGGATCGTCCAACCTGTTTTTTATTTATAGATTGTGGTGCAACAGTGTGTGGCAGTGTCTTGTTGAAACCAGCACTTCCTAGCCGGTAATAAAAATGCTGTTGCCTAGTTGGTGAAGTCAGGCTTGGTTGGTATAAGTGTGTCTATCTCACTGCTCTGAAATTCCTACTTAGAAGCTTTCAGGGCCCATAACTGATGCTTACATTGGGTTGGAGATAGGAGAAGAAGTAACCTGCCAAAGCCAAGTGAGGGTGGATCCTGTGTTCCCAGCATCTTCTGCTGCTTCTATGCTTCCTTAAAACTGTCACTCATTTTTTTAAAATCAATTTATTTATTTTATTTATTTAGTTTTGGCTGCGTTGGGTCTTTGTTGCTGTGCGCGGGCTGTCTCTAGCTGCAGCGAGCGGGGGCTACTCTTCGTTGCAGTGCACGGACTTCTCATTGCGGTGGCTTCTCTTGTTGCGGAGCACAGGCTCTAGGCGTGTGGACTCAGTAGTTGTGGCTCACGGGCTCAGTAGTTGTGACGCACGGGCTCAGTAGTTGTGGCTCATGGGCTTAGTTGCTCTGTGGCATGTGGGATCTTCCCGGACCAGGGCTCGAACCCTTGTCCCCTGCATTGGCAGGCGGATTCTTAACCACTGTGCCACCAGGGAAGCCCCCAAGCTGATTTATTTTCATGACTTAAGTGAGATCTGTTATTTCATCTGCCTTGTCAATGAGAGTTCAGCTTCACTGCCAGTAACTTTAAAGTTACTGAGAGGCCTCGCAAAAGCGGTCTGTTTCTTCTCCTATGCCCTCCTCACTCAAACACAGGCGAGCCTCTGCTCTTCAGATCCTAGCAGTTTCAGTTTGCTGCCAACAAGACCTCCGTGGTAGGTGTGCTCCAGGAATCATCTCGCCTGTGTTGGGAATTACCTTGCTTGAGTTCCGTAGCATCTTTGAGTAAACAAAAACCTACAGTTGAATTGGCCCATTGATGAATTTCACTTCTGTTTTGGATGCTGCAGAATTAATCCCACATCAGTCAACACTGATAAATGACCACACTGAGCAAAATGCTGAGCTGAGTGCTGTGGAAAAAAACAGAAGTTCCCTGCTTCTCGAAGTTGGATCATTAATTGATGAGGGGCCTGGTGAGTTATAGAGCCAGCAGCGGCAGAGCTGAGGTGATGGGATGGGAGGCTCTGTGGAGCTTGTGCCCTCTGGGGAGGGCTTTCCAGGGCAGAACCAGTGCTGGAGACCAGGAGCCAGTCTAGGGAAGAAGAAGGGTGGAGACTCTGTAGAAAGAAGTCATTTTAATCTGCACATACCTGAATGCTCTGTCATTGAAAGACATTGTGTGGGTGGGTTGACCTAGAGGCAGGCTCTGTAATCTTGTCAGTGCTAAGTTAGGGGCCCTGCATCAGGACCACCCACTTGGTGAAGGCTGAGTGCCCAGCACTGCACACAAGTAGCTGGCGGGGCAAGGAGGGGCTGAAATCCAGCCGCTTTGCTTCCTCTGCTCCTTGGTGCTGGGGGCTCTTTCTGCCCAGAGCAAGGGGCACCATTTCTCTGCCAAGTCCTGTGTCAGTAGGGCTACATCCAGAGACACAGCGCCTCTTTATGAGTGCTCCTGGCCGGGCACGGCTCTTTCTGAGTCTTCACGGGTGCTGCTGTGCGGGACAGCTGCCGTGCTGCCTGTAAGCCTGAATCTGACCCTGCGTAGCACAGAATTCCATACGTATGTGAATGAATGCTGAGGTGGATTATTGAAGTTCCACACACACTTCGTCTCCCTACTTAAAGAGGGACTCGAGTGGATTTCTTTTTGCCTTTTTTTTTTTTTTGTGGTTTATTGTATTTCAATTTACTCGACTAGTTTGTGGAAACGTGTTGAAGAGATTTTCTGATTTGCTTTTTTTCAACCATTTTTTTCCCTTGAAGTATAGTTAATTTACAATGTTGTATTAGTTTCAGGCGTACAGCAAAGTGATTCAGATATATATATATATGTACTTTTTCAGATTCTCTTCCATTATAGCTTATTATAAGATATTGAATATAGTTCCCTGTGCTATACAGTAGGTCCGTGTTGTTTATCTATTTTATATATAGTAGTGTGAATCTGTTAATCCCAAACTCCTAATTTATCTCCACCGCCCACCCCTCTGCCCCCACTGCTATCCCCTTTGGTAACCATAAGTTTATTTTCTGTCTGTGAGTCTGCTTCTGTTTTGTAAATAAGTTCATTTGAGTGGATTTCTTTTTCTTTTTTTTTTTTTTTTTTTGGTTTATTGTATTCAATTTACTTGACTGGTTTGTGGAAACTTTTTTTTTTCATTTTGAAAAACCTATTTACTTTTCCAAATATTATTTCAAGCACATGCTTTACAGGCCACTATGGGTCAGAAACATTCTGTAGAAGAAATTATTTTGATAGACATTGAAAATAATTTTAATAGAAGAAAAAGCTCATATTTATCTAGATGTGGCTATGTTCCACAGGAAGATTTCGACGTCTAAAGTGCAAAGACAAAATGACTGTGGCTTTTCTTGCCACTCAGAATATTGACAATCTTCCCTTAGAGCCTACTCTTTTTTTTTTAATATCAAAATCTAATAAGCCAAATTTATTCAAGAAGAGTTATATCCATTTTCCTTTAAGCTTCTTAATCTACCAAGGACAGTAACTTATGTAAAAGCATGCCTGTTTTTTCCTTTAGAGCTTCTTTTTTCTTTTTTTTTTTTTTAATTGGAGTATAATTGCTTTACAATGTTGTGTTAGTTTCTGCTGTACAATGAAGTGAATCAACTACATGCATACCTATATCCCCTCCCTCCCGCCACCCCCCATCCCACCCATCTAGGTCATCGCAGAGCACCGAGCTGAGCTTCCTGTGCTTTATAGCATGTACCCACTAGCTATCTATTTTATGCATGGTAGTGTATATATGTCAATCCTAATCTCCCAATTCGGCCCACCCTCACCTTCCCACCCTGTGTCCACGTGTCCGTTCTCTACGTCTACATCTCTATTCCTGCCCTGCAAATAGGTTCATCTGTACCATTTTTCTAGATTCCACATATACATGTTAATATACGATATTTGTTTTTCTCTTTCTGGCTTACTTCACTCTGTATGACAGACTCTAGGTCCATCCACATCTCTACAAATGACCCAATTTCGTTCCTTTTTATGGCTGAGTAATATTCCATTGTATATATGTGCCACATCTTCTTTATCCATTCATCTGTCTGTGGACATTTAGGTTCTTTCCATGTCTTGGCTATTGTAAATAGTGCTGCAGTGAACATTGGGGTACATGTATCCATCTGAGTTATGGTTTTCTCAGGGTATACGCCCAGTAGTGGCATTGCTGTGTCATATGGTAGTTCTATTTTTAGTTTTTTAAGGAACCTCCATACTGGTCTCCACAGTGGCTGTATCAGTTTACATTCCTACCAACAGTGCAGGAGGGTTCCGTTTTCTCCACACCCTCTCCAGCATTTGTTGTTTGTAGATTTTTGATGATGGCCATTCTGACTGGTGTGAGGTGATAACTCATTGTAGTTTTGATATGCATTCCTCTAATAATTAGTGATGTTGAGCATCCTTTCATGTGCCCCTTGGCCATCTGTATGTCCTCCTTGGAGAGATGTCTATTTAGGTCTTCTGCCCATTTTTGGATTGGGTTGTTTGTTTTTTTGATACTGAGCTCCATGAGCTGTTTGTATATTTTGGAGATTAATCCTTTGTCTGTTGCTTCCTTTGCAATTATTTTCTCCCATTCTGGGGTTGTCTTTTCGTCTTGTTTATGGTTTCTTTTGCTGTGCAAAAGCTTTTAAGTTTAATTAGGTCCCATTTGTTTATTTTGTTTTTATTTTCATTACTCTAGGAGGGGGGTCAAAAAAGATCTTGCTGTGGTTTATGTCAAAGACTGTTTTTCCTATGTTTTCCGCTAAGAGATTTATAGTGTCTGGTCTTCCATTTAGGTCTTCAATCCATTTTGAGTTTATTTTTGTGGATGGTGTTAGGTAGGTGTTAGGTAGTTGGGTGCCAAGTAGACGGTACACTGACCTTTAGAAGTAGGGCTCCAATGGACAACGGGGGGTGGAGGATTGTCAAGCATCAGAATGAATTCAACTTAAGAACAAACTGGCTCTGATCCCAACCAACCCCAAAGTCTAGCCAGAGGCCCATTAGAAATAAATGCAAATTGTAGTATCACTTTTACAAGGTTGTGCCACTTAACACTGTTAAATCTAATCAATCCATATTAAAGCTAAGCACACTCCCATTATTAGCTCAGTCCTCACCGTATCCCATTTCTATGAAGGCTCCTGTGGAAACTTTTTGAAGAGATTTTCTGATTTACTTTTTTTTTTAACATGTTTTTTCTTGAAGTATAGTTAATTTACCATGTTGCGTTAGATTCAGGTGTACAGCAAAGTGATTCAGAGATATATTTATATAAATACACACACATATATGTGTACTTTTTCAGATTCTTTTCCATTATGGGTTATTACAAGATACCGAACATAGTTTCCTATGCTGTACAGTAGGTGCGTGTTGTTTATTTTATATATAGTAGTGTGAATCTGTTAATCCCAAGCTCGTAATCTATCTCCACCACCCACCCCTCTACCCCCACTGCTATCCCCTTTGGTAACCATAAGTTTATTTTCCATGTCTGTGAGTCTGTTTCTCTTTTGTAAATAAGTTCACTTGAGTGGATTTCTTATGCTTTTGAAGAATAGGAGTAATGTGTGTGTCTTGGGGGATAGAGGGAAAAGGCAGGGATGTGCTCAAAGGGCCCTTAACAGTTCTAAAATTCTTGGAGTCCATAAATTAAACTTGATATTAAAATAAATCTTCTATTTTAAACCAAAGCAATGTTTTCCTTTTAATATTTCAAGGCTTTCCATGTACCTTTTATCACATAATGCAATTCAGTTATGGACTGAGTCCTTTTAATGTACGTAAGTGCTTTATGTACTTTGAAAAGAATTGAAGAAATAGAAGGTTGGGCCTATGTCCTCAGATGTTAACCTACCTAGAAAAAGAGAAATGCTCACTGCAGAATGAGAGTATCAACCATTCATAGGGATTATTACTTGGATACCTTGTCAGACATACCTGGTTTTGATTTTGACACGACAATAGGACTCCCAATGTGCGCTGGGATTTCCATGCGCTGTGAAAAGTGGCAAGCAAGCAACCACAAAGGTTCAAGTAACCAATAACATTTCCTGCCTGTGAGGTTTTTTGCAGGTGAAGATACCAAATGGGTGGTAAGTTAGGATTAAAATTAGCTAAACTGTCAGAGCAATGCTGTCTTCCTTTACACTCAGCCACCGTGGAGTTCTCGTGCTCTAGAAGTATGTCTTGTGAGTCCTCGGCTGTGCAGGCTGACACCAAAGAAGGTCCGATCCATGCTACCACCTTGTGTTCTCCCTGGCCACGTTCCTTCCTCTCCTCCCATGTTGAAATGGTTTCCCCTGATCCCGAGACTGAGGGAGCTCACCTGTGTCCACCGCACTGGCCGTCCTCCATCTGTTAATGGTTCAGAGTGCTGACCCTCTGACTTACTGTCCCCTCTACTCCCTTTTTCACCAAGGTCAGACCTAGTTTTCCAAAAGCCTACTGAGTGTGATTATATACCAGCACTATCCTAGACCTCGTGGTCAGGATAAAAATCAATGAGATTCTTCTCCCCAGCCTGGGGCTCCCACACTGAAGAGCTAGTAAGAGGGCTCGGAGGATAGATGCGTGGCTGGGGGGTGGATGGAGGCGAAGAAAGAAAATATGAGAATGGGCATGTACACAAAGGCCTCCCGGATGGACAGACCTGAGTTTGAATCCCAACTCAGACAGGTACTAGTTCTGCAAACTCGGGCAAGAAATTCACTATGTGAGAGCCTCAGATGCCTAGTCTGTGAAATGGGAGTAATAATTCCCACCTAGCCTGGGTGGTGGTGCGGATTAGAGAGTGTAATTGCTGAGAGAAGCGCTTGGTGAAATTAGCAAGCACCCAAACCAGGACCTATATAACTACAACGAAAGATGGTAAGTGACGTAAGTGCAAACAAACGGGGTGGGAGCGCCCAGCAGAAAGGTTCACAGCTGGCAGGAGGCCGCACGTGAGCTCGTGCACAGGTCAGGGGCCCTCCCAGCCTCTCGGTGATCTTCCACCTCCATGCTGGGCTGGGCAGAGCCAGGCAGCACGCAGGGCCCACGGGCCGCATACCCGGGAGCCGGCGAGTCCCTGCAAAGTCGGACATTTACCGGCACATAAACCTGCACGTGTATCTGAACCAGGCAGGACCCGGAGCTCCACCCCCTGGGGCACCAGCTGAGGGGGTAGAATGGAGGGATGGAAAGGGCACTGCTGTCCTTGTTGACTTCAGCCAGTCCCGGGCATTGAAGATCATTCCACTCTCCAGAAAGCGAGGTCACGTCATCGTTTTTCCCTCCTCCCCACTCTGGATATCTAAGGTGAAGTGTTTTCTCTTCTCCAGCTCAGAGGCTGAGAACGGTGTGGAGGAGAAAAAGAAGGTCTGCAGGGCGCCAGCAGCCCTGTCCCCTGCTCCGTGCAGCGAGGCCGAGTCCGCAGACCAGAAGAGAATCATTTCCCTGCGGTGAGTCCTCAGCTTGACTCTCTCTGTTCTTTCGGCCTTTCGGGGAGGAGGGGTTGCTGGGAGGAGCTGGTGTTTCCAGTTTTGTTTTGTTTTTTTTAAACTTTTGGGTTTATTTATTTATTTCTTTTTATGGCTGTGTTGGGTCTTCGTTTCTGTGCGAGGGCTTTCTCTAGTTGCGGCGAGCGGGGGCCACTCTTCATCGCGGTGCGCGGGCCTCTCACTATCGCGGCCTCTCTTGTTGCGGAGCACAGGCTCCAGACGCGCAGGCTCAGTAATTGTGGCTCACGGGCCCAGTTGCTCCGCGGCACGTGGGATCTTCCCAGACCAGGGCTCGAACCCGTATCCTCTGCATTGGCAGGCAGATTCTCAACCACTGCGCCACCAGGGAAGCCCCTGGTGTTTCCAGTTTTATGGTGGTGGTTAAGAGTCAAGCTTTCCTACAAGCAGATGACACCCCTGAGAAAGAAGTGGGGTGTTTTTCCATGATATCCAGGCACTGGCACCTGCCTTCCTTTCTCAGCTCTTCCCACCAGCCTCTCTTCTCCTTCCCACTCCAGCCTTCTGCAGAATGTCTGCCCCTTTCTGAAAGCACTGATTTTGCTACATGATAAAGCCGGGGTGGGCCCCTCTCTGGCAGGGAGTTAGAAGCACCTGGAAAGGCTGCCAGGGCTGCTGATGAGGACGCCCAGGTTGGATTGTCTGCTCGGCCTGTGGGTGTGCACACCTGCTGTCTCACTTTCCTGGCAGCCACGGAAAAGAGCGGAGGGAAACCCTGCCTGGGATCCCCGGGTGGGGTGTGCACATCTCCCTGGGCTGCCCATTTCCTGGGGCCGGTGCTGGAAGCCGGACTCAGTTTGGTCGTGGGGCTGTGAGGGGACAGGCGGTTTGAGATGTGGAGCTCTGGTCCCCATCACTCTCAGGGGCACCAATTATGTGCTTTCTTTCACATGGAAGGAAGAAGTAGGAACTTCGAGTTGCTTTTCTGCCCTTAAAAGAGAATGGTTAAGCCAGTGATCAATTACAGGTAACTGTGGCCATTTATCCACACCAAGTGGAGGAGTAATAGCTCTCCTCCCCGTATTAGAACTGTCAGAACTGCTACCTTCTACGTCTTTTTTCCTCTGCTAAAGGATGATTAAATAACTCCTGCTTTTCCTTTCCTTCCTAGCTACCCAGCCCATGGCTTCTCTGCAAATCTATACCTCACTCAGGACCAAGCATAAGTCTTCACTCTGCCCCCAGATTTTTGTATTCTGACTATCACTCCCAATTCTGTCTCCGTCTTTTCTGCATGACTGTTTTGATGCATCTCACTTTTAACCGTTCTTTCTATAGCCGTTTCCTGTCAGAGCATCCTGCCTCACTTACCAAACAAAGGCACCAAGCCTGTTGTTTCTTGTATCTTTCACCACTATTGACTGGCTACTGCAGGCGCTCTGAATGCACTGCACATGTAACTCCACCTTCCCCAGGCTTCAGATGAGAATAACACACATCATGAGGGCATGCTTGTTCAACTTCACCAGTGTGTTATCTGTGTGGCTGCAGAGAGTCCTGCGCTTGGTTGAAGGCTCTGCTCTCACTGTCTGGCAATTCTGAATTTTTGAATAAAAATTTTTTGCACTAGGTTTCAGGTCCTGCTCATAGTCATCTGTATGAAGTGAGACTAACACAGTTGAAAAGACACAAAGAAATAAGGCATGTAAATAAGCATGCCTCCCACCCCTCCCTCAGAGCCAATGCTCTGCAGACAAGCCCTTCTGCTTGTGCCTCTTGAAATCATCAAGGATTAGTGGCTAGTATAAATAATAGGTAATTTGACATTTGTAAAAACAATTTTATTTTCAAGTAGAGTACAAATGTCTACTCATAGTTTTTTTAAAAAAATAATTCCTAGAATTCTAAAGAAATTTATATCTGTGAATTGGTTCAATGGCCAGTAACTGAATCCAAATCTCTGTGCCTTGAATTGATGAGAGATATTTTGCCTCTGGTTTGAGCACTGTGGACTCAAAACTGTTGCGGGTAGCAGAGGCCTGGGACATCACATAGTCAGTCTCTTCACAGCTGAGAAAGCCAGAGTCCAAAGTCTCTCTAACTTCATTTCTGTCCCTCTGTCACACCCATAGGCCACCCAGATTGCTTAAGAGTCTTCTTAAATTCACTTTGAACCAAACATTATTTTAACTGAGCCTCATTCTAAAGAATCCTATCGTGGAATCATGAATTTCATGTGCCATTTTTTTCCCCCAATAAACAGAAAAAAATCTACATAATTGTATCACAAATTTTTTTCATGTGTATACCTCTAAAAATCATGCATGCATTCCGCTTTGAAATGGCTGGGTTTCGCCATACGGTTGAAGATGCAAATTCTACTCAAATGAAGAGCCAGGACTAGAATCACCTTGGAAAGAAATCCGGGAGCTCTGACCTCTGCCCTTATGCGAACAAAGGAAGGACTTCCAAACATGTTCTTTTTTTATCCTGATTTCACTTCTATTTTCCCACTCTGGGATGTTCTGTCTCTCTTTTCCTCATACCCAATTCCTGCTAATCCTGTTAGGCCCAGTGTATTAAACCTTCATAGACCTGCTGGTCTCTTCTCTTACCTCCTGTTGGACTTAACTGTCTCTATACCGCCTCCTAACGCCTATGATATGTATTGTTTTGATGCTACATCATGTACTGCCTTTTTAAAAAGATGCTTGATATGCGCACAGGCTCCTTAAGGATAAGGGCTGTCTTGTGTGCCCCGAGGCATTTAACATTACGCCTCACTCAATTAACACTTGTTAAGTATTCATAGAATTCTGGATTGAACTATAGCTGCAGTTTCAATAATCAGCCTCCAATACTCCTCTTTATACTGCTTAAAATACTTTTGAGATGATATAATTACTTTCACAGCTCAATCGATACTTCTCCCTTCCATAAGGTACAGTTTCTTCAGTTTGGGATCCCAGCCTGCTGGAATCACCCCGTCTCCCACACCATGTCCTTAGAGTCCTGAGGGATTATCGATGTCTAGAAGAGAAAAATCAATGTCTGGCTTTCTTGTGAGCTGGTATAATAATCAAGATGTATTACATTGTATAGTATACAATTAATGGTAGCGTAAAAACTTCATCTTACGGACTTCTTGGATTTTCTTTCCTCAGGTCAAAATCCAGTTTTGATGGTGCCTCTTTAGCAAGTGAGAAGAACGACTGTAAAACAGAAAGCAAGAATGACTCTAAGACTGAAAGGAAAAAGTTCTCATCTTCCAGCCAGGTAATTTGGGAATGAAATGTGTATTGTCTCAGAGGGCAACAGAAGCATTGAAGCCAATGGGAAGAGGGAACGCAAGGGTCAGGGCTAAGGCAGGCACAGATTTTAGAGAATCAGGAAGAAAGGACCGGCTGCAGTTCCCTCGGGCGAGCTTTCATCAACATTATATTTCACAGCTGACCATGCAGCACATGCAGAGGGGCAGTGAGTACTGCACTGTGACCCCTCACTCTGACAAGTGCCCAGAGAGCAGGGGCCAACCCAGAGCCATGTGCTTGTCTAATAATTAGCGGAGACCAGGAGAGGTGTGACATCCTTGCACTACAATTAAAGTGTGTGATAAGGCACCTGTGTGAATAGAAGGCTTTCCAACTGCACAAGGAGGAGGAAAACCTGGGAACAGGGTCATGATTCTTCTTTGGAAGCAATTTGGGGTCTGCTCCAAAATACACCCAGATGGGTAACAAAGCCCAGTTCTGTGTCATAGAGTATGACATACTTACTGGGGCCAACAGTTTGGGGTTTTTTTGACACTTCACTCCTAAAATACTTGAATATGTGTCTACTAAGAACTAGAACAAGAAATTGTTGGCTCACCCAAGAAATTTAACTAAATAGTAAATATACAAAAATATTACTAATATAAAATCCATTTTCGATTTCCACAATTGTCCCAGTAGTGAATGTCCTTTATAAAGATTTTTTGCTCCCCCCCTCTAGAATTCAGTTGAGCCATGCATTGCATTTATTTGTCATGTCACCTTTAACTTAGATCAGTCCCTACCTTTTTTTTGATTTTATTTTTATTAATTTCACATTTTTGAAGACTCCATGGCCCAGGATATTTTTAAATCAAGCATGCAACCAATGCTCACTGTAGCCATTAAAAAGAAGATCTCGGCAAAGCACTGATAGAACACCTAGCTTTAATCAAGGAAACTTTCTGGATGCAAGATGTACTCCAAGGAAGCAGCATGAGCTAACCTACTTTATGTGAGGTGTTCATCTATAAACGAGTTGACTTGAGGGGACCATCCGTCATACACATGACCTGTCTGAAGCTCTTCTTTATGGTGATAGTAGGGCCATTTCTGCCATTGAGACTACTCCTAGTTTGG
Organism: Balaenoptera physalus; assembly: GCF_965194825.1. Taxonomy (NCBI): domain Eukaryota; kingdom Metazoa; phylum Chordata; class Mammalia; order Artiodactyla; family Balaenopteridae; genus Balaenoptera; species Balaenoptera physalus. The sequence continues at coordinate 72,784,763 of NC_138890.1, read as the reverse complement.
ATAATGCATCATCAAGGGCCAACCTGTGGCATCTCTCTGTTCCGCACATAAGACTCTGCCTGCTAGGATGCTTTTGAAGAAAAGTGGTCCTGTGGTTGGTGGACCCAGCTCTACCTCTTAGTAGCTGTGTGGAGCCAGTTAAGTCACTCAGAATCCCTGAGGCACAGGGTCCTGAACTGACATCAGTTCCCAGGTTACTGTGGGGCTGGGAGTGGTGTTTTGTGAAAGCATTTTACAAACTGTAAATTGTTATCTATACATTGTTGTCACAACTGGAAACAGATGAAAATGAAGTGATTTGCAGCATTTCAGACTCTTGGGCCTTCTCCCACCCTGGAGAGTTAAGTCTTTTGTGTGAAATCCTACTTGTCACCTCCCCCTGACACTGGTTAAGGAAACGCCTTCACAACAGTAACAGTCACAGTGACAAACCAGGTAGCCAGTCCTGGAGATGTATTACCCCATTTAAGCCTTACGGCATCCCTCTGAGGCAGGTACTGGCACAGAAGAGAAAACTGGCCCAGAGAGGTTAAGTAACTAGGCCAGGATCACGTGCCATAGAAGAGGTGCAGCTAAAACTTAAACTCAGGGTAATCTGATACAGGGCTTTTAGCCACTACCCTCTTCTGAGAGTACTCACTGGGATCTTTAGTGCCCTGGGATCCACTACCTGGTGAGATTTGTTAGAATTTATCTCATTTCTTATTCGGAACATCCTTGTGCAGCCACTTCTGCAGAAGGCTGACCACCAGCTACTTCACGATTATAGATATCTTTATGTCCAGTCAGCAAGTCACCAATCTTGTTGGAAAATGAAACCTTTGCGCCCTGCCTTCCACTGTTTTTCTCTGAAGGGTTGTGTTGGGGACTCTAAGATCAGGGAGAATGAACTCCTAAGATTCTCTATTAAGGGTGGGGAGATTTGTTACATAATTTAGATTGAAGTTAAAATTCGTGATGTTTGAGAAGAAGAGCACGAGCGGTGATGCCTGTGTTTTGTCGTCCTTGTAGGACAAGGCAAACATGCACTTCCACAAGCTGTTTCTGGATGTCCCCACTGAGGAACCCCTGAGGCAAAGTAAGTTCTGACCTGGTTGACTTTGAAAAGATGCTAATTGGTTTGGGGGGAGAAAGAGTCTGGGGACTGAATCACCAAGGGGAATAGGTTTCTGAAAGTCATGGTGTAACAATAACACGGACCTCACTCAGCTTTCACCCAGCACCTTGAAAGATAAGGGAGTAGAATGGGAAAGTGACCTCCTCCACGTGATATGGAACCATCCAAGGGGATTCCAGAATATCCTCGCCTTGCATACTCACTGCTGAAATGTGTTGTGATTGGATCGTGCTGAGTTTTAAGATTACAAGACCAGAGCAAGAGAGGCCACTAGAAGAAGACAACACAGACCTAGGTGGACAGACATGTCAGCCCCTGTGCTGTGCAGGGCTCAGTGGTCACACCTAAACACCTGGCCCAGCACGACGTTCAGCACCTGCTCCACTCTGCTGAGTGCATCTGGGGCCCAGGGTTCCATTCCAGCTTCCCTCAGTACACAAATGCTAAGGCAGCATGCTGCCTTCCTCCCACCATCTCCAAACAGGAAGGTGTGGGTCATGTGCTCTCCCCACGATGAGACCATCTATTTCAAAAAGAGTCATTAGTGACCATCCCAGGGAAGAAAGGGCAGCAGTGCCAACATTAGCACAAGGATGACACACCTTCCCAAAGAGAGGAGATTTTTGAAACACCATTCTTGAACCCTCATCTGCAATGATAGACTTGCCTTTCCATTTTGATGTTTACACTGAAGTCTGTAAGACTTGGAATTAAAAAACAAACTCTCATCTCCATAGCTTTATTCCACTAAAGATGACTGAAAAAGAGGTGAGAGATCTTTTGAGCATGTGAGTGTATTATCTCTGCCCATCTCTGAGTCACCAGCATATATACACAGTTTTCATTTTAAATGGAAATTCTAAATGATGTATATATTTAGATGTATATATTTAGATGTATATATGTATATATATTATACCTGTATATATTTTCCCAGGTTTTACCTGTGCTCTACAGAAAGAAATCTTATACCAAGGGAAGCTCTTTGTATCAGAAAACTGGATTTGTTTTCATTCCAAGGTCTTTGGAAAAGACACTAAGGTTGGTATAATTTTTCAAAAAGAAAGCTAATCCTGCATTTTCTTATATATTGTGACTATTAATTGTTTTAAATGTAGCAATGTCTATAAATATTTGTGTCATTATTATTCCTTTATACCAAGTTTCCTTTACTGTAGTTCCAAATACTACAGGTTCTAAATGCCTCTAGATAACACGAACTTCCCTTTTTCCCTAAATAGCACTCTCTCACTCATTTCCTTATATATATATATATATATATATCTCCCACAATCCTACCTTAAATCCTTTTTACCAAGATGTCACCAGTACACTCTCAAAGTTCTTCATATGGAGAATGTGTCATAATTTGTTTCAAAGACATACATTCAACCCAAAACAATTATTTAAAGAAATTTGAATTTTACACCATATTCACACAGTTACCATCAGAGATATCTAGGCAAACAGACCTATAAATAAGATACTTATTAGAGCTCACTTTGTCACCAGCACAAAATGAGCAGGATTTGGAGCATTTTAGGCCTAGTCTGGGGGAGTCACATACCCACAATCCCCGGTGAACACTGACATCTTTTCCTTCTCACTAAACACAGATTTGGGGGAGCAGAGGCCCATGATACCTGAGCCATTAAGGAGAATAGCCTGAAGAAGTTGGCAGTTTTCCCAGGGCACCACCTTCTAAAACGAGGCCCTTGGGACTTTGGCCTGAGAAGGAAAAAACTAATTCCATCCTACTGACATTCTTTCCCTTTGAGCTGTGATGTCACATCACACAGTTCAGTCAGGCCACAAGAACAAGGTGTCAGAGAAACACCTGGGGTTTGCGTGACCTCAGTGAGTTTTTAATCATTCTGATTCATGATTATGAATAAGCAGCTTTTATACTCTTGAAGTTGCTGATTAAAAACTCCTTTTGTTTTGACTGGTAGATATGTTTTATTTAAATATTCTCCCTAAAGCCACTGGCAGTCTTATAAATAAAGACCACTTAACAAATATAATGGAAGTTCTTTATTTTGGTTTTGAGTCAGCAGACTAACATCAAACATGTAATTTTTATTGTATAGAGTTTAGATAAACATAGTTTAGATTCACAGTATTATTTGAATCAGTATAATGCAGGGCAATATTGAATAGTATTGCACCATATTTCTAGATTTCTGGATTATAAGCACTTGTTCATGGAGTGGGGAAGGGAACTAGGTAGTACTGATCTCCAGTTCCGTGGGATAAAGATAATTCTCAGGAGGAGAGAGAGCCAACACCTCTGACCAAAGCAGCAGGGGTTGAAAACAGTAGTGAACAAAGCATTAGTCTCAGGCTTCCCTGGTGGCGCAGTGGTTAAGAACCCGCCTGCCAATGCAGGGGACACGGTTCGAGCCTTGGACCAGGAAGATCCCACATGCTGTGGAGCAACTAAGCCCGTGCACCACAACTACTGAGCCTGCGCTCTAGGGCCCGCGAGCCACATCTACTGAGCCCGTGTGCTGCAACTACTGAAGCCCGCATGCCTACAGCCCATGCTCCGCAACAAGAGAAGCCACGACAATGAGAAACCCGTACACCGCAAGTAAGAGTAGCCCCCGCTCTCCGCAACTAGAGAAAGCCCACACGCAGCAATGAAGACCCAACACAGCCAAAAAATAAATAATTTTTTTTAAAAATTAGCCTTTGTTAAAGGATGGGGAATTCACAAAGCCAGTAAGTGATTTCAAGCTAATATGATTCTAGCAATGGTTTCAAAATCCTATCTCTACCTAAGAAAGAACTGACCAAAAAAAGCTAAAAGGGGTGACCTGGTTTTTTAAAGACAAGGACATGTGGGATTGCTTTTGCATGTGCTGTATCTAGTCTAAGAGACAAGAGGGGGTGGGAAGATAAGAACCATGATAGTGACTTGCACATTCCTTACCCACTGAGGATGGTATCAAGGAGATGTGGGCTTCAGCTCTGCAGCAGAATTTGCTCACTGCCAACGGACCTTGGTCCAACATGATCCAATGTGAACTAAAAGCAAGCAAGCAATCTGCTCTAGGAAGGGGAATTTTCTAAGCACCCTAAAGTGTAACCTTAATCAGAAGCTTTTCCTCAGCCTGTGTGTATTTTTAGATGCTAGTAAAATTAAAGGCATGTATATGCACATTGCATCTAGGCTCAAACAGAGAAGTGATTCATGCTTTATTTCTCAGATGTTATCTAGTCACTTATACTCATGAAGCAATTGAGTGAAACTCCTTCTTAAGGGTGTTCCATGCCTTACATTCTGCAAAAATCCAAATTTATAGCCCCTTATCACTGTGTGTTTGTGTTGCTGCTGAGAAACGAAATTAGACTCATTTTTATATCATCATCTATCTTGGAAGATCTTAAATTCTTTTTCCCAAAGTAATCCCAATTTATCACTTCTGAATTATCTCCCCAACTTCAAAAGTTTTGTGGGTAGAGTTTTTGGCAAAATAGTTTTTTTTCTTTAGTGTCTAATTTAGATTAGCCCCTCATTCTTCATAGTCTTCCCATCAGGAACTTGGAGGGGCAGTAGAACAACTCCATCTCATAAACCTAAATATGAACGCAAACGTTCTAAATTAAAATATAAGAAAATTGAAAGCTTAGTTTTGGTCCTTCAAGCTGGCAGTACTAACATAAGCCCCTCCTCTTCCCCACTAACCTTGTTGATCTCTTTCAGAATATGTGAAGCATTTTTACAAAATGTATGTTCATGTTGAGTGTGTGCACCTGTGGAGGGATTCAGGCCCTTTTCTTTTTACCAGGAGTGGGGGTGACTCTCTTTTCAGGGATCAAAGTGATGTGATCCATTTTCCTTTGAGATCAAACCTGGTTGAAGGGCTGTAACATAAAAATATCAGGAACATCTACTATTCTTCGCAGCATCTGGTACATTCTTGCAGTACCTTGTATGAAAAAGAACCCCTATTTTGGATCAGATTGGTTCAAATTCTATCTTTGTAACTTATTTATGACCTTGAGAAAGTCATATACCTCTCTAAACAAACATCCTTATCTCTTAGAATGTCTACATTATAGGACTGTCATACTTAAATGAAATTGTCATCTGGTAAATAGGTATTGATAATGGTAGCTGCTGTAATTGTCATTGTTGTTATTCTTTATTGTTTGAGCCAGAAAAGAACTTAAGAGTGCTTGTATTTCACCCATCCTCTTTTTTATGAGACAGATGAAGAAATGAATGACATTTTTATTGAGTGCTAGGCATTTTCCATCTATTATCTCATTTAATCCACAGAAAATCCTGGGAAATAGGTAAGACTGTCTCTATTTTATAAGTCGGGAAACCAAGGCCAAGAAAGGATAGCTTACAAGGTTGAATAAGTCATGTGGATAGTAATAGAATTGAGAATTCAGGCCCCAGACTTCCTGTTCAAAAATGGGTCTACTATACCAGTGCTTTTCAGCCTTTTTCCTTAAGGACAGAAAAGAGCAGGGTGTGTGGAGATGAGCTCAAAGTAGATGACCACAAGCAGGTAACTTCTTTAGAGCCTTGGGATTACCTTTAAAATGGCTGTACATTTTGCATTCTATTCGCATGTCCCAGGTTTCCCACCAAACCCTTCTGTAGACTTGATGGTCCAGATTTACCCTCCAGCTTTGTAAATACCACATTGAGATCTCGGTGACACTCTTCTAAAATTCACTTTTCTTCACGGAGGCTGGAGAGCTTGCTGCTGGTTTTATCATTTTTTCTTTTTCCTTTAACATGAAGATGTGGAGTGCTGCTTTGTGAAGCCTGAACCCATGTTAACTCAGTGATTCTGTTTCAGATCTCTATTCCGGCTTTCTCGGTAACCCTGATAAAGAAAACCAAAACTGCCCTTCTGGTGCCAAATGCCCTGATTATAGCGACTGTCACAGACAGGGTGAGTACGCAGCAGGTGCGGGCACCTTGCTTTGTCCTACTCTGGGTTTCATTGCCTTAGGGGCTTCTTGCGGAGGACCAAGACCCTGAACCATAATACCATGAATCAGGAGTTACTCTGTAAGACTAATTTTTGAAATCACAGCCTTTAGACATTTGTGTAGTGTTGTTTCCCCTGACAAGGTGATTTATTCTAATGTAATAGTTGCCAATTTTGAATTTCCTGCTGACTTCATTATACTTACTTGACCAAAGTCAAAAAAGTAAAATTCTTTCCCAACTTCCTTTTCCCTAACATCTATTAGGTCAGGTCAGGCTACAGGGGTATATTTCATTTCTTTATTATTATTTAAAACGCCACCATCTCCACCACCTTATTCACAGGGTGTGGCAGGGCGATATGAGGAGTCCCTGGGGTGGGGTTGGCCAGCCTCCCCATAACCTCCATTGATGCCTCCCCAGAGCCAACCTAAAGACATAAAACGGGCTTGCTATTCAAGTTCAGCTTGAGGACCAGTTCCTAGGCCCTCTTTGCCTCCAGGTTGCCTTAACTACCCCCTTCAATACAGAAGTTCTGGAGCTGTCATTGACTTGGGCTATCCTAGACATGGGCAACCTGAAATATTTGCATGGAGAGCGATGGGTGTTTCACCTTGGCAGGAGAGAGAGAGTAGAATGGTTTGGTTATTCATGTTTCACTTGAAATTCTTTTTTAATATTTTACCTACTATTTTTATGAAAGCATAAAAGCTACATTTCATTTCTAATCATACTGAATAACTTAAAGGGGGAAGGAGAAAGAAGGAAAGATTAAAAGAGGCTATTCTGATGAGCTAGGAAATATGTTAATATCTGTTTCTAGATTTTTTTTTTTTTTTTTTTTTAATACGAATGGCTAACAAGCATCAGGTACTTCTTGCCAGGCGTACACAAGATGCTTTCCTTATATTTACACGTTTATTCCACACTACCATACTGTAAGGGTTGGGGGCTGTTAAGAAAACTGAAACTAAGAGTTTGCCCAGTGTCACCCACTTGGTAGGTAACAGAGCCAGAATTTGCAACCCGGTCTGTCTAATGCCAGAACCCGTAATGTTAACTACTTTGGAATACAGTATTTGCTTGGAAAGTATATCAGGTTCTCTCATGGGAATGCAAGAGAGGGTAATCACAAACTTTGGAAAGGGGGTGTGAAAAGATGCTATGGCTCAAATAGATGGAAAAAGTGTGAACTTTTTTATTTCTCAACGTGTGGTTTATGGTAAAATCATTTTTTCTTGTGTTATTTGTCTCCAAATTACTTGTCTAGCTCTGACTTCTTTCCCATATCTTACTTATAAGCATTCACCAGAAAAATCTCCATATTTGTACAAGAAAGAATCTGGAAGTGGCTTGAAAAAGAATGAGCCTTTTAGAGTGGCTGGGACATTTTCAATGGAAATCTAGGTCAGAGCAGAGAAAGCAGACCCTTGGGAATTGTTAAATACCTTCTAAAAGGGGGACGGGGAAGGGAGGGAGAGAGGCTTAAAAGAGGACCTGGCGAATACAACTGGCCTTTCTTTACTATCCAGGTCTTTTCCATCCATGCTTGTTTGGGGCACCTATGTCAGAGCACCGGAGCTTTCATTTTGCTCTACATTTCTGTATTATTTAAGTTGGGTTTGAGAGTTTTGTTGCTATTGTGGGAGAATATATTCACTTTATTCCGGGAATGGAATAAAAACCAAATGTGTGGTTGAGCGGAATAAGAATATAGACTCGGTATAGAATATAGTCTATGGTGTTTGAAAATGAAAAAATATACAGATAAATATTTTAACTCTGAACTCTCACTTCTAGTCGAGCGGTATCTGTTAATAATTAAATAATTATTATTTTGTTTTTCAGTACATATTTGTCTCCTTACTCTCCAGAGATTCAACTTACAAACTACTAAAATCTGTGTGTGGACACTTAGAAGTGAGTACAACATCTCTGAGCCTCAACTGCTGTCTCTCTTCTGTATTTCTTATGGTTTTGTAGTTGATCTGGTTTTTTCATTTTGTAAAAGTAATTTTGTTTCGATAATTTCAGACTACAAGTGTTGGCAACAGTCCCAATCCATCTTCTCTTGAAAACAGTTTCCAGGCAGACCGCCCTTCATCTCTGCCTCTGGTGAGTTGCCTACATAACTATCTAAATGCAAAAGAAAGTGAGTAGGTCCCACAATCACACTTCTCCTTACACCATGACCAGGGTGCGGGAGGAACTTAGGGCCACAGTACTGGAGGCAAAGTTGAAGAAACAGGGCATTTCTGTCCTGAAGAAGAGGGGACCATAGGAGGTCATCAACTTTTTCAGGTAACTGAAGAGAAGAAACATGATAGTGCACTGTTTTAGCCAGTTACTGGTCCATGGAGGTATTCAGCAAATCTTGCTCTGTTTGTCAGTGTTGTTTTAGAGGGATTCACCAGTCTATTTAGGTAGGGCATGATTCATCCCACAAGTCGTTGAATGCCTTCTATGTTCAAGGCACCATGCTAGTGTACCCATAAGGACACCAGGAAAAATCAAAACTAGTTCTTGCCTTCAAAGTCTTTACAGCTTAGTAGAGAAGATGAGGGATACCCAGAAATAACTGTAAAAGAAGAAAGCTGTAATGCCCAAGAGGTAGAGATTCTTTGATTCCCTTAGACTTTCTGACTACAGAGTAAATCTCGAACGGGAAGTAGCTCCCCCGATTTGTACAAGATTTGTACCTGTGATGGTATCATGCAAGCCCAAGAGAGTCCTAGCCGTGTTGTTCAAATGGTTGTTCCCAAATTGATAATCGTTAAATGTTTTAATACCTTTAGTGAAGCGGTATGAGCCCAGGGTTTCAACATCTACATTTTTTTTTTTTAAACTTTATTTATTTATTTTTGGCTGCGTTGGTCTTCGTCGCTGCGCACAGGCCTTGTCTAGTTGCGGCGAGTGGGGGCTACTCTTCGTTGCGGTGCGTGGGCTCCTCATTGCGGTGGCTTCTCTTGTCGCATTGGCAAGTGGATTCCTAACCACTGTGCCACCAGGGAAGCCCTACAAATCTTTTTTTTGTTTTGAGAGCTGTTAAAAAGTACAGGGATTGAAAACGTGTTCACACAAAAACTTAAACCAGAATGTTCATAGCTGCATTATACATCATAGCCAAAATGTGGAAGCAATCCTGATAGCCATCAGCTGATAAATGGATAAATAAAATGTCATATATCCATACAGTGAAATATTATTTGACCATAAAAATGAAGAACTACTGATACATAATACAACATGGACGAACCTTGAACACATTATGCTAAGTAGAAGAAGGCAGACACAAAAGGCCACATGTTGTATGATTCCATGTATATGAAATGTCCAGAATAGACAAATCCATATGGGCAGAAAATGCATTAGTGGTTGCCAAGGGACGGGATTGGGAGTGACTGCTAACGGGTTAAGGGTTTCCTTCTGGGGGGAGATGGACGTATTATGAAATAAGACAGTGGTGATGGTTGTACGACAATGTAATTATTCTCAAAACCACTACATTGTATACTTAAACTGGTGAATTTTATCTCAATTTTTTAAAAAAAATCTACCTTAAAAAATAGTGAGAAACAGTACAAAATAGAATGAAACACTTAATGATTTGGAATCCCTCAAACATGGTTTCAAATCTGGGTTCCACCCAGCTGAGCTATGGCATGGGGCAAGCTCTTTAACTGCTCTGACTCAGCTTCCTCATCCAGTGAAATGCCAGGCTCCTGACGTGGCTGTGAAGATCAGGTGCAGTCATATGTGTGTGGAGCCTTGCATATTGCCTGACCCGTAGTGGGTGTTCAATTAATTAAATATTAAATTGAGGAGACTTGAATTTTAAAATTTTCCTTCCCCTATAAATTCTTGCATGAAATTGAAATGACTATTGAAATGATCAAGAGGCAGCTAGTTGAAGGTGAAAGGCTGGTAATTTGCTTACAAGATATGTCTCCTCTCCTTCACTTGGCAGCTAAATAAATTGTGAAAAGCTCGCCAAATTGTACCTTCACCGAGACATTTTAGTGACGCGTCTTGTCTCTTCATTTCCTAAGAACTTTGGGGAACACGTGGGATACACAGTAAAAACAGCCTGCTTCCCCACCCCACCCCCCACCCCCGACTCCTCACTCCTCTCTCACCCTTTTGTCATTTAGAAGTATTGTTACTGACCCTGTTTTGATTTGTTCGAGGGAAGAAAAAAGCTAAAACTTTCCTTTCAGTGCCTAATTTGCTAAAGCCATTTTCCCTTTTCTATTTCCAATACCTTTTTAAAACCATAATTTGAGAAAACCTTTCTCTGCATTTAGAACATGCATCTAGAACTTTCTAGCTACTTTTTTGTCATGTATATGTCTGTGTTGGTCACTTTTTCTCATTACAAAATGCTAATGAGACTTCTCTAGCTTTACCCTAGAAGCTTTTCAAACATCAGCATCCCAGTTTTTTCCCTAGACATTTGTTGTTTCAAACGAGTTGGCCACTGTTTGTTAACAGAATTCTAACTGCCCAGAAAAATCAGTAACCAGATACTCTGTGATCTGTTGAGGAAACCCAGTAGTACGGGGGTAATCCTTCCTTCTTTTCCATTTTTTATAGGTCAGGCCTAAGTGAAAGGCCTGGAGGTTACAAAGTCCTGTCTGTTGAATAAAGGAAAATGGGCCTCTCTCTTCATTTCATTATTTCCCTTCAGGATTTCAACGATGAATTCTCAGATCTGGACGGAGTGGTACGGCAAAGACGGCAAGACATGGGAGGATACAGCAGTTCTGGATCCCAGACTCCTGAATCTGAGAACTCTCGAGGTCTGGGAGATTTTGTATCTTTACTGAAATTTAATTCTCCACAGAACATCCTTAGCTTAACCAAAAACCAAAACCAAAACCAAAACCAAAACCAAATCCAACCAAAAAACAACACACCTTCTGAGCTAACAATTAGGAAGGGTCTCTAAACAAAGGGTAGTTTGAAAGTTCAAGGAAAAGGAATTGCCTATGTGGTAATACTCATTTAACAAATGTCTCTTTGGGAACTCCCTGGCGGTCCAATGGTTAGGGCTTCACGCTCTCACTGCCGAGGGCCCAGGTTCAATCCCTGGTCGGGGAACTAAGATCCCGCAAGCCACATGGTGTGACAAAAAAGAAAAAAAAAAGTCTCTTAAATAGACATAATATTGGAGTGGTTGAAAGACAGAAACATGCAATATTTTCTGACCTCTTCTTTAGTAATATTATTAATTATTATAGCTGAATCGTCCCCATGAGTCAGTGGGATAAGGACAGACTGCCCTTATATCATTTTATTTCTTATTTGCTTGAACATTGGATTTCATCCCCAAACCACTCAACCAGCTTGTAAGAAGATCCATTTATATTCTTTGGCCATTATGCATATTAAGGGATTGATTTGCTTTGTGGTTGATCCTATGTGTTTAAACGCACTGGGGAGAAAGCTTACCCAGCCCCGTTTCATCTTGGTAGATTTCCATGTGACAGAATCCCAGACAGTTCTGAATGTCTCCAAGGGAGAAGCAAAACCAACTCGGGTAGATGCCCTTGTGAACAGAGTGCCTGAAGGAAAAGCCAAGAGTCTCCCTGGGCATGGTAAGGAATGGATTATTTGGGGGGCAGGGGTGGGCATCTGCCTGTAACTTTTAAAGGGCCCTCATGTTTCACTTTATGACTGCCTTTGCTATTCCCTCCCCCTCCCTTCCTGCTGTACGTCTTGGCATGTTAATTCATTTATTCACTCAACAAACCATACCCAGTTCCATGCTTTACTGTGGGGCATACAAAGGTGAACAGCCTTCATGGAAGACCTTTCATTATTCTGAATACTTTGAGATTGCGATTCAAAAATTACCAGTAAAACTCACATTATTTTATTATTACTTACTGATTATGATAATAACTGCTTACCAGTTGTACTGGTAGGAGATCAAGGACGGGGTCTGTATTGTTCACCAGTCACTCCATCGCAATGCTTGGCACAGAGAAGGCTCTCAATAGATATGTATTGAATGCAAGATGTGGGAAGGAATTGTAACTACTGGTTAAAATGAGAAGCGAAGGCTTTGGTTAGTATTTCCTCTGATTTTTATTACCTGGAAATAATTCTGTCTCTCAAGTACTTCTTCCCTATAGCGATACTGCTGCGCGAAGGAGATGTATTATCATTTTAAAACAGAAGCTTTTTGTTTTCCACCCAACAGGTCAGTCAGAAACCATTGGAATCATACCCAGAGTAAAGTCTCAGAAATGTCCGACTCTCCACCATATTCTTATATTCTACGCAATTGTGTAAGTAAGGGTATTTATTATGAATGACTTAATGATTCATTTCACTACAGGAATAATGTCATCACGTTACCAAGAGCCATTGTGAATCTCAGTTGCCTCTAATATGACCCAAATCTTTTAGGGGGGCATTTTTGTCTCCTACTTCAACACCTTTTTTCTTAAACTCAGGTCACCTTTTCATATTCATCCCCTTTTTATTTAAATAAATAGTGAGAAGGAAGAAAGGAAAAGCAAAATATGCCAAATCCAGCAGAAGACTAAGTTCTGAGTAGATACTCTTAGTTAGGAAATTGCTTCCTGAATTATGAAGCATCTTTGTTCATGTTGTTTATTTTTCCATCTATCCCGTGTCCTCTGGATAGAGGCCCAAACAACTTGAAAATGTCATCCCCTTTATTGAAAACTTAGGCATTGACTTTTTAAAGTTCCCTCTCAGCTTCTAGCCTGTAACTAGCCTGTAGCTTCTAGCCAGTTGTTCTTCTGAAAATAACCTGACCCAGTTCTAGGCTGTTCCTCAGAACCAAGGAGGATCTGCAGTTTGGTTTCCAGATAAAGCAGAGAATGTGAGTCACAGACTGGACACTCGCTGGCCAGGGCCTTCAACAGTACCTGGTGGGAGGAGAAGCACCAGCTCAGGAATCTACGTTGGCTGGCCTTGAGTGAGACTACTGAAATGCCATTATTTGTAAATTGAGGAAATAGAGAATTTTCAATATCCTTCTAGTTCTAAAGTTTGGTGCAAGCATCAGTCTGTTGAAAAAAGACTTCTGAAGTCTCTGTAGCCAAGTTATTTTGGAAAATACCTTGCCTCAAATGTACAGTGTTGCCTCTGTGGTTACTGTTTTATGAACATCAGTCAGGTCCTGGCCACTAACCTATTGGGAATTTCTCTTTTATCCCTTTCCAGTGTCTGTGCACTAATCATCTCGACCTTCTACATGAGATACAGAATTAATTCTCTGGAGGAGCGGCTGGGGTCACTAACCTCCATCCTGGACACCCATCAGACTGAGTAAGACAATTCCCTCCAGCGCTGTCTTCCGCTTGCTGTTCACATTAGTATAATGTTTGACCTGAGCTTGGCCTCCTTCTTAGCAAGCATTAATTGAGGATACATTCTGTATGAGACATTTTGTTAAGTGTAGATATGGAAAGTAATGAGTAGGAGGGTCCTAGAAATAAATGACCTGACTCTTCATGTTCTTGAGTTGCTACAGTGTCGCCAGTGATAAGGCAAGAAACAAGCCTAATTTTACATTATCTTGTTCTCTTATCCTAAGACTCAGTTGTGACCTTGGCCCATTTATTAAAATAGTCAAGTTTATCTTCGTACAATGGCAATGAGTCAAGACATTCATAGAAAAGAAGCAATTCAAGTAACTCAGCACATTTCATCATGTATAACTCTTTGTATGAACTCACTTATTTACAAAACTCTTGACCACTATAAAGATCCATGTGACTAGTAATTAGTTGAATGTGTCTGTGAAGATTTTCTACCGCAGTATTTTTAACATGCCTAACCTAATTAAATCTATTGGCATAGTGGTCTTTCCTTTAAATCCATTTACATGAGGATTTTGACACATTCTCTAAAAAGTAAAATAAAGTATCCCATGTTTAAAGCATACTTTTACCTGAAGTTTTAAAAGTAGAGATATTTCTTTACAGAGTGAGTACTGTGTGCTAGAGATCTATTACAGTAGATCTCTCACACACAGATACAGTTTCCTCTCATATCTTCACCATAACCTTATAAGATAGCTATTATTCCCATTTTACAGATGAAGAAACTGAGACTCAGAGAAATAATTTTAACAGAATCAGGTTTCAGGTCTATATGACTACAAAAACCTAGTCACCAGTGGTTGTTTATAAGGAACAGCGGAGAAGTGAGTCAGGATATTTTCAGTGTGTATCAGAATCATCTGGATGGCTTGGTAAAACAGATTGCAGGGCCCGTTCTCCAAATTTCTGGTGCTGGCCTAGGGTCTACACTTTGATAACTATTATGCTATACAATTCTAAGGCCTTTCTTTACAGTCTTAACAGTCACCTAAAAGTCTTGTTCTATGGCTTATGCAATGCTGGTACACAGATTATTTCTGAACCATAAATATACATTTGAACCAGTAATAAGAAGTCTAATGAATGGTTTGGGATAAACTCATACCCTGCGCTTACTCTCTCACGTGTTGTTCAAAATGTTAATAATACACTTAGAGCTAGCAGGTAGCTCTACATTATTGCAAGCTATTAGTTCACTATCATATAAGGGGTTGATTTTATTAGGAAAATGTACCTCATGTCCTGTTATCATTTAATTAACGATGATGATGAGGGGGAAATTCCACTAATGGAAGGCAAATGGAATACTTATTCTACTATTTAAATAATCAATCCAGGAGGAGATACAATTTGAAAAACAACCATTTAAAGGGAAAATCACAAAGATCACGTATTATATGAGGTCAGGGAATACCCATGACGGGAAGGTCTGGATTGTCAGAATTTCGTGTGGATAGATCAGTACTCTGGGTCTCAGATACCTCATTTAGAAATCAGAAGATTCAGATTCAGTTTCCTTTTTGGGATCTAAGATTTTGATACTATGGATCAAGGACAAAGAAAAAACTGTTTCAGTACTACTCAGTGAAAAACATCTGATTGCTTTCTTAATGTTTAGATAATCATCGATAACTTACCAAGTACCTATGTCTCAAAAATGGATCCTATGTAAAATAAATTAGACCAGTCAATGCCATCTAAAAACTTCACATCTAAAATTAAATTACAACCAAGAAATAGAAAGGAGATACAGACCATGGTTCTTAGCCTTAACATGAAAATCTAATCAATGGTTTTAGAGCAGCCCTCTGGGAAAATGTACACACCTCTCTAAATTTCCTACAGTTTTAGCTGGTATAGGACCCCAGTGGACCTCAGAGTAAGAGCCCATGCCTTTAACAGTCAAGTGGTAAATAGTGAATACATCGGTTATATTACTAGACAAGGGCAATTATGTTTGTATGGCAGGTCTCAAAGAAGGAACTGCAAAAGTCACACATCAACAGAAATTTGATTAAAGACATTCCTAAACATTATGAAAGTTCTAGTGTAGATGGTTGCTTCTCCTATAAAACAGTACATACATGACTGAGAAGAGCAGTAAGCCTTGCAAATGCGTGCAGTTGTGGGCAGAGAGAGGGTATCGGGAGTTAGTAAAAGTAGTCTAAGAAACTGCGTGCTTGAGAATAATTGTCTGATTTGTGTTTGGAAGCTGAGGCACAACGTAGCCACTTAAACAAAAATAGCTTAAGAGATTTCCAGCTAAGCTTTGAAGACTTAGTCCCCTAAACATCTAGTCTGAAGTTGAGGATTACCGCAGGGCCTTACCTTGTGAACAAGGTAAATGCACACTGTCTTCTATTATAACCTAGTTTTCTGGTCAGATAAATTTAAAATGTGTTCATTCCACTTCTTTCTTTACCATCCCTGCCCACAGTAATTCTTCTCTGTGTTCTTACAGACAGACAGCACCATCCAGCCCGGGGTCGCACGTACAGTTAAATGTGGAGGTTCTGTGCCGAGAGCTTACAGCCAACATAATGAGACTAGAAAAGGTGACAGGTCTCTTTCCTGGGTTGGGGGCGTCGCAGTAGTGCCTGTCCACTGCCACAGGGCAGGGCTTACACACGCATGGCTGTGCAACAGGCCACCTAAATGACCATACGCAGCCAGGGGATTTTCCACTGAGAAATACGTTCCAACCTCATCTTCCTTGTTGGTTGACCTTGCGGTTTTCCCACTTGGTTAGAAATCATTCTCTGTGCCATAGGGCCCAATGGTAAGTGTCGGCTGACGCAGGGCTCAGGGAGGGGCACGGTAGGGAGTGCCCCCAAGCAGAGAGGGCAGCCCCCAGCTCCACCCAGGCTGGTTGTCGCCATACAGAAAATAATTGCATTCAGTCTCTCTATGATACATGCCATTGTTCCCACCTGACAAAAGAAGCCAAGTTTCAAGTGAACTTGCTCCAGGAGACACACCCAGAAAGTTGGCAGAACTGGAATTTGAACCAGGTCTGACTCCAAAGTTGTGCTTCGAAGCCCTCTGCTTTTACTGCTCCTCAGAATCCAACCTTAGGCCTGGGGGATAAGGCCACTGAATAGGGAGGTGAACAGGAGAAGGTAGGCACCCAGAAATATCCCCAGAGTTAAACCTAGCTAACATTTCTTTCTTTCTATCTATCTATCTATCTATCTATCTATCTATCTATCTATCTATCTATCTATCTATCTATCTATCTATCTATTTATTTATTTATTTATTTATTTATTTATTTATTTATTTATTTATTTATTTATGGATGGCTGTGTTGGGTCTTCGTTTCTGTGCTAGGGCTTTCTCTAGTTGCGGCAAGTGGGGGCCACTCTTCATCACGGTGCACGGTCCTCTCACTATCGTGGCCTCTCTTGTTGCGGAGCACAGGCTCTAGAGGCGCAGGCTCAGTAGTTGTGGCTCACGGGCTTAGTTGCTCCGCGGCATGTGGGATCTTCCCAGACCAGGGCTCGAGCCCGTGTCCCCTGCTTTGGCAGGCGGATTCTCAACCACTGCACCACCAGGGAAGCCCAAACCTAGTTAACATTTCTTATTTCTCCTTTCAGCATGTCTGTCCCTGTCTCATGCTTTGTTTTGACCCTTATCCTTAAAGGAAAGGTTTAGAGTGAGTTGTTCAATTCGAATTGCTGCCACAAATGCCAAGTATTTGGTGGCTTTCCACAATAGTGCAGTTATGCTCACTTGGGAAGAAACATGAAATACAAATGAGTCAAATTATGCTTGTCTTGCAATACTAAATGGTATCTAGCATTTAACCACTGAAGTATGGAGAGCAAAGGAGTCTGCATACTTCTGTTCTAAACCGAGGCATGACAGATAATTCCCACTGAGTCATTGTATCGGTGGGCAAGCTTGGAAATTTTCTCTTTTAAATCCACAATCAAGCTAGAGAAGGTATGGGATAGCAACCAGAACTGTTTTCCCTTCTAAAATGTCAGTTGCTAAGAACTGAAGATAAAATTTTTTGATGAAATGCTTAGAAATGTTTGGCTTCCATGCTGACCTAGAGAATGGGGTGGTAATTTTCTCTCTCGTTCACTCTGGCACACAATGGTGTTCTTTGGACTGGACGCACACGGAACCCTGCCGCCCTCCTGTGCATTTCTTCCCACTCCCCTGCCGGGCCTGGCTGGAACACCACTTTCTGTAATGAGGGACAGGAAAACAGGAGAGCTCGTCCACAACAGGCAGACAGCTGGCCATGTCTTGTGCAGAGCCCAGCTACTTGGCTAGGAGGCCTGTAGTACCAGCAGAAACCTGTGTCCCAAAGCAGAAGCAGGGAAGAGGGGATTTAGGGTCAATGCGTGTGTTGAAGTTGTAAAAAGTCATAAGTTGCACACATTGCTCATAGGCATCTTAGTATAAAAATAGTCACCAGGCCACACCCATGTGCTGTTGCTAGGTCTGCACCCCCAAGCCTCCACCCCCCAAAGGGAAGCTGGCAGTAACGCAGCAGCGCATGGTCAGGGGACAGCAGCTGTGTGCTGTGGGAAAGTCAGAGCCAGGTCTCAGCTCTTTCTACTAAGTACCAGCAACTTCCTTCTACTCTCCTGCAGGGACTGGTCATGTCTCAGCCTCCTGATCTGCCCACTTGTAACTTCCCCATTTCTGTTCATGGCATCACTGCCCTTTCAGTCATCCTTTTCACTTGCCACTGATAGATTACACAGGACTCTGTCAACTAATTAGTCTAGCTTCAAACGTCTCCTCAATTTCTCTAAGATGGGCACCATCTTAGGCCATTCTGACCCCCTCCTACCTCCTAGTCTAAGAGTATGAAGTCCAATCTCATTATGGTTTGTATTTGCATTTTCCTAATTACTACTGCGGTTGAGCATCTTTTCATATATCTATTGGCCATATGGATTTCCTTCTGTGATATTCCTTCTGTAAATTGCCCATTTATCTCCTTTGTTTTACTTTTGGGGTTTTTGTCTTTGTAGGTGTTTCAAATATTTTGGATATCAGTCTTTAATTTCATTTGTTTCTCTACCTTCCCACTCCTG
Organism: Balaenoptera physalus; assembly: GCF_965194825.1. Lineage (NCBI taxonomy): Eukaryota > Metazoa > Chordata > Mammalia > Artiodactyla > Balaenopteridae > Balaenoptera > Balaenoptera physalus. The sequence goes on along the minus strand of NC_138890.1, from coordinate 72,766,271 downwards.
CTTTTCCATTCATCTTTGGTCCTGTGGGAAGGTAGGGAAGATATGAAGTAGGAATTTGGGGGATGAAGGCAATGCCTTTTACAGGTAAAGAAGTAAATACTTATTTTCTTAGTACTGGGAATGGCATTAATGGTGGAGCAGTGCAGAAGAAAGAGCATGAACTTTGGAGTCAGATGTCTGTTCTCTTCCCTACTCTGCCACTTACTGTGTGACTGGTCTTGTTACGTAACGTCTCTGGCCCTTAGCTTCGTGTATAAAACCTGCCTCTGTTTGTGGTGGTGTGTGGTCAAGGTGAGCACACACGATGTTCCTGGCACATACTGATTAGATCTCTTCCTCTCCACTTATCCTGTGTATGCCTCTAGGACATCACAGAATGTTCTTCCAAAAGAAGACTATGTTCTCTTTCTTTTGTTCCACAGGGTTCCCTACTCCCTCACAGTATTGATTCTTGAAAATTCCTTGCTCTGAATTCTTTAAAGTTCGTTTACCCAACAAACATTTACCAAGCACATTTTCAATGCCCAACACTATACTGTGGTCTTAAGATCCACAGATAGGCAGGGTCCGTGGGAAACGTTATACCTAATAGGAGTGTTAAACATTATTTGTGGTGTTTGTCCGATTCAGACCATCACATGGGCTTTGTCAAGCCCGGTTTCCCATTGTCTCTGAATGCATTTGGGTCACACCTGGTGTTGCCAGGGCTTTTGTTCTGTTTCTCTTAGTCTCTACGGACATTTTCATCTTTGTGCCACCCTTTCATTTTTAGCCTATCATCTTTTTTCATTTTAAAGTGGTTTGTCAAACAGAATTCTATGCCACAGTCATGCATTTATTTGCCTGATCTAAATTTAACCCATGTGTAGCTTTTTATTCAAGATAGAATAAATAGATTAAGCTCAAGCATTATATAGACCATAGCAAATATGCCCTTAATATACTCCATTCTATGTAATAACAGGAGCTTTTCTCTTATTTCAAGATACAAAACAACTTACAAAAGCTACTTGAGAATGGTGACTGACCAGCCAGAAGCTTGGACCAATGCAATACCTCACACTTCCCTTGAAGTAGGTGCTCCCCAGGCACTCTGGTGGAGCGCTCCCTGCTGGCCAGAGGAGTGAGCAGATGGGCAGCCCCAGCCATGCTTGCCCTTGGAGGTCTCCAGCTCAGGAAAGGGGGGAAGGGGAATAATTTTGGTTCCTGTGCAATAAAATTTGACCTTGACTCTCTGAGGAAGTTTTAAGGGCTGCTGTCTGAAGAAAACAGATCTATCTCTGGAGGTCTCAGGAAGGGCCTGGCGGACTTGGACGATTGTGGTTCAGTGGGTTATCGTGACTGTGTCAGCGATACTGACATATTCCTCCACTCCATGCCTTTTCAGTCCTACCCACCTGCCTTTTCTCTCCTGTATACCCCTCTTAACCAACCTTCAAACTAAGGGATATATGGTGTGCCAACAAACTCGATAGGATCCTTTAAAGAATTTGCCATGACTCTCCCAAAAGACAAAAAGAAACAAAAAAGCCCTAATGGACAGACTTGCTTCAAACAAATAACATTTTAGTTTTTGGTTTTTTCCCTTCTGCTGTTATGTTCTGGTTTAAGTCACTTGTATATCTTAACTTCTCAGTTGAGTATTGGCAAGAATATCGGGCAAAGTGGATTAAACTATCTCATTTTATGTTTTGTTCCTCTAATAACTAATAGGACTGATTCTCACCCACCCCAGGTCAAGAATTTGTGAGACATGAGACTGAAGTACTAAATTAACTTACTTTGAAACCAAAACTAATCTTTAAACCAAAAAGTATGATAGTGATTTGATGCAGGATGAAAAACACTGCATTTTTAAGATTGTAGGTGGACTGTGTGTTTTGAAATAGGATGTCTGTAATTAATGCTGAAACCCATCTCAGCATGATGATAGCATGCTTTTCTCTTTTGCTGACTAAAATATTTAACTAGTGGTTTTGCTAACTTCTATTTACCATATGGGTTGGCTGGTTTTTATTAATAATTATTTAGGTACCCTAATATCTGTAATATAAAAGATATTCTGTTTATGATGCATTTTATAATCATTTCTATGAAATGTATTTTGTTTAATCAGATAAGCTAATAAGTGAATTGGTTACATCATTTGTATTTGTTAGCCTACTGGACAAGAATTGTGCCTGGTGCACCCCTAGCTTTTAATAAATACTCATTGGTTAAAATGCCCTGCCAACGCTGTATTTTGTCAGTTTGTAAATTCTTTTAACAGAGACAATATGCTTTTTAACTGCTTCTCACCTCCTCTCTACTACTTCCAACTCACCCATACGTCTTTCCTCCCAAGTATTCACTTCCGAAAAACTGATTTAAGTTCTTGGGTTGCAATGATATAGGGGAAAGAAAAGTGAACTGTGAAATAAGAAAACCAATGCTTGATTCCTGGGTCCTCATTTTATGAGTTATGTGACCGTAAGCAAAATATTTTGTCCTTTTCCCACATTTTATTGATGAGGATAAAAGTACCAGGGGAAAGTGTCATTGTGAGAATTAAATGTTACAAAGTTTCTAAAGCACATGGCCATGTGAGGCAAATTGTATACTCTCTTAATAGGAACCATATTCATTATTTCTTAAAATATCTGCATGTCTGACAGTCCGTTTTTATACAAGTTCTATGTCAATGCTTTATAGTTAAAACCCATTAGAGATTCAAGAGTGGGTCAGCCACCTCTGGAGAGAAATTTTACAACTGTGTGAAGCTCCTTTAAATGGTTCAAATTTCACTGAATTAGTAATCTGCTATCCAGGAATTTATACCAGAGCAATAAGCAGAGATCTAGTCAAGGATTTATATACACGAATACTCTTTGAAGCCTTAACAGCAAAATATTAGAGACTATTCAATAGCAGAGCACTTAAATTATGACACTATTTAGAATGGCATTGTCAAAAAATGGCATAGAAAATAGCATTAAAAAGGTAAGCATATAGAGAGGATGTGGAAAAGGGAACCCTCCTACACTGTTGATGAGAATGTAAGTTGGTATAGCCACTATGGAAAACAGTATGAAGGTTCCTCAGAAAGCTAAAAATAGAATTATGATATGATCCAGCAATCCCACTCCTGGGCATATATCCAGACAAAACTATAATCCAAAAAGACACATGCACCCCAATGTTCATAGCAGCACCATTCACAAGAGCCAAGACATGGAAACAACCTAAATGTCCATCGAGAGATGAATGGATAAAGAAGATGTGGTACATATATACAATGGAATACTACTCAGCCTTAAAAAAAAAAGAATGAAATAATGCCATTTGCAGCAACATGGATGCAACTAGAGATTATCATACTAAGTGAAGTAAGTCAGAAAGACAAATACCATATGATATCACTTATATGTGGAATCTAAATTATGACACAAATGAACCTATCTATGAAACAGAAACAGACTCCGGCATAGAGAACAGACTTGTGGTTGCCAAGGGGGAGGGGGTTGGGGGAGGGATGGAGTGGGAGGTTGGGATGAGCAGATGCAAACTATTATATATAAAATGGATAAAAACAAGGTCCTATTGCATAGCACAGGGAACTATATTCAATATCCTATGATAAGCCATAATGGAAAAGAACATAAAAGAATTATATATATGTATAACAATCTCTTTGCTGTACAGCAGAAATTAACACAACATTGTAAATCAACTATACTCCAATTAAAAAGAAAACTGTTAACTTGGTGTTGTAACTGAACAGGGCCCTATGGAGCCTTACCATAAAAGACCCCCTGGCGCGACCCCCCCCCCTCACGTCCTCTGCCTGCTTCTTGTCTGTAGAAAAACCTTAGCCTCCTAGGCCTTCCCCGAGTTCCAAAGAGTAACTTTAATCAGAGAAGTGAGAAAATGCAGAAATAAGGGAAAACAGTCAAGCAAGACAAAATAATAATACGTTAGCCATTAAACAAAGTGAAGGACCTTTAGTTCCCCCTCAAGGGCTATAGATAATATTGAGCCAGGTCCTCTGAGCTGTTTTGCAGATACTGAAACCCCCACCAGGTGGAAGAAGTTAACTGTGTGCTGCCCACAAACACGCAGACCCCAGACCTGTTGGAACAGAAGGTTGATGATAGTGACTCCCAATTAACCTCACCACCAGCCAATCAGAAGAATGGCCAGGAGCTGATCACACACCCCATGACCCCCTCCCTCACCCTGTCTTTAAAAAACCTTTCCCTGAAAGCCTTCAAGGAGTTGGGGCCTTTTAAGCACTAGCTGCCTGGACTCCTTGCTTGGCCTGCAATAAACACTGCACTTTCCTTCACCACGACCCAGTGTGGTGTGTCAGTAGATTGGCTTTACTGCACGCGTGCAAGCAGACCCAAGTTTGGTTCGGTAACAGTGACAGTAAAGGGAATCAGAACACAAAGATAGCAGGGAAGTAGCAAACTCAGGTTTGGAGGGAACAAGAGCCAAGTGGCTGAAACTACCCAAGCTTAAAAGCTGGGGAGGGGCTGGGTGTAGCTGAAACTCTGCCCTCTGCAGAAGGGGCACGTCAGGTGGCGCTAATGTCTCAGAGGGGGCGTAATGAGGCTGGTTCTGCAAATGCTGGGTAAACTGCAAACTGCATCCAGCTGCTGCTCCAGAAGGAAATTGCCAGTGCCACGCCGAAGAAGTGAGGATAAGGCGACACTCACTGTAACAGGAAGAAGTTTAGCAGCTCTGAGGGAGTAAGCAGAAAGGAGCAATCCCTTCTTCCCGTTCAGCGCACGGTCTCTCGCTAGGGCCCCTTGTTAGAGGAATCTAACAGGGAACAGCTGGCAAAACATCAATACGGTTTTAAGTGTTGCAACCTTAGCATCACAAGGCAGAGTCTAGAAGGGAGGGCTTCAAGCTAAGAGAGAATCCCTTAATACTGGCTACTAGCCACCCCGTGGGCTACGCAGCCTCCATACACACCCTTTCGATACATATTTGAACTCTCACGCAACAAGAAACACAACTCTCTTTCTAACGAGACGCCACTCTACTTCATACAAAGGAAGACAGTCTCATTCTTACCTGAAAATGATGAGATGCAAAGTCCCAACATTGGTTGTATCCATCTCTGCGATTCAGCAACTTCCACAAGCTGCTTGGAGACACGGCCTACAACCTCCACCCAACCCCTTCCGCTTCCTCCACGAGTTCCCTGCTTCCCCCGGGTCCCGCCCCTCCCCGCGCACAGGTGTTTGGCGGTTCAAAGCTTCAGTGATCAAGAAGCCTCGAAAGGGGGCTGAGGATTTGGTTCACTTCAAGGTGCACATCTCCGCGCTCGACAGCCCCCAACTCAAGTTCTTTCGGGGTGGGGAGGTGACACGGTCCTCCGAAGTGTCCAGAGACCTACACATCCTGCCAACCTCTCTGATCCCCATACCGCCCCCTTGATGAGCCCCGGCCCTGGGGCCTTGATGAGTCCTGGTCGCACCAGTGGCTCCCCCGCAGAAAGGAGGGGCGTGGAGAGGAGAGGCCTCGACGTGTTGGAGGTGCCAACGGACCATCCCCCACGCCACGCCCTCACCATCCAGACCTGACATCTTTAACTGTGGGAGCACCAAGGAGGCGTCCTGTGCCCCTGCCAAGCCCCGCACGCCAAGGCTGAACTTGCCCTCTTGGACCCCTTTTCCAAGGAAGAAGGCTCAGGCCTCAGTCCTACCTGCATAAGTGAGTTGGCATTGATGCAGACAGAGTCCTAAAGCCTGGACCAGGGGCCTTGGGAAACAGGAAGGCAGGGAGAGGAAAAGGAAGGAGGGCCCGCCCCACCTTTCTGAGCCAAGCTACAGAGCTCATCACCCAGGGCTGTGGGAGGAGAAGGCAAGCACCTACCTTGCAGCTCTGCAGGGTTACCGGGATGGGGTGCACATCCTGCTTCAGGGAGATCCCAGTGACCCGTCCCCTGCCCTCAGGGAGGGTGTGAGGAAGGCAGCCAACTAGCTGAAGCGGCAGAGGCAATCCTGCACCTGTACCTGTCCTAACTCCTGCCTGAAGGAGTGGCCCCTTCCCCAGGACTCCAGCACTGCCAGCTGCCTCCTTCTCGTCTCCCTGGTGCCTGGCCCTGTCTCCTGGTCTTATAACTCTAAGGGCCATTTCTAGATGTAATTGGACCAAGAATGGGAAAAATAATGAATTCAAAGCTCCCCAAAGAGTTTTAATTGAAAATAAAATAATAATTAAAATAAATTAATAAAATTATTTTTAATTATTCCTCAAATTTGATCACAGTGCCATCTGAATATTCTATTCTCTAGTGACTAAATTGTAAAGTTAGCCTCCAACAAAACTTGAGTAGAATATTAAAGGGAAGGAGGGACTTCCCTGGTGGCACAGTGGTTAAGAATCCGCCTGCCAATGCAGGACACACGGGTTCGAGCCCTGGTCTGGGAAGGTCCCATATTCCGCAGAGCAACTAAGCCCGAGCACCACAACTACTGAGCCTGTGCTCTAGAGTCCACGAGCCATAACTACTGAGCCCACGTGCCACAACTACTGAAACCTGTGCGCCTAGAGCCCGTGCTCCACAACAAGAGAAGCCACAACTCGAAAAAGCTCGCATGCAGCAATGAAGACCCAATGCAGCCATAAATAAATAAATAAATAAATAAATTTTTAAAAAATAATAAAAAATAAAGGGAAGGAAAAGAGAAAAGAAGAAAATTGTTACTATAAACAAATTTATAATACATATCATACAAATGCATACATATATATACACACATGAAGAAAGGAAGAAAATATGCATAGCTGCTCTAGTCTTCATTTCTGTAACTAATCACAAAGATATATTTATAATCTTCTTCCATCTTCCACTACCCACTTCATCTTTTCTTTGCCCTCAGAAAGAACCTCAGCTGGTCACAATTCTTTACCTGGTGAGGTGACCCAAATCTTTATTCCTGAAGGGTCTGAATTCCCAGAGCCTTTCTCTCTCTCTCTTCTTCCTCCCCACCCCCCTTTGTTGTTAGTTGTGGTGGTGGTAGTGGTGGTGGTTCCATGTTGGTTCAATGGCTTTAATAAACCAAAAGAGATATTTGGCAGTCTTAGCTTCCAATTCAATTGAAACATTTGTCTGTTAGGAATCAACACCTCCAAACCAGCAGAGCTCAGAACGGCAGGGATGGGAAGCAAGACTCCCATAAGTAGATTATTAGCCATAATAGTGTAAGGAGCTACTCCTAACTCCAACCTCGACTCTTGGACCCATGCCTACAAGACAGGCACACATGTGTTGGTTTCTTCATCCTGTAAAATAAAACCCCATGCTTTCAGGGTGTCTCTCCTAACTGGTAGCCTAACAAGGCCTTCACGAGGCCATGTCACTGTCTTATTAAGCCAGCAGCTGCTAAGCAATGGAGTATGTGGTAAAAACCAGTGGATTCTGTGGGCACTAGCCCTCTGCTGAAATTCTTGTGCTGTGAAATGAGTTTCTTGATCAGAAGCAATGTGGTGTGTAGTGAAGTCACCATGATGGTGAGTAAGGCAGAAACATTATGGACAAGGAAGGCAGATCAATATCTAGAACACATATCTATTCTAAAGAGAAATCTTTCCCCTCCATGCTGGAAGAGGTCCCAAGCAATAGTCTTGCCACCAAGTGGATGGCCACAGAGGAATGACACTCTATGGAAGGCTCTTGCCAGGTTAGGCACTCAGCTGGGGCATCCTTGGTGAGGGGCAGTTTGTGAGGTGGAACCCAGAACAAAACTTCATGATAATATTTATTCTCTATTTAAAGATTAAAATCTGAAAGGGCTATTTTAGATTGAACAAGGACTCTAGTTCTTAGAGTTGCCCTTTGAAAAAATAAAGATATTCACAGTTTCCGGTCTGCCTCCCCATCAGCAATGGACTTGTTAAAACGCTGTTTATTAAGTGGATGCCCAGTTAGGAAGTCAGTCCAAGCCAGTCAGCTGTCAAGGGGGGTGTGAAGAAATTTCCTAGATTGCTTGGCATTGAATGGTTCTGCTGACCAGTTTAGGGGAGAGCAGTGGTGAGTGAGTAATCTGCATCTCTTCCACTGCACATCCCCTCCTTTTTAAGGCTGTGGCAATTTCCATTCAAGGGTTAAAGCCGCCCACAGGGAAATTAAGCCATTTCTTGCTAAATGAAGAAATAAGAACAGCAGTCACGTGATGATGCTGGGGCTCTGACACGGTTGATCTGTGTAACGTTGCGTGGAGGATGTGATGTGCTGTCGGCTTTACAGGTAAGTATACGTGACCCAATTTGATGGCTCCAGAGAGGTAGTTTACTGACAGAAGAAAAATGAAGGCAGAGTACTGATTGCACAATCAAATCCGAGTGGCTGCTGAACAGAATAAAATGCTGTGTAAATCCAGAAGCCACCCTGGAGTAAAGAAAACTAAATAACAAGGAGGAAGAGGGATTCACTAGAAATGGGTGATTTCTACTTACATCTCCCCATAAATTTTTTTAACCTTTGGTAACTAAAATAGGTATGGGCTCTATCTTGTTAGTACTACTTAAGGTATATATTTAATTTTCTTAAATGCTCTTTAAATTTAATTTTATGGTTTTGATTTTAGGTTGCAAACATTTAAAATCTGCAGCAGTAAGTTCTGAGTTTTGCCAGTTCTTTCACTGTCATATAATCTTGTAATCATATTGTCATGCCAATTGTGTGACTGGCAGTCATATGAAGCAACTGTAAACCTTTCTGAGCAATTGATTCATTTCTACATTTGAGAGACAGAGTATTAAATTGGGTGGTAATCCAACTATGTCAAGTTGTAGTCTCCAGAAGAAGAATCTCTATATCAAATTGTACACTCCAGAAGAAGGATTTAGCCAGGGAAGGAAAGAACATGACTGGCTCCAATCAGAACTAGATCTTCCATTTCTGCATGGAGCCTAAATGAAGGTTAAAAGTTTGCTAGCCTCAGATGAAACGGCAGAGTAGGAAGACCCTGAGCTCACCTCCTCCCATGGGTGCACCAAAATTACAACTATTTACAGAGCAACTATTGATGAAAACAACCTGAAGACTAGCAGAAGAGATTTTCCACAACCAAAGATATAAAGAAGGAACCACAATGAGATTGGTAGGAGGGGTGGAGATGCAGTATAGTCAAGGTCCACATCCCTAGATAGGCAATCCACAAACAGGAGGACAATCACAATTGCAGAGGTTTTCCCAAAAGAGTGAGGGTTTTGAGCCCCCGCATTGGGCTCCCCAGCCCAGGGTCCTGCACCAGGAAGACAAGTCCCCAGAACCTCTGGCTTTGAAGGCCAGAGGGGCTTACTTTTGGGAGAGCCAGAAGGCTATAGGAAACAAAGTCCACTCTTAAAGGGCTCATGCAAAATCGCACATGCTCAGAGACTCAACACAGAGGCAGTAATCTGAAAGGAGCCTGATCAGACCCACTTAGTCATCTTGGAGAGCCTCCCAGAGCAGCAGGAGGCAAATGGGACTCCCCTTAGGGACATAAATACTGACAGCAGCCATTTTGAGAAGCCTGTACTATGACAAGGACACTGGTCCTGGAAAGTGCCCTTTTGGAGTCCTCTCCAGCCTATTAGCATCAGGGCTTATCTGCCCACCCGCTGGTCAGCACCTGTCCTGGAAACCCTAGGCTGCACAGCCACTTGCCCCTGGACCCAGCCCTGTCCACCAATAGGCCAGCACCAACCCCAGGGCTCCCTGAGATGTGCAGCCAGCAATGCCATGACCCTGCCCCACCAGCAAGCCGGCAGCTTTTGTATGAAGCAGGGCCTGGCAGCCAACCAGACCAGGGGCCAGCCCTGCCTACCAGGGCACTAACAGTAGTCAGTCACACCATAGCAGATGGGCCCGTGCAGCCAACACAGGGGGCAACCCTAGAGCATATTAATCTGGTGACCTGAAGGGAGTGTGCTGCTGGGCCCCACAGGATGTCTCCTACATAAGGACACTTCTCTAGGATCAGGAAATGTAACTGATCCACCTAACACATAGAAATAAAAACAGAGAAATAGGCAAAATGTGGTGACAGGGGCTTCCCTGGTGGCGCGGTGGTTCAGAATCCGCCTGCCAATGCAGGGGACATGGGTTCGATCCCTGGTCCGGGAACTAGATCCCACATGCCACGGAGCAACTAAGCCCGTGTGCCACAACTACTGAGCCTGCGATCTAGAGCCCACGAGCCACAACTACTGAAGCCCACACTCCTTAAAGCCTATGCTCCGCAACAAGAGAAGCCACCGCAATGAGAAACCCGCGCACTGCAACAAAGAGTAGCCCCCGCTCGCTGCAAGTAGAGAAAGCCCACGCACAGCAACAACGACCCAAGGCAGAAAGAAAGGAAGGAAGGAAAGAAGGAAAGGAAAGGAAAGGAAAGGAAAGGAAAGGAAAGGAAAGGAAAGGAAAGGAAAGGAAAGGAAAGAGAGAAAGGAAGAGGTGACAGAGGAGTGTGTTCCAAAAAAAAGGAACAAGAAAAAGACCCAGGGCTTCCCTGGTGGCGCAGTGGTTGAGAGTCTGCCTGCCAATGCAGGGGATACGGGTTCGGGCCCTGGTCTGGGAAGATCCCACATGCCGTGGAGCAACTAGGCCCGTGAGCCACAACTACTGAGCCTGCGCGTCTGGAGCCTGTGCTCCGCAACAAGAGAGGCCACGATAGTGAGAGGCCCACGCACCACGTTGAAGAGTGGCCCCTGCTTGCCACAACTAGAGAAAGCCCTCGCACAGAAAGGAAGAACCAACACAGCCAAAAAGAAAAAGAAAATAATAAAAAAAAGAAAAAAAAAAGCCCCAGAAAAAGAACTAAGCAAAGTAATCTACCCAATAAAGAGATCAAGGTAATAATCATAAAGATGTTCAACGAACTCAGGAGAAGAATGAATACAGTGAGAAGTTTAACAAAGAGTTTGAAACTAAAAAGAAAAACTAAACAGAGCTTAAGAATACAGTAACTAAAATTAAAAATACACCAGAAAGAAAAACAGATTCAGTAGATTGGACGATTCAGAGGAACAGATCAGTGAACTGGAAGACAGAGTAGTGGAATCACTCAAGGTGAACAGAAAAAAGAAAAAATAATTTAAAAAATGAGGATAGGGCTTCCCTGGTGGCACAGTGCTTAAGAATTCGCCTGCCAATGCAGGGGACATGGGTTCGAGCCCTGGTCTGGGAAGATCCCACATGCAGTGGAGCAACTAAGCCCATGCACCACAACTACAGAGCCTGTGCTCTAGAGCCCACGAGCCACAACTACTGAGCCCACATGCCACAACTACTGAAGCCTGGGTGCCTAGACCCCATGATCTGCAACTAGAGAAGCCACCACAATGAGAAGCCCACACACGGCAACAAAGAGTAGCCCCCTCTCACTGCAACTAGAGAAAAGCCTGCGCACAGCAACAAAGACCCAATGCAGCCAAAAATAAATTAATTAATTTAAAAAAAAAATGAGGATAGTTGAAGAGACCTCTGGGACAACATCAAGTGTACTAACATTTGCATTATAGGGATCCCAGAAGGAAAAAATAGAGAGAAAGGGGCAGAAAAGTTATTTAAACAAATAACAGGTGAAAACTTATCTAACCTGGGAAAGGAAACAGAAGTCCAGGTCCAGGAAGCACAGACAGTCCCAAATAAGTTGAACTCAAAGATATCCACACCAAGATACATTGCAATTAAAATGGCAAAAATTAAAGATAAAGAATCTTAAAAGCAGCAAGGGAAAAGCAACTAGTTACACATAAAGGAACTCCCATAAAACTACCAGGTGACTTTTCAGCAGAAACATTGCAGGCCAGAAGGGAGTGGCACAATACATTTAAAGTGATGAGAAGAAAAAACATAAAACCAAAAAAAAAAAAAAAAAAAAAAAGTAAAACCAAGAATGCTCTACCTGGCAATCTACTCAGATTTTAAGGAGTGATAGGGTTTTATAGGCAAGCAAAAGCTAAAAGAGTTCAGCACCACTAAATCAGCTTTACAAAAATGTTAAAGGGAGTTCTCTAAGTGGAAGAGAAAAGACCACAACTAGAAATATAAAAAGTATGAAAAGAAAAATCTCATTGATAAAGGCAAACATGCAGTAAAGGTAGTAGGTCAACCACTTATAAAGCTGGTAGGAAGGTTAAAAGACAAAAGTAGTAAAATCACCTCTATCCACAATAAGTAGTTAAGAGATATGCAGAACAAAAGGATGTAAAGAATGATGTCAAAAATATTAAGCATGGGAGATGGATAAAATTGCAATGTTGTTAGAATGTGTTTGAACTTAAGAGATCATCAACTCAGTTTCCATTTCATTACTTGTGATTGGTCTGTTCATATTTTCTATTTCTTCCTGGTTCAGTCTTGGAAGGTTATACCTTTCTAAGAATTTGTCCATTTCTTCCAGGTTGTCCATTTTATTGGCATAGAGTTGCTTGTAGTAGTCTCTTAGGATGCTTTGTATTTCTGCAGTGTCTGTTGTAACTTCTTTTTCATTTGTAATTTTATTGATTTGAGTCCTCTCCCTCTTTTTCATGATGAGTCTGGCTAAAGGTTTATTAATTTTGTTTATCTTCTCAAAGAAACAGCTTTTAGTTTTATTGATCTTTGCTATTGTTTTCTTTGTTTCTATTTCATTTATTTCTGCTCTGATCTTTATTATTTCTTTCCTTCTTCTAACTTTGGGTTTTGTTTTTTCTTCTTTCTCTAGTTCCTTTAGGTGTAAGTTTAGATTGCTTATTTGAGATTTTTCTTGTTTCTTGAGGTAGGATTGTACTGCTATAAACTTCCCACTTAGAACAGCTTTTGCTGCATCCCATAGGCTTTGGATCATCATGTTTTCATTGTAATTTGTCGCTAGGTATTTTTTATTTTATACATTTATTTATTTATTTATTTATTTATTTATTTACGGTTGCATTGGGTCTTCATTGCTACGCACTGGTTTTCTCTAGTTGCAGTGAGCAGGGGCTACTCTTCATTGCGGTGCATGAACATCTCACTGCAGTGGCTTCTCTTGTTGCGGAGCACGGGCTCTAGGCATGCAGGCTTCAGTAGTTGTGGCTTGCGGGCTCTAGAGCACAGGTTCAGTAGCTGTAGTGCACAGGCTTAGTTGCTCCGCGGCATGTGGGATCTCCCAGACCAGGGCTTGAACCCATGTCCCCTACATTGGAAGGCAGATTCTTAACCACTGAGCCACCAGGGAAGTCCCTCTAGGTATTTTTTGATTTCCTCTTTGATTTCTTCAGTGATCTCTTGGTTATTTAGTAACGTATTATTTAGCCTCCATGTGTTTGTGTTTTTTACATTTTTTTCCCTGTAATTTATTTCTAATCTCATAGCACTGTGGTCAGAAAAGATTAAAAAACTTCCAACAAACAAAAGTCCAGGACCAGATGGCTTCACAGGTGAATTCTATCAAACATTTAGAGAAGAGCTAACACTAATCCTTCTCAAACTCTTCCAAAAAATTGCAGAGGAAGGAACACTCCCAAACTCATTCTATAAGGCCACCATCACCCTGATACCCAAACCAGACAAAGATACTACAAAAAAAGAAAATTACAGACCAATATCACTGATGAATATCGATGCAAAAATCCTCAACAAAATACTAGCAAACAGAATCCAACAACACATTAAAAGGATCATACAGCATGATCAAGTGGGATTTATCCCAGGGATGCAAGCATCCTTCAGTATATGCAAATCAATCAATGTGATACACCATATTAACAAACTGAAGAATAAAAACCATATGATCATATCAATAGATACAGAAAAAGCTTTTGACAAAATTCAACACCCATTTAGGATAAAAACTCTCCAGAAAGTAGGCATAGAGGGAACCTACCTCAACATAATAAGGGCCACATGCAACAAACCCACAGCAAACATCATTCTCAATGGAGAAAAACTGAAAGCATTTCCTCTAAGATCAGGAACAAGACAAGGATGTCCACTCTCACCACTATTATTCAACATAGTTTTGGAAGTCCTAGCCATGGCAATCAGAGAAGAAAAAGAAATAAAAGGAATACAAATTGGAAAGAAGAAGTAAAACTGTCACTGTTTGCAGATGACATGATACTATACATAGAAAATCCTAAAGATGCCATTAGAAAATTACTAGAGCTAATCAATGAATTTGGTATAAAGTTGCAGGATACAAAATTAATGCACAGAAATCTCTCACATTCCTATACACTAACAACAAAAGATCAGAAAGAGAAATTAGGGAAACAATCCCATTCACCATTGCAAAATAAAAACCTAGGAATAAACCTACCTAAGGAGGTAAAAGACCTGTACTCAGAAAACTATAAGACACTGATGAAAGAAATCAAAGATGACACAAACAGATGGAGAGATATACCACGTTCTTGGATTGGAAGAATCAATATTGTCAAAATGACTATACTACCCAAAGCAATCTACAGATTCAATGCAATCCCTATCAAATTACCAATGGCATTTTTTACAGAACTAGAACAAAATATCTTAAAATTTGTATGGAGACAAAAAAGACCCCAAATAGCCAAAGCAATCTTGAGGGAAAAAAACGGAGCTGGAAGAATCAGACTCCCAGACTTAAGACTGCACTACAAAGCTACAGTAATCAAGACAATATGGTACTGGCACAACAACAGAAATATAGAACAATGAAACAGGATAGAAAGCCCAGAGATAAACCCATGCACCTATGGTCAACTAATCTATGACAAAGGAGGCAAGGATATACAATGGAGAAAAGACAGTCTCTTCAATAAGTGGTGCTGGCAAAACTGGACAGCTACATGTAAAAGAATGAAATTAGAACACTCCCTAACACCATATACAAAAATAAACTCAAAATGGATTAAAGACCTAAATGTAAAACCAGACACTATAAAACTCTTAGAGGAAAACACAGGAAGAACACTCTTTGACATAAATCACAACAAGATCTTTTTTGACCCACCTCCTAGAGTAATGGAAATAAAAACAAAAATAAACAAATGGGACCTAACGAAACTTAATAGCTGTTGCACAGCAAAAGAAACTATAAACAAGACGAAAAGACAACCCTCAGAATGGGAGAAAATAATTGCAAATGTATCAACAGACAAAGGATTAATCTCCAAAATATATAAACAGCTCATGCAGCTCAATATTAAAAAAACAAACAACCCAATCAAAAAATGGGCAGAAGACCTAAATAGACATTTCTCCAAAGAAGACATACAGATGGCCAAGACGCACATGAATATCACTAATCATATCACTAATTATCAGAGAAATGCAAATCAAAAACTATGAGGTATCACCTCACACCAGTCAGAATGGCCATCATCAGAAAATCTACAAACAACAAATGCTGGAGAGGGTGTGGAGGAAAGGGAATCCTCTTGCACTGTTGGTGGGAATGCAAATTGATACAGCCACTATAGAGAACAGTATGGAGGTTCCTTAAAAAACTAAAAATAGACTTACCATATGACCCAGCAATCCCACTACTGGGCATATACCCAGAGAAAACCATAATTCAAAAAGACACACGCACCCCAGTGTTCATTGCAGCACTATTTACAATAGCCAGGTCATGGAAGCAACCTAAATGCCCATTAATAGACGAATGGATAAAGAAGATGAGGCACATATATACAATGGAATATTAGCCATGAAAAGGAATGAAATTGGGTCATTTGTAGAGACATGGATGGACCTAGAGACTGTCATACAGAGTGAAGTAAGTCAGAAAAACAAATATCGTATATTAACGCATATATGTGGAATCTAGAAAAATAGTACAGATGAACTGGTTTGCAAGGCAGAAATAGAGACAGAAATGTAGAGAACAAACGTATGGACACCAAGGGGGGACAGTCAGGGGGTGGGTGGGAAGAATTGGGAGATTGGGATTGACATATATACACTAATATGTATAAAATAGATAACTAATAAGAACCTGCTGTATAAAAAATAAATTAAATATAAAAAAAGAAAAAAATTGCTTCACAATCCACCTTTTATTTTTTTCTTTTTACAATTGATAAGCCAGTATTGATACATTATTTTTAACTAAAGTCCATAGTTTACATTAGAGTTCATTCTTTGTGTTGTACAGTCTATTAGCTTTGACAAATGCATAATGTTGTATATTCACCATTATAATATCATAAAAAATAATTTCACTGCCCTGAAAAATCCCCGTGCTTCATCTATTTGTCCTTTCCTCCCTCCCTCCCTCCCCAGCCCTTGGCTACCAATGATCTTTTTACTGTCTCCAGTTTTGCCTTTTCCAGAACATCATATGGTTGGAATCATATAGTATTGTAGCTTTTTCAGACTGGTTTCTTTCACTTAACAATATGTATTTAAGATTCCCCCAAGTCTTTTCATGGCTTGAAAACTCATTACATTTTATTGCTGAATAGTATTTCATTGTATAGATGTACCACAATTTGTTTATCCATTCACTTATTGAAGGATGTCTTAGTTGTTTCCAATTTTTTTGTAATTATGAATAAAGCTGCTATAAACAACAAAAAAAGAGATCATCAACTTAAAATAATCACGTATATATGTATATGTTGCTATACATAAGCCTCATGGTAACCAAAACCAAAAATCTGTAATAGAAACACACACACAAAAAAGAAAGGAATCCAAACATAACACTAAAGATAGTCATCAAATTACTAGGGAAGAGAACAAAAGAAGAAGAAAGGAAAAACAACTACAAAAACAACAAGAAAACAATTAACGAAATGGTAATAAATACATACCTACCAATAATTAATTTAAATGTAAATGGACTAAATTCTCCAATCAAAAGACATAGAGTGGCTGAATGGCTACAAAAACAAGACCCATATATATGCTGCCTACAGGAAGCTCACTTCAGATCTAAAGACACACACAGACTGAAAGTGAGGGGATGGAAAAAAGGATTCCATGCAAATGAAAACAAAAAGAAAGCTGGGTAGCAATACTTATATCAGACAAAACAGACTTTAAAACAAAGACTGTAACAAGAGACAAAGAAGGACATTATATAATGACAAAAGGATCAATCCAAGAAGAAGATATAATAATTGTACATATATAGGCAACAACATAAGAGCACCTAAATATATAAAGTAAATATTAACCAACATAAAGGGAGAAAATGACAGTAACACAATAATCTTAGGGGACTTTAATACCCCACCTACATCAATGGACAAATCATCCAGAAAGAAAATCAATAAGGAAACACTGATCTTAAATGACACATTAGACCAAAAGACTTAATAGATATATAGAGAACATTCCATCCAAAAGCAGCAGAATACATTATTTTCAAGTGCACATGTAACATTCTCCAGCATAGGCTGCATGCTAAGCAACAAAACAAGTCTCAATAAATTTAAAAATACTAAAATCATATCAAATATAGTTTCCAACAACAACAGTATGAGACTAGAAATGAACTACAAGAAAAAAAACTGCAAAAAACACAAACAGGTGGAAGCTAAACAATATGCTACTTAACAACCAATGTGTCACTGAAGAAAACAAAGAGGAAATCAAAAAAATATCTGGAAACAAATGAAAATGGAAACACAATCCAAAAATATATGGGATGCAACAAAAGCAATTCTAAGAGGGAGGTTTATTGTGATACAAGCCTACCTCAGGAAACAAGAAAAATCTCAAATAAAAAATCTAAACTTACGCCTAAAAGAACTAGAAAAAGGAGGATAAACAAAACCCAAAGTTAGTGGAAGAAAAGAAATCATAAAGATCAGAGCAGAAATAAATGAAATACAGACTAAAGAACAATAGAAAAGATTAATGAAATGCAGAGCTGATTCTTTGAAAAAATAAACAAAATTGATAAACCTTTATCCAGACTCATTAAAAAAAAGAGAGAGAGAGAGAGGGCCCAAGTAATAAAATCAGAAATGAAAGAGGAGTAACAACCAACACCACAGAAATACAAAGGATTATAAGACATCACTATGAACAATTATACACCATTAAAATGGACAATCTACAAGAAATGGATAAATTCCTAGAAATCTACAACCTCCCATGACTAAATCAGGAAGAAATAGAAAATATGAACAGACTGATTATCAGTAACAAAATTAAATCAGTACTAAAACTCCCAAGGAACAAAGTCCAGAATCAGACAGCTTCACAGTTCAATTCTACCAAACATTTAAAGAAGAGTTAACACCTATCCTTCTCAAACTATCCCAAACAAATGAAGAAGAAGAAATGCTTCTGGACTCATTGTACGAGGCCAGCATCACCCTGATACCAAAACCAGACAAAGAAACCACAAAAAAAGAAAATTACAGGCCAATATCGCTGATGAACATAAATGCAAAAATCTTAAGCAAAATATTAGAAACTAAATTCAACAATACATTAAAAGAATCATACACCATGATCAAGTGGGATTCATTCCAGGGATGCAAGGATGGATCAATATCCACAAATCAATCAATGGGATACACCACATTTACAAATTGAAGAATAATATTCATATGACCATCCCAATAGATGCAGGAAAAGCTTTTTTTTTTTTTAACATTTTATTTATTTATTTTTGGCTGTGTTGGGTCTTTGTTGCTACACTCAGGTTTTCTCTAGTTGTGGCGAGCAGGGGCTACTCTTCATTGCGGTGTGTGGGATTCTCATTGCGGTGGCTTCTCTTGTTGCAGAGCACAAGCTCTAGGCATGCAGGCTTCAGTAGTTGCAGCACACGGGCTCAATATTTGTGGCTCGTGGGCTCTAGAGCACAGGCTCAGTAGTTGTGGCACACGGGCTTAGTTGCTCCGTGGCATGTGGGATCTTCCCAGACCAGGGCTTAAGCCCATGTCCCCTGCATTGGCAGGCGGATTCTTAATCACTGCACCACCAGGGAAGTCCAGGAAAAGCTTTTGACAAAACTCAACATCCATTTTTCAAAAATTTTTATTTGAGTATAGTTGATTTACAATGTTGTGTTAGTTTCATGTGTACAGCAAAGTGAATAGGTTATACATATACATATATCCACTCTTTTTTTTTTTTTTAAGATTATTTTCCCATACAGGCCATTACAGAGTCAACATCCATTTATAATAAAAATTCTCCACAAAGTGGTTATAGAGGGAACATACCTCAACATAGTAAAGGCCATATGGGATAAGCTCACAGCTAACATCATATTCAATAGTGAAAAGCTGAAAGCATTTCCTCTAAGATCAGGATCAAGACAAGAATGCCTACTCTTGCCACTTTCACTCAACATAATATTGAAAGTCCTAGCCACAGAAATCAGACAAGAAAAATAAATAAAAGGAATCCAAATGGGAAAGGAAGACATAAAACTGTCACTGTTTGCAGATGACATGATACTATGTATAGAAAATCCTAAAACACCACAAAAAACTATTAGAACTAATATACGAATCCAGTGAAGTGGAAGGATCCAAAATTAATATACATAAATCTGTTGTGTTTTCATATACTAACAACAAACTAACAGAAAGAGATATTAGGAAAACAATTCCACTTACAACTGCATCAAAAAGAATAAAATATCTAAGAATAAATCTAACCAAAGTAGTAAAAGACCTATACTTGGAAAACTATAAGACATTGATGAAATAAATTGAAGATAACACAAACAGATGAAAAGTTCGACTGTGTCCATGGATTGGAAGAATTAATATTGCTAAAATGACCAAAATCCCCAAAGCAATCTACAGATTCAATGCAATCCCTATCAAAGTACCAATGGCATTTTTTACAGAATAAGAACAAATAATTCTAAAAATTCTAAAATGGAAACACAAAAGACACCAAATACCCAAAACAATCTTAAGAAAGAAGAACAAATCTAGAGGTATTGTGTGCCCTGATTTCAAAGTATACTACAAAGCTATAGTCATCGAAACAGTATGGTACTGGCCCAAAAAACAGACACATAGATCAATGGAACAAAAGAGAGCCCAGAAATGAACCCACACTTATACGGTCAATGAATCTACAACAAAGGAGGCAAGAATATACAATGGGAAAAGAGTGTCTCTTCAATAAATGGTGTTGGGAAAACTGAACAGCCACATGGAAGAATCAAATTGGACTACTTTCTCACACCATATACAAAAATAAACTCAAAATGGATTAAGGGCTTAAATATAAGACGTGAAACTATAAAACTCCTAGAAGAAAACATAGGCAGTTTACTCATTGATATCAGTGCTAGCAATATTTTTTTGGATATGGCTCCTCAGGCAAGGAAAACAAAAACAAAAATAAACAAATGGAATTACATCAAACTAAAAAGCTTGTGCACAGTGAAGGAAACTATCAACAAAACAAAAAGGCAGCCTACTGAATGGGAGAAGTTATTTGCAAACAATATATCTGACAATGGGTTAATATCCAAAATATACAAAGAATTCATACAACTCAACATCATAAAAACAATTTAAAAATGGGCAGAGGACTGGAATAGACATTTTCCCTAAGAAGATATGCAGATGGCCAACAGGCACATGTAAAGATGCTTACCATCACTAATCATCAGGGGAATGCAAATCAAAACCACAATGAGATATCACCTCACATCTGTCAGAATGGCTATTGTCAAAAAGACAAGAAATGACAAGTGTTGGTAAGGATGTGGTGCTCTGTTAGTGGTGACGTAAATTGGTACAGCACTATGGAAAACAATGTGGAGGTTCCACAAAAAATTAAAATTAGAACTACCATACAGTCCAGCAATTCCACTCCAGGTATTTCTCCAGAGAAAACAAAATCACTCTAAAAGAAATATGCACCCCATTGCAGATTTATTTACAATAGCCAAGATATGGAAGCAACCTGAGTGCCCATCGATAGATGAATGGATAAAGAAGATGTGATATACACACATACACACACACAATGAAATATTAGTCATAAAAAAGAATGAAATCTTGCCAGTTGTGACAACATGAATGGACCTAGAGGGTATTATGCTAAATGAAATAAGTCAGGCAGAGAAAGCCAAATACCATATGATTTCACTTATATGTGGAATCTAAAAAACAAAACAAATGAATAAGCATAACAAAACAGAAACAGAGATGGATACAAGAACAGTTGCTTTCCAGAGGGGAGGGAGATGGGGAAAAAATGAAATAGGTGAGGTATAAACTTCCAGTTACAAAATAAATGAGTCATAGAGATGTAATGAACAGCATAGGATATACAGTCATATTGTAATAACTTTGTGTGGTGACAGGTGATAACTAGACTTATCACATCGATCACTTCATTTTGTAATGTATAGAAATATCGAATCACTGTGTTGTGCACCTGGAACTAACACAGTGGTATAGGTCAATTATACTTCAATTGTAAAAAAGTTTGCTAAATGTCATCTGAGGAAGTGGTGATGAATATGAAATAAGGACACCTGTAAAGCCCCTGAAGCTATAAAATGGCATAAAACTGTAATAAGATGATGACACTTACAGGGCTGCATTTTCTGAGATGAGTAACCTTAATGGCCTGAATAGATTTGTGTGAAAGGCCGCCAGCTTTCTGTTTGGTTCTGCTCCAAGTAAATATTCCCACATGACCACACCTGCTACTGAGGTGAATGTATAGAAATAGGAACATGGTCTTCCTGGAAAAAGAGGAGGCGTATCTATTTCTAAATCAATAGTTTTATAGTCTTTTGTTCCAGTACCATCAGGCTTTTTACATATGAAAACTTCCTGACATTTGAATAAACGTTAATAAATCAACCCATGGTGTTTATAAAGAACAAAATAAGTCACTCCCATCCTCTGCTTCCAACTTCACAAACACTACCTGAGACAGTGAGGTTAAATAATTTTCTAGATGCCAAGCAACTAGGACTGACCAAGGGGACTTGCTTTAGACCATTCAGTTTCCTTTCAAATTTGGCGGCTCATCATGTGGATGTTTTTATTCATACACACCTGTGCTATCTAGACCCTGGTTTGAGGAAATGAACAAGCATGGAGCTTAGCTTTTCCTTCCATGAATTTGATTTTCATTAAGCATTTAGGATCCCATAAACACTTTATGTCATGTTTGATAGTTTTATTTATTTATTGGAACTTGGCACCAATAATGAACTCAGCACCAGACAGTACACCTAGACACAGTAATTCCCTGGTAAGACCCTAATTTAAACAGCTAGGACACTAACACTGCCCAAGTTCAAAACACCTGAAGCTTTAGAAGGTCATTTTCCTAGGTATTTAAGTTTCATCTACCTTCAAGCTGTCACAGGTACACTGTTCTCCTAACTTACTCTGGGCCTGGAAAAAGCACAGGACTGCCGCAACAAAAGTGCTTATTATCTGCCTCTCTTTCTCAATCTGATTCTGTGCCCACAGGCCCAGTCTGAGGAGGAATTCCTTGATTATTGGGCTGTTCTAGTTAGCAACTCTGCACTTCTCCAGGGATTAACTCACAATGGGATTAAAGGCATTGGTCCTCCCACCAAAGCTGTTCGGTTCAAGGAACACCAACCTCAGAATCCCAGGGAGGTGAATCCTGAGACCCCCATCAGATCTCCTGAATTAAAATCTCTGGTGATGGGTTTGGAAATCTAGCGCCTCTCACTTACAACAGAGTAAAATGGTTAAATCCAAATGGGTGCTGGTTGTGAACAATGAGTTCCTTTACAAACGTAAAGGAACATTCACTGCAAGCAAAGCCCAAGTGCATGTGGTATGAGAAATGGAAAGAAGCAGCTAACACTGCATTCAGCTCAGGTCAGGCCCTGAATTCTTTTAGGCCATCCCAGATTTCTTTGAGCCCTGAGAATGTGACCCAGGACTTGTCTTTACAGTTGCACAACACACTGTTATGCCTATTCACAATTTATTAATGGCAGGAGTAGGTCTAAACTATCATCAATACAGAGCATGATTAAAATGTTCATTGAAGGATGCCAGAGCACATTTCAAACCAGAAATTTCACTGATGTAAACTTAGTAGTGCATGTCTAAAGCAGATCATAAACTAAGAGCATCTCTGGAGATAAGGAAATATTTGTGTTCCCAAATCAGAGGCAGAGGTCCTTCAAACCACTCCATCGCTGGCTCCCCGAACAAGGAGGCTTTCATACCCTAAATGATGAATCAGGTCAGTTTGTTCTACTTTGCATTCCTCTCTGTTATGCACATGTGGTGAAATTTAAATAGACTGCATCTGCATCAATGAAAATAAATTTCTGGTGAAATTTAAATGTTAAGAATCCTGAGATGTCTTCTCTTCTTGTTCAGAAATGAGAATGCACTGAAAAAGGAAGTTGGCTTCACAATACAGAGTGAACCTCAGAGAAATATGACTCAAACTTTTTTGAACATACTTCATTTGGGGGACAGCTTGCTCACCTCATCATTCCAACTTTCCCATGGGAAAAAAAAGCTTGATAACAAAGAATTAAAGGAGAGGAGCAAATCAATCAAAATGGTAGCAGTGGATCAATTACACAAAAACAAAATAATTCCCAAAAGAAATCTTAATAGTAATTTTACAAATACGTTATTTAATACAAAAATATCAACACCTCCCAATCATGGCCAACTTAAGTGATGACTGATCATGAGGGTGATGGCATAATGTACCATCCCTACCATGAGTAAAAGGTGGTGCTATTATTAACTTCACTAGGACAGCAGTTGTAAACCGAAACCCTCCCAGGAGATCCAGGACTTATGGTCACCCAAGTGACAATTCAAGAACAACACATCCTTTAAGAAAAGTATGGGTATTGCAAGCATGTAGATGTGCACTTGCTCGGTAGAGATTTTGCAGCATTACTGGCGGTAAAATACTGAACACAAGGCCTCGGAATTTTCTAACAGCAGGCTGATTCTAGTGTCCAGACACCTATGACAGTTCTGGCCTTCCTGCACCTCAGAAGTTTAGGTCAACCTGACTTCAGCCCATGAGGGTTCCTATTTGTAACTGCCTCACCTCTCATGTCACTCAGTTCCAAATATTTCTTAATTTGGGCTTCTTTTTAAATGTATGAGTTCTTTTTAAAGCTAAGATTTCTTTAATAATATTTGGTTTCCAACATATGAGATGTTTAAGCTATTCTTCTTTACTGATTTCTAAGTTATTGACAATTATGGTCAGATAACGTAGTCTGGATGACACTGTTCCTTTCGGAATCTACTAAGGTATATTATATGGCCTGCTGCATTTTATCAGTCAGAGTTTTCCAGAGAAACAGAACCAATAGGATATATACAGATATAAGAGATTTACTTTGTGCTCATGGAGATTAAGAAATCCCATCATGGGGGCTTCCCTGGTGGCGCAGTGATTGAGAATCTGCCTGCCAATGCAGGGGACACGGGTTCGAGCCCTGGTCTGGGAAGATCCCACATGCCGCGGAGCGGCTAGGCCCGTGAGCCACAATTGCTGAGCCTCCGCGTCTGGAGCTTGTGCTCCGCAACAGGAGAGGCCACGACAGTGAGAGGCCCGCGCACCGCGATGAAGAGTGGGCCCCGCCTGCCGCAACTAGAGAAAGCCCTCGCACAGAAGCGAAGACCCAACACAGCCATAAATAAAATAAATAAATAAATAAATTAGCTTTAAAAAAAAAAAAAAAGAAATCCCATCATATGCTGTCTGCAAGCAGGAGAACCAGAAAAGCCAGTGATATAATTCAGTCTAAGTCCAAAGGCCTGAGAACCAAGAGCTCCAATGTCCAAGGGCAGGAGAGGATGGATGTCACAGCTCAAAAACAGAGAGCAAATTTGCCTTTCCTCTGCCTTGTTATTCTACTGGGCCCCAAGGATTGGCTGCCCACCCACCCACACTGGTGTGGGTGATCTACTTCACTCAGTCTACTGATTCAAATGCTAATCTCTTCCCAAGACCACCTCACAGACACACCCAGAAATAACATTTTAGCAAGCATCAGGGCATCCCTTAGTCCAGTCAAGCTGACACATAAAATGAACCATCATATGAGTGGTTTATTTATTTTTTTTTAATATTTAGTTTTTGCTCAAAAGGATGTATTTTTCTGTTTGACAGGTTTACTGCCCCCATTTTTTACTTCCTCTTGGTACCTGTGTTGCCAATTCTCTGATTGTGGGTGCTGGTGACCTGGATACCACTGTCTTCATTGGTTTCCTCAAAAGATCCAGTATAAGTTTCTGGGCATATAAATGTACTGATATAAACGTGGTAATTTGAGGGGTCCCAGGGAAAGTATTCATCATGCATTGTCCAGACTTGTGCTATTGCACAGGTTTTCCTCCTCTCCCCTGATCTCTCAGAGTCTGCCCTTTGCCGAGGTCCTTGCTCACACCATGTGACCTTCCCAAGCACACACCACAGGCAGCAGGTCCTCCAGCCAGCCAGTCTCTCCAGCCTGGAGGCCAACCTTCTGTCCCCAAGGGTGCTTCATGCATTGCCTCCACAAAGATGAAGTCCCCCCTACAAGGAATTTGCTTACCAGCTACAAAGTGAATAAGATTATCTTCATAGATTGCACCAAATTATAATAACTCTGAATATCACTTTATTAGGTAACTTAAGAACTTCATTCTCAGTCAAACATACTAAAAGGGATCACAATATGCCATCCCATTTGGGCATAAAAATTATTTTGCACTGAAGGCTTTTGAGTCCCCAAAATCCCTTATCTACCAAAAAGCAGAGCCTCCCAAAAGAACTCAATTGTCATAAATCTCCTCCCTGAGAAGAACTCTAATCTAATCACACCCAAACAGACATTGTTGCAAGACTAGCATATCTCCATCTAGTCTCCTAAGAGTCCATTTATCTTTCCAAAACTTCATTTGTTTTCCCCTGAATGCCTTTTCTCTCCCTCCCTTTCTCCTACTAAGCTAGGTATATAAGACTCCAAGTCTAACTGCTTCTTCAGGGTTTTCACTTTTTTTCTGTGAAGTTCCTCATACATGTAGAATTATTTACATCAGTAAAATCTGTATAGCTTTTCTCCTGTGAAGCTGCTGTTTATCAATTTAATTTGCAGGTCTCATAGACTAAACCTAAGAGGGTAGAGGAAAAGTTTTTCCTCCTCTACAATGTCAGGTAAACTCCACGGAAATTCATGCCATTCATCCAGTAGAACAACAGCAAGAAGAATTTTGCATTTTTAGATCAGAACTGGCCCAGCCAAAGGGCATTGATATTCTTGATATTCCCAGGAGTTCTTGGAAAAGAGATATACCCATGACGACAATTTTCCTAAACCCAGTGACTTGTGAGCTCAAAGGCAGTTATCAAGTGTTAAGAGCATAGATTCTGGAACTCACATCTCTACATTCAAATTTTTCTTCTGTGACTTACTAATAATGAGGCTTGGCAAAGTTCCCTATCTCTTTGGCATTAGTCACATTGCCTGCAATCGAGATAATGACTCACAATTCTGCAGGTTTGTCGGCAGCATTCAGTGAGATAACGAGCACAATAATTCAGTAACAGGGTCACTGAGTGCTTGGCATTGCTGCTGTTGATGGCATCATGGGAAGAGAGGCTGAGCCTCACCTACCAGGAATATAATATGCATAAGTCCCCCTTTATGATTTTTTTTCTTGATTAAGGATCACTTGTAAGAGCAGAATGACTGATGTGCCCTACCCTCCCCCAAAAAAGGATCACTTCTGTTGGAATTGAGCAGCTCATAATTGAATGTAATTGAAACCAAACCCGAGGTTTCTCCTTATGAGTGACAAATTATATGAACATTGTCTTCCTCACGCAAATAGTAACAGGAACTTGTTACAAAGCTCTTTTTTATATAATATGCCTTCAAACCACAGAAAAATCTGGCCAAAAAAATTCATTCCCATATTAGTATTAAAGTTTTACAGATGATGAATCTAAATTCTGAGACTCTAGATGACTTTCCCAAGGGACTAAATGGCAGGGAAACACACTTGAATCCAGGTGTTCTGATTCAAAATCCCAGCCTATGCCTCTACCATATGCCATGCCTCATGAGTTTATCCTAAATCCAGACTGTAAAGCCTTTTTTAAAATAAATTTATTTATTTATTTATATTTTTGGCTGCGTTGGGTCTTCGTTGCTGAGCGTCGGCTTTTCTCTAGTTGCGGCGAGCGGGGGCTACTCTTCGTTGCGGTGCACGGGCTTGTCATTGCAGGGGCTTCTCGTTGCAGAGCATGGGCTCTCGGCTCGCGGGCTTCAGTAGTTGTGGCTCACGGGCTCTAGAGCGCATGCTCAGTAGTTGTGGTGCACGGGCTTAGTTGCTCCGTGGCATGTGGGATCTTACCGGTCCAGGGATCGAACCCGTGTCGCCTGCATTGGCAGGCGGATTCTTAACCACTGCGCCACCAGGGAAGCCCCAGACTGTAAAGCTTTGAAAAATCTCATAACCACTAGGAAAAAAAAAAAACTAATTCCAAAAGACTCTCAAAATTAAAATTACTGTAGACTTTATATTATGTTATATCATATCTCATTAAGCATCAAATATGTCACAAACCAACCATTATATGGACAAGATTAATACGACCACTCTTTAAATAACTCAGTTTGCATTTTTTGTTAAATAAGAATTTACATTTTGTGTCAAGTTATTCAAACATCTTCCAGAAACTTTGAAATAAGTTTGATTTTGATCTTGTTGGGACAACTTGCCTTTGCAAAGTGTTGGGCCCAATAACCTTTCAAAATCCATTCAGTGCAATGATCCTATGCTTTTACTGAGACCTGAAGTTTAAGTTCAATTGTATAACCAGTATTTGTGATTATAGTGTTGCCACTAGTAATTTGCATCAGTATTATGAAGTTTAATGCACATAGAAGGCTGCTATTTTAAGGGGGGAGCAAATTCATTACAAAGTTATCTTTCATAAGAACTAATTGATGTTCACATAGTATTTTGAAATTATTATTTTCTGGATTTTAGGGAAATGTAAATCAATTCATGTATTACTGGTATCAAAAACCTCATATGAATCTGGTCCTAACACATAAGATTTAAATATCCAGATTCTATTCCAAGCATCCAGGACATTTTGTTTTGAGCTTAAAAATTCTCTGCATCTCCCAGATAACAATGAAATTGTCATTTGCTCCATCAGTTTCTACTCTTACATAATTCACTCACATCACCTCAGTTACCCAGATTTCAACCCTCCAGAATTCTCAAGCAACAAGACTATCGCAGACCCTGATAGTTCAAAGAAAGCAAGCAGTGGTGATAAAGAGGCAAAAATAAACCAAACAATTAAAAAGAGAAACAGCCCAGGGTGGGGGGAGGGGAAAGGGAGGAGGGATAAATTAGGATTTGGGGATTAAAATACACACACTACTATATATAAAATAGATAGCCAACAAGGACCTACTGTACAGCAGAGGGAACTATGCGCAATATCCAGTAATACCTGATAATGCGAGAGAATGTAAAAAAAGAATATATATATATATATATATATGTATAACTGAATCACTTTGCTGTACACCTGAAACTAACACAACACTGTAAATCAACTATATTTCAATAAAAATTTTTAAAAATATATATAGATCAAAATACAAAAAAAAAAAGAGAGAGAGAGCGAGAGAGAAAAACAGCCTGAAGAATAACTAGCAACGCAACTTTTGGAGGTTTATCAGAAGAGAAAGAGCATTCTGGTTTTCTGATGACCAGGCCTGGCTCTCTGTATAAAGGCCATAAAGCAGTGGGGAAACAGAAGATGATTAGACAAAAAGAGCAAAGGAAATGAGAAACGGCTGTTGCTGGAGAGCAAACAGTGAGGGCCGGGGAGCCAGGCAGCGTCCACTCAGCAGAAAAGAGAGCACAGGCGCCCCACTGAGAGGGTCCCCCTCTCTGAGTGGATCACCCAGGCTTCTACCAGCCCTGTGGGTGCCAACACCAGAGCAGGGAGGTGCCCTGAACTTGGCACACAGCTTGGAGGCCAACCAGTGCCCCCTTCACTTTGGGAGGAAGGCTGGGAGCCAGACCAGGCCCGGAGAGACCTCAGACCACAGTGCAAGTCTGAGCCCAGGGAGGAAACACAGAGAATGTTGGCTGGAACCATCACAAAGGGTGGGTTAAGCAAAGCTGTCAAGGAGTCCTTAGTTCAAAGTGGCAAACAAAGGAGCTCCACGTGGCCCAGGATTGGGTCTGCCCCATATCCCTGCCACGCTCAGTAGGCTAGGAGCAGCCGTGGGCACCTGGCCTCAGGGAACCTCGGTGACGGATGTCAGAGCACAGTGGCTGGGGCCCTTGGTCACTTACGCTTTCTGCAGCTGGAGGTTTGCAAAGCACTTCCTAGTGGCCACCACGTCCCCCACCCCATTTGATAGGTAGTGAAACTGAGTCACAGAGAAATTAAGTAACTTCTCAAAGGTCAGGGCTAGTTAGTTAGAGGAGCCAGGGATTTGATGCTCTGGTTCCAGAAGCCATGCTGCTGACCACTATGCTAGGCTGTCTCCTGTCTAAACTCACATTTTCTGCACCTTCAGAAACTGTCCAAAGTTCACAACATTGTCTTTAACAGACAACTGCACATGCTTCACTGGGAAAACAGCATTCAAGGAAAAGAAGTTATAATAGTTTCAACAGATGTCCAGCAAAGCACAGTTAATATGTTTACAAACGACCAAATTAGGAGATTATTTCCCAAGCCTAGATAGAGCAATCTAAAAAATTACACATCCAGAATGACTCCTGGGCCCATAATATGGGATAATTGAAGTTATCACTCTCTTTTTTTTTTCCATCCCACCCTCTCTCCCCCTTGGCAACAAGTCTGTTCTCTGTCTGGCTCAGTATTCCTTTTTAAGAGCACAAAAACATCAGTAAACTCTACTATTTCATTAGTTTCCTCAAATCTTAGAATATCTGAAATATGTTTTCATTATCTAGGACCGAATGAGACCAAACTCTGAATGAGAAACCAGGTAAATAGTCCTGTATCACTGGATGAGGCTTTTCTTTGTAGGCTTGGAAACATGTCTCGACACCCTAAGTTTACTTCCTAAAAGTAAACATTTCTAGAAAAGGTTTCCTTTTCAGAGAAGGGACTACAGAATTGAAAGCCCCGGCAACAAAAGCTGCACAAGGGCTGCCCGGGCCCTTCCATCTCATCTCGGGCTGAACTGAGTCCGCCTGCCACTTGCTGTCTGGCCCCAGCTCTGGAGGTCAGTGCGGGCACCCTCGGCTCCTGCAGCAGCACAGGGACCCTCATCTAATTCCCTCTGCGGCCGGGATTGCACAGCCAGCACCCAGTGCCCTGGAACCAAAGACGTAAGGAACCAAAGCTGCTCCTCATTTCAGCCTCACACACAGGAGTTCCAGGGGTCCAAACTTCCCATTTCGTTAGAGTCTCCTGGGAGTAAATCCATTAAACTGTTCAAGAATCCATTAGAGTGTTCAAGTGAAAACTCTCTGGATTTTTCTAATGGTGAGTTTCCTGTTATTGGGCATTGCTTCCAAATAAGTAGAGGCTCCTGCATTTTTGGAAGCCATTCAGTGGAGAAAATCCACGCTCTGGCTTCCATCCATCCATTCAGATTCTGCACCCAAAAGCGCCCATTTGGGAATTACCGCTTCCCGAGATTCTGAATCTTACAAATGGCAGGTTTCTTGTCCTCTTTCTGGGCCTCAGATTGCTTTAATAAAACATATTTCAAGTGTCTTACTCCTTCCACATGGGACAGAAAACCAGGAAACTTAGGTTTTATATAAAGAAAATGCACTAAAAGCAAAAACCTCTTTGTATTAATTTGATCTTTTTTTCCTTATGAAAATTCAGGAAAATACCTGCCAAGAATACTGCTCCCAAATCCTCTAAATCTCAACCTGGTCTGAATTTGCAGTGTATGTTGCCACCCCCCGCCTGCCCCAACAAATCCACACCAATCACGGAACGTACTGGGCTCATGAGACTACAGCTGGAAACAGCTGTCCCATCTCAGATCTTAGGTTTCACCAAAAAGTGGATCAAGTGGGGAATTCCAGCTGGGTGGGGATTGTGAGTGGTTTTCCCCCTCAGACTGTGTGTGTGAGAATGTGGAGGTGTCTTTTTCTCACTATCAACCAAGCAAAGCTTTCCAACGCACAGACAAACCTGAAAAGGATTTCTTTTCTCTGACACCTGTGTAAACCCTGGGAAATCACCCACCTATTAAAAAACATCCCTGGCTTATTTTGTTTGTTTGCTTTGTCTTGAGTAAACCTGCCATCAAGTACCACCCAAAATACGCCAATCATTTTTGCTGTATTTGCCTCTCAAAACATTGTCTTTTTCACTTGAGTCTATGAAGTTTGACTAATCAGGACTGGATATTGAGATTCTCAGTGCTGAAACTCTGAAAGCAACTCATGTCCCAGGCTGGTACATGCCATAATCCCTGTGTCCCTTTTGTTGATTATCAACTGACAATAGTGACAATGACAAAAAAGAGCCTAGTGATACAAAGCAAATAGACTATCTCCCCAAATGCCTCACTGATATACCAGCTGAAGGGCAGAGGGGCATATTAATTTCTCAGAGAAATCAGAGTATCACTCTGACTAAATATCGAGTTATGTGAGATTCTGAAGAAAATAAGAGTAGATGGGTAGATAATGTTATTTTAAGGTGTTATAATTTAACTAATGGTATTAATACTGTGTACAGGACTTCCCTGGTGGTGCAGTGGTTAAGAATCCGCCTGCCAATGCAGGGGACATGGGTTTGAGCCCTGGTCCAGGAAGATTCCACATGCCGCAGAGCAACTAAGCCCGTGCGCCACAACTACTGAGCCTGCGCTCTAGAGTCCGCGAGCTACAACTGCTGAGCCCGTGTGCCACAACTACTGAAGCCCACGCGCCTAGAGCCCACGCTCCGCAACAAGAGAAGCCACCGCAATGAGAAGCCCGTGCACCGCAACGAAGAGTGACCCCCACTCACTGCAACTACAGAAAGCCCACGCACAGCAACAAAGACCCAATGCAACCAAATATAAATAATAAATAAATTTTTTTAAAAAAAGAAAGAATCCATCTGCCAATTCAGGGGACATGGGTTCGAGCCCTGGTCTGGGAAGATCCCACACGCGCAGAGCAACTAAGCCCATGCGCCACAACTACTGAGCCTGTGAGCCACAACTACTGAAGAGTAGCCCCCGCTCGCCACAACTAGAGAAAGCCAGCGCGCAGCAACGAAGACCCAACGTAGCCAAAAATAAAAATTAAAAAAAATATACTGTGTACAAATTCAATTTTATCCTCTGTCTGGGCTTCAAAGAAGGCAGGAGACCGGCCAGTAACAAAAAAGAATCTTTTCCTGTCAGGAAAATGCCCATTTGTGGGTTTTTACTCAGTTCTAGGGGAACTACTTTCATGGATGCATACACAGGAAAGTGGCAGCTTTTCTTTTTCCTAATTTGTTTTATGTTGGTAGGAAAAGCTAGACTAGTTCTCTCTCTTACAAAGGCAGTAAGGGAGCAGGCAACAGGCTAGGGCTACCTAGGTAAGGACACTCGTGCATCAGAAAGATTATGGACCCAAAACACAGGTATAGCTAATTTCAAAGAATAAATCACAAATGATTATGGGTACAGAATGATTCCATTTTTGCTTTTAAAACTACATATATAATTAACGTCCCATGGGACAGAATTCCAGCTCTCTTCCTAGTCCCTGAAAGTGTGCACCACGGGTCCCAGTCCACACCCCCTGCCTCACTCCAGACCAGCCACACGGGCCTCGCCTCCCTCCTCCTGGAAAGTCTGTCACATGTGCCAACCCCCTTCCTGCTGGAGGGGAGGACAGCCTGCTCCTCCACCGTCTCAGCTTCTGTAGCTGGGGCCTACGAACTGGACGGACAAAAGAGAGACTAACAGTAACAATTCCCCAAACGGCCAACCTGATGACCCAATCTGCTTTTGGGGCAGGGGCATGAAGAGGTAAAAGTTTTTATCTTAATGTTCCATGACTCCAATTAGATTGAGAAAGTTCCCAACTTCATGATTGTCTGAGCTTAATGGGAATTCCTGCCAGGGTGGGGAAAAAAACATATTACTCACTTAATACTGAAGGGAAAGCATTTTCTCATGGAGCCATGGCTCACAAACCTGTTCATCTAGAGGTATAGCTCACAGACTGCCCCCTCCGCACTGTCTGCACGTCACCATAGCCACCACTCCTTGAAAAAAAAAACAGAATTTCCTTGTTCCTTTATGGTTAAGGTAAGCGAAACATAGTTTAGACAACCAGTCTATATAGGAAACAACTAGTTTACAAAATAAGGAAACATACCATTGTCAAGAAGTTCTTATTCATATGAGCTAAATTAGACTAGGCCGTAAAGAAATTCAAATCCTATAAAGGACACCGGGAAACAGAAATTGCTTCCAATGACATAAACATAAAAGGGGAAAATCTTAAAAAAAAAAAAAAAAAAGTAATTGTTTGCTCTTTCCTTATGCCTAAGAGTGAAAAACACCAAGATGGGTATATCAGACTTCTTGCTTTGTTGCCAGTTGTAGGTGCACAGCTATTTTCAGCCTAACAGGACACATCGATATGTCAACATTTAATGTACTAATTTGTTATTAATATTTCTAATCCAAAGGCTAAGAAGGGAAGAGGGGACATGATCCATATTGGTGAGTGGATAAATATGAAATAAGTTACCAAAGAAAATAACCTCAGCTGAGGCTGTTACAGGATTCAGAACACCTCTGACTGGCATGGTTTTCTATGATCATCCCAGCTAGATTTAGGTTTCTGATCCCAATCTTTCCCTCAGAAATGCAAATGTTAAACCAACATATCTGTTACAATTAGGTGTGGCTGCAAGTAATAAAACGCCAAAATTACAACAGCATAAACAAGACAGAAGATTATCTCTCTGTTTCAGAAGAGCCTAGGGGTTGGCAGCCCAGAGCTGCACCTAAAAGTCCTCAGGAACCCAAGCTATTTTCACACATGGCCACACCTTGTTGCAAGAGACTAGAAGATGCTGTCTGTCTTTATTCCAGGCAATCGTGCCACCACAAGAGGGAGAGGATGGATGTTGGATTAGGAAATGAGCCGTCTCTACTACATCCAAGTTCTACCAAAAACATGAAAGGGATCACAATGTGCCACCCCGAAATATGCCACTTTGGCAGAAGGATTCTTTTGAGCTGAAGGCAGTTGAGAAAAAGCAGACACAGGAAAAGCTCTCTGTCCATCCCCCCACATCTGCCTAAAAGCTTAACCTGACTTGTGAAGGTGTCCTCCTCTCTCATACCCGGAAGGAAAGAACAACCTTCATCACCAGAGGTAGAGACAGCACCCAGATGAGACTGCATAAACTAAACTTACTAGATAACCCTTGTCTTCCATGTTTCCCCCGTATACTGAGCGTCCCACAATTTACTACCCCTAGAAGCCCAAACCCTTTTCCTTCATCTTGTCACTTCTCCACAATTTATTGCCCTTGGTTAAAATGGAATGTAGGGACTTCCCTGGTGGCACAGTGGTTGAGAATCCGCCTGCCAATGCAGGGGACACGAGTTCGAGCCCTGGTCCAGGAAGATCCCACATGCTGCAGAGGAGCAACTAAGCCCTCGAGCCACAACTACTGAGCCCACGTGCCACAGCTACTGAAGACCGTGTGCCTAGAGACCGTGCTCCACAATGAAGAGTAGCCCCCGCTTGCCACAACTAGAGAAAGCCCACGTGCAGCAACGAAGACCCAATGCAGCCAAAAAAATAAACAAACAAATAAATAAATAAATAAAAATTACAGGTGCATCATAACCATGGGGGTGCAAAAAGAGGGAGAAGTTAATTTCACATTGGGGTGAGGATGATCATATAAACTTTTCTGTAACCTTCCTTATTGTTGTTAAGGAACACAGAAGAAAAAGAAATAACAAACCAGAAATAGACCTTGTAAGTCCAATAATAACCCTGAAGCGAATTTCCTGCAGTGATTCTTTGACTATGAGCCACAGAGCGGCGGCCCTATGCTGCTTAATAGTAAACAAAGGCCAGCCAGGGAGATTTCGCTGGAGGAAATGGTCTGTCCAGTTGAAAAGCCCTTTTTGTTTCTGGAAGCTACTAAAAATCCAAGCCCTTCAAGTCATTTAGGCAACTTAGAGGGAACGATTGGGCTTTTCCCTTCTTCAGAGGATGTACTTTACAGAGATGAATCCTGCTGGGGGAGAAAGAGGACAACACACTGACTAGGTTCTTTATAAAGACCCAGGACTGAGGGGATGTCGTGACTCCAGTCACTTAGCCTGAGCGGCACGTAGGCTGTGACATCTTGATGGGGGTGGGGACCCTCTGTGGTGGGAAAGCCCTGGGAGGCCCGGCGGAGAGTGCTGCTGGGAAGGCCATAGCGGCCGCAGCCAGCGTGGCTCTGAGCTTTTGTGAGAACGAATAAAATGAAATCCCTCAAGGAGGAAAGGAGGCAGTGTGGTCACGAGAAAGTCCTCGGTAAATGTGTAGAGGTCAAACAATACAAATAGGGAGTGCTGGCTCAGCTTACCTGTATTCACAGGAGATACTGCAATGAGTTGCCACTTACTTGGCAACAAAGGCAGACGGCAGAGGTGAGAAGACGTCTTCTCTTTGACTCCTTGCTCAGGGCGAACTGCGGGAATAAAAATTCACTGGGTCATTTCCACAGGGTCTACAGCCCAGAAGCTGTAGAAAGTTCCTGGTACTTTTTCCTTAGAGGTTCTTTTCCATTTCAAGAGGTTAAAATCATTTGATCACTCTGTTTTGGGATAGCCAGAGTCTGGATTTAAAACACCAGGAAATATTGCAATGATTATGCATAATTTTTTTTAAGTTGGGGCAGATCATTACTTCAAGGCAAGAAAGAAAAACCTTCAATGAATTGTCTTGGTTATTCTTAACACAGTTTGTTATATTTTTTAAATGAAAGCTGTTAATTCTGAGGGAAGTAGTATAAAACTAACATCTGATTCTCCAAGTTGCAAATTGAAATAAGACAAGATGTATCCCTAAGACACTGGCCCCACGTTATCCCCAGAAAAGAGAAGGCAATGTGTCATCTCCTCCCCAAAAAAGGACACGGGTAAAGCCTCTCTCACAGAACATAAGGCTCACAGGCTCTGTTTGAGATCATGAGTGAAGCGCATTTCCTGGCTCACAGCTGAATGCCCTCATGTTAATTGCATACTTAAATGATCCCTAAACTAGAGAAAACGTCTCCTCTTTCCACTCAATTTTCTCAGCTGAAAGCGTAACAATTTGAGTATGAGTTCACCAGCTCAAATCAGGTCCAAAGGAGAGAAATTCAGTGGTATGGCATTTGGCTCACTGCAATCCAAGATCAAACCAGTTCCAGTCATGGTTCTTGGGTTTCTCTCAGATGTCCTGGGCTAAGACTTCCTTAAAGAGACTCTGAGCTCATCAGAGAAAGCACTGGAGATCCCACCACAGCTACAGGAGCCCAGCCTAACATGCTTCTCTCTGACCATACACCTGAGACATGCCCATCTCCTCCTCCTCCTCCTCCTTTCCAGATAGGTGTCTACTCTAATAGCCCAGGTCCCGGACCTGCCAAATAGGGGCTAACCCCCCAGATTATGTCGTCTCCCCACGACCCTATTTGCCAAAGGAATGACCTCTGAATCAGGGGTGACCCCCATCGGTCCCCCATCGGTCCAGACCGCTACGCCTCTCTTAGTTAAATCAGAGCCCTTGGGCTGGCCCAGGCCTAGACCAGCTCTACACAGAACACAGGGAGCTCCATCACTTCAACCAATAATACCAGGTGTCTATTACACTTTACCCAGAAAGTTCTTGTATCCGATATTGCATTTGTATTTTACAATAGTTCTGGGAAAAGAAGTATGGTAGGAAGATTATGCCCATTTTACAGAGGAAGATGGGGGTCTTAGAAGAGATGTGGTTTTCCCAGTGTTACACCGTCCAGAGTTCGGAATCGAATCCAGCTCTTCTGACAGCCCCAATGTGATAAAGAATCCACTGAGTTAGAGTAGAAAAATGGAGCAAAGAGGTAATGCAGAGGAAGCTCACATCTGGTTCCCACCCAGCCCCTCTCCCATTTCCCACTTCTCTTTTACCAGCACTGACTTTTCCAGGTCCCACTCTTTCCATTTGGCCTCTAGGCTCCCTACAGGATTGCCAATCTTTGCCAACCCTTCCTCCAACTGTCTCATTTGTCCAAACTTAACTCTTCCACCTCCCACTCTGTCCTAACTAACTTTGAAATTTCCCTGACTGGTTGCTTTTGGAAGCTGATTACTTCTATTTTTTACCAAAGGGATGAATAACGGATAGCCCTGGGAAATGACAGAATCTAAATGAATTCTTAATTGGCTGATCATCAGATAGCATAAGGAAGTAAAATGACATGCGACAGAGGATATTCCAGACGGTGGGAGGAGGAGAATATTTTTAACAAATACTGTGGTGGAAGCTGCTAATTTTCCCCCAGTATCCATTCTGTCCTCTCTCCCTCTCTCAACATAATAGAACACCCCAGTTTTGTCTGAGTACACAGCTCCCAAAGATAAAGGTTTGTTTCTCAACCTCCCATTTGGCTATACAGTAAGTGCTATGTGACTAAGTTCTGCCAATGTGATGTGAGTGGAAATGAGGTATGCAACTTCTGGGTCACACCTTTAAGTGGAAGAGTGCCCTCCCCTAATTATGCAGGTGGTAGCAATGAGCCATCTTCACCAAGCAGAACAGCAGCCGGAAGAAGCTTCAGGCCCAGACACCATGGGGTCACCAGTCCACCCTGGACTACTTACACCTGGACTGTTAAATAGGAGCGAGAAACTACCTTGTTGAGCCTTCGTTCTTTGTAGTCTGTTAGAGGAGATAAAATCATATCCTAAATAATAGCAGGGCCCTTATTGGAAGTCTATAGGCTGTTTCACTCTTCGTGGTAGAAACACTGTCTTTAGCCAAGAAGGGTTAGACTGGGGCAAGCCTGATTCATCAGAGCCTAAAGAATAAAGTCATAGAATCCTTGGGCTGGAAGGAGATGGGTGAAACTGGAAAAGATCATCCGAGCTGTGGCCCACCTGTAGCTAACTGGTGTGCACAGCCTCCATCTAAAGAAATTTAAATTTGATTTTTTCTGAGAGCTAACTCCCAAGGATGACTCAACCACTTAACCGATTTTGGCCCATGGACACCATTTTTTTTTACTTCAGATTTGGTCCAGACTATTCATTTTGCAGACAAGAGAGCTAGGGCACGGAGAGGTCAGATTACTCCTCTAAGAGCATCCAGCCCCTTAGAAGCAGAGCTGTGCCTAGAACTCAGGTGTTCCACCTCCCAGACCCGTGCCACCCATTTATCCGGCTGAACCCCTGGGCAGCTCAGCTCCCGGACAAACAAGCAAGGTCGGGGAGCGTCAAGTAACATTTTGATTCTGACTAAAAATTCTACATTTAAGGAAAGGCCAGTTCCTCTTTCTCTACCTCATTTCTTCCAGAACAGTTCAGGCCTAAAGCCATTAGGTGGATGAGAAGGCTGTCCTCACGTAGGGGCAGCTATGCATAGGGTGCCTGTGTTGGGTGAGGAGGACATCCATGCGGGAGATGAGACCAGCACCCTCAGAACCAGAAGGTGAGGGAGGTGTCCTCAGAAGGGTGGGAAACAGGTTATTCCAATGAGAAAGTACATCAGGGGTAATGAGAGGCAGTTTCTTACTATCAGAGATAAGAGCTGCAAATACTGAAAGGGAAAAAACCAAAATGAACCCTGTAATGTTGGGTTGGATGTGGAAGTTTTGATGTGAACTCCTGGCTCTCAGTATAAGCAGATAGATTCAGAAGTAAGTATAGACATACTTGTGTGTACAGCTGACCCTTGAACAACACGGGCATTAGGGGTGCCGACCTTCTGCAGAGTGGAAAATCCACATATAAACTTATAGTTGGCCCTCTGTATACGAGGTTCCAATTCTGCAAGTTCAACCAACCATGGATCTTGCAGTACTGTAGTAATGATATTGAAAACAATCCCAGTGTAAGTGGCCCAGTGCAGTTCAAACCTCTGTTGTTCAAGAGTCAACTGTAGGGGGGCTTCCCTGGTAGCACAGGGGTTAAGAATCTGCCTGCCAATGCAGGGGACACGGGTTCGAGCCCTGGTCCAGGAAGATCCCACATGCCGTGGAGCAACTAAGCCCATGCACCACAACTACTGAGCCTGTGCTCTAGAGCCCACGAGCCACAACTACTGAGCCCATGTGCCACAACAAGAGAAGCCACCGCAATGAGAAGCCCGCACACCACAACGAAGGGTAGCCCCCAGTCGCCGCAACTAGAGAAAGTCCGCAGGCAGCAACGAAGACCCAACGCAGCCAAAAATAAATAAAATAAAAAATAAATTTATAAAAAACAAAGGCAACTGTACATGTATTTCCCAGCTCTGTCCTCTGTGAGGACCTAGGAGCAGTGACATCTTCATGTCAATAGGCATACCTACACCAGATCTTGGCTCCTAAATACGGTTCTTGACTAAATGGAATCAGGGCTCCTGGGAGAAATGGCTGATTCCAGGGCTGGAGAAGGAAAAGTACAAGAACCACCTGAGACATCTTGTTTCAAATAGCAAAGAAGCGCCCAAAGAATGGGGACACATCCAAAGAACACAGAAGCCAGCTTGAAGGGAATCCTGCTGGCCAAATCAGGGACATCGAAGTACATTCTGAGCATCCAAATAAGGAATGAAATAAATAGATTATAACTTACTGGATAAAATAGGAAAATAGAGACAAATAAGTGGATAAATGGAAAGTTTGAGGGAGAACTGAACATATAGGTAGTTTCAAAGTGCCTCCCTACAAGACATATTAATTTACAAAGGAGAAACATTTTACAATGAAAAAAAGCTGGTGGACACCACTCTAGTCAAGGTATCAATGGTAACATGAGTAATAGACAAAACGCAATCATGCACCACCTGATGGGACGCAGTTAGGGGAACACGGCACCATTTCTGCAATCGTACTGCTAAAGACGCACAACCTGAACCTAATCATGAGGAAACACCAAGTTGAGGGTCATCCTACCAAGTCAGTGGTCTGTAACTTCCAAAGTATCAAGGCCATAAAACTAAGAAGAGACTAAAGGAAACTAAGGAGATATGACAGCATGGCTCCTTTTGCCAGAAAGGACTCTACTGGCTCAAATGACAGGTGAAAGGATCTAAGAATTAGAATGTTAGTAACATCAATTTCCTGCTTTTGATGCTTGTACATGGTTATGTAGGAAAATGTAGTTTGTGGGAAATATACGCTAAAGTATTTGGAGTTGATGCGGAATCATGTCAACAACGTATTCTCAGTTTACGGGGGAAAAGTTCATTGTGCTGTACTTCCATTTTTAAGTTCGTGATTATGTCAAAAATAAAGAACAATACAAAAGGAAAAAGGAAATATCAGCGACTGAGAAACAGGCAGGCAGGGAAGGAGGGCACTGTAAGAGCCCCACAGTTTCAGGGACTGCAGTTCCTATCACCAGAGCACTAACCTGGAGTCAGACTGCTTGGGTGCCAATTGCAGCGTCCATCGTTTATCAGCGGTAAGACCTGGGGAAAGTTGCTTACCCTCTCTGTACCTGTCTCATTAGTAAAATGAGGATCATAATACCTACTTTGTAGAATTGTTATGAGGATTAAATGGGTTTATATTTAAGTGCTTTGAAAAGTGCCTGGACCATGGTATAAGTGAAACACAATGTCCCCTGGAGTTGTTAAAAATGGAGTAACCTCACACATATGCTTACTGTGGGGAGGGGGGAGTGGATGGAAAATAAAGCTTATTTAATGTTTTAAATTTAAAAGACACTACTCTGATTAAAAAACAGCCATCGTGGGGCTTCCCTGGTGGCACAGTGGTTGAGAATCTGCCTGCCAATGCAGGGGACACGGGTTCGAGCCCTGGTCTGGGAAGATCCCACATGCCGCGGAGCAACTGGGCCCGTGAGCCACAGCTACTGAGCCTGCGCGCCTGGAGCCTGTGCCCCGCAACAAGAGAGGCCACGATGGTGAGAGGCCCGCGCACCGCGATGAAGAGTGGCCCCCGCTTGCCGCAACTAGAGAAAGCACAGAAACGAAGACCCAACACAGCCATAAATAAATAAATAAATAAATATTAAAAAAAAAAAAAAAAAAACAGCCATCGCTTTTTCTCTGACATTTCGGGGCTCATGTTTTACTTAAGCATAGTAATCAACTGCAGCAGAGATGATCGTGTAATCAGACGGGAGAAGGGAAGGCGGGTAACCATTGGTGCTGGAATGGAAAGCAGCCCAGAAGAGTGGGGCACTAGGGCTTCCCCGGTGGCGCAGTGGTTAAGAATCTGCCTGACAATGCAGGGGACACGGGTTCGAGCCCTGGTCTGGGAAGATCCCACATGCCGCAGAGCAGCTAAGCCTGTGCACCACGACTACTGAGCCTGAGCTCTAGAGCCCTCGAGCCACAACTACTGAGCCCATGTGCCACAACTACTGAAGCCCGCACGCCTAGAGCCCGAGCTCCGCAACGAGAAGCCACCGCAATGAGAAGCGCACCGCAACGAAGAGTAGCCCCCGCTCGCCACAACTAGAGGAAGCCCGCACACAGCAACGAAGACCCAACACAGCCAAAAATAAAATAAATAAATAAAATAAATTAATTAAAAAAAAAAGAGACTCAGTTTAAAAAAAAGAAGACTGGGGCTCTGAGCTTAGCACACCTGCCTGCTGAACACAAAACCTTTTCCACGGTGACTTCCTGGAGAGCAGAGTCCACACAACTCTCAGCCCTGCCCAACTGAGGCGCTTGCTCTAACCAACAGCACCACCTACAGGTCAACACCATGAAGACAATTTGATAGTATCTGATTCCTGGCCAGATTTCTAGAACCCTGGAATTGCCAGTGAAAAAGCCTTCAACCAGCAAATAGCAAACATTGAGGAATTACTGGATCTGTGTTCCTATTTTCATACCTAATCTACCTTGGAAAATAAATGGCCTCTGCGATAATTTACACATGAGAGAAATCTAATTGACAATGACTAAAATTATAAACTATATAGGAATAAACTTAAAATAATTTTGCTAAGAATCTTAAGTATTTGAATTCAACGTACATACCATATACCTAGATTTAAAAAAACATGAGTATTGTAAATTGGTTCTTTCCTATTTATAAATCTGTGATCCCGATAAAAATCTCAAAGAACTTCGCTTTTCAGAAACCTGAAAAATGCTTCTAAATTTCACTTAGGAAAATAGACAATATTTAAAAGTGCAAAATACCCCAATAACAATAGCAACATTTATTGAGCTCTTACCATTGCCAGGCACTATGTCACTTTTGTAATTTTTTCCTTTAATCTCTACAGTTGTTTGGAATGGGCGTTATTACCATCCTGTACAGTGGAAACGCTAATCACAGCCACTGAGGTCCACTGTGGGAGCTGGGAACTCTGGCAGTATGGCTGTAACACCGGATGCAGGCAGGGAGGGGCAGACAGTCACAAGGGGCTCAGTGTAACCAGTAACCAGCAGTACAGGACTCCCAGCACCTTAAATCACATGGCCAGGAATAACACACACAAATGTAAATTTTAACTTCTGTGGTTAAAAATACTAATAAGTAACTTTCATTAAGTCAGTAAAAAACAAAGAGGGACATGTAAAGACAAAACTTTTTAATAAACATGACCAAAAATGTCCTTGTTGCTAGAAACATGTGTAGAAAACTTGTGAATTAGTTTCAAAGAAAGCTTTCAGAATCAGTTTACCTTGACTTCTATACCTAAGATTAGAGCTGCCGGTCTCCTTCTCACCAGTGTACTAGAGATTATTATTCCATATCGGCCACCATGGAATGGCTTTAGCAAATACACAGGAGGATGGAGAGCCTCCTTATTGGAGAGAATACATACCTGACTGGAGAGAAATTATAAATGTAAAAATTGAAAAAACACCAACACAGCTCGTGTTTCGAAATACTTGTTAAAAAATAATATGCTTGGAAAAAACAGGATCTAAAAAAATATTTCAATCGAAACTAATCTCAATTTCACAAAATGAAAATAGCCAATTACTACATGGTTTCTCAAAACGTTTTAAACGGTGCTTTACTTTCTTCAGACAGTATTATAGACACTAAAAACAGGGCTACAATACCTAACATCGTGACTT
Source organism: Balaenoptera physalus (assembly GCF_965194825.1). NCBI lineage: Eukaryota > Metazoa > Chordata > Mammalia > Artiodactyla > Balaenopteridae > Balaenoptera > Balaenoptera physalus. Next base: position 72,723,155 of record NC_138890.1, on the reverse strand, counting down.
ACAAAGAAAAACCATAGCAAGGTTTTTTTAAACAAATGCCCAAACTGCGTAATTTTCTTAAGCAACTGCTTGTATTAACCTTGTATTGATACACATATACTTTTTACCTATTTTGTACTTCAACACATGGAAGGAAACTTGGCTTTCAGCACAATCCTTTCATGAGATATTTAAAGAGTCCCTAGTTGAATAACGGGAAGCTCACAAGTGTGCAGTTTGTGTGTACTGGGGAGAGTGGGTGTGGAAAGGGGGTTAGGAAACGTACGATTCAAGCACCTGATTCTCTGACATCATTTTTTTGTTGGTTTGAATTTTTAATCAAAGTTATACATTCTCTTGATTTAAAGAGTCAAATAGCTCTACAAGACTTGTTATGGAAAATAATCCCTCCTGTCTCCATGCCCCACTCCCCATTTGTCCTCTCCTGAAGCAATGATATTTTCAGAATTTAGCTCCCTATCTTTTATAAGCCTATGTTCCTATTTCTTGCTTTTGTAATTTTAGGCATTATTGATTTTCCACTACAGAACATAAACTGCCTGCCTCTCTGACCTACCTTCAAACCCTGAACTCTTCCTGCCAACATGCTCTCAGAAGGCCTATCGTCCATGTTTGGCTTAATATTCAAGGTTGACAACAGCATACCTGGGTGAACACTAGTCACAGCTGGGCCATGGAACATGTTATATACCTTTCCTTCCCTGATAAATTTATCATTGCTTGGTTTTTTCATTTGCTTGCTTCTCTGTCATAACTCAACCCCAAATTCTTTGCCAGTTGTCTGAATCTCTCCCTACATCCTGACACATCAGGTCATCTACAGGTGTCATCTTCTTGCAAGGCTTCTGTTCCAGTGCAGGCTGGCAGGAGTCGACGGGGTGGCGGCTGCTGCCCTCCAGGGGAGTGGAGGCTGCCAGGAAGACAGAGCCGCAGGGGCCGGCGTGAGCGCGACAGGGCCCTGGGCTGAGCCACTCCAGCAGCTCCCGGGCAGCTTCTCAAGAGAAGGACGTGGACTCCCAGGAAAGAAAAAGTGAACTATGCCGAGTTCACTGCGAACACATGCTGCTACACACTTGGTTATTCTGAGAACAAACCTAAGGGCAGCTAAAGAAGCCTAACAGCTAAAGAAGATGGTCTGAGGTTGCATAAGAAATCCAGACGTGCTCTGCATAGAATTCCACACAGTCGTCCGCAGGTGCAGGTTCTAGGTAGGGCAGGAGCAAAATCTCTGTCCGCCCCCCAGATTTCTTCTGTGGTGACACAAGCCATCCTGAGCAAGAGAAGCTGTGATAATGATGAATGCCCTCAGACATCTTAAACAGCAAGTCGTTCCACAGGGATACTGTGCCATGGTCCTCCATAAACAAGGGATACTCCCTTCAATCACACCCTTTCCAACACCTGCTGAGGAGGGTGACGTGAATCAATACTTGCTACCGATTTCTTTACTTGCTCAGGAGCCATTCCTGCACCTCCTGACAAGACTTCTATTTTCTTCCCTATTATGTTCTGTATTTTTCAAATTCCTACCATGGCATGCACTATTTTTTTCTAAATTATAAAAATAATGCTAAAGTTTAAAAAAATCAGTAACTACTAGTAACATAAAAATCCATCTAATCTATCTTTTATTACTTAAGGCTATGTCATGAAAATTTTTATTTTTTAAAAAAGTCTCTTGATTTAGGCTTCAGAAGCATAAGGGATTAACCACTGTCAAATTCAAAATGATCCATTTATTCAAGGCAAATAGTAATTTTCTTCGTCTTCTTCAGAAGAAAGAGATGCAACAATGCCTGAAACACTTGAAATGTCAATTGAAAGCAACTTTACTGAAACTTGATTCCTTGGGCCAGAGGCAGGTCCTTACTGTAGTTGATGGTACTAAGGAGGGGGAAAAATGAACAAAATTAAATGAAGGATAGTATACACGTAATAGAGGAAATTTTATGCCATTAAAAAAATGTGTCGGATCTGCATATATTAGCAAGGTCAAATATTCAAGTTAGAAGTTAATGAAGAAAAAAATTAGGATACAAAAAAACGTTAGTATAGATCCAGTTTTATAAAAGAAAAAAAAATGAGAAACACAAAATTCTGGAAAGACACACAGCATATGTGTTAGTCATGGTTTTCAGGGCACAAGAATATGGGGATTATAAATTCATCTTCTTTATGTCTCTCAATAACTTGTACTGAATTAGGAAGAAAAATACAGATATTCCCATTTTGATAGAAATAAAATGAAACTATAATAATTTGGAAAATAAAAGATTCCCTCTTAGTCAGTCATCTGGCTTTTCTCCTGGGAGGAAGTGTCTCCATCAGACGGGTTCCAAAAAGGCTGCAGCTACATGCTTGGTCCCCTAGATCTCAAGTACACAAGCAAAGTAAAAGGAACATAACTGACTTCAACAAATGGGAATCAGGCAAAGAGCATGCATGTGTCTGAGAGTAAACAAGCCATAGCCAAAGCACCTCAGAAACTCCTGATATATACTTGAAATTTGCTAAGAGTAGATCTTAAGCTCGCTCTCTCTCGCTCTCTCTCTCTCACTCACACACACACACACACACACACACACACACACACACTGTTGTGAGGTAAAGGATGTGCTAACTTGATTACGGGAATCTTTTCACAATGTATGTGTATGTCAAATCATCATGTTGCACACTTTAAATGTATTACAATTTTATTTGTCAATTATACCTCAATAAAGCTGGAGGGAAAAAAAATTCCTAACAGACATGAAGTTGCTGAGGAGACAATGAGCGAAGGTGTAGGAAACCCCTCTCCCCGAGAGGTTCCAGAGCCAGTGAGAAGCAGTAAACGAGACAGACGGTGTCCTGGGTTCCTCACCCTGTGCTCTTTCTACAACCTAACACGACATGGGCCTGACCCCACACACCATTTTACTGCTCTTGGATAAACTGATTTCTACCAAAGAGGGAGGGAAAGCAGAAAACAAATAAAAAGCAGCTCCTAGCCAGAACGTCCCAGCAACAACAGGTTCCCTTGCCAGCTACCCTTGTGCTGTGAACGTGCTAATCCACTTTCAAAGCTTGTGCTCACTCTTCCCGGAGCTGTATCCCCCAGCTCGCTAGCTAGGCCCGCAGCCCGCCTGCCCACCTCCACGTCCTACTGCCCTGGCAGTCTGCAGGGGTGGTAACTGTACCCAAGGAAAAAAACTGAAAGGACAGCCTCTTCCACTTTCTCCTGCTGGTTGACCCCAAGTGTCCTGCTCCTGTGCTGCCTCTCGACAGAAACCACTACCGAGATGGTTTCACAGTCAGGCGCTGGGCACTAGCTGAAGCTGGACAGATGGGTAGGAAAATAATAGCACCAAATAGATGCTCTGGCAGGGGAGAGCTGTGGAATGTTAGAAACATAAAATCAAGAGAAACTGCACGAACACAGAGCAGACAGTAGGAGACTGTAGAAGCACATTCCAGAGGCTGTAAAGCCAAACCATTTTCCCAAAGCCTTTTCTTACCAAGTAGATCTTCTCATGTACTGTTTCCAGGCATCACTACCAGACTCCCTGCCACCGCCAGTGTGCTTCTCTCCTCCTAGAGAAATACACAAGCAGCTCATGAATCTCGTGCAGTGCCTCTGTGTGGGCTCCTACTCAGGATCACAGAAATGAAGACACCAGGAGACCAGAGCTACCTGACCAGCTACCTCACAGGTAGCCAGAGTATCCCCTCTGCAAACAAATAAATAAAAGACAGAGACCAAACCAAACGGGAAAAAGGGAACTAAGTTGGAAAATAAAGTAAAAGGAATTAACCAAAAAAACAGAAATGTCAGGAAGCACCTTAAAAAAAACCTTACCATTAGACCGAGGTGTTAAGAGTGGAAACCTCTGAACAGTGGAAATGTAATTTTATTTTCCCATTTATGCTTATCTGTATATAATTTTCTACAGTATACATAAACTGATTTTATAATAAAAATTTTTAAATGTCATATTAATATTTTTAAAGGTTACAAAAAGATAATGATTCCATAAAACAAGAAAAAGGTACTGTTTAAAAGTGTGCCATCAAAGCACACTTAGTATCATTTTTAGTAAGAGCAGAGGAGAGAAAAACAACAGAAGGGTTAGAAGAAAAGTTTGAGGAAATCTCCCAAAAAGACTAACGAGATGGAAAATAAGAGGGGAAAAAATAACAAAATTAAATAATTCTTCAAGAGATAACATTCAAATAATAGGAGTTCTAGAAATTAAAATACAGAAAAATCAAAGGGAAAAAATTGTCAAAGAAACACTAACAAAACAAAATAAAACTATCAAAAACTTCCCAGAACTAAAAACTGTGAGTCCCAATGCTAAGGCCAATTATTGGCCCACTGACTGTCCAACAAAAATGTTTACCAAGATCTCCATTGAGGCATATTACTGAAGAATTTCAGAACATCAGACATAAATAACAGACCCCCAATTTTTTGAAATGGGAGAAAAAAAGATCAGAAATCAAAGTGGACTGGGCTTTTCAACCACAGTAATGGAAACCAGAAGACAAGTAAGTTATAGCTTCCAAAGGCTGAGAAAAACTTACAATCTGTGCAGAAAAGACATAGCAGGTCTGCTTACAATGTTGCTGGCACCTGGAAACTTGTAGACTAAACAGTTCCCTACACTGTCTCATTGAGCAAACAATGTGGTTTATGTTAAATACCTGCTTTCCTTCAGGGAGTCTGGAATTTGGGTGCTTAGGCAGAGGTTGCCTGTGTGACCGACCCCCAATAAAAGCCTTGGGTACTGAGTCTCTATGCTTTGCTGGTAGACAATGTTTCACGTATGTTGTCACAATCCAATGCAGGAAGAATTAAGCACATCTTCTGTGACTACTACACTGGGAGAAGACTTAGGAGCCAGATACTTAGTATCTGGTTTCCTCTAGACCTCACCCTGTGCAATAATGTCTCACAGGAAAAGAGAGGGAGGGTTTAAGAAAGTTAATCTATGATAACAAAGGGTCAGTACATAATGTCTAAAGTTGTGAAAGAGCAGTTAAAGCACATTACTTAGAAAAACTGAAGTAAATTCAAAGGTCAATTTTCTTTTTCCTTCAGTAAGAATCTCAAAGTAGCTGCCTCTGGGAAAGCAGGAGGAAGACCAAAGTATGGGGCAGAACTGCTTTTTGCTTTATGAGACTTTTTAAAAACTTTAGAAATTAACCGTAAAGGCTGAAATAAAAGAGTCAATTGGAGAGAGAAGGCATGGGCTGGAAACAGGGATTGAAGGCCTACAGAAGGAACAGACGCTCACTTAATAGTGGAGCGCAGAGATAAAAGGCTAAACTGAAATCAGGAACGTCTATCAATGTCTGTATGCTGAACAGTAATTGCCCACTGCTTTAAAATGTATAAAAGAAGGCTTCTAATTATTTAAATTTTTACAGGTTGTAATGTATGTTTGTTTTACTTCTGTGTGTGTACATATATATAAATAATGCAATCTGTTTTTACTATATTTTGGATAATTTTTAGTAAGTTAATATATGATTGTTGGGAAGGCCTTTTTTAAAAAAAAAAACAAAAACTTTTACTATGAGTACCAAGTTTAAGCATCAAGAGCCCCAGGGTCATTAAGAGAAAAGAGGAGCTGGGCCCAATGAAAAGAAACAACTCAATATTTTATCTAAGATAAAAGACAATGTGTAATATTTACTATGCCCACTTTGCAAGTAAAAAACAGAATTTTTCATGTGAAATTTTCTGGCTTTAAAGCAGAGGTTCTTAATCTTTTTGGGGTCTTCAAGCGTCTCCCAAGAAAACAGATGCCATTTCAGGGGTTCACATAATTCAGGTGAAGGGCCCCTGTTCTAACACGATGCTGCATCTGAGAATAAAATGCAGGACCTTGGACAACAACTCTGAATACAGAGCATAACTCTCTCGACCATGTCAGACCAGGTAAGATTATTATTTCAGTGTCTTGGTCAAACTTTTCTAAAATACTAGTGCTTTTTCTTTGCCGCCTGTTGTGGACTAAATTGTGTTCCCCCTGCCCCAATTTCATAGGTTGAAGCCCTAACCTCCAATTCCTTAGAACGTGGCTGGCTGTATTTGGCAACAGGGCCCTTAAGGAGGTAACGAAGGTTAAATGAAGTCATAAAGGTGGGGTTTTAAGCCAATAGGACTAATGTCCTTATAAGAAGATAAAGAGACACCAGGGATGTACGTGCACAGAGAACAGGCCATGGGAGGACACAGGAGGAAGGCGGCCATCTACACGTCAGAAGAGAGGCCTCAGGAAAAACCAAACCTGCCAACACCTTGATCTTGGACTTCCAGCCTCCAGGAATGTGAGAAAACACATTTCTATTGTTTGAGCCCACCCAGTCTGGTATTCTGTTATGGCAGCCCCGGCAGACTAATAAACTGCCCAACATGAAAAAGGAGAAAGGATTCTCTACGTACCAAATGCACCTCCAATCTCAGCCCCACTCGTTGGAATGTTGACGTTTACAATGCCACAGTCTGATCCTTTTGGGCTGTGTGTAAAAAGGGAGGCAAAATGAAAGCAAAATATGTGAAAGTAAAAAAAAAAAAGAAAGAAAAAGGAAAAACACACACACAAAACAAATGTACAGAAATGAATAAATAATCCAAACAAACCTCTAAGACTCTCAATGCTAAACAAAAAAAAAAAAAGAAAAGAAAAAAAAAATAGGGGACTTCCCTGGTGGCGCAGTGGTTAAGAATCCGCCTGCCAATGCAGGGGACACGGGTTTGATCCCTGGTCCAGGAAGATCCCACATGCCATGGAGCAACTAAGCCCGTGAGCCACAACTACTGAGCCTGTGCTCTAGAGCCCGCGAGCCACAACTACTGAGCCCACGCTCCGCAACAAGAGAAGCCACCGCAATGAAAAGTCCGTGCACCACAACCACTATGAAGTGTAGCCCCTGCGCACTGCAACTAGAGAAAGCCCGCATGCAGCAACGAAGACCCAATGCAGCCAAAATTTTAAAATATAAATAAATTTATTAAAAAAAAAAATTTATTAAAAAAAATATTTTCACCTGTGATGGTTTCATTTTCTTTTTTTATAGCCCATTCACCACACAACTCAGACTTAACGTAAGTTTTCAAAATACACAAAGTTATACCCAAGCCAGCGAAAGATTCTGCCCAAATCCTTGGTAAAGATGCTACTTGAAAGTCCCTGTTTTACTTCATTATTCCATGCAAAGACCTCGTCTTCATTCTAAAAGGACAGACATTGAAAGCTGTTAGATCATACACACTGTTCAGGTCCAAATTAACTAATGGTAAATTCATTTCGTGAAATTTACCAGTATAATTTTAGTGCACAAAAGGAAACTAAGGAGTCAACATCTTCCTAATTCTGTTTATCTCGTACCGTGCTTTGTGGGATTTTCCCCTTACCTCAACTTTGAGAAAAACATGAGTACATTCTTCCATTCAAGCCACTATGTATAAGAGCTGTTATTTACTGAGCTCTTACTATGTGCAACACACTGACCTAGGCATTGAGCATGCATTTATACATTTAATCCTCACCCAATGACACAGGCTCTGTATTATCCCTATTGTACAAATTAGGCAAGAGAGGCTAAATGATTTGCTCAGGAACTCACAGTCAAACACACAGACACAAGACAAAACATGAAATTATACTCTGTAGTCACATTATGTGAAACAATAATAGACAACTTAAAGCAAGATTTTAATTAATGCAATCATATAATTGCAACAAGCTATAAGTCTCATTATCCTTTAACTGTTAATCATGGCATAGCCAAGCCTTGATTCAATCTCTAGACATCTGCTGGCATGGTAGGGCCTGTCACGTGCTGGGAAGGAGACCCTCTAGTTACCTTTATCTGTTAAAACCTCTGCAGCCTGTCCTCTGATACAAGTTGTAATTGTATGTCTACAAATTGCCCTTATATCTTCTCATTTTGTCCACTGATACTTAGCACTCAGACTACTCAGACTATCAAACTACCTGGTCCCTTTTGTGCAGAAGCTGACTTCATAGTCCACACAGCTCAACTGTATCAACACAGCTGATACAGGTGATGAGGGCCACGTTCCCCATAAATTTCAATGTTGGCCCTCTACTTGTCTTAATTTCCCTGGCAGCTAGCTTATGCTCTACTGTTTAAAGTGTTCATCTCATCATAGTTTGTCCTTAACCTTCAAATCTTTACTAATCGGAGTGACTTTCTAAAACCTCCCTAAAGGCTGAGTGAAATTTAATATGCCTTTATTTTCTCCTAGTCTTCTCATTTGTTTCAACGTTGAACTAGAGAAAAGAGAAAAGGAATCCACTTTTTTACCTTGAATTTAAACACATAAAGAATCGGGGCAAAAGTCTCTGTGTGTACAATGGTTGCGTTGTGGTCAAGGCCTGTAACAATTGTCGGTTCTACATAATTTCCAGGGCGATCCATAACCTGCAGTAGAGAAAGGAAATAAAAACAAGAGCATTTTGGACTTCCCTGGTGGTGCAGTGGTTAGGAGTCTGCCTGCCGGTGCAGGGGACATGGGTTTGAGCCCTGGTCTGGGAGGATCCCACATGCCGCGGAGCAACTGGGCCCGTGCTCCACAACAAGAGAAGCCACCGCAATGAGAAGCCCGCGCACCACAACGAAGAGTGGCTCCCGCTCGCCGCAACTGGAGGGGGCCCGCATGCAGCAATGAGGACCTAACGCAGCCATAAATAAATAAATAAATAAATAAAATTTATTAAAAAAAACACAAAAAACAAGAGCATTTTGTTTTCTGGTTCTTGGAGTCAGAGGATACCATCTTTGTTTACAATTTTGAGGAAAAAAAATAAACACCATTTATGAGTGAATTATTTCTCCAAAATGACTTCCCATCATGAATGAAAATTTTCTCTGCCTCTTATTGGTTCTAACTTAGTTGGTCAGAAAAAAAATAGAAAAAAGGAGTCAAGGATAGAGAGCTGTGCCATGCAACATGACCAAGTTACAGTGAAAAAACGCTGTTACAGGTGGTTATTTTTAACGTCACATAATTTTAACAGAGGTAATCTATAACTGTTCTGTTACAAACTGTATTGTGCCCATATCCACACCCCCAAATTCTTATGTTGAAGCCTTAAACCCACCCTACTCCCATTATGACTAAATTTGGAGAGACAGGACCTTTAAGGAGGTAAAGTTAAATGAGGTCACGTGGGTGAGGGCCTAATCAGATAGAAATAATTCCTCATAAGAAGAGGAAGAGACACCAGGGAACTCCTCTCTCCAGGCAGGGAGGAAAGGCCATGTGAGGACATGGAGAGAAGGTGGCCGTCTGCAAGCCAGGGACAGAGGCCTCACCAGAAGAACCAACCCGGCCAGCACCTTGATTTGGGACTCAGCTTCCAGAACTGTGAGACAGATTTGTTGTTTAAGCCACCCAGTCTGTGATATTTTGCTATGGCAGCCCTAGCAAACTAACACATTAATACAGAAATCAAATGCTCTAAAAGGGTATACTATAGACACTCTCCTAACTAACCTCCACATAACCAAATTACTAGTTCATCTCCACTTAACTGCTATAAAATATTCTGATGCCTGCAGCAAGCTGCTTGGCTGGTGGTCAGCTCTCCAGGGTGACTGTGTAATTCTGCTCTCACCCTCTGAGCTGTACATTTACCAAGAGTCATCTGTATTTACTCCCAACCCTGTATGTGACAGCTGTATTTGTTATCACAATACCATATTGCATTATGTAACTTAAGTAAATATTACACAAAGGGGAAAAAAGAGCTACTCCTAAAGATTAAGTTAAATGCTTAAAAAAACTCAAGGTAAGTAACAAAAAGTACAAATACACATACACATCTCTATCCAATGAGATGTGGATATGTCAATGTTGAGAGACTAGGGAGAAGGATTCTGCTTCTCAGAGAGCTTTGCAAGAGACTCAGTTTTCAGTGATTTTTAAAGAAGTGAAAATAAATTGTAGATAATAAATTATATGTATAGCTTATTCAAGGATGAAGACAAATTCCTATCATACATGAAGAAAACGCCTTGAATCTACATCTCAAGAATCAAACAAATATAGTGTGAAATGAAATTCATATTTTATGGCAAGACAAGAAAAATTTAAACATCAAAAACTTTCTCTGACCTATGGCCTCCTCTCTCCCCTCAGCTGTGCACTGTGTATCTGTGTCATGCATCAACCAAACCTCCCCATCGGCAGAAATACCTGCTCAACCATAAACAGCAACATTCTCCTAGCACCACCAAGACAACTCCTTAAAAGATAACATTCCTTATCTTGTAAGGGGCCATGATGACGCTTAGATCTAGATTGTGTAAACTGTCAAAGATACATCATTCAATGTATAGCCTTCTGTCTAAAAAACTTATATAACTGCCTTGACTTCTAACAGGCAGAATGGTTCCCGAAGCTTTCTGAGGTGCTGTTCCCGGGTTATAATCCTCGATTTGGCTCAAATAAAAATTTCCATTTCTTTCTTAAATCAACTAATTTTTCGTCGACAATAGTAATATGTGTTAAAAAATGCTTTTGGTATGTTTTTTTTTTTTTGATTCCCTGCCTTAAATGACTTAATAATCACTACTAAATACGGATTTTAAATTGCACTAAATACAGTCTTCCGTACCATGAAAAAGAGGTCTCCCTTCCATACAAATTCCCAGGGACTCAATTCAAAGGCAACCTTGGCTCTGAGTTGTGTCTTTCCAGAAATATTCCATTCATGTTACATTGTCATTCTTTAAAATATGTATTTCCCCGTTATAAAAGCGATGGAGAAAAGAAAAGTGGCAGTGAGGCACCCTTCATCAATTTACCCGGAGCCCTGCTTGTGCGAAAGGAAAAGAAAGAACCTGTCACTCCTGATCTCAAGTTGTCATTACCTTGCCACCATAGACCACGGTGCCACCTTCTTTCTTTGCTTCCTCCACTGCTCCAAGAAACATGCTCACTGCCTGTTTGGTGTGGAGTGGCCCATAGAGAACATTAGCTGGAAAGAAAAAGGAATGCTCTTCATTTCACCCTAACTGGCATCATTTTATAATTAAACAGCTTCCCCAATGAACAGACCAATCCTTTCATATATCCCCTCAGTTTAGAGCAGGAGTCAGCAACCTTTCTCTGCAAAGAGCCGGACGGTAACTATTTAATGCTTTGCATGACATGTGGTCTCTGCCACGACTACTCAATTCCGCCAATGTAGTGCAAAAGCAGCCACAGAAGATATGCAAAAAAGAAGGTATGGCTGGGTCCTCATAAGCTTTCTATACAGAAACATGGAGGGCCAAATCTAGGGAAAGAGCTATCAATTCATCAGAGTACTGCAGTAAAAATATAGGCTCTGCTTACTCATTACAGGGTGATCATTCTCTAAGAACGTCACAGAACCAGCAGTCGGTGAACAATTTAAAGGGAAGAGGCTGATGCTCCCTCTGTATGGCTACCAGAAACCAGAGCATTAAAGGCGACCGTGGGACAGAGGAAGAAGGAAGATAGAGGTAGGCCTCAGCGAGGAGGTGGGAAGGGCTGGGCAAAGAGCATTCCCAGCAGGGCAGAGCCTGGAATGTCCGGAGCACTGAAAGAAGGTTGGAGAAGCCGCAGCTCAGGGAGCAACGGGGCAAATGGTGCACAGCGGGTCCAGAAGGCGGGCGGGGACGCGGCCGAGGTCAGATCACGAAAGACTGTGAACTTGCAAAAAGGGTCTCAAAAGGCATCCAAGTTTTAGTCAAACAGCAATGAGTGTTTTTAGCAAGAGAGTGAATTATTTAATTACATTTTAAAAAATTACTTTATATGGTGGAAGGCAGAAGTGCAAGCAGAAAAGTCAGGCAGGTGACTCTTGCAACCTTGCATGAGAGAGGATGGTGGTATCTGGGAGGAGGGAAGTGAAGAGGGAAAAGCTTCTCAAACTCATCCCATCTCAATACCATCTCCCAAGCTCACCCACCGGCCCACGTCAAGTACTGAGATCCTAACCTAGGAGCAGACATGTCACCCCAAATGCAAAATAAACTGCTTTGTATTCCCTCGGGCCTCTCAGGAAAGGGAAAAAAACAAAAGGAGAAAATCAGAAACTCTTATAACACCATGTGTCAAAAAGGAACATCTTTGGAATCAACCAGGTACTCACAGTCCCACGGGTTCCCAACACGGATCTGTGCATAGGCCTTTTTAAGTCTATTGACAACTTCATCATGAATGCTTTCATGTAAAAACTAAATGAAAAAAGAAACATTCAAGGGATTAGTACATATAAATGGACTATTAAATAGCACAAATAAATGTACGAAATTGTTAAAAATGCACAATTTTAATTTTTTTCCCCCAGCCTTTTTTTTTTTTTGGCCGTGGTGCACAGCTTGTAGGTCTTAGTTCCCCAACCAGGGATTGAACCTGCACCCTCAGCAGTGAAAGCACAGAGTCCTAACCACTGGACCGCCAGGGAATTCCCTCAATTTTTCTTAACAGTACTGATTTATACAGTTGACCCTTGAACAACATGGGTTTGAACTGCACGGGTCCACCTGTATAAAAATATTTTTCGAGAGTAAATGCTACAGGACTACATGGTTCCCAATTGGTTGGATCTGCAGATTTGGAAGAACCATGGATACAGAGGGCCAACGATAAATCACAGAGAGGTCCATAGTACTGGAATGGATTTTTCTGTATACCACTACAGTCCCTACAAAAATTGATTTGGGTTATGACTAACAGTATCCTCCAATATTTGACACTAAATATAAAGCATGGCTATGTATATTTGCTCCAGGACACAAAGGAAAAATAAAGGTTGACCAAATAAAGAAATGCTTGGCTTTTATGTCATTTCATAGTTTACCATGTAATTAAGATTATAATCTTTTGGAGTACCCCTGTTTCCTTCTTAGCCTTAAGGTAATAAATGTTTAAGGTGAACAAATTCAATAAATTGTAAATACTTTACAAACATCGTAGCTTAGATATTCTATCGTAGTAGGCAGACAAGGTACTTTACTAACTGGTATAAGATGATGCCTTTAGAAAGTGCAGGCTCTGGGTTTCTGCCCGTTAAATCCACAGAGCAACATTTAAATAAAGAAATAAATAGAAAGAAAAAAAAAAGTGCAGTAAGAGAACGTTAGAACTATCCCTGTAAAACAAGCGAGTTCATACCGCAGTTCACACCACATCAACTGAGTAATATAAAAGCAAAGGAAGGATTTATATTCATTGTAAAATACAGGAAAAAGTGAATATGCAAAGTTATGGCAAAAGTAAAGACTTAATTTCCCTATATTTCTTATCTATTCTAATTAATTTAGATTATGTCAACCCTATAAAGAATTTGTTCATACTCATTGTGGGTGAGAGGAAAAACCCAAAGCCAATTCCTCCATAATTCAATTGTAAACTGTTTTTGTTTTTTTAATTACAGGAGGAAAACTCAACAATTTTTAAAAAGGCAATTGTAGCCAAATTTTCTACCTAATCAAAATTTGTTTGGCCCAGTTTTTCAATAGCATGAGTCATGAAAATCAAGGTTGTATCCCACACAAAAACATTTTAAAATCCAGCTCAAATCTAAGTGTGGAGATTAAACTTCCCAAACCCCGAACACTGAAGCGAAACCACTCTCCTCACATGCACTTAATATTAATGTGCCCTATATATATGCATGAAGACTTATATACTTATATAGAGAGAACATACATATACTCACTTTCCAATAAACTACGTCACATCAAGTCAAATCTAAGACTTGACCTATAAGCCAAAAATTTTTAATTTTTTAAAATATTTTACTACTTAAAATGTTTTTACAAGAAAGCTAAGACTGTCTACCTTTTAGCAAATAGTTGTGAATTTTTCAAATGTTTATCTTGTTTTATTCTCTAAGTGACATGGGACTTCGTCCACATTGTTCTAGGTGTAGGACTGAAAGCGGGTCTCATCACCCACGTCCAACTCCAGTCAATGAGGACTGGACCACGTTCAGCTTGGGGAGGTAAGGCAGAGCCCCTCGCTGACCAGCAGCATCTGCCACGAGCACAGAACAGAGCAGCAGGGCCACATGTTTGCCAACCACATCCAGGGAATACACGTTTCTAGCAGCGTTTCTACGACACCTCCTTAACAGTACAGTGTGTTGAAAAGCAGCGTTGGAAGAGGAGGACACTCTCACGGGCCCATGCAGACACACTCACCAGGCGCCTCGCAGTGGTACACCTCTGGCCGGCTGTCCCCACGGCTGCAAAGAGAGCTGAGGGAACGACTAAGCTGAGGTCCGAATCCTCAAAAGCTTAGGGAAGCAGAAACACACCCATCAGTGTCGTGAGGTAGGCAGACGAGGTACTTTACTAACTGGTATAAGATGATGCCTTCCGAAAGCGCAGTGAGAGAACGCCAGAACTATCCTTGTAAAATAAGCAAGTTCATACCGCAGAGGCAACTTTTCTCCCAAAGAAAATGATATGAGAACAGAGGGATGAGCTCCCCCTCCTCTGACCTCTTCATCTTTCACCTCTCTGAAGTTTCTGATGCTGACTGAGCCTTCTCTGCACCTTCATGTGGTCTCTTCTCTAAGAGCACCACCGTCTTTGTCAGTTTTACTTGCCTCCAGTCTCAACCCCACCGCCCATTTAGATGGCAGCTTCCCTGGGCCCATAGAGAAGTCAGTGGGATCCTTCTGATTTATTACCACCATCAAACCAAGCTCTCCAACAACCTCTGCACCCTCATCTGCATCAGTCCATTCCCTAAAATGCCTCTTGTTCTCCCCGCTACAGAAGCTTTTTCAAATGCCTCAAACCCCTCCAGCCCTTTACTCCTGCTCCAGATGACTTCACCATTTACTTCGAGGAAAATCTCAAAGTGATCACACACAAGGCCCTTTCCTGCTTCCTCTGCATCTCTGAAGAGATCAGTGCAAAATCACTTTCAGATTGCTCTCTACTTTTGTCTGTTCCTTCCTCCTCCTCTTCTGCCCTCTGAAGAAAAAACCAGCATAGTCTTTACAAGGTTACCCTTCCATTGATCCATTGTATTACTTATAATTCCTTCCTTTCTATCCGTTTCAGAAACTTACAGTCCCAATTCCCTCTTACATCTTCAATTTTCCCCTGTCCAGTCTAAGAGCATTCTCAGACTAGCATGATGGTTAAGAAGGTGGATTACACAACCAAACAGACCAAAGTTCTTATCCATCACCACCACTTATTCATTGTGCTATTTTAACTTTTTAAGCCTCAGTTTCCTCATCCATAAAATGGGATAATATTATCTGGGGTACTAATGGACGATAGTAAGGAGTTTTAGGAAGAGAGCTACGCTCTGGGTTCTGATTGCCAGGATACAAATGCTGGCTCTGTCACTTCAGGCACATAATCATTTTAAGCCTCGGGGTGTAACCTTCAAATAAGATTAATAAAGGTATCTGCCTCATGGGGTTACTTTGGGGATTAAATGACATATTGCATATGAAAAAACTGAGCACAGTGCCTGGCACATACCCACTGATCAATAAACGCTAACTATATTTTCTAATCAACTCTCTCTTTTACAAAATCAGAAGTTCATCCAAAACAAACCCTTCACCATATAATTTTTATATTTCTGGTGTACCCCACAACACATAAGCATTTAAACATAATGATAATGATGGCAATATACAATTAGCAAGTTTTTACCATAAAATTCATGATTCTATGAAGTCTCAACCAACTGATGTTCATTATATTATCCAGAAGTTAGGCTGGTAGACTATTTCCTTTTGTGACTATAGGTAAATGATAAAATGCCTTAAGGAAGTGCTTCTTCCCAATGTAAAAGCACTCAATACCCCACTGAAGACAAACTAATGTTTTTGGAAAGAGCAGGTCACATAAGAGTTACTTATTTATTCTAGAGAAACATGTGGCCAGTTTTCAAAAAACAGAAGGAAAATAAGAAACAATGACACATTAGAAAGTCTCATACACAGATTCTAAGCCCCAGGTAATATTTTCCGAACATGAACGCCTTTCCCTCCTAGTTATCTCTGCCTTCAAACCATGTGTCCTGTCTCACAAGGAAAGTTCCTAAGCATGGGAATTAGATCTTAGACACACACACAACATAAAAGGGATGAGTTCTTACACAAGTTCTATACATTCAGGATGGCTACTGAAGATATTCTAAACAGAAATCACGCAAACAAAGAAAAGGCAGCCTTACCTATAATTGCATTGTTTCCTCCAAGTTCTAATAAACTTCTCCCTTTAAAATATATAAACACAAATTAATTCCTATTTCATTGTTTAATGCACACAGCTACACGGCCTCAAATCATAGCCTATCCCAATTGTTTTAATTTATTTTCTGATTTAAAACATAGCATGAACATAAATAAACTGTAACTCAATTTAAAAAAATTTTCAAGGGAAAAAAAAAAAAGCATGAGCATTACATCAATGTCTAGATTCCTGATTTTAATAATTGTATCATGGTTATATGACAGAATGTCCTTGTTCTTAGGAAATACACAAAACACATTTAGTGGTAAAGGAATACAATGTCTTCAATTTTCTCAAAAGGTTCAAAAATATGCTCTCACAATATATATGTTTGTGTGTGTGTGTGTGTGTTGCTAGAGAGAAAGTGATTTTAAAAATGGTACAGTTGGTAAAACTCATTAAAGGGTATATGGGAATTCCTTGTATTAGCCATGGAATTTCTCTAAGTTTGAAATTATATCCCCCAAAACTCCAAACAGTTAGTATAAAATGGTGCAGTCACTTGGAAAATTATATGACAATTTCCCAAGAATACAGTATTACCATAAGATCTGACAATTCCATCTGTACCTTCCATATCCTTCCAATTCTCTATGTGCTCCCTAACCATGTTCAAAACCACCAACCCCCTCCAGGAAAAGCACCTACAACTTAAGACAGGCAGATGCATCATTTAAAAATTGTAATCCTACTAATGGTACTACTTATAAGAGAACTACAAACTACCGATTTGAGTTAAAAGGAGAGGTAGGGAGGGGGACCGTATCTGCTAGTGGGAGAAGCAGGATTAATGATCTTGAGCACCACTGCACACACTTACTGGCCATTTGTTTATCTTTGAAGAAATAATCTAATCAAATGCTTGCCCATTTTTTAATTGGGTTGTCTTTTATATTACTGAATTGTAAGAATTCTTTATATATTCTAGACACAAATCCCTTATCAGATAAAGGATTTCTAAATATTTTCTCCCATTCTATAGGTTGTTCTTTTCACGTTTTTGATGGTGTGCCCTTTTCAAGTTTGTTTTTGTTTTTTAACGTGGACCATTTTTAAAGTCTTTATTGAATTTGTTACAATATTGTTTCTGTTTTATGTTTTGGTTTTTTGGCTGCGACGCATGTGGGAACTTAGCTCCCCGACCAGGGATCAAACCCGTGCCCCCTGCATTGGAAGGCGAAGTCTCAACCGCTGGACTGCCAGCGAAGTCCTGATGGTGTGTCCTTCGAAACAGAAAAGTTTTTAATTTTGATGAAGTCTAATTTATCTATTCTTTCTTTTGTTGCTTCTGCTTTAGTTGTCATATCTAAGAAACCACTGCCTAATCGAAGGTCACAAAGACCTATTCCTATGTTGCCTTCAAGCATTTTATAGTTCTAGCTCTCACCTTTAGGTCTTTGATATATTTTGAATTAATTTTTGTGTATAGGGGTAGGTTGGGGTCCAACTTCATACATACATTATGGTTATCTAGTTGTCCCAGCACTATTTGTTGAAGACTATTTTCCTCATTGAAATGTCTTGGCACCCTTGACCATAAGTGTAAGCGTGCATTTCTGGGCTCTCAATCTATTCCATTGATTTTTCTATCTTTACGCCAGTACACATCGTCTGGATTACTATACTTCTGTAATAAATTCTGAAATTGGGAAGTGTGAGTCCTCTGACTTTGTTCTTTCCAAGACTGTTTTGGCTATTTGGGGTCCCTTGCATTTCATATGAACTTTAGAATCAGCTTGTCATTTCTACAAAGAAGCCAAGTGACATTTTGAAAGGGATTGCATTCAATCTGCAAATTACTTGGACAGTACTGATCTCGGGCAGTAATAATATTAAATTGTTTCCAAACAGTGAAAATGGGAGGTCTTTACATTTATTTAGGTCTTTTAAAATTTCTTTCAATGATGCTTTGTGGTACTCTGTGTGAAAGACTTACACTTCTTTTGTTAAATTTATTCCTAAGAATTTTATTCTTTTTGATGCTACTGTAAATGAAAGTTTTATGAATTTCATTTTCAGATTGCTCATTGTTACTGTATAGAAATACAAATGATTTTTGTATCCTGCAACCTTGCCAACCATGTTTATTAGCTCTAATAGTTTGTAAACTTCCTTTTTAAAAGCAATGCCCATATAGCAAAATAGCTGACAGATTAACTATTCGAGTCTCATCTTATGCTAGGGTTAGAGTCTAAATCAGCAAAATAGGCAAAAGTTGACCGTCAATATTATCCTAGAAAACCTCTTTAGTGAGCCATAAAGTAAAGCATACAAAGCTATGTCTTACAACCCTTTTCAGTCATATATGCATGAAACAGAAATGAGAGAAAAACAGATGTAAGTCTTCTATACCACATTCACTCTAGGTCCTGTACTCTCTCTGGTCCTGTTTAAATTGTGAGTTCTCTTTTTTATTTGCCAAACCAGTCTGACAGAAATTGATAAGTGCATTTGATATGATTCTACTATGGTCATTTAGGGAGGGAATGACATCCTTTTCCAAATTATGCTATTAAATCTGCTATCTCCCTAATATTAAGCCACTATTAGCTGTACCCTTCCTTTTACTTGGACATTCAAATAAACACGGCTGGTGTCTCCATGGAAAGGGTCAAGGAAAAAAACCCAATCTTTATTTCATATCCATACCTGAGGGAATTAAAAGCTCGATATAAAGCCAACACTTACCAAACCTCTCCTGCACCATAAGAGCCACTTTTTTTCCCACCTGAGTGCTCCCAGTGAAGGACAGCAGGTTCATTCGCTCATCTTTGGCCATGGCTGTGCTGCAAGGGGAAGAGACACGGTCAGCCAAGCAGAGAAACCTAGCAATGGTGGCACTCAACGGTGCCAGGCCAGAAAATTCTGAAACCCCTGTCATGGAAAGACAGTCAGTGAAAGACACAAGGATCTATCCCAAGGGAGCAAGGGAAGGTCTTCATGACAATGATTTTCACAAGGAGAACCATACAGCAGAACAGGCTAACCCGTTCTGGGAGCTCTCCGTAAACAGAAATCACCACAAGGACGTTGTTAAGGAAGATATTCCTTCTTGTACTGATGGGTGACTGGACAATACGACCGTAGCAGTTCCTTGATGAGCATCCCAGTTATTTTGCAGTCTCTTAAAACTGATTCCTTTAAGAACTAAAAGTTTAGGGACTTCCCTGGTGGTCCAGTGGTAAAGAAGCCGCCTTCCAATGCAGGGGATGTGGGTTCAATGCCTGGTTGGGGAACTAAGATCCCACATGCCGCGGGGCAACTAAGCCCACGTGCCACAACTAAGCTTGTGTGCCTCAACGAGAGAGCCCACACGCTACAACTAGAGAGAGAACACCGCACACCACAACTAGAGAGACTCCATGTGCCGCGACGAACAGCCTGCATGCCACGACAAAGACCCAACGCGGCCAAAAATAAAAAATAAATTTTTAAAAAATTTTTAAAAAAAGAAGAAAATTTTAAAGACTGTAGGGAAATATCCTAAGTATCTTCTTGGAAGCTGACTTAGAAAGGCTGCGCTATTTCCAATTTCTAAGGAATGTAGACCAGACACTACTGATCTGAACCTTCTTGCTCACAGCTCAGTGCTTCAAAGGGCTTGGTGTGGGCCAAGCAAGGCAGCCACAGCATCAGACCAACGCAGGGCTGGAACTGTGTGATGAGACAGTGCATGTGGGCTTCCCAGGTCAGCCCAGCACATGTGAGCACTGACACTCAAGGGGGTTGCTGGGTAAAGCCCTTCTGCACACATTAGTGTTATTATCTGAGCTATTCCAAGGCCAAGGTGAACGACTGCACGCCCAAAGCACGAGAACAGAGTGGGTCAAAGGATAGACTATTTGTTTTAAATGACAATTTAGATAATACTTCACTATGCACTCTTTATGTGGGAGTTGTATTTTCTAAATAAAATTTCTAAAATTTTCTCACTTATCTAAAAAAAAGGAGTCATTTATTACACCTTTTTGAGGCTGCCCATGAAGTACAATAGTGCGGTCAAAGTGCTGGAGGGGGACTAACACGTTCATCACACCTGTAAGGGTCCTAAGACCTGACTCCTATGAAACACCATCTAATCAAAGTCAAGGCTGCTAGAACCAGCTTTCACCATGGTTCAGAGACAGTACAGTCCATTCCAGCTGAAAAGATGCTATGACATTCTGCCAAGTGAAAGCAGCCAGATACAAAGGCCGCATGATTCCATTTACCTGAAACACCCCGAAGAGGCGAACCAACAGGCATGAAGTCGATGAGGGGCTGCCAGGGGAAGGGGAGGGGGAAATGACTGCTAATGGGTACCAGGTCCCTTTGGGGGTAACAAAAATGTTCTGGAATAAGGTAATGGGGATGGTTGCACAACATTGTGACTATTCTAAAAACCACTGAATTGTACATTTTTAAAGAGAGAACTTTATGGTATGTGAATTACATGACGATTTTTAAAAAACAATAAATTAGAAGCTGTGTCTCCAGGGTTCCCTTTTTTGGTCAGCTGAAGAACCCAGAGAAGAGGCTAGGTCCTTGGTGGGGAGTGAGAAACCAGAGCACAATTCCACAGCTTTGCTTTGTAAGTGAGCACGTTGATAAATCAAGCGTTAGGAAGCCATGGGCTGCACAGTGGTACAGCAGGGTGTTATTTTAGGATATAAACACCTTACAATAGTAGCTCTGGGCAATGAAAAAAACAGTTCTCACTCATCCTCCAACAGACGTTACACACTAATGAAGTAAAGCCCAATGAGATCCGTAACAATAATGATTCCAAAAAACCACTCTCACCTCCTGAGCTATACTGAGTTTCGAAATTCTAGTAAAGATGATTCTAGTTGATCAACCCAAGCCCTTCAGCGGAAAGACACTCTGGGCCTATTATTGACCTACCCAATATCCGCTCCACCACAAGTCAAGGAACAAATCGCACCAGGCAGCTTGTTGTCCTCCAGAACCTTGGCTATTATCCTAGGGGAAAAAAAGCAATTACTAAGGAAGGGAGTGATTTAATTTCTTACCATTTTTTGAAAAATAACAATAAATTCCAACTACGTGACTACTTTCTTTTTTCAACTTTCTCTCCCATCCCTCAAATATCCAGGCCTAGATTTCTCCTCACACACTACAGATGAGGTTTTCAAACACTTAAAAAGCAGGACTCTTTTTTTCCTTTTTCCTAAAAGAAACTTAAGAAGAAGACATGCAAAATAAACAAAACATCTAAAGCACTGGTCAGGAAGTTCAAGTGATCACTGTTCTCAAGTATTTTCTGCCAAACTATGAAGACATATCTGGTTCAAGATGGTAGACTGATTGCAGGGCTTTTTTTTTTTTTTTTTTTTGGCTTCTCACCACAAATCCACTAAAATGATGTTAAAGAAATAAAAAGGGAAATATGGACTAAAACCCACGAAGATGAAGAAAATGAAAGATAGCTCCCATTAGCAAATGAGAGGTTTTGACGCATCTCTGCCAAGCAGAGCCAGCCAGAGAAGTGGTAAAGGATGAAAAGGGAAAGAGGTTCGCCAAACCTAGACAGTATGCTGGGAAGACAGAGCAGAGGGCACTGGACCTGCCTGCAGAACCCCAGAGAAGGTGAGGACTAGTTTCCACTGGCTTCGCGCCAACCTCTTAGTCAGGAAATAGTGCCCTCCAGGCTAAAGTAAGGTGGGCAAGCACAGCTTTTTCTTAATTAGTCTGCTTACAACTTAGGCTGTTAGAGTCAAAATGAGAAACACAGTTCAATGCTACTTAAATCTGATTTTAAGTTGTAAAAAATGGCTCCAGTAATTCTGATTTCTCTGAAACAGGGTTCTTTCATTGATTTTGAGCTTCCTGAAGAGCATGGGCCTCAATAGAGCAAAAGTTCTTTCGATCAATCATCCCAAGCTACTGGTTACTTTCTAATTTGCTTAACTTAAATTTCAAAAGGATCCAAATCCTATACCCACTTCCATAAAAAAAGATACCATTGTCATACCTAAGTAAATTCTCCAATTGTCCCCAAAAATGTCCTTTACAGCAGTTTTCTTTCCTCCACCCAATCAAGGACCACACACTGCAGTTGTCATGTCTGAGGCCAGGTGTCAGGCTGTACAATTCTCTCCAGGGACTCAGGGTGTATCTACTATCTGTACAAGCAGCTGACTGCTGCTGAAGGGTAGGTATTTTGCTTTGGCCTGCAGGTAAAGGTTAACCAAACCCTCTTCCCCTAATGCATGAGAATCTGACCTTGGGTTAATTCTTTAGTTTTGTTCCTCAAGTTACCTGATAAATGCCAGAGTATCAACAATGCTACCTAGACAATATGGCTCATGGTAAAAACGACCCCTGACTGGTCAACTCAATCTAAACTGGAATAAACGACCTGAGAACTACAACTGGGAACCTCATGCTTTTGCCCTTCTCTGAGCGCAGTAACTCCTGTAACTGTACGTCCCTGGTGGGTGGTTGGAAGCCACATGGATAGAATTGTTACAAGACATTTTAGCTCATGTGGGGCATTAGGCTTTTAAGCCAGGGCAACCTCCACACCTGTCCAGTATAGAGCTCATCTCCTTTGCCCTGAATAAACTGCTACAAAGACACTGAATCAAGAGGAATACCTGATGCTATCCTCCTAGCAAACTATGTTCCTGTCCTATATCCTTCTGAACATACAGAGGTACAATATGTGGTCATTTTATGAGTCTGAATATTAGCTGAATTTTAAAAACTCCCAGTGGGGCTTCCCTGGTGGCGCAGTGGTTGAGAATCTGCCTGCCAATGCAGGGGACACAGGTTCGAGCCCTGGTCTGGGAAGATCCCACATGCCGTGGAGCAACTAGGCCCGTGAGCCACAATTACTGAGCATGCGCGTCTGGAGCCTGTGCTCCGCAGCAAGAGAGGCTGCGATAATGAGAGGCCCGCGCACCGCGATGAGGAGTGGCCCCCGCTTGCCACAACTGGAGAAAGCCCTCGCACAGAAACGAAAACCCAACACAGCCATAAATAAATAAATAAACCCAAAGTTTTAAAAAATAATAATAATAAAATGTTATAAGTTCCTTATATAAAAAAAAAAAACTCCCAGTGGACGTTGCAGCACCCTTGGTTAATTCCAGCACAATTTAGCATCATTTTACTTATTGTCTTACATTACAAAATCAGATAATACTCTCAATTACCTAAAAAAAAAAAAAAAAATCATCCATGTTCCTATGAACACCTCAAACCCTTCAAAGGTTTAAAGTAAATAAAGCAAACATTTAAAAGCACAAGGCAACAATAACTTAGAACTAATATCAAAATTAATAATAATTTAACCAGCTACTAATAACAATTGGCAAGTCAGTTCACTATGTCCACATTAACTTTTTTTTTCTTAAGGATTATTTTTAAAAATTGCCTGGGGAATCTCATCATTTTTATGTGTTTTGCATATCAGTGTTCTTCTTAATATTTAATTTGAACAACTTTGCCTTGAAAGATATTGTTTCCTCAATATCACATATTCCTTTCAAGTAAACACTTAACACATGCTACTCTTTTTTTAGCCGACTTTTCACTTCCTAAGCCAGTGTTCCTAAATGACCTTCCAACGTTAAGGACCCTCTTATGTATAGAATCCATCACAAACTCTCTACCAACAATTCTTTAAATCAGAGAATGTAGACTACGCAAACGATGGACCATCAAGGGCCCACTGTCACCCTACATGGGAAGGCACTCTCTTCTACACATTCTCTAAATTCTGGAATGATAAATTAGTAACACTGATTTTATGACCTAATCAGAGTTGTCATGTTTCCAAATAGGAATAAATAAAACAGAAATTTTTTTAACCGAAAGATGAAATACATTTTAGTGTTAGAAGAATCAATGGAATAATATAATAACCCTTTCTTTCTGCTTTGCTAACTGTCTATTAAACAAAAGCAATAAGTATCAGGTGAGTAGAAATCAAGACCATTAACATGCTGAATAGTTATAGCATAAAGCCCCTAAATTGCAAGACTATTTCCTCTCCATTGGATTTGTTTTTATTTTGCAAGTGACAAAAAAAAAATGTTTTAAGAGTTCAAATTCAACATTTATATCAGTAACTGGCATGTTTCCCAAGACTTAAATGTATGGCTCTGAAAAAGCTCTGTAAACGGCCTAACGATACAAAAATGTTATTACAACCAAAGAAGAAAGAGTTTATCCAAACTCCATGCTAAAATAAATATGACACTTTCATGTCAGATTAAAAATTCAGTGCCTATCAATCACCCTTTTAAGATTCTTCCATACCCAGAAAGAAGAAAGTCACACATACTTACTTTGTGACAGCTACACTAATGAGGGAAGTTGTTGGAGCTCCTTTCCTTATAAGGGTAAAAAAACAAAACAAAAAAAAGGCAGTTTAATTTGGTGGAAATCATAAATACCTTTTATTTTCAAGCAGAAGTCTTTGTGAGAAAAAGTTCTCTCCAATTAAACAACTGAGCCTAGTAACTGAAAGAGAAATCTATCCTTCAGCTTGGTGCCTCTGGGACCTACGGAACTATAAAACTTTTATAAATAGAAAAATGGCACCAAGCAATTCTGAACCTGTTTGCTGCACTGATCACAGGAACTGTTACATTAACCTCTGCCAATTATGGAAACTGAGTAAAACAGAAATCAATCAACATGAACTTTCATTGGAAGGCTCAGAGGGCTGAGGAAAACTATACAACTAGCCTTTGGCAACATGGTGCCAGATAATTAATCCTCCCAACTATGCCCTTGCTTTCATACAGTCTTTGAATACCTTCAACTGAATACAACACTAAGATCAGTACATATTAGCGGGACAGATACAAAAGGGGCAAAGACAATTCTCCTGGTTTTCCCGATCTAAGTTCCTCCATTGAACATGAAAGCTAAAAACAAGCAACTGTTTTGTCATCTATAAATACTGACACTGTGCCAGCTAATTTTTACCATCACATATTTTATAGCGATGTAACATTTAATGCATCAGTGGGAATATGGCCAAGTGCCTCAGAATCACTTGGGAATTCACTATCAAATTTTATTGAGTTAAAAAAAAGAATGGAATTTTTAGAAGAAGGTTGTGACGTATCACAAGTTCTTTTTTTCCCTACTTGTTCATTTAGTTTTCTGTTTGTTAGTATAGTATAATAAAGACTATCTGGGTTTCAGTCCCAGTTTTCTGGCACACCCTGTATCAACACCCCTCGGAATTTCCCGAGTGATAGAAGTGTCTTTGTTATGCTAATGAGGTGACTAGTGGGCCCGCCCCCAAGATAGCATCAGGATGGGTGCTGGTCATTGGTCACCAGAAAGATCAACCGTGGGGAGGGGAGGAGGGATGAAGACTTATGTTCAATCACATGTACGATGATTTACTCAATCATGCCAACGTAATAAAACCCCCATAAAAATTCTGGACACGAAAGCTCAGTGGAGCCTCCTGGTTAGGAAGGTGACGTTTCCTCACTTCACAGGGAAAGAGCAGGGAAGCTCTGCGTCTGGGACCCTTCTAGACCATGCCCTGTATGTATCCTTTAAAATAAAACTGCAGTCATTAAATATTGCACTTTCTTGAGTTTTGTAGGCCATTCTAATGAATTACTGAAACCAATGGCTCACAGGAACCTCCAGATTTGTAGATGGCTGGTCAGAACTACAGATGTCCTGGCGACTGGGAACACCTGCAGCTTGCATCTTAAGTAGGGGCAGTATCATGGAAGACTGAGCCCTTAAACAGGTGGAGCCTGACACTGAGTACAGATAGTGTCAGAACTGAAGTACAGTACGCCTGCTGGGGGTGGAAACAACTGGAAGGAACAGGGGACAAGGCTGTGTCAAAAAAAAAGGAGGGGGCTTCCTTGGTGGCGCAGTGGTTGAGAGTCTGCCTGCTCATGCAGGGGACACGGGTTCGAGCCCTGGTCTGGGAGGATCCCACGTGCCGTGGAGCGGCTGGGCCCGTGAGCCACAATTACTGAGCCTGCGCGTCTGGAGCCTGTGCTCCACAACAAGAGAGGCCGCGATAGTGAGAGGCCCGTGCACCGCGATGAAGAGTGGCCCCCGCTCGCTGCAACTGGAGAAAGCCCTAGCGCAAAAACGAAGACCCAACATAGCAATCAATCAGCTAATCAATAAATAAATCTTTAAAAAAAAAAAAAAGGTCAAAAAATATAAATTTTACCAATGGTAAAATTTGTAATAATTAAAAATCAGCATTTCACAACTACCAGGTGTGACTTAGCTATGTTACTTGAAAGAGCAGTAGAAAACATTTCAATACATTTGCAATACTTTCAGTAGTACCTGAAAATAGCTACTTTTACCATCCAACTACTGGATAAGAAAATGAGCCGTTCTTACCAAAGGCAGGCATTCCCACAGATCATGGCGACGGCGTTGTTCCAGCCATACACCGCCACAGGGAAGTTGAACGCGGTTATGATTCCAACCAGGCCTACAGGATTCCACTGTTCAATGAGCGCATGGCCAGGTCCTGAGGACAGGGAAGGCATGCAACATGCTTAAGCACGTTAATTTCATGCCTGTCAAGGTAATAAGAACAAAGTCTGCAATCTTTCATTTTCAGAACAAAGGTGCACCAGACCAGGTGGGGACTCCAGATGCCTTGTAGCGGATCACTTTACACAGCTGTGGGATGTTGGTACATTAATTAGCATACAACAAAAGCTGTTATTACTACCATATTATCTTATAAACCATGAGGATATCCATTATACCTCTGCTCATAGGAACTCGGTGTAGATCAGGGCAGTTTCAGCCCCATCTGGGAGACAAGGAAACTTCAGAGAGTAGATGAGACGTGTCCTAGGTGACGTGATTGGCAAGGGCAGGGCATGACCACAACACAGGAGTCATGACTCTCAGGGCCGTGTTCTTGACGTTGCCTGATGAAGCCCTCAGCTAACCTCTCTAAATTCAAAACAAAGTGGCTCACGTACAGGCAAAAAAGTTATAATAATTATAAAAATGCTGAATGAATGAATTGCACACATCTTTACATACATACAGGAAAACTGAAAATACAAATTGAACCATTTGCATTTTATAGACAAACTTTAAACTTAAAGACACCATAATCCCACAAGGGCCTTATTTTAATCAAAGGCAGCTGGAGCAGTGAAGAACCAGAGCAAGGAGTGTGAAGGTTCACAAAACCTGGTTAAAAGCACTAGGAAGGTCACGCTCCCAGCCATCCACCTTTCTGGCCATGCTCACACTGCTAGCAAAAACAGGGAACCCACCACTTGCTGCACCTCATTCCCAGGCCCTTCCTTAGTCTAGGAACCCTAATCTCCCTGGAGATGATGTGCTGGTACAGCCCCACGGGGCCTCTTCCTGCAGGGCCTGCCTCCTCTTCTCTGCCCCTCCCGTCTTTATCCTCCCCCCAAGTAGGCCAGTGCAGCTCTGATAACATCCCTCCATAGCCTGCCACACTTTGGTGTCTGGATCAGTACTGGAGCTGCCCTCAGGGTAAAGTCCAAACTCCAAGAAAAGTCGCTACCCAAGGTTCCCTCTCCGCCCATCTCTCCCCCTCACACTGTGCCCTCCAGCAGTGCTGAAGTAACACATTTACTAAAGGCTAAAGGCAATCGCTATTATGTATCTAATTAAAGACAGTAACTGTACATTTGAAAAGAATCCCCTAACTCTTCCTACAAGCAGGGAATTTGCCCAATAGTCTAAGAAAAAATAGGAAAATATGATTTTTAAAAAAATTTCTTTTCCTGACTATAAATGTAACACAATTCCCATTGTGGAAACTTTGGAAAATATAGACAAATATAAAGAAGACAATAACAATCATCAATAATTCTGCCGTGACAAACAACCAAGTAACAAAGTTACTACTTTGGCAGACTTCCACCCTGGTACTTTTCCTTGTCCTCATCATTAAGTACAAGGTTTGTCCTTGCAGCACAGTTTAACAACCAAAGACTGAAAATACCCTAAGTATCCATCTTTTAGGAAGTGGCCATCCTTACAACAAACAGACAATCATAAAAAAAGATGAAGGAAGTACCTTATTGGAATAATATGAAACAATTTCTAAGACACATTAAGTAGGAAAAAAGTAGAGAACAGAACATACAGTTTGCTAATGTTTATGTTCCTAAAAGACACGTATTTGCCTGCACGTGAATAAAAGCTCTAAAAAGATACACAAGAAACCAGAAACATTTGATACTTCCATGGAAATACTATGGAGTATCCTGTGGGGAGGACAAAAGCCTTTCATTCTTTACCCTCTTATTCCTTTTTAATTTTGTGATATGAATATATTACCTCTTCAAAAAAATTAAAATAATTCAAAAATAAGTAAATACAACTTTCCCATAAAATTGGGGGTTGGGGAAAGCAAACTTCATGATTTTTTTAATGCCTGCTAATAGACTGCCAAAATTGTTTACTCAACTTTTGTCATATGATTTGACATGTAGGTCATTTCTAATGTTTCCTATTAATAGGACAATGAACATCTTCACACATGAACCTCAGCCACATTTCAGATTATTTACTTCAATTAGATTCTGGAAACTGGTATAAAGTATTTAAGGCTCTTTGGACAGATATTTTTCCAAATTGTTCCCCAGACAGACTGGCGAGCCACATTGCCAAAAGTCCCCATAAAAGAGTGTCTGTCTCACCCATGGACTTGCCAATTTAAAACAATTTTTTTAGGGCTTCCCTGGTGGCACAGTGGTTAAGAGTCCGCCTGCCAATGCAGGGGACGCGGGTTCGAGCCCTGGTCCAAGAGGATCCCGCATGCCGCGGAGCAACTAAGCCCGTGCACCACAACTACAGAGCCTGCGCTCCAGAGCCCGCGAGCCACAGATACTGAAGCCCATGTGCCGCAGCTGCTGAGGCCCGCGCGCCTAGAGCCCGTGCTCTGCAACAAGAGAAGTCACCGCAGTGAGAAGCCCGCGCACTGCAGCGAAGAGTAGCCCCCGCTCGCCGCAATTGGAGAGGGCCCGCACGCAGCAACGAAGACCCAACGCAGCCAAAAGTAAATAAATAAAATAAATTAATTTAAAAAAAAAGAAAAAAAAAATTTTTTTTAAAGTTTAAGCATTTTAATCTGATGTCTTCATCTGTTTTAATTTGCCTTTCTTAGTAAAGAGATTAAAGTTATTACCATATCTATGTATTACCTGAAATTCCTTTTTTTGCAAACTGTTCACAGCCAGAGAAATTTTTGGAGCTCTCTGTATTAGAGTATGAAACTCTTAAAAATAAATAAAATAAAATAAAAAATCTCTTAGCTGAACTGACTTTATTGCTTACTTTCAGAAGGCAGGATGGGTCCCCCAATCATCCGAGATAAGCCAACAGCATAATCACAAATATCCACGTACTCTTGAACTTCTCCCACACCTTCCACTAAGATCTTCCCCATCTCCAAAGACACCTAAAAATACAAAAGACCAAGCTGCATTTTTCCAATAGAATTCATACTTTAAACATTAAATTTATGGCGGGGAAATCAAAACATATTTTGTTTCTGTTTTGTGATGCTCATAAACTTCAGAAAGTCTGTTCTTATTTTTCTGAAGAATTTTAAAACCCAAGAATTGTCTTCACTTTTTCCTGTCCATCTTGTTAATCTTCCCTCTAAAGAAAAGATTTTTGAAATATATAAATTACTCTTCTTAAAAATCACAATCTTATACACAGGAGGACAAGATAGCCTTACTCCTCACTCAAAGGATTGTATATTTACTACAAAAATACTTTACCAAGCTTCCTAGTACTTGGATCTTCTCCCGCAAGGCATCACCAATCTGTCTCACTACTTCTCCTCGCTTTGGAGCAGGAATCTAAGAAAAGAATGGAATTTTAGTGTCTGTTTCAAAGTGTACGCTCGTGTCTATAACACAGTAAGCATTAGATAAATGTGCAATAAGAGAACAAAGTACAAGCACATCAAAGACAACTGTTTTGATCCCATCAAGACTGTGACATGGCAGGCCCTAAAACCCATACCAGAGACCAAAAAAATATCCAGATGATACCTTCTTGGCGAGCCACGGGCTGTGCTAAGTACAGAGAGAAATTCAGATTGAACACAACTTTTTGGGATGGTTCCAGAAAGCTCAGAATGCCTTACATACCTGTAACCCGTTATGATTCCCAGAGGTATTTTCATATGGGTCAAATTGACTGCATGCCCAAACCCTAAATTCAGCTTACTTACAAAGCTGGTATTCCATAATCCATCCAAATAGTACCACTCACTCACCGAATACTTTCTGAGCACCTACATACTATGTGACAACAGTAGTACTAGGCACCGGGGCTAAAATAAGTGAGGCAATCATGGAGCAAATAATTATTATCTAGCAGCAGTCATGGTGCTAATAACGGGCGAGGGGAGGCAACAAATAATTACGAAGTGCCACAAGGGCTATAAAGACCAAGGAAATAAAGAGGGTTCTAAGACAGAGGAAACAGCAGGCTTGGAGGATAAATGCGTACATTACTTTACCTAAAAGGCTGTCAGCCCAAATCTCCAAGGTGAGATTTAAGCTGAAACCTAAGGTTGGGAAAAGTCAACCATAGGAATATTCTTCCCAAGGAAAAGAAAAACGTGTAAGAGACCCATGGAAAATAAAAGCCTATCATATATGAGGGGCTGACTGAGAAGGACACTACGCCTACAGCTAGAAGGAGCTTTAAGGAGTCTGAATTTTACTCCAGGTGCAATGGGAAGTCTTTAATGGTTTTTTTTTTTTTTAAACTTTGGGTTTATTTATTTATTCATTCATTCATTCATTCATTCATTTATGGCTGTGTGGGGTCTTCGTTTCTGTGCGAGGGCTTTCTTTAGTTGTGGCAAGTGGGGGCCACTCTTCATCGCGGTGCGCGGGCCTCTCACTGTCGCGGCCTCTCTTGTTGCGGAGCACAGGCTCCAGACGCGCAGGCTCAGTAGTTGTGGCTCACGGGCCCAGTTGCTCCGCGGCATGTGGGATCTTCCCAGACCAGGGCTCGAACCCGTGTCCCCTGCATTGGCAGGCAGACTCTCAACCACTGCACCACCAGGGAAGCCCCTTTAATGGTTTTTAAGAAGCAGAATAAGATGATTCGCTTGAACTTTTCTAAGATCAGTGCCTGATGGGTGTAGAATAAATTGGAGGGGAAAAGAGTAGAAGCAGGGAGACCAACTAAGAACATGTTCTACTAGCCTAGGCAAAAAAATAATGGTGACTTAGCCTTAAGATAGAAGCGAGGGAGACAAAAAGTGGATTCAGAATCTATTTTGGAAGTAGAATGGACAGAACACACTAATGGAACAGGTATGGGAAATGAAAGCACTAAGGATGACTCCCAGGTCTCTGGCTTGAATGGCTAGGTAGATGGAAGCAGAATTACAGGGATGAAGATAACTCAGAAGAAGCATCAGGATTTTTTTTTGGAGGTGGAGTACAGGTTGGGCCATATTAAGTTTGAGATGTGATGCATGAACGGAGACATACTTTCGCCACCTACGATGTCACCCCTTCTCTCCCTTCCAGCTCTTCCTGATTTATTCCACCTCTCCCTCGAAAGGCAACTAACAGGACCATTCCCAACCCCCTGGCTGCAGCCAGTCCCCCCATGCCCTCCTCACAGAGAGGCCTCCCAGAGCTTGACCGTGAGCTCAGGGCTCTTCTTCGCTCTCTCTCCTTCCCAGATGTACCCCAAAGGTCTTAGTATAGCTTTTCTGAAGGGTAGTTTGGTATTCTATTAACATTTAAAATGTCCCCTGCTTTGAACAGGCAGTTCTACTTCTGGAAATTGAGTATATACATAAGTGTGCAACAGTAGAGGTACAACAGCATTTACTGCAGTGCTGTTTCCAGTACAGAAAACAGAAACCATCTAAATCTCCATTGGTATATGATTGGTTAATTATGGAATAGCCATAAAATGGAATGCTTGACACTCTCTAAGAAGAATAAAGTAGATTTATAAGGAAAAACTTTTAAAAGCCATAAAAATAGCAAGATAAGCAAAAGTTTACTTACCATATGCATTACGTTTGAAGGAATATAAAAGATACTAACAGTTGTAATTTCTGGGAAATGGAATCATAAGAGACTTCCATTCTCCACATTTTGTATGTTGATATTTGCCATTTTTACAATACCCGCACACTTTCAGAAACAGTGAACAAAAATTATAACATTAAATGAAGTAGCACAGATCCTTTGTATTTTCTAAGGCATGGAATGGGTTTAATAATGTTTTGATCGAATTTAGCCCACACATTTATAAACTTAGCAAATTGGTTAATTTCAACTCAGAATGGCCAACTCAGTACACATGGCTATACTAAGCACATTTATTCTATCAGTCTTTCGACCACCACTTACTGCACACGTTCTATGTGCCAGATATTGTGCTAACCCCCGGGATACTAGGGAAACAAGTCAGCTACGATTCATGGCCCCTAGAGCCAATGGTCGAGTTGAGGGTGGCAGACACAAAACAGGAGATTACAATTTCATGTGGTAACCACCGTGATGGAGCTAGACTGCACAACTGGACCACCCATGAGTGTTAACCTAGCATTCCTTGGGGGCAAGGAGGTGGGGAGGAAGGAGGCTTTTTAAAGAAGTTTAGAGTTGAGACCTAAGACCTAAAGCAGGACTGGTGTTTACCAGCTGAAGAGGTAGAGAAAGTATGGGGGACACGGAGCATAACATATGCAAAGGCTAAAAGACAAGAGAACACGGTGACTTTGTAAAACTATAAAGACTTCAAAGAGGTAGGAGAGGAAAGTAGGGGCCACACTGCAAAGGACTATGTAAAGGATCCAAAGAGCAGTGGGGAAATCACTAGAGAGTTTTATATGGTGGGGAGAAAAATCACAGTGCTTTTTAAAATACCACCCTAGGGCTTCCCTGGTGGCTCAGTGGTTAAGAATCCTCCTGCCAATGCAGGGGACACGGGTTCGAGACCTAGCCCGGGAAGATCCCACATCCCGCGGAGCAACTAAGCCCGTGCACCACAACTACTGAGCCTGTGCTCTAGCGCCCTCGAGCCACAACTACTGAGCCCACGTGCCACAACTACTGAAGCCTGTGTGCCTAGAGCCCGTGCTCTGCAACAAGAGAAGCCACCGCAATGAGAAGCCCGTACACTGCAACGAAGAGTAGCCCCCGCTCGCTGCAACTAGAGAAAAGCAACGAAGCAGCAACAAAGACCCAATGCAGCCAGAAACAATAAATAAATAAAATAAAATAATAAAATAAATAAATTTATAAAATATCACTCTAAATGTGGTATAGAAAATGGACTGGAGGGAGAAAAGACTCAGGTAGGAAATGAGGCCAGACAAGAGATGGTGGCTGTCTGGACCACAAAAATAGCAATAGAGAGAAATATGATTCAAAGTGTTTAAGACTTGGTAATTGATCAAGTCTCAACCCTGGCTACGCATTAGAACCACCACCCACGGTTTAAACTACATGCCATCCCAGACCACTCAAACCTGGCTTTTTTTTTTTTTCTTTTTCCTCCAGCTTCCAAGATGCTTAGTAGGAGCAGCAAGAGATGAGAGGAAAGCCAGGATTAGGTGTTGAGGTGAGGGATATGAGGGGGGAGCAGGAAACCAGGAATACAGCCATATTCCCCGTGTGGGCTTGATCAGCCCCAGCGTGACAGGGTATCAGTAACCTCAGACCCTCCTGAGACGGGAAATGAGAGTCCTTATCCCTACACACCTCACTGTGAAGTTACATTTAGAATGAGCATCAAAGGCAGCCATAGGAGAGAACTATGAGCCCTTGGGGAAGTACTACAAAGATACCCACCCATGTTAAAGGGTTACCAAGTATCTGGTATCCTTTGATTCAGCGAGAGAAGGCCCATTCACAGTTCCTGCCATCTCTGGCACTTCCTCACCAGAAATGGAGAGGGAAAATGATGACACACAGCGGATGGAGAGAGGCAGAAACAGGTGGCATTCAGACTAAACTTAACTCGTGAAAGAAAGCAACAGAGCGAGAAGTCCCAACCAGGTTCCCTGTGGTTAGTTTTAGTTAAGAGAAAGAAATGTTTTTATAACTACCTTTTCATATTTTCATACTTTTTTTTTAAGGAAAAAGGAGACAAAGTTCCCTTTGAAAAATTCCAGGTTTAACACAAATGAACTAAATGAAACCGTGGTTTGTCCTCACAGGCAAGGCCATCCAGAAAGGTCAGGACCAAGCAGAAGTAGCCCCACACGACTGAGCATCCAAGAGGAAAAGTGTATATACCAGGAGGGGATCAAGCTTTGGTCTGTTCTTGTTTGAGAACCAGCAGCCCTGCTGGCAGGAGTCCAGAGGCACAGTTAGGAAAGGCTCTGCTTCTTCCCTAAACTTTGGACTTAATTGCTTAACTCAAATTCTAACAAGTGGGATTCCCGACTGATTTTACCGTCACCCAGGAAAGCCACCTGTTCCCACTTAGCACCCCGACTCTACGGAGAGGTCTAACAAGCAAAAGCAGAAATAGTAAGAATGTTAGGTGCAGAGGCTGGCCCGGTTGAGTAACGAGCAGGCACCAAGTAAGAACCTGAATTCAAAAGTAGCAACAACAACAAAGTACAGCACAATATTAAAGAAAGACATCACAATGCCAGCTGCCACCCCCTCGGGCAAAGCCAAGACTAACCTAAAAGCCAGTTCAGGGAAAGAAAAGACCCTAAATTCACACAAATCTTTTTTCAAACAAGATTGTATTTACTGTGGGTAAAGACACACATATAATGGAAGTTTCTGGTCAAAAGTTTCACTAGCATTCAAAATAGCACATGCAAAGAGTGAATCCTAATGCGAAATATGGACTTCAGTTAATACTAATGTGTCCATATTGGCTCACCAATTAACACGTACCACACTAATGCAGGGTATTAATACAGGAAACTTGCAGAAGTGATGGGGAGTGAGGAACTCTACACTTCCTGATCATCCTTCCGTTGAAGGGGTTCAAGCCACCCCAGAACGGGCCAGCCTGGCATGTTCTTTGGCATTATTTTGAGCTAAAGGCAATCAAAGCGCTGTAGACTCGGAAAAAATTTCCAACTCCTCCTTAACTGCCTACAAGAACTTAGAAAGGGGACCTATACCAGGAGCTATCGCCAGAGGTAACTTTTTATATCTGACTTATCTGCATGAGGGAAAACATTTGTTACCAAACACTTGCTCTTCTCACGTTCCTGAGATTTGTCCTCCTCTTCTTTGAAGCCCCAGGCCCCCATCCCTTTCCTTAGATCAGGATGGTATATAAGCCTCAACTGCCTGACTGCCTTTGGGTCTCATATCTTTGTGTCTGCCCCTCATACAAAATTAAAATTTGTTTTTCTCCTGCCAATCTGCTGTATGCTGATTATTAGAACAGCCAAAGAACCTAGCAGAGAATAAAAAATTTTCCTCCCCTGTAGTTTCACCCTAAAACTGCTCTAAAATATAAAGTCTATTAATTAAAAAAACAAAAAAGTACAATTGTCCTTCAGTATCCACAGGAGATTGGTTCCAGGACCCCCATGGATTCCAAAACTTGTGGATGCTCAAGTCCCTTACACAGAGTGGCTGAGAACAGTCAGCACTCCATATCCGCAGATGTGAGACCCGCAGAGGTGGAACCGGCTGACTTAAAATAAGTTGGCACAGCTTTGGTCACAATTCTCTATCCTGCTAAGGTGAACTTTACTTAGCACACTGCTTACTTTTGGAAGTGGTATTTTCTTTGTTCAAGGATATTTTTGATTGTATATAATGGAACCCTGAGCATAACTTACAGCCAGAATTAAAGAGATGTTCTTCCTGCTTTGCACAGAGGCGGTCTCTTGGCTGACAATAACCCTGCATCCAACCCAGGGCTCTCCTGGAGAGTCTGCCCTTCCCCAACTCCCCACAGCAATCACGGATTCAGGAGAAAAACAAAAAACCACTGAGGCTCCCCAGTCACAGACCCAGCAGCATATGGTTCTAGAAATCAAGCTCACGGGTACGTAGGTTTGCCCCTGTCTGCAAGCACTTTAAATGATTAACTCATTTAACCCTCACGATAACTCAAGAGGTAAGCACACCTGGTCTCCTCTTTTTACAAGACAAAGCACACTAAGGTGAAGTAACTTACCCAGGGGCAGAGCTGGGTAAACCGACCGGATATTCCTGCTGCTTTGGGCCTTCAGCTGAAGACCAAAAGGGATATTCAGGGTGGGGGAGGTGAGGGAGGCCTGAGAGATCCAGACTAGGCCAGTTCTTTACTTTCCCCTCCTCCAGACCTAGGCCCTTATCTAGTGATAGCTCAGTGTGGCCCAGCCCAGCTCCAGTCAAAATCCCTACACCAACTCACAGAACTCCTGGTGGAGACAGATGAAGAAGGCAGAACCGGCCTCAAAGCCTCATCAGACTGTTGAGGAACTGGAGTCTAGGCCCGGTAAGAGGGGTCACTGCCACCACTGCCCTTTGAACCGGGAGTGTCGACCTACTGCTAAGATACCCCCAACCCCGAAAAAACTGGCAGGGAGAGGGAGAAGGAGCCTACAGGTATTTTTAGCATAGATATTCTTTTCTCTTTGCTTAATTATAAATTCAAGTAACTTCAGTTGGAGAATAAAGTGTTCATAGATCAAGTTTATGCTACATCAGTAGAGTTCTGTTCCCTTTAAAATTACCGGATTACTGAAGGCCAAATGTGGAAAAGGCACTACGTTAGGACTACAGCAGAGGAGACAGTCACAGCCCCCAGGAGCTCCTGTTTCAGATGTCTCTTATCTCACCGTCATTACAGTAGGTAATCGTGCCGTGGCCTCCATACTTACATCTGCCCAGATTCTCCATGCTTCTCTTGCTTTCTTTACGGTTTCCTCATAGTCAGCCATGCTGGCCTAAATAAAGATTTGGAGGGAGACAAAGGGAAAAGGAAAGGGCAGTGATGATCTTCTAAGAACAAAGGTTTCTGGAAAAGAATTGTAAAATCTCTGGTTGACCCTAAGATTTGTGCTTTAAAATGATTTTCACAGCCTACACTTCCAAAAACTTGCTGGAATTCAGTAAGTTAGAATCTGTGCTTTTTAAAACCTTGTTTCTCAAAGCAAGGTCCAGGAGCCTCATCTGTGAGCAATACCTGAGGTGTATTAGAAATTCAGAACCTCAGGCTCCAACCCAGATTTAAGAGGTCAGAACATTCATTCTAACAAAAGTCCCCAGGTGATCCAGAAGCATGGCCTTCAATGGACCCCCTCCCGAGTCCTCTCTAGGGTTCACCTTTTCTGGGGCACACACACCCCCATCGAGAGTCTCCCTCAGATATTCTTAAATGTTACATTAAAAAGAAACATTATTCTTTGACTTTGTAAAGTTGTATTGCTCGTCATCACTGGCACAAACTCCCAGTGGGCATTTTGCATTAAAAAAAAAAAAACCCACTTACCTGTCGGACTCTCGCAATTGGCTCATTGTTAGCAGGACAATAGGTGGTGATAACCTTAAAACAAAAAGATGATCACCATAAACAGAAAATGTAATCCCAAACTGGGGGAGCAGATCAAATGGGGGAAGGAAAAAGAGGGAAAAAAAAGACTAAGACACAATATTCAAACTCAGAACCTTTACATTAACTTGTTACAAATAAGCGACTCTACAGCTCTTTCATTTTTGACCTGAACATTCAGAACAACCTTTTCTGCAAAACCCACCTTCACCATTCTAAATATTAGGTATTTAAACAAAAGCCTAAATGTTTTCCATTATTTTGCCTCTTTTTCCATTAACAACAGACCAAAGTTACAAGTTTAACTTATTCCCTATCTCCCCCTTACTCTGCCTGCCCTCTGGTAAGGGGTGAAATGGCCAAAGCTAGACAACCATGGGAAACGCCTGTGTCCACACAAACTGGAGAGGTCAATTATAAAGAAAAAACCCAGGTGTAGCTTTAAAAAAGGCTTTCAGGAGAGGGTATTTATCCATGAATCTAATGATTGAATACCACAGGAAAAACAGGCTGAAACCACCAATGGGGGAGGGGGAGATTTGGGGAAAAATTAAAACCGCCTGCATCTCCTACAGTCACAGATAACTAAAAGATGTGTTTCCTCTAACAAAGCAGGTTCATTCAACAAACTATCAGAATGTTACATAACATTTTCTTATAAAAGCTTTCTTTTGTATGCAGCTCTCAAAAAAATCTAGGTGATAATAACCTAACCTTTCCATCCTAGTGTATAAAACATTTTATTGAACATTAACTGGGTGTCAAGGACGGTGTCAGGCTCTGGAAATAGAGAAACGCTGAAAACCCAGCCCTCAAGGAAGCTCAGAGCCCAATGAAAACATGATAGGATTTCAGCAAGTCCGAGCTTGCATTCCAAAGGATTTCAGAAAAGAAGACAAGATAAAACTATACTGTAGAACATTACCTGTGGCGCACCTCACATGTGAGGAGCCACAGTCAAGCACAAAATTCCGATAATTTCCACCGCTAAGCGTGTGGCATTTCTCACTAGACTGCAGAACTCTGCCCCACGGTTTCAAGTATGCGTGGGAACTTCAACCCCAACCAGCTCCAAAATGAACTCGAGTCTCCATAACACACGGGACCTAAAAATCTAGCGGTATTTTTAAGACTTTCTACGTGAGGAAACTTTTACTGTGGACTTCAAAACTTCCCACCCAGTACAACCGCCGACAGCATCCGTGGGGACTCGAGCTGGGCAGTGCCTGTCCGGCCTCCCGGGGCGAAGTGAGGCCGCAGAGATTGCCCGGGACGCCCGCATACCTCTCCCCGGCCTCCCCAGCTTCCATTATACACGCCCTCGTTTTCCTCGCGGAGCCCCAGCTCCTTCAGCCAAGCATACTGAGGCTGATTGATGAGCAGAGTGGACATGAAGGCGGCAGGCCTGTTCAAAGGTCCCGTGAGCTTGCTCTTCCTTGCAACGTGCACGCAGAACAGGCCGGGAAATCGCCACATACTGAGCCAGAGAGGCGCACTGCGCCTGCGTCCCGAGGAGCAGCTGAAATAGGGTCCCGCCCCCCACCCGGAGGAACCCATTGGGCAGGTCCGGTCCCACCCACAGGGTCCGCCTCCTCCCCCGGCGTCTCCCTGCGTATTTGGGTCTTCCGCAGGAGCTCGGAACTGTAGCCCGGAGCTTAAACCCGGCCTGAAACAGTGGGGCTGGGAGGAAGTGAACGGGCTACTGCCATCTGGTGAAAGAAACTGAGAACAGCGGCACCAGCTAGAATTTTTTTTTCAGCAAAATACTGGCTCTAAAATACAGTAGGTTAGAGCAGGCCTTGTCAGGCTGAAATGTGTGAGTAATCACCTGGCCATCGTGTTAAATGAACATTTTGATCTGGTGGGTCCAGACTGGGGTCTGAGAGTCGGTATTTCTTTTTTTTTTTCTGCTGTATTTTTTTAATCTTTATTGGAGTATAATTGCTTTACAATGGTGTGTTAGTTTCTGCTTTATAACAAAGTGAGTCAGCTATACATATACATATATCCCCATATCTGCTCTCTCTTGCGTCTCCCTCCCACCCTCCCTATCCCACCCCTCTAGGTGGTCACAAAGCACCGAGCTGATCTCCCTGTGCTATGCGGCTGCTTCCCACTAGCTGTTTTACATTTGGTAGTGTATACATGTCCATGCCACTCTCTCACTTCGTCCCAGCTTACCCTTCCCCCTCCCCGTGTCCTCAAGTCCATTCTCTAGTCTGTGTCTTTATTCCTGTCCTGCCCCTAGGTTCTTCAGAACTTTTTTTTCTTTTTTATTTAGATTCCATATATATGTGTTAGCATACGGTTTTTCTCTTTCTGACTTACTTCACTCTGTATGACAGACTCTACGTCCATCCACCTCACTACAAATAACTCGATTTCATTTCTTTTTATGGCTGAGTAATATTCCATTGTATATATGTGCCACATCTTCTTTATCCATTCATCTGTCCATGGACATTTAGGTTGCTTCCATGTCCTGGCTATTGTAAATAGAGCTGCAATGAACATTGTGGTGCATGCCTCTTTTTGAATTATGGTTTTCTCAGGGTATATGTCCAGTAGTAGGATTGCCGGGTCGTATGATAGTTCTAATTTTAGTTTTTTAAGGAACCTCCATACTGTTCTCCATAGTGGCTGTATCAATTTACATTCACACCAACAGTGCAAGAGGGTTCCCTTTTCTCCACACCCTCTCCAGCATTTATTGTTTGTAGATTTTTGATGATGGCCATTCTGACTGGTGTGAGAGGATACCTCATTGTAGTTTTGATTTGCATTTCTCTAATCATTGTAGTTTTGATTTGCATTTCTCTAATCATTAGTGATGTTGAGCATTCTTTCATGTGTTTGTTGGCAATCTGTATATCTTCTTTGGAGAAATCTCTATTTAGATCTTCTGCCCATTTTTGGATTGGGTTGTTTATTTTTTTGATATTGAGCTGCATGAGCTGCTTATAAATTTTGGAGGTTAATCCTGTGTCAGTTGATTCATTTGCAAATATTTTCTCCCATTCTGAGGGTTGTCTCTTCGTCTTGTTCATGGTTTCCTTTGCTGTGCAAAATCTTTTAAGTCTCATTAGGTCCCATTTGTTTATTTTTGTTTTTATTTCCATTTCTCTAGGAGGTGGGTCAAGAAGGATCCTGCTGTGATTTATGTCATACAGTGTTCTGCCTATGTTTTCCTCTAAGAGTTTTATCGTGTCTGGCCTTACATTTAGGTCTTTAATCCATTTTGAGTTTATTTTTGTGTATGGTGTTAGGGAGTGTTCTAATTTCATTCTTTTACATGTAGCTGTCCCGTTTTCCCAGCACCACTTATTGAAGAGGATGTCTTTTCTCCACTGTATATTCTTGCCTCCTTTATCAAAGATAAGGTGACCATATGTGTGTGGGTTTATCTCTGGGCTTTCTATCCTGTTCCATTGATCTATATTTCTGTTTTCATACCAGTACCATACTGCCTTGATTACTGTAGCTTTGTAGTATAGTCTGAAGTCTGGGAGCCTGATTCCTCCAGCTCTGTTTTTCTTCCTCAAGATTGCTTTGGCTATTTGGGGTCTTTTGTGTTTCCAAACAAATTGTGAAATTTTTTGTTCTGGTTCTGTGAAAAATGCCATTGGTAGTTTGATAGGGATTGCATTGAATCTGTAGATTGCTTTGGGTAGTATAGTCATTTTCACAATGTTGATTCTTCCAATCCAAGAACATGGTATATCTCTCCATCTGTTTGTATCATCTTTAATTTCTTCTGTCAGTGTCTTATAGTTTTCTGCATACAGGTCTTTTGTCTCCTTAGGTAGGTTTATTCCTAGGTATTTTATTCTTTTTGTTGCAATGGTAAATGGGAGTGTTTCCTTAATTTCTCTTTCAGATTTTTCATCATTAGTGTATAGGAATGCAAGAGATTTCTGTGCATTAATTTTGTATCCTGCTACTTTACCAAATTCATTGATTAGCTCTAGTAGTTTTCTGGTAGCATCTTTAGGATTCTCTGTGTATAGTATCATGTCATCTGCAAACAGTGACAGCCTTACTTCTTCTTTTCCGATTTGGATTTATTTCTTTTTCTTCTCTGATTGCTGTGGCTAAAACTTCCAGAAGTATGTTGAATAATAGTGGTGACAGTGGGCAACTTTGTCTTGTTCCTGATCTTAGTGGAAATGGTTTCAGTTTTTCACCATTGAAAACGATGTTGGCTGTGGGTTTGTCATATATAGCCTTTATTATGTTGAGGTAAGTTGTGGGTCAGTATTTCTAACCAGTTCCCAAAGTGATGGTGACTGCTGTTTCCTGGAGTAGCCAAAGGAGGAGGGTTTTTGGTGGAGGACACAGGATTTTTTGTTTTCGCCACTTTGTTAAATTATAAATTAGAGTTTTCTAAAGAATGAAAAATATTAAATTGTGGTATTTCCCTTTAAATATCCTGCCTGTGTATATTCTTGCTTTTGAAGAACAAAGACAGTTTTGATCAATTTCCTTTATTCTCCATTTCTTCTATATTCCTGCAGTATTTTTGGGGGGGGGGGTGTGGTTACTTCTTTTCTTTTTTTTTTACAGCAGGTTCTGATTAGTTATCCATTTTATACATATTAGTGTATATATGTCAATCCCAATCTCCCAATTCATCCCACCTCTTCCTGCAATATTCTTTCCACCCCCACCCCACCCCTCCACCATCCCATCTTCCATCTAATTCCACAATAACTGGGCTTACTCTATATAAGGGAAATAGCACCATCTCAATCAGCATGATTTGGGCATGAGTTAAAAATATATATACACTCTCAAATCAATTGAATTAATAAGGTGTCTCAGTGATTCCAAGTGGACTTGCCTTGTGGCCTTCCACAATGCAACCAGACAGTCACTGTATGTTTCTATACAAAGCCTGTGTTTTCCTCTGTGTCTTTGCCCTTGCCCTTCTCTCTACCTGTAAAACCCTTCCTTCCATCTCTGCATTCATGCTTGAGCTTTATCTGTTTCATCCTTATGACACAAATGATTTCAACAAACCATGTTGAAATCGGCATGTATCAAGCACCTACCAGAAACTGTAGTTAAGTGCTGGAGATACCTGAATGGTGCTTCCACTTGAAAATGTTATATTTTTCCCCATTAAGGCAAGGACCATCTCTGACTCATCCTTGCATGGCTCCGCAATTCCCAGCATCCTACCAGGCTCACATACATTTATATCAACGAAAAAATGAAACTATAAACACACCTCGGCGGTAGAAAGCAAGGATACCCTGTCCAGCATTGGTAATCTCTATCAACAACCCAGCTACTGTTTTCCATCCACCCCTAAGACTGAAGAACTGATTTCCTTCATTTTAATTCCCAAACATTTTAATGGAGAATTTAATTCTCCTCACTCTCTGGGCTGCCAGTAAGATTCTTTGTACACGTACCCAACACCACATCCTTCCATTCTCTTCCCCTCCATTTGATTCCAAAAATGAAAAGGCATTTACAGATGCACTAAATTTTAGAAGCAACACATAATGCTCTCAAGGAATGTTAACTTCCTTCTCTTCACTAAGAAGAGAGGTTCATGGCTGTCTCTCTAAACCAGTTCTGGGATGATAGACACCAGCAACTGCCTATATG
Source organism: Balaenoptera physalus (assembly GCF_965194825.1). Taxonomy (NCBI): domain Eukaryota; kingdom Metazoa; phylum Chordata; class Mammalia; order Artiodactyla; family Balaenopteridae; genus Balaenoptera; species Balaenoptera physalus. The sequence goes on along the minus strand of NC_138890.1, from coordinate 72,679,799 downwards.
GAAAACAGGGATTGCATCTCTCTTCTACCTTCTTTTTTCAAAACTCACTTAGCCTGCCAATAGGAGGTCAGGAAAAACCACCAACGATGAATTTTGATGGGGCAAAGCACGAAGAGATAGAATTAAATGAATCATATGAAAGCATATTTCCCACTTGAAAGAGAATTAAATGGATCGTACATGAAAGTATATATAAAAACTGCAAAGCCCTATAGAAATTTAAATGTACTGACTAAAGTCAGGACACCCTGAACCAATTTTCTATAAATAAAGTGGAGAAGTTAGCAAATGGCCAATTCTGCTTTTCAAATGACTTATCAAAGGCATCATAGGGTGGTTATAACAAAGACTTTGGAGTCACAGCATAAGTACAAATGACCTGTGCTTGGGAAGTCTTCATGAATACTAGCTGTCTTTGTTCTTCAACAATAGCTGGCCAGAAGGCGGAGGGATTTGATCTGATAATGCATGCTTGCCCCAAGGCAGCAGTAAATTGGAGAAATCACCAAGGATAAAATTTCATTATTGTAAACTCAGAATCTGATTTATCAGGGCATGAGTGAATGACACTAACTATTGCTCTGGGCAGGCTCATATTAATCAAGCTAACCAAAAAATGATGCTGCAACTAAAATGCTGGCTTATTACTTGATGGGGAAAATTATTCTCGGAAAGGACCAACCATTCACATCCTCTAATCACTGCATTCTCTCCCAGGGTACATACTACCTATCTAGTGGTTTAGGAGCCCAGAATTTAGAAGAAGAAGAGTTATTGATTAGCAGTATATGATTCCTGCATTCAGTGGCATCAGGCTAAGATAGTCTCCCCAATGTCCAAATTAAACTGTAGATTCAATGCAATCCCAACCAAAATACTAGAATTGGCAAGCAGAGTTTAAAGTTTAAATGGAAGGGCAAAGGATCTAGAATAGCCAAAACAGTTCTGGAAAAAAAAAGAACAAATTTACATTACCTAATTTTAACAATTATTATAACAATTTTACAATTGTTATAAAGCTACAGTAATCAAGAAAGTGTCACATTGGTGTAAAGATAGACATAAAGATCAATGGAACAGAATAGGGTACTCAAAAATAAACCTTCATATATATAGTCGATTTTCAATGAAGGTGTCAAAGAAATTCAAGGGAGAAAGAATAGTCTTTTCAACAAATAGTGCTATGTTATTTGGATATTCAGGCACAAAAAAAAAAAAGGAACCTTGACTTTTACTTCATGCTAGATATAAGAATTAAGTCAAAATGGACCATAGGCCTAAAGGTAAGAACTAAAACTCTAAAACTTCTGGTGGAAAACACTGGAGAAAGCCTTTAGTGTGAGGGGCTGTTCTGTGCATTCCACGGTGTTTAGCTGCCTCCCATACTACATAGTAAAATGTTAATAATAACATGAAAATGCACTCCTACCTCACACCACGCACAAAAATCAATTGTAGGGGGATTGTAATTCTATGCAGAAAAGGTACAATAATAAAGCTGTCTACGAATTAGGAGACCTGGAATCAAGACGCAGGTCTTCAATAGCTTAGCTGTGTAAACTCTCTTCAGTTGTCAAAATAAATTGGACCAGGTGACTTCTAAATTCCTGTATAGGTATTAAATTCACGTTTCAAAAATCTAAATTCATTTTTTTCATACAGTCTAGAGACATATCCTAAGAAAATAATAAAACAAGTTTGTAAAAAGACATGTTCATTGCAAAACACACCATCAGAGACTAAAAAATGAGGCTACCTTCATGCAATGGAAAACTAGAGAGTTATTAAAAAGAAGGAGCTAGATCTTTATATTCTGGTATAGAAAGGTGTCCAGATAAACTGCTATATTGTTTTTTTTGGCCGCGCCTCGCGGCTTGCAGGATTTTATCTACAGACCAGGGATCGAACCCAGCCTCCAGTGGAAGCGCGGAGTCCCAACCACTGGACCCCAATATTGTTTCTTTTTTAAAGTAGATTGCAGAATAGGAAAAGGTACAAATAACAAGATCCCCTTTACGCAAAAAAAAAAAAAAAAAAAAAATCAAATATTTCTTGACCATCTTTGCACACAAGAAGTCATGTATGTACGCAGATAGAAACAACAGTGAATAAAACTGACATTTTAGTGGGGAACTCAGACAAAAGATTTAAAAAATACACATATGACTATTGATGCCATGAGGGGAAAAAAGGGGTTTGAGAGTGACAGGAGAGACCCTGTTTTAGTGAGGGTGGTTGAAGAAGACCTCTCTGAGAAGGTGGCATTTAATCAGAATCCTGAATCATGAGACAGCATAACCTGTGCAAGAATAGGGTGTCGGGGTGTTGGAGAGTCTGCCAGGCAGAGGGAACAGCAACTGCAAAGCCCCTGGGCCGGGAAAGGACAAAGGGTGCCTGAGGAACAACGTGAGCAGCGCCAGCGTGGCTGGAGAGCCGGAGGGGGACACCAGACAGAGGCACACACCCGCGGCCCTGCTGGCCGTGCTGAGAACTCAAGCCTTATCGTGCGGAGGAAAGCCCTGGAAGGTCTGAGCAGGGCGGTGACCTCACGTCCCGTCTGCAAGGCTCCCCGGGAAGCTACATGCAGGGTGGATCGCAGAGGAGCAAGAATGGAAGCAGGAAGGCCTGTCCAGAGCATCCAGGCGAGGGTTGTGAGGCCGAGGGAGGAATCCCTCATGGCCGCCATCCGTGCGCATCTTTAGGTTTGCCGGAAACAGGTCGGTAGGGAACGCGCCAGAGTGCTGAGGCAGCAGAGGACTCATTCTCCCAGAGTAGCGTTAAGCGAGCGGGTTGCAATGATGACGCAACATCTGCGAGCCTCGACCCAGGCGTCTGGGTCCACCAGCCGCCGGGGCGGAAGCAACCCCCTCGCGGGGGCGCCCAACCAGTCACAGCCAGCCGGACCAGCCCGCCGCCCCGCCGGAAGTGCCCTCTCGGCCCGCTGCGCCGCGCCGCGCCGCGCCGCGCCGCGGGAAGATGGCGCAGGAGGCAGGCGACATGGAAGATGGGCAGCTTTCTGACTCGGATTCCGACATGACGGTGGCACCCAGCGACAGGCCGCTGCAGGTGCCGGTGAGTGCGGAGGTGGGGCGGGTGACTCTGGGCCGGGAGCGCGGAGCGTGGAGCTCGGGCTGCGATGAGGGGCGGGCGTCCCCGGGCCCGGCGCGCGAGCCGGCGCGGCGGGGAGGGTGAGGGGCGGGCGGACGTCCCGCGGCCCGGCGCGAGGAGCGGGGGAGGCTGCCGGGGTAGGAGGCCGTACGAACCTAGCCCGGCGTCTCGCTGCGAAGCGGGGCCCGCGAGACGGGCTGCCTCCCGGAGGCGGGCTTGCGGCTGTCTCTTCCCCGCCTCCGGTGCTCCGCTCCTCGTTTTCTAAACCTACGGGCTTCCCCACTTCGGCGCCGCTAAGTTGTCCTGGAAGGGCATTTTTTTGCCGAAAATGTAGCACCTGGGGACATCGGCCCGCAAACAGCCTGTGGCGCTCATGTGCACGCTGAGCAGAAAGGGAGTGAGGACCAGGGATGAAGTTCATCACTTGCTCAGAGGCCTGGTCTTCCATATTCCCCTGGAACCTAGCTTCGTCATGCCATAATGTGGCACTGGGTTTTGTGTTAGCTTCCCAGGTTTCTAAATAGGTGTTTGTCTTGGCCGCCCTACTAAGTAGCAAGCTCTTTTGAGAAGGCTTTAGTGTCAGGCTACCCGCGTTCGAATCCTGGCACCGCCACTGTGTGACCTGTGACAGGGTATTTAGCCTGGTGCCCCCACCTTAGAATAGGAATGATAATAGTACGACAGTAATAGGGTAGCTGTAAGGATTCAGTGGAGCTTGAGTAATGGCTGATAAGCGTTAGTGCCATTATTATTTCAAAATAGGAAGACTTACCTTCTAGACTTAAAATACCCCACCCCCATTTCTAGCACATATTAGGAACTTAACAAATACTTTGTTTAATGTTTAGTTGAAAAAGCAAAGGTGATTCGTTTTGCTTAGAAATTTCTTAGGAAATCGGTACCAAAATATTTTGTTTTTAGTCTTTTTCAGTTTGTTTTACATAGATTGACCCATGACTTGGTAAACTTAATGCCACGGACTCTGCAGTTTTAAAAGTAATTTGTCGGAGATTCCTACACATAGGAGTTTACTGTCTAGTCTAAAAGGAACATAGTCACAAAACCATATAAAGGCAGTTAATGTAATCACATGCATAGCAGGCATCTTTGGAAAGGAAGAAAACAAGTTCTGTTTTAAGTGCTGGTAACATTTATCATGTATGTCATTTTCAAACATTCTGACAATAACTGAAAAGATTGAAAATCTTCTAAAGGTGAGAATTAAAAGCTTTGGTAATTTTTAAAAAGGGGTCTTAGAACTAAGTGCTGCATTAGCTATGTAGAAATATGAATTTGTGGCTTTTAAAATGGAAATTCCAGGGAATTCCCTGGTGGTCTAGTGGTTAGAATTTGGCGCTTTCACTGCCCGCCCAGGTTCGATCCCTGGTCAGGGATCAGGGATCCTGTAAGCCGCACGGCGCGGCCAAAAAAAAGGGGAAAAAAAAGGAAATTCCATGTAGACCTTTAGAAATGCAGGGACTCAGTTGGTTTCAGAGATCTTTGAAGATCATTTCTGCTTCAGAATGGTCCAGCTGAATCCCTAAATAATTTTTTAAAAAGCACATGGTGTGTGGAGTTAATGTGTTTTATGGAATTGATTGTATTTTCTTTCACTTGCAGAAAGCACTAGGTGGGGACTGTGCAGTGAGGCCCTTCCAGAGTACTGCAACAGTGTGTGCTCCAGTATCACATTATCGGACTGTTAAAAGTGTGGATTCAAGTGAGGAGAGTTTTTCGGATTCAGATGATGATAGCTCTCTCTGGAAACGCAAACGACAAAAATGTTTTAACACTCCTCCCAAACCAGAGCCTTTTCAGTTTGGCCAGAGCAGCCAGAAACCGCCTATTGCTGGAGGGAAGAAGGTTAACAACATATGGGGTGCTGTGCTGCAGGAACAGAGTCAAGATGCAGTGGCCACTGAACTTGGTATCTTGGGAATGGAGGGCACTATTGACAAAAGCAGGCAATCCGAGACGTACAATTATTTGCTTGCTAAGAAACTTAAGAGGGAATCCCAAGAGCATACAAAAGAATTAGACAAAGAGCTAGATGAATATATGCATGGTGGCAAAAAAACGGGATCAAAGGAGGAGGAAAACGGGCAAGGTCATCTCAAAAGGAAACGACCTGTCAAAGACAGACTAGGAGACAGACTAGAAATGAACTATAAAGGCCGATATGAGATCACAGAGGACGATTCTCAAGAGAAAGTGGCTGATGAAATTTCTTTCAGGTGAGCATTTAGATTTGTCTACAAGTGAGCACTTGACCAACTGTCTTCCATTTATGAGAAGTAATACAGATTCCAAATACACTGACGATGGTGTTCCTTTTTGAAATTTTTAAATTCAAGGCATGAACTCTAGGCTTATGTGGTTATATGAATATAGCTGGGTGTTCTTAAATTTGGGCAGACCTGATAGAATAATTTTGCAGATTTTTATGAACTTTTGAGCAACTCTTTCCATTTAGTGCTATAGAACTCTTCACGTAAAAACATATCCTTTTAAATCATGTGGGTTTTTTGGAGTGTTTTCAAGCATTCATGATTTTTTTTTTTTTTTTTTTTTTTACTTTATTGAGGCATGGTATACATGTGGTAAAATTCATCCATTTCAAGTGTTGATTTTTTTAGTAAGTTTATCAGTTGTACAACCATTACCATAAAGCACTTTTAAAACATTTCCATCACCCTATAAGATCCCTCATACCATTTGCCCATTTAAACTTTGTTCCTGTTCCTATTCCCGTGTAACTGCTAATCTACTTTCTGTTGCTATCAATTTGCATTTTTGGAAATTTCATGTTAATGGAATCACAATATGTGGTCTCTTGTGCCTGGCTATTTTCACTTACTGCAGTGTTTTTCAGATTAGTCCACGTTGTAGCAGGAATCAACAGTTTATTTATTTACACTCATATGCATGCACACATCCATATCGGCTGTTACCCTTTTGGGAAATTATGAATAATGCTGTTATGAACTTTCACGTACACATCTTTGGACACAGATTTTCATTTCTTTTGGATAAATAGGAGTAGAGTTGCTTGATGTATGGTAAATTTACATTTCATGTAATTTTAACAAGAAATATTAAAAGTTAAAATTTTGGGAATTCCCTGGCAGTACAGTGGTTAGGACTTGGCACTTTCATTGCCATGGGCCCGGGTTTGATCCCTGGTCGGCAAACTAAGATCCTGCAAGCCACTCGGTGAGGTCAATAAATAAATAAGTAAAAAGTTGAAATTTTGTTTACTTTTTATTAGCTCTAAATCACTAGTGAACAGTGTCACAAATCTGAAAACAGGTAAGGTTCAAGAGTAATATAGCTAGTAGGAAAACAAGTATTTACTTTCCAGGCAAGCCTGTCAATACTCGTACTGGATTTTTTTTTAAATACTGAGGGAGTTTGGAATTTGAGTGCTGGAAAGGAACTTAGAGATTTTGTAAACCAAAGCCTTCACTTTACAAATAGGAAACTGAGGCCCAGTAGTTGTGTGGCTTGCTCAAAGTCACAAATTTAATAAGTGTCAGACCTGGAACTAAAGTCTAGCCCCTTTGTTCCTAGTCTACTGCTCTTTCCACAACAGAGAAGAAACAAAAGAAGCCAGGGCTGGTTAGGGAACTGGTAAGACTTCTGTAATATTAATGCTCCTTCATCTCTATGGAGTATGGGCTCTGATGTCAGAAGTGCTACCTACTTAGGCTCCCTGTGTTTTTATCTCTCAGTGGTAAAATGAAAATAATATCTGCTTCATAAGGTTTTTGAGAGAATTAACATATAATGCATATATAGTTCTTAGGATTGTGCTTATCCCATAATAAGCCTTTGGTAAATATTAGCTATTTCCTTGTTCTGAGGCACGGAGCCCATGAGGGAAAAATCCAATCCATTTTAAAGCTCTTACACATCTCTAGAGTTAGGAGAGCTAACTTTTAGAAAGCATGGTATATGTTTGCTATTTGTTTTGATGAGAGTAGACTGGTCATATCTTCTTTTGCTTTTAGGCTTGCATTCCCCTTGCTGTGTGTGCATATTTCTTTTGAAATATGCCATAATCCAATAAGGCAAAGTGAAGCTGCCAGTTATGAGACTTGAGTTGGAACCTTGAGGGTACGATCTCCTTGGGTGACCCAAGATAGGAATGTTTCCATGTCAGTGATTCCAAGGTTAAATATTGGGGATTTCGGAAAGCAAATGTTATTAGAATGAGAAGTTAATTCTAGCTAGGAACTAAATTGGAGACTAAGGTAGATCTCCTCAACTTTATGCAACAAATAAAGAGTTTAATATTACTTCATTTGTTCCTCATCAGGTTGCAGGAACCAAAGAAAGATTTGATAGCCCGAGTAGTGAGGATAATTGGGAACAAAAAGGCAATTGAACTTCTGATGGAAACTGCTGAAGTTGAACAAAATGGTGGCCTTTTTATAATGGTAAGACTAACTGCTTCATTCTTTCTGGTTTTGTATTATTTCATGTGATTTTTTAATAAAATGCCCTTGTCTCTGATTGTTGGTTCTCTTATTTATAAGTTATTACAGTGTGTTTCAGACTTTAAAAAACCTTCATTAATAATTTAAAACTTCAGGGCTTCCCTGGTGGCGCAGTGGTTAAGAATCCGCCTGCCAATGCAGGGGGCAAGGGTTCGAGCCCTGGTCCAGGAAGATCCCACAAGCTGCAGAGCAACTAAGCCTGTGCGCCACAACTACTGAAGCCCGCGTGCCTAGAGCCTGTGCTCCGCAACAAGAGAAGCCACCACAATGAGAAGCCTGCACACCACAACAAAGAGTAGCCCCCGCTCGCTGCAACTAGAGAAAGCCCGCACACAGCAGCAAAGACCCAACGCAGCCAAAAATAAAAATAAATAAAAAATAAATTTATAAAAAAAAATTTTTTTTAATTCAGTATGGTCAGTTTTTGCAATTAATACTTTACTTATAAAAAAATATACCTAAATTGTAGCCTGTTAGTGTGCAATCAACAACAGATCTCTTACAGGATTCATTAAGGCTGAAATTTTAAGAAAAAGGTCTGGAGGGGGGAACTGGAAGCTCAGATTTTGAGAATATGGGTTTTGGAATTTGGGGTGCCTTGTTTTGAATTTTGGGTGTGCAGCTTACTAGATGTGACATTTGGCTAAATTATTGATACTTCTCAGACCTCAGTCTTAGCTATAAAATGGGATTAATCCTCTATTATAAGGATTAAATGAGATAATACATATAAAGTACTTATCACAGTGCCCAGAATTTAGTTAGTGGTGGTGAACAGAAATGTTACTTTTGGGGCTTCCCTGGTGGCTCGGTGGTTAAGAATCTGCCTGCTAATGCAGGGGACATGGGTTCGAGCCCTGCTCCGGGAAGATCCCACATGCTGCAGAGTAACTAAGCCCGTGTGCCACGAGGACTGAAGCCCACGTCCCGTAGAGCCCGTGCTCTGCAACAAGAGAAGCCACCGCAATGAGAAGCCTGCGCACCACCACAAAGAGTAGCCCCCGCTCTCTGCAACTAGAGAAAGCCCGCAGGCAGCAACGAAGACCCAATGCAGCCATAAATAAATAAATAAATTTATTTTAAAAAAAAAAGAAATGTTACTTTTGGTTCATTTAATTCATGCATTCTTGGAAACTGGTTCTTGGGAATAAAAAAACCAAAATTCTTGTTATGTAAAAAGCACAGATAAATATAAAGTATATCTGTGAGTATTAAAATTTCATGGGTGGTAGGAGTGAATAGGAAACAAAATGTCTAAAGAGGCCTCTGGGGTTGAGGAAGCAAAAATGAAAAAACAGTTTAAAAATACTTCATTGCTCCAGAATGGCATAAAGAGCACTTGTCTGGTTGGGGCCAGATCACAAGCAGTAGCAGTTTATCCCATAGAATGAATGGTTTTGCAAATCTCATTTAATTGAGCTTTCAGCACAGGGTGAGGATGAAGATTGAATGGCTTCCTTCTTATTTGTTCCTCATGAATTTGAATAATAACATCACAAGAGACTAAATATTTTACTGTGGAAATGGAGAGAAAAGAAATCAGAAGTGATAGCACTGGGTGAGGAAACAGCCTGTGAACATTGGTTCCAGAAGTTAACAACAAAACAAATTATAATAATCATGAATGTACTGGCATCCCTGTTTGTGTCACTGTTTAAGGTACCTAGATTTTCATTCAGTTGAGCACGAAGTTATAGATTATATCGATATTTTACTTTTAAAAAAAATTTTTCTTAAATTTCTTGCTGTGCCACGCAGCTTGTGGAATACTAGTTTGCCAACCAGGGATCAAATCCAGGCCCCCTGCAGTGAAACCGCCAAGTCCTAACCACTGGACTGCCAGGGAATTCCCTATATCAAAATTTTAATACTGTAGTAATAAAACCAGTGAGCTAATGGAAATCTACTGAATGTTGGGAAGATGCAAGTCCAACTTCACTTTCTTTTGGTGCATGCATTCTTTCCTTGTACAGTTATTTATTGCTGTGTGCCAGGCACTGTTCTAGACACAGGAAGCTTATGTTGTAGTAGGGGGTGGGAGGGAAACAGTCTGTAAAGAATAAATGTATCTTCAAGTATGCTAGGAAGTGATACATGCCGTGGGAAAAGAAATAGAGCAAATGGAAGTATGGAGAGGAGAGAAGGACACTGTAGTTAAACTGGAGTGGTACTGTAGACCTTAATAGCTCCTTAGGAATGTCTCTAAAAGTTGCTTTGACCATTCACTGGAAGAGTCTTCACAGGATAATTTTTCTGTTCCTTTTTGTAGAATGGTAGTCGAAGAAGAACACCAGGTGGAGTTTTCCTGAATCTCCTGAAGAACACTCCTAGTATCAGTGAGGAACAAATTAAGGTAGAAACAATAATGTCCTTGACTTTTAAGATCCATCATAATTTAACTCCCACTTAGCCTCTAGCTCCATTTTCTACTGATCTCTATTACTGCTCTGCCTTGTACTGACCAATTTTTCATTGTCTCTTTTCAAGTAAACCTTGTGCCTTTGGTAAAGCTCTGCTGCCTCATTTTCTTCCCTTTCAGAGGCAAGGTCAAGATTTCTTTTATGGCAATTTTTCCTGGTCTCTTAGCATGTAATTATTTTTTTCTACTCCTACAACTTTTTATTAATGAAAAATTTCAAACGTGGAATAGATGAAAAAACAACAGGATGAATACCTGTATATCCTTCACCTAGGTTCGGGGTGGTTAACATTTTGACATTCCTACTTTACCTATACAATTTTTTTTCTGTACCGTTGGGAAATAAGGAGCAAACATCATGACATTCAGCCCTAATTATTTCAACAAGCGTCTCCCAATAATGACAATATCCTACACAGCCACACCTAAGAAAAATAACAGTTTCATAGCATCATCCCAGTACCTATCTAGCCCTTGTTCTAGTTTCCTGAATTGTCCCAAGAATGTATTTTCTAGCTTTTTTCCTCCCCAAATCAGGATCCTATCTAGATTTCCATATCCCATTTGTTATATCTCTTTTGATCTTTTTAATCCTACATTTTTCTCCATGATTTAGACCTTTTGATGAGTCCAATATGGCTCTCTTATAGAATATACCACATTCTGTTGTCTGCATTTGTTTTGTTTATTCCTCTATCTCCTATATTTCTTACAAACTGGAAGCCGGGCATTTTAGTATCATTTTTGTATTACCAGAATGTCATATGGGAAATCTTATACACTGTGGGTTTTTCACAGCTCAGAATTTAGTCACCTTTTAATTTGTTAATTAAGGAACATGACTCGCATTTAGCACATGTGATCAAAATTGAGAACTGTTTTCTTGCATAGGAAGGAGGTGGTACACATGCAACACAGCTACAATATTTGAGAAATTTTGTATTCTCTTTATTGTAACAGTGGGTGATAAAGGTCATAGGATTGTGCTTTAGCCGTACTAATGTAATGCTAATGATGACAGAAAAATAAAAACCTTTTCTCTTGAGCTGATGCTACATGTGAGCATATTTTAACATTTGCTCAATGTTTTTCTTTTTTCTGGCTATTCACTTTTAGTCATTTTTTTAAAAATCTGTTACTGCAGTTCCTACAGGAAATGTTACTGTTGTTGCACATTTGAAATCTCTACTCTGTAACTACTTTTTTTCCTCATTGGAACAATTATTTTGATAATAAATTTCTAACAATGTGAATTTCCTTGGGAATACAACTTTTGAGTGGTAGAACAGAGCTTATACCTTAATGATGTTCTCCCTTCTCCCCCAATATAACCCCTGATCATAGTGTGTACTTAGAAGGAACATTCTTCTTGGGTCTTTGTTTGATAGCAAAATGTCACTCTTTTCAAAGATATAGCATGATGTGATGAAAAGAATTCTCTAAGATTCAAAATCTAGGTTTTAATCTTAATTTTGCCATTTAGTGATTATATGACTATGAGCAGATTGCTTACTCTCCCTCAGCCTTGATTTTCTCATCTATAAAATGAGGACTTTAATATGTGCCCTGCCTATTTAATATTGCTATAAAGGAGTTAAATAAAATGATGTCTAGAAAAGCTGTTTGTTAACTAAACTTGGACAATTTCCAGAAGCGGGAGAGACGAAAATAACATTTATTCACCGTCAGCCTGGCACTGTCTATCATTGGGTATTACCCTGGTATGCAAATGCAGAGCAATAAAAAGGATAGGTCTGAGATCACACAGGAAGGACTCTGACTTCAAACCCATGCTGCTTTCACTGAATCACCTATCTTTGAAATTCATTTCTTCTAACTCATTATGGAGAAGGGGATTTAATGTTAGTAGATTTTTATCTTAAACAACCAGAAACATTGCATTATAATAAACAATAGAAACATTTGTAGTATCTAATAATAGGGGAATGTTAACTAATAGGGACATTCTTAAAACAACTATCCTGTAGCCTCTATTTTTGTGAAGCAATTTTAAGAAAATTAGAAAATGCAATAATAACTGAATTTTTTAAAATGACAAAGTACAGATTTATAAAGAAAAAGAGGCATGGGACAATAGACTGGCAGTTAAAACACCAAAATGTTACCAATGATTTGGTCTGTTGTGAGGGGTTATAAATGTTTTGGCTTTTAAGATTTTTCTGGGGTTTTTTTTGCCAAATTTTCTGTATGTGCATGGATTGACTATCTTTGTTACTAGAGGGAAAAACCTAAGGCAGATATAATTTTATTATAGGTAATTTCATGTGCCATCCAAATAATGGTGTTAAAATTATTCTTTTAGTCACTATATTGCTAACAATCAGTCTGTAGAACTTGGAAGCCAGAACTGAACTGAGTGGGCTTGTTTTCAACTTTTTCTCATTTGATTTTGTTTTGGTATGTGGCCTTATAATTTGTTTTAGAGAATACAAAGTTTGTGAAGAAAGAAAAAGTAAGAATAGTGAGAAGTTAATTTGCGAAGCGGGGGCCCCTGGAGTGCCTGGCCAAGGCCCCCTCGCCCACACCCACCCCGTCACCGACCCCCTGGGAGACCTCGGCCCCCAGACCAGCACCTCCCCGGGACGCTTGTCCCCAGATTTTGCTGAGGAGCTGAGGTCCTCGGAACCATCTCTGAGCCCCGGTCTTCTGGAGGAGGATGGAGAGGTGGCCGTGGTGCTTCTGGGCAGGCCCTCTCCAGGCGCCGCGGACCCTGAGGAGGTGGCGCTGTGCAGCAGCTGCTGCGCCATGCGGCTGCGGTGCCAGGGCCTGGCCCGGTGCCCTCCTACAGGGTTGGGGTGCTTCCCCCGACCTGGTGTGGGGGCCCTGCCAGCTGGCTGTCAGCATTTGAAAGAGGTCCCCCCCTCCCCCCCCCGTCAGGAGTTCAGCGTTTTAAAGAGGTCCCCACCCCCCTCAGGAGGAATTCTGGCCGCCAACTAACCGCCCCCTCCCCAGCCGGGACCTCCTGGCAAGACTGTAGCTAGTGGTGTTTGTGCAACCAAAGACTTTATTTTGTGGTTTAAGGAGAATAAAATTGACTATGTTTAAAAGAAAAAAAAAAAAAGTTAATTAAGTCCACCTATAACGTTCTCCCTCTGAAAATAGTGTACACTTCAGGTTCTTAACTTGCAGAGTTAATTATACAGAGATATGGATGGGAGAAAAAAATTTGCTCTCAGATTATCTGTTGTCTGCATTTGTTGTAACAACATTAACAATATGCTACAAAGACATTCCTTTGGGTCATTCGCCAGTTTGTTCTGTTTAAATTCGTAACCCATGAGAATGACATTCCTTTTTAATAAGGATTGCCGTATTTGGAGGGAAAAGGGGAACTTCATAATTTTATTTAGTGTTGCCAGGCGTTGTACTAGTTAGAATTGTTTTTATCAAGATGTTTGGATGTGCTTCCATATAAAATGAAAATACTTCTACTATTGCTCCACTTGAAGGTAAGTAGACTCTTGAAAAAATTGTGAATTATCACACTGTTGCAAAGGTTTAAGGTTTAAGAATATGGATTTGAAGAAATCACTTATGAGTTTAGACTTTATACCTTTACCTGTTAGCTCTAATCTTGAGCCTCACTTTCCTCATCTGAAAACAAGGATAATCCCCACCTCATAAGGTTCTTGTGTGAATGAAGAGAGTTCACACCTATGTAAAGTTCTCAACGTAATGCCTGGCACATAAAAGTGCTCATTCAGGAATTGGTAGTTGGCCTCATTTTCCTCTGAATTCACCCTTTTTGTCCTTCCTGCACTTTTTTCTCACATATGTACCCTCCTTCTCCACCCCCGTCCCCCTTTCTTTAGCAAATACTTTTATTCCTTCTCTTCATCAAAGCTCTTATATTCTGAAGCTTTCCCTTATTGCATTCATTTCATGGTTCCTTACTCCTTCCTCTGCTTATTCTGTGTGCTGCTTTTACTATTTAGCGAAGCAGAGGACCCCCTTTATCTCACCATCCTCCATATTGTTTTTCATAAACAAGAAGGGATTTGCACTTTAAGAATGTAATAGGAACTGGCTTGGCTACAGCTTTTAAGAGTCACTTCCTAGAATATAATAGGATGTCAAAAGTGTGTCCTGCCTGTACTAGCTTCTCTTTTAAATCTTTGAATCTTTTTTGTATTAGCATCATCATTTTTGCCTTCTCTTTAGATCCCTGACCTTTTTTTTTTTGTACCCTCTAAAATTATATTTATCTATCTGTATCAAGGTTCCCAGAAGTTATTTTGTTTTTCCATGTAGTGTTTTAATGGAAATGTATTTTCTACTTGAACCATTCTCATTCACTGGCAGTTTTGCCTCTCGGAGGACATTTGGCAATGTCTAGAGGTATTTTTGGTTGTCACTGTTCGGGGGTGGGATGGGTGTGCTAGTGGGTAGAGGCCAGGTAGGCTGCTAAACATCCTGCGGTGCACACAGCAGACTGCTACACAAAGAATTCCTTGGCTTGCAGTTTTAGTCGTGCCATACTTGAAAAACCCTGTACTAGAAGATTCTCATTTTCATGCTATAAAATCCTTTTTCTGGCACCCTGGAATCCAAGTGCTGACTATATCATTTTTATGCCTTGTGATAAAAGTTTTTGGCAGAGATTTACAGTCTCACATGTTAATTACAGCAGTGTTTAAGGGCTGGCATTTTTCTTGCATTGTGTAGGTTACATGATCATACTTAGTCACACAGTTTGGGCCTGGCCAGTTTCTTAGCATATGCAATCACATGTGGTTATGATGACATTTCAGAGTTAGTAAATTATTATACCAAAGACTTCTGTTTTGTTGTGATAAATTATATATTTTTTAAATCCTAAACAATATGATCTCCTACTGTATATTTCTATTTAGAAAACCTTTATAGATTGATGTATATGGTAGAATAAGCATGGACCCTAGACCTAACAGGAGGCTGAGTTTGAATCATAGCTTCATCCTCTCAACTTGCAATGAGGATTTATTACATATCTTGGACTCTGTGTTCAATTATGAATCTAATATTTGTTTTTTGTGGAAAATGGAGATAATGTAAAGAGTCTGCCTTACAACAGGTTTTTAATAAATGGTAGTTCTTGTTTACTAAAGTTGTTCCTTCATTGTAGGACATTTTTTACATTGAAAATCAAAAGGAATATGAAAATAAAAAAGCTGCTAGGAAGAGAAGAACACAAGTGCTGGGAAAAAAGATGAAACAAGCTATCAAAAACCTAAATTTTCAAGAAGATGATGATACATCACGAGAGACTTTTGCAAGTGACACAAATGAGGCCCTGGCCTCTCTTGATGAATCACAGGAAGGACACGGAGAATCAAAGTTGGATGCGGAGGAAGCCATTGAGGTTGATCATTCTCATGATTTGGACATCTTTTAGGACATTTTGAGAAATAAGCCTTTCTAAGATAACATTGTAATAAACCATTTCTACTGAGATTGCTTTATTTTACTTTGCACTGATAAACCCAAAAATCTGGAGAGAACTGTTGTCTTGTTTTAAATAAAATTGAATATGTGGGAGATGAATGCAATAAGAACATTTAAAACTTTCTCATGTCTGACAAACTACTTAAAAGTATATAGCAGAGGATTTAATTTCTCAATCTGTTGCATGTGCTAATCATTACTAGTTGATAATCAGTTTTGTCCAGGTCATATAACATGCCATTCAAAAGTTTGTTTTCTTTTTCTGATTTATCTTTGCAGTGATTTATGATCGGTTTCAAACATTCCATTAAAAGATCCTAAGACATAAATTGTTAAGCTATTACAAATGCATTCAAATTTAGTTTTTCTGTGTTCTGAGAACTCTTAAGCAGTTTTAATAATAGAGACTAAAAATAGGTTTATACCAGTGGCTCTTCCCACTTGTTTGTCCAGAAGTAAATAAGCATCAGAAGCTTTTCAAAGAAGTATCTGTTCTTAACTTTAACTTTGTTTTTGACCTCTTATTAGTTACCTTGGTCATATATTAAATACTAAATATGATCCATGCCTGCATAATTACCATGACATTTAAAAAATTCCCAGTGACAGCCTAAGACTGTTTTACCTTATGTTAAGGAAGTTAGGTATTAAAAATGTTTCATCTGCATGATGTTTAAAATTATTCATTTTTATTTAAGGAAATAAAGGTAGTTTACTTAAGATGTTCCAGGAGTTGACTACAGTTTACAAAATAGATTAAGCAAAAATATGTAGGGAGCAATTATTAACAATTCTTTGCAGCAATGTACTTGAAGTCTTTCAGTAGTTTATGAAATACCTGATCATTGAAGTTGGAGCTAAGTATCTAAGCAGGGAAAGAAAAGGAAATGGTAATTGGTTACATTTTATTCATAAAGAATGCAAAAATAAAATTGGAGTTCTGGCAGTCCTTAATGAGTTTCAAGTGATTTTATTTTTTAATCTCAAATGTTCTTTCATAAAGTTGCTATAACCTAGGAAAGAAACATTTTAAATAGGTAAGTATTTAAACATTGTCCCTGAGATTTTTTTAACCATTTATTTATTTACTTAAAGAATTTTTAAAAATTGAAGTATAATTGATTTACAATATTACATTAGTTTCAGGTATACAACATAGTGATTCAGTATTTTTATGCCTTGTAAAATGATCACCACAGTCCCTGAGATTATTTTATGTAAGGTGATTTTAAAGGTATAGTATATCAGGAAAGATAATCAACATTCAGAAATCTAAATGCCACTTACTCATGTAAATATTGCTAATTTTTCTAGTGAAAGTTACATTTTTTGAAGGACATTAATGCCTCAGGCTACTTCATCTTCAGTGGATTGCTCCTCCCTCATTCCCCCCTTTCCGGATTGTTTTCATCAATTGTTATTTCCTTAACATTTGCAAACCAGGTTTCTGGATTGTAGTACGTCCTAATGTTACATGTAGAAACCAATGCTTCAGTTTTCAAGGTTCTGTAAAGTTTTGTGTATTAACATTACTCTTCTCTAAACCTTTCTGACTATCCAGATCTAGGAAGTTCTCTCCAGACTGTTGCCGGATATGTATTCAGTTAGTACTCTCACCAAGGCAGTGTACATTGCAGTCATCCTTCCTGCTCAGCCTAACATTTTTCCTCCTTCTGCCTAGGAGTATTAGCAGTAATAACCCTCCATGTCTCTGGCTTAGTAATTTAGGTGCTCATCCTCACTCATAACCTTTCTTTATTAAAATGAGTTTTGTTACCTAAAATATTCTGCGATATAACTCAAATCTTAGGAGGTAAAATGGGTTGGATTGGTTTGGATTTAGGCAAGTTTGATTTACACCTTAAAGTGTGTCTAAGTAATGGTGAAACATAAATGGGACACATATCAACCACGTGCAGTATGTAAAGAGGAAAATCAGCTAAGGGTAAATAGTGTTAATTTGAAGTGATTATTTGTGAATAATAATTCTTTAGTCCAATATATTTTCTAGTATCTGTCAAATTTGTAATATATCTGCAAGCATCCTTATTTTTTAAGTGTTCATGATAAGAATGATGATGTACTCAAGGTGTATTAAAAACACCAGAAATAGCTCTAAGTGCCACACTCTTAATTAACTGCTAAAGTAACTGCTATGGGTTGCTATGAAATTAGCAAAACATTGTTAGATCTGAGGCAGCAATGACATCATAATTAGACTAGTAGACTAGTGAAGTTCTAGATGAGAATTCCTGTCACTACTGGCAGTGATGGCTTCAGGCAAAGACACTTGTCCTATCTTACCTAAACTCACCAACAGCTGTTCTGATGAGAATTCATATAAGCCTGCTATTAAGTGAGGACTTAAGGGTTCTGGGTTTTTGGGTGGTTTTTTTGTTTCTTTGTTTTCAATCTGGGAGCTACATAGATGAGGACGCTAATTCTGTGCTTCCCCTTGGCATCTATATAGAAAGCTTTATATGTTCCAGAACAAAACAATGTGTGTGCAGAGAAAGCAAGTCTGACCTGACTGTAGGGCATGTGCTAAATTCAGAAGCTAAATTAGTTACTGGTTTTTGTGACTGGCCAGTGATTCCTTTAGGTAATGAGTAGGCCTGAGGTAGATCATGGTGTGCTGTCTTCCCCCTTAAAGTCAGGCCAAAATGAACATCATGAGCAAATTGTAAAGGACAGCGTGCAGTTAGAGCTACAGATACCCAGCCCAGACTCTTGATCTTGGTGATACTCGGGGATTTAATGGGTTGGTTATCTGCTAGGTGAGCCTCAAACAGTGACACAGCTCTGTCCTGCAACTGCAAGGGTCCAAACCTCACAGACACAACACAACTGCTTCCATTCCGTAAAATGAAGCTAAAATAATTGAATTTAGCTCACAAGATATCCTTTCTTCTTGCTTTCCTAATCTTCAGGTGTAGTGAGATTCATTTGCCACGGTTTTCATTAAAGCAAGGGATGATCCCAAGACGTTATGTAATGCCTTGGAAACAGAACATGAAATTCAGGAATGTGAATCTGAAGGTATTTACTATTTAATATATCTGTGAATAGACATACATAACTCTACAAAAGCTGCTTTGAAATTTATTTTTCATTTTTTCAGCTTTATTGAGGAATAATAGACAAATATGATTGTGTACATTTAAGGTTACAACGTGATGCTTTGATATACATTGTGGAGTGATTACCAAGATCAAGATAACACATTCATCACTTCACATTGTTGACTCTTTTTTTCTTGCAGTGAGAATGCTTCAGATCTACTCTCAGCAGCTTTCAAATATTTAATACCGTATTATTAACTGTAGTCGCTGTGCTGAACACTAGACCCTTAGAACTTATTCTTCTTAAAACTGAAAATTTGTACCCTTTGTCTCGTTTCTTCCTCCTCCCAGGCCATGACAACCACCATTCTATTCTGACAAAAACTATTTGATGCACCTTCACATAAACTTGCAAACAAAAGTTAAATAGCAATATCTATTCAAATAACCCAATTACAAACTTAAAGTAGATAAACCAAAAGATTTCATAAATACGTGTCTACCTTTTTCTCTACATAATGGCAACTCACAGCTGTTAAGAAGTTCATCAGAAGTAGGCGCCATTATCATTAAAGCTACAGTACAGAGCATGTATTTTTTTTTAGTTGAAGTATAGTTGATTTACAATGTGTTAATTTCTGCTGTACAGCAAAGTGATTCAGTTATACATATATATATGTATATTTTATATTCTTTTCCATTGTGGTTTATCACAGGAAATTGAATATAGTTCCCTGTGCTATACGGTAGGACCGTGTTTATCAGTTCTATATATAATAGTTTGTATCTGCTAACCCCAAACTCCCAATCCAGCTCTCCCCCATCCACCCTCCCCCTTGGCAACCACAAGTCTGTTCTTTACAGAGCGTGTATTTTTACAGTTGTACTGCACGCTCAGGTTGAGAGCTATGGGAACAGTTTGGCTAGATTTACAGATAAGACTCCTTGCCCACTCAATGCTCTGATTCAGTAGTCAATAGTTTCAAAACATTTTCCAAATTCAGATTGATTGACCATTCACTTGTGAAAAGGTAAGTTGTTTCTTTAAAGGAGATGATAATATTTTGTAAGAATCAGTAAGAGGAGATTTCATGGTAGGATTCCTAGGAAGAAATGTGTTTATATAACTAATTTCCAAATTTCTAAAGGATAAGCAATTAATGTTGAATAAGAATATACTTTGTGAAGACAGAGATATTACAAAGTGTGAATATTATATGATATATAAAATATATCAAAAATATGGCTCAATTATTTTTTTATAAAATGCATGCATACAATGTAATAAATGAGGCTGCCATTTGCCTTGAGATGATTATTTTATATGTATTTTTATCTGATATTTTGAAAACAAATATAAAACTAAGGAAATCATGATTCAAATAACAGACTTAGGGCTTCCCTGGTGGTGCAGTGGTTGAGAATCTGCCTGCTAATGCAGGGGACACGGGTTCGAGCCCTGGTCTGGGAAGATCCCACATGCCGCAGAGCAACTAGGCCCATGAGCCACAATTACTGAGCCTGCGCGTCTGGAGCCTGAGCTCCGCAACAAGAGAGGCTGCCATAGTGACAGGCCTGCGCACCGCGATGAAGAGCGGCCCCCACTTGCCGCAACTGGAGAAAGCCCTCGCACAGAGACGAAGACCCAACACAGCCATAAATAAATAAATAAATAAATAAAATTAAAATCTCAAGCTAAAAAAAATTTAAAAATAGAAATAACAGACAAACATCAAATTTGTATGGTTATTAAGACTTTATAATATCTTAATATTGGGCTGTATTTCATGTAACTTAGTGGCTTATCAAGTCATTTTCAATGTCCTAACTAGCTTTAGCATGGTGACAACATTAGTACTGACTTTGTATTTTTCATTTACTAGAACTATAGGGTATAAACTTTGAGTTGAAGTCAATAATGAAGAACTGTTTTGAATGCATCAAAACACTTCCGTTAGTCTTGCCCTTACTCTTTAGAGCTATAAGTCAGCATAATTTTTTCATTGTTATTTCACTTCTGTAATTTAGTTGACAGTGTTCCTAACAATTTAAAAAACATAATTAGCGACTGGTGCATGGAATATTCTACCTTACAGAGTAAAAGTGAAAATTAAATGAGAATTACAATGAAGTGAATGTGCACTGAATAAATGCTAGCTATGCTTTCTTTTCATTTTACCATTTTTCCTATAGGAGATGATATAGCTCTTTAACAACATAAAAACGAGAACACAGCATAGGAGAGAGGGAGCAGCACCCCAAGACCAGGCCAGACTGCTGTTCAGCAGTAAAAAAGAGTCAGAAATAGATGTACAACTAAGATAATCTTAAGTAGCTGTTATCTATGCAGCGCAGGTGCAACAGCAGCCGCATACTGTATAGCTATTTCACTTAGTAGTTGGCGAAAGTTTTTTCATTCACATAGAATATTTTATTCAACACTCAAAGAATCCTTTAGTAATTCCCATTTTATGTTTGAGGAAACTGAGTCTCACGGTAGGTAAATGACTTGTACAAGAACACAAAAGTAGTGAAGCTAAAAGTCAGTGATCTGACTCCAAGTTTATAGTCTGCAGCCCACACCACTGGCTCTTCCTGTTGGTCGGAAGACACCAGTGAGAGAGCACTGCTTTTAAAAAAGGGATATTGCTCTGCCCACTACACCTTCCTTCTCAACAGGAACAGTTAGGAAAACTATTGGGCAACTTCCATCTTAATCTAATAAAGTGGTTTTTTTTAAAAAATTAATTAATTAATTTATTTTTCTCTGCGTTGGGTCCTCGTTGTCGCACAAGGGCCCTCTCCAGTTGCAGCAAGCGAGTGGGGGCCACTCTTTGCTGCGGTGCGCGGGCTTCTCATTGCGGTGGCTCCTCTTGTTGCGGAGCACGGGCTCTAAGAGCGCAGGCCTCAGCAGTTGTGGCACGCGGGCTCAGTAGTTGTGGCTCACGGGCTCTAGAGCACAGGCTCAGTAGTTGTGGTGCACAAGTCCAGTTGCTCTGCAGCATGTGGGATCTTACTGGACCAGGGATTGAACCCATGTCCCCTGCATTGGCAGGCGGATTCTTAACCACTGTGCCACCAGGGAAGTCCCTAATAAAGTGATTTTTGGTGTGATATACAGCAGATTTTTTTTTTCTTTTAGCATGCAGAAGCATGTGGGATCCATGCCGGCCCTTTGGAAGACTCTCTGTTTTTGAATCACAGTGAAAGGCTTTGCCATGGGGAAGATCGTAAAGTTGTCTTGAAGAAAGGCCCACCAGAAATAAAAATTGCAGATATGCCTCTGCATTCACCTCTCTCCAGGTACCAAAGCACTGTGATTTCCCATGGCTTCAGGAGGCGACTGGTCTGATGAAAGAAGAATAAAATGATAAAGTATTTCAGTCTCTCCCTCTCTCTCTCTCTCCCATAATGTTTAAGTCCTTGTACATTTGTATTTTGCCTATAGGTTCAATTTGTTCAAAGGCTATAAGTCAACTGCATACTTTTTTATATTATAATAGCTTAGAAAGAAAATAGGCTCTGAGAATATCTGAGATGACGTGGGGGAACAAGGAAAACTGTCTCACTGAAATTAATTTCACACCAAGTAGTTAAGAAACAGCAGACGGATCCAGTCCTACCATCTAACCTCACCACACTCCTCTACCTTTCTCTCCTTCTCATTCCACCCTTATTATTCATCCCCTCCAAAACTCAGTGTCAAGAAAGCCAAACTGAAATAGAGTTGCAGGATGTGGGATTATTTTTGCTTCTTTTCTAACTGCTCCAACACCCTTCCTTCTGCTCCACTGCACCAACACACACCCCTAAGGCTACAGAGACCGGCAGCTAATCAGCAGTTATTAGAAGTGTTCGGTAGACAACTCTGTGATACATCATACAATTTTAGCTGAGACATACGTTTCCATATTGGTTCAGTGTATCCAAGTATCAATTTCCTATAGTGAAGGATTGATTCACATAACTTAAGACATAATAATCAGTGTATGCAAAAATGATACACCACTGTGGAAGACAGTATGGTGGTTTCTCAAACAATTACACTCAGAATTACCTTATGATCCAGCAATTTCACTTCTAGGTATATGCCCAGAGGAATTGAAAACAGGGATTTTAACAGATATTTGTACACCAATGTTCATAGCAGCATTATTTATAATAGCCAAAAGGTGGAAACAAGTCAAATGTCCATCAACAGATGAATGGATTGTTGGGGAGGAAGAAATTTTCCTCTACCCTTCTAGGTTCTTCTTACTGGCTTAAAAATTGAATTGACATGAGACAGATTAACAGGAGAAAGTCAAACAAAAGTTAAACAACATGTATACATGGGAGAGGTCCAGGAAAACTGAGTAACTCACCAAAATGACTGAAACCCTCACTTTGTTTTTAAATTTTATTTATTTATTTATGGCTGCGTTGGGTCTTCCTTGCTGTGCGTGGGCTTTTCTCTAGTTGTGGTGAGCAGGGGCTACTCTTTGTTGCAGTGCGCGGGCTTCTCATTGCAGTGGCTTCTCTTGTTGCGGAGCAAGGGCTCTAGGCGCACGAGCTCAGTAGTTGTGACACACAGGCTCAGTAGTTGTGGCTCGCGGGCTCTAGAGCACAGGTTCAATAGTTGTGGCGCACGGGCTTAGTTGCTCTGTGGCACGTGGGATCTTCCTGGACCAGGGCTCAAACACGTCTCCCTTGCATTGGCAGGCGGATTCCCAACCACTGAACCATCAGGGAAGTCCCTGAAACCCTCACTTTAAATACCGTCTTCAGCTAAAGACAGAAGAGGATTTGGGAATAGTGATTTGGGACTTCAAAGGGAGGAAGGCAATTGACATGGAGATGGAAAAGCAAACGTTTGCTAAATATTTCTCTGGGCCTGCAGAGGCAGTGGGACACAGGGTGGCCTGTGATCTCTAAGAGTTTCCCCCACCACATCTAGCTCATGTTCTTTGCAGACATCTCTGGTGATAGCTCTATTCCTGTAATAGGCCCTCTATCTAAATTCCTTTAGGTACTTAGGGGCAAGGTCAAAAGTTCTTCCTGAGTCTTTTGGGCCTTGATTGTTTTCAGCTTGAAATAATCCACATGCCAGAGACGTTTTAGGGTGGCAAATTTTGTTTCCTACAGATAAACAAAACATGGTATATGAATGTAATGGAATGGATTATTAGTCAGCCATAAAATGAAATGAAGTTCTGATACATGTTCTAACATGGGGAACCCTGACAACAGGCTAAGTGAATAAATCAGACATAAAAAGACAAATATTGTGTGATTTCACTTATACGAAATAACTAGAATAGTCAAATTCTTAGAGAAAGAAAATAGAATGGTAGTTAGTTACCAAGGGCTACTGAGGAGGGGAGAATGGGGAGTTATCATTTAAAGGGTACAGAGTTTCAGTTGACATGAAAAGTTCTGTAGATGGATGGTTACACAACAGGGTGAATGTATTTAATGCCACTGAATTGTACACTCAAAAAGGGTAAAAATCATTAATTTTATGTCATATATATTTTACCAGAATTTTTTTTTTAAAAAAGACCATAGTGGGTCTAAGCTATGCTTCATTCAGCCAAGTGTTCATATCTGATAACAGCACCAAGGAAACTATTACAAAAAGATAGAGCTGTCCATCTAATATCAACTTAAAAATCAGTAAAGAAAACATAAATAAAGTAAATTATTAAGGAAGACAATTTAAGTGATACTGAACAGAAATTGGGTCCACTTGACAATTTACTGACACTGGGTTGTGGTGAAGGAAAATACAGCATTTATTGTAGGCACCAAGCAAGGAGAATGGGCAGCTCATGCTCAAAAGAGCCAAACTCCCTGATGGCTTTCAGGGAAAGGTTTTTAAAGGCAACATTCAGGGTGAGGGTTGCACTGGGTATGACTTTCTTCTGATTGGTTGGTGGTACTTAACAGGGTGGTGTTTCAGGATTCTTAATCACCAACCTGGTTCCAACCAGTATGGGGTCTATATGCTTGTGGTCAGCATGTAGTCACCATCCTCAGCCTAGGTGGGAGTCTTTGTCCCTGCAGAACAACTCAAAGATATGTGTCAGATTGTTGTATATATCCCTTGAGGAGGAACTAGGACTCTGTTTTATCGCTGAACTATTGTTTCTTGACTGCTTTTCCTGTGTTTCTGCATTCCATCACTTCCCTAATTAATAACTGCTTGTGCCTGCTCTTTGGAACTTGGGGAAGGCATAGGAGACCAAAGCCTTTTTCTACAAACAAGAAATGGGAGACACAGAGGGGCTTTTGTACCTAGGAATGCTCTGCAGGGTCCTGCTTGGTTTCAGCTTCAGGTCTTCTCAGCTTGTCTCTCCCAGTGTGGAACCACCACCTTATTATCTGGGACAAGGAGAATTAGGGCCCCAGTATTCTCAGAGCCTCTGTGCCCAAGGCAGAGCTTCCATCCCATGAATTGGGGCTGAGCAGAAAAAGGGAGTCTCCCACCTTTTGGCCACACCTGCATAGAACTTAGCTTCAGAAACAGGTAGCTGGGGTCAGGATGAGAAATGCTGATATCCTGCCCTGCCTGGGAAGACAGCCCTCTGCCTGGGATCTGTGGGGAGAGGAACCCTGTGCCCTTGGCTGCACCAGTCTGCAGTAGAGTTTCCACTATGGTGAGCTGGGAGGGGAGAGGGGAGAAGTGGGTCCTGGATCAAACACCTCAGGGTTCACTGAGCTTTAGGAGATTTCATTAAATAAATATTTCTTCATTTGCTGTATGCACCCAGGACCATGTCCAGAGACTTTAAATGGCTGTCCTTTTATAATTATTACTGATTTTTTTTGGTAGTGAGTCTGAAGAGCTCCTCACATTGTCATGCTGGAAGTGAAACTCTAGCCTTTTAAAAATTGTTCTAAGGAATCCTGTGGTCTTTTAGATCCAAGTTCTCAAGAGAACATAAAGCCCAGTCCAAGGAACTAGAAGAGATACTAGAATATATCTGTCTTGAACTTCCCTGGTGCACAGTGCTTAAGAATCCGCCTGCCAATGCAGGGGACACAGGTTCGATCTCTGGTCCGGGAAGATCCCACATGCCGTGGAGCAACTAAGCCCGTGTGCCATAACTACTGAGCTTGCGCTCTAGAGCCCATGAGCCACAACTACTGAGCCTGCATGCCACAACTACTGAAGCCCGCATGCCTAGAGCCCGTGCTCCACAACAAGAGAAGCCACCGCAATGAGAAGCTCACGCACCGCAACGAAGAGTAGCCCCCGCTCGCCGCAACTAGAGAAAGCCGTGCGCAGCAACGAAGACCCAACACAGCCAAAAATAAATAAGCAAATAAATTGAAAACAAAAACAAAAACAAAACAAAACAAAAAGAATATATCTGTCTCCTCAACTGACAAGTACTAGAGCCTAAATAAAGGTATGTGAAGAAGAAAACTGTGAAATATAATTTATATAATTATGTCATTCTACCCACACCTCAGTCCAAACTTGAGAAATTGCCAGGAGGACAATTTATACATCTAATTTAAGAAAAGAAAAAAAAAAAAGCAGTTCTGAATTTCTAAAAGCTATTTAGGATAAATTGAAGATTTTTGCTTCCTATAATTCCCAACTTTGCCTCTAAAATAGACCTGAGCCAATTAACCCACTTCTTCTCAAGAGTAAGCATTGACAGGACTATGTTCCTGTCAAGTATTTCTCCATTATTTTCTCTTCCATTGAAAACAAAAGAAAATTTGGCTGGTGATGGGATAATTATCAACAAGATTTTTAAGTTAAAATTCGAGATACTTCTCTGTGTTTATACCACTCAACTAGAATTTAAAATCCAAGGTGACACCTGAGGCTCAATTTCATAGCAATAAGGAATAGTAATGCTGCAGGACATCCTGAAGGGTTCAGCTCTCTATGAAGGGGTGCCTAGAGCTGCAGAAGCTCATTTGAGTAGGATCTTTATACATCTCTAGGAATAAACTGAAAAAAAATCTTCAAGAAAAGAGTTGCACTGAGCAATGTACAGTGCTTGGTTCTTGCCTCATGAAAACACCTGAGTATATTGTTCACATCCAATTGTGCTAATTGTGAGGTCTGGCCCAGTGACAGTCGCATCACCCTATGGTATCAATTATTCTGTCCTACTCAATTTTCTCTAATTTTGTGTGACCCCTAAGTTACGTCCCAGGAAGTGATTCTCTTTCAGGTTATTCCTCATCTAATTTCACTCTCTTAAATGTAAATTCTAATTTGTACCTTTGGCTTCCTCCTTTGAAAACTCCCCATTCCACTGTGGTTTAGTTTAAGACTGTAAATTTCCTTGCAAGAGAGCAGATTATCATGATGCATCTTGGCCCAGGTGGGTTAGTCCCAGTGACTGGGAAATCTCTGGGATTTCTAGGGTCAAAAATGCCAGTGGATATATTTTTCACATACCGAAAATATAGGTGATCATATTTGGCCTTTACTGATTAGCTTCCGGCAGGCTGAGGGGCCACCAAGAGCAGGTGAATAGGTGTACCCCACACAGGGGAGTCTGGCAGAGAAGGTGAGCAGCGGCTGGAATGGAGCCAGCACTACGCTCCCCAAGCTGTGTGCATCTCAGTGCATGACTGGGGCCCCAGCAATGTGGGGACCAGTACAAAAGTCTTCCCTGAAACTTCTCTGGCTTTTATGTGATGTACCAATAAAAGCCTTGCTGTCAGAAAGCATCTTTCTTCTTTTCAGAATGTGACCAAAACATTGACCATTGCTGAAGTACCAGCAGCCAAAATGAAGTTCAATTCCTTTGTGGCTTCTGATCAAAGCAAGAACCAGAAAAGGCACGTCAGTGTACCTTCCCACATTCACAGGAAGATTATGTCTTCCCCCTCTTTCCAAAGAGCTGAGACAGAAGTACAGTATTCGATCCATGCATATCCAAAAGGATGAGGTAGTTCAGTTTATGCAAGGGCACTGCAAAGGGCAGCAAACTGGCAACGTAGCCCAGGCTTACGGGAAGAAGTATGTCACCTATACTGACTGAGTGCAGCGAGAGGAGGCTAACGGCACAACTGTCCATGTGGGCATTCTCCCCAGCAAGGTGCTTGTCACTAGACTAAAACTGGACAAAGACCACAAAAAGATCCTTGAACATAAAGTCAGATCTCTCCAGGTAGGAAAGGAAAAGGGCAGACATAAGAAAGAAACAATTGAGAAGATGCAAGAATAAAGTAATCTTATATACAACTTTCCTTAAAAACTGTTAAAATGAAAAAAAGGAGAATGTGGCAAAGTGTGTGTGATAGAACACTAGATGAAAAAGTCAGGGTGTACCCAGTGTGAATAAAAAGAATGCATATGACCAGAAAACAATGCTGGAAGCCAGTGCATCAAAATGTTTACAATATTAGTTTTGGACAGTGGAGTTATAAATGATTCTTATTTACATCCTCGTATCTTTTAAATTACAGCAAACATGTATTTTTCTCCGCATGTGTGGAAAGCACTCCTCTCTGTTCTGCTGTCAGAGTTTTATATCCAACATAACTGTCAACTCTTCTATGAAACCTATTTCATATCCTATTTTCTCCTGTACCAGTTCTCTCCACCTTAACCTTTTCCAAGTTGGTTCTCTGCCTAAGACTTCTCCTTCTTGACCAGAAGAGGTCTCTGCTGCGTCACTCAAAAAAAGACAAAGCTTTCTTTTTCTTTTTTTCTTTTTTTTAAAAATGTTTTGTTGGTTTGCATTTTTTTAATAAGGTAAAAATTCTTCAGTGCCTCTGAAACTAACAAAATTTTCAAATAGAGCATTTTATCAACGAAGGGGAGCTTAAACCCTTTGGGTACCCTCATCAGTGCCTTGCATTTTACTGAGCCCCAGAGCAATTTCATCTGATATGTAAAAATTTGAAAACTAAAAAAGAGAAAACAAGGGAGAACACATTTAAACAGGAAAACATGTCTTTTCTAGGGACAAATTAAAAGCCATCAGTAAAGCACTTCCGAGAGCATGGACTTCAGGTAGGCTGACCTGGCTTTGAATTCTGACTTCACTACTAACTGTGTGGCTTCAAGCAGCTCCACGCACCATATTCCTCTCTCTCAGTTTGTCATCTGGAAAATGAGGCTGCAGATAGCTCATTCATAGAGTTGTAAACAGTCTGTTAGGGAACATAAAAGCGCTTAGCGTGACACTAAATAACGATGTTTGGATTCTTATTAGGCCTGTGGATAGACATATGGATTGGGTTAGGAGTTAAATTTTAGCCATACCATGGCTAACTCAGTTGCAAAGTAGCTTTTTCCCGAGAGGAAGAATATAGGAATAGCAGGAAATAGGAAATCCCCTCAAATGGGAAGAGGAATGCTTTTCATCAACCGTCTTTGCTTCAAATAGCACCACTAAGAAAAAAACCAAAAATTCCTATCTCTAATTTCTTTTAGGGGCTAGGCTAGAATTTCTATTCCAAGCTGCATCTTTCAAATAATTGTCTCACCAGGAGCCTCACATTCATCAGATGAGCTCCTCATCTTCCCCACTCTTCTTCTTTTCAGGCCTACTGTTTTCTCCTGACTTAACTATTTCTACAAGTTATCTAACGTTGGTAAATACCATCACCTAATAACGTCCTGTGTTCTGGGTTCTCTGGGTCTCAGAAATCACATTAGATCCCGTCTGCTCCCCTTTCCCCTCCCCCCCAAAGCCATTCAATCATACCTGTTCCTTGTAGGTAGATGGTAGTACCTTTAAGAGCTGTCCCCTCTTTCATTGCCCGTGAAGAGCTACTCTCCTCCTTGCACCACATTTCTTACGGTTCTGAGATGGGGCCCCCAGATTTGCATTTTTAGCAAGCTTCCAGGTGAGGCTTATGTGTGGACCACACTCTAAGTACTGTCAACATGTCTAGGAGGTGCTGCTATGCAAGAAGCATATGTAGAACTTCCTTAAACATTATAGTTTGTCCAAAGGTAATCAAAGCCACAGCCCCCATAGCTGATACAGATTAAAGAATTTGGATCACAGGTAAATGGTTTTCACTACCTATAAGCTGCTTTGGTGCTGCTGCTATTTCATCAGTTCAGGCTGTTCCTTTTTATTGCTGAATAGTATTTCATTGTATGAATGTACTACAATTTATTTATTTTTATTTATTTATTTATTTATTTATTTATTGGCTGCATTGGGTCTTCGTTGCTGCGCAGGGGCTTTCTTTAGTTGAGGCGAGCGGGGGCTACTCTTCATAGCAGTGCATGGGCTTCTCATTGCGGTGGCTTCTCTTGTTGGGAGCACAGGCTCTAGGCGCCTGGGCTTCAGTAGTTGTGGCACACGTGCTCAGTAGTTGTGGCTCACAGGCTCTAGAGTGCAGGTTCAGTAGTTTTGACACATGGGCTTAGTTGCTCCACGGCATGTGGGATCTTCCTGGACCAGGGATCGAACCTGTGTCCCCTGCGTTGTCAGGTGGATTCTTAACCACTGCACCACCAGGGAAGTCCCCACAATTTGTTTATTCATTCACTCATTGAAGGTCATTTGCCTTGTGTGTTAGAGGTCCCGAAGACCACTTCCAGTTTCAATAATTCACTAGGAGGACACGCAAGACTCAGCATGTAGTCATACACATGGCTATGATTTATTAAAACAAATGGGTATGTTACCAGACCAAACTTGGGTCCACTTGCCGGCCAACCTACTGACAGGCCAATCTACTGACACTGGGTCGTGGTGAAGGAAAGTGCAGCGTTTATTGCAGACCAACCAAGGAGTTCAGGCAGTTGGTGTTTAAAAGGCCCAAACTCCTTGAAGGTTTTCAGGGAAAGGTTTTTAAAGACAGGGTGAGGGCTGGAGTCCTGGGGTGTGTGATCAGCTCATGGACATTCTTCTGATTGTTTCATGGTGAGGTAACAGGGAGTCAACATCAACATTCTGGTTCCAACAAGTCTGGATTCTACATGCTTGTGGGCAGCACACAGTTAACTTCTTCCACCTGGTGGAGGTTTCAGGGTCTGCAAAACAGCTCAAAGGACATGGCTCAGAATATTATCTATAGCCCTTGACTTTGGTTTAATGGCTAAACTATTATTGTTTTGTCTTGCTTGACTCTTTTCCTTTCTTTCTGCATTTTCTCACTTCTCTGGTTAAATTTACTCTTTGGAATTTTGGGAAGGCCTAAGAGGCTAAAGTTTTTCTACAGACAAGAGGCAGGCAGGGGACATGCAGGGGTGGGCAGGTTCTGTTCTGGGAGGGCCCCCTAGGGTCCTGCCCAGTTACAGATACAGAGCAAAATCAGCAAAGGAAAAAGGCACATGGGGTGAAGTCCAGGGGACAGCGAGCCCTAATTTCCAAGAGTCCTCTTTCAGTGGAGTCAAACGGGGCAGACGGACTTAATTCCCCCAGCAATGAGCTGTGACAACTCTGTTTTTAATTTGATCAGGAAAAGTAACTTGTTCATCCTTTGATCTTCCTGGAGATTTAAGAGAATACTTTGAAGGTACAGCAAGGTTCATTGTCATCCAGGTATTGGAAGACAAAAGTCATGTTTGCATCACAGTTTTCTCAAGCAATCGCAGGTGCATTTTATCCTAAGTGATTACTAGATGATCAATCCTCGACTGATGCTACCTTCTAGAAGAGAGCTAAGCTTTAGAGAGTCAACAAAGTTAGGGTGGTTTCCAGGAGGATGCAGATTTGAGCGACGGGTACGATGTGAGCCAATGAGAACTAGAAAGGACTTTCTACACATGGGAAAAGCATAAATAGAGGCAATGAGGAAGGGAAAAGCCACTGCAGTTACAGAATGGTGAGAATATCCTGGGCAGAGAAAAGTTTCCTGGTGGGAAATAAAAGAAGGTAATCTTAGGAAAAGGGATCCAGCTTATCGAGGACTTTCAATCCTCAAATTAGTGATTGAAATAGATTACTATAGAGAGTTATGTTAATGATCATGACAGAGTTTGAGAAAAATTAATCTGGCAACACTTCAAAGGATGGATTGGAGATTAAGCGTTAAATAAACTTGTTTGAAAATAAACCCAGGTGAGAAGCCCCGATTAGGATCAAAGATATGTGGATGGGGAATAGGGGGCTCCCACGAGACAGTTTATATTGGGGTGAATGAAGCACACAAGCAAGGCTTGAGCACATGGAAATAAGGTCAACCTATCCTGGAGAGGAGTTTAGTTGCACTTGGTAAGTTACCTTTATAAATGAGGTCAGTAAGGCACTACAGAGCCTTTTTTTTTTTTTTTTTGGCCGAGGCTGCTTGTGGGATCTTAGTTCCCTGACCAGGGATTGAACCCCGGCCCTCGGCAGTGAAAGGGCAGAGTCCTAACCACTGGACAGCCAGGGAATTCCCTATTAGAGACATTTTAACCTCTAAGAAAAGTTATAAAACACTTTCTACTAGAAAGACAGATGATAATGTAGAGGGGGAAAAATCAATGTGTGGTATAGACGTAGCAAGAGGTGCAGTGTTTTTTTTATGGTGAAGTATTTTAAGAAAGCCATGTAGTGTGACTAATCTGTTTTCCCTTTCAAAGATAGTTCATTTCAGTATAGCCTAATTAGGAAGGGTTAAATAAGACACCCGAGGTCAAGACTGGACCTGCTTTGTTAACTTATAAAAATTCACGAAAGCAGTAATATCTAAAAGCTCATACATTCATATCTGAGATCTGATACATTCGGAATGAGCTATGAGCTGATGTGGGGCTGTATATTTTTAACGAAAGCCGGAATGACATTTTTTAAAAATTTTATTTTATTGAAGTATAGTTGATTTACAATGTTGTGTTAATTTCTGCTATACAGCAAAGTGATTCAGTTATACATATATACACATCCTTTTTCATATTCTTTGCCATTATGGTTTATCACAGGATATTGAATACAGTTCCCTGTGCTATATAGTAGGGCCTTGTTGTTTATCCATCCTCTACACAATAGTTTGCATCTGCTAATCCCAAACTCCCAATCCATCCCTCTCCCTCCCCACTCCTCCTTGGCAACCACAAGTCTGTTCTCTATGTCTGTGAGTCTGTTTCTGTTTTGTAAATAAGCTCATTTGTGTCATACTTTAGATTCCACATATAAGTGATATCATATGGTATTTGCCTTTCTTTTCCTGACTTTGCTTAGTATGATAATCTCTAGGTCCATCCATATTGCTGAAAATGGCATTTCATTCTTTTTTATGACTAAGTAGTAAGGAATAACATTTCTAATCATGCCACCAACTCAAATTTTCTCAGTGCAAAAACAACATTAACATGCTTTGAAGATGTAAAGTGTCTTGAGGAAGCGGTAGTCAGAGTAAAAGCCAGCTGCTGCCTGTGTCGTGCTGCTCTGTCAGATTCACAAGCTCAGTTTCTCCCTTCCTCTCCTCCTTCACCCCATTCCCCTGGCAATGGCCTTCCTTCTGCACTTCAAACATGCTAAGTTAGTCCCCATCTCAGAACTACCTGCAGTGTTCCTCCCAAGATTTTCCCGTGGCTGCCTCCTTCTCATCATTTCAGGTTTGTTTGTTTTTTTAAATAAATTTATTTATTTTATGTATTTATTTTTGGCTGCGTTGGGCCTTCGTTGCTGCGCGTGGGCTTCTCCCTAGTTGCGGCGAGCGGGGGCTACTCTTTGTTGCGGTGCACGGCCTTCTACATTGCGGTAGCTTCTCTTGTTGCGGAGCATGGGCTCTAGGCGTGCAGGCTGCAGTAGGTTTTGTTCGCGGGCTCTAGAGCGCAGGCTCAGTAGTTGTGGCACATGGGTTTAGCTGCTCTGTGGCATGTGGGATCTTCCCGGACCAGGGCTCGAAGCCGTGTCCCCTGCATTGGCAGGCGGATTCTTAACCACTGCACCACCAGGGAAGCCCCATCATTCAGTTTTTAAACGGTATCCTCTCCTCAGGGAGGGATAGCAGATGCTGTTGGGGGCCCTGCCCATATGCCTCTTCACAGGCTGTGCATTCATCCCCCAGATGCTGTGGGTGTTGGCTGCTCATGACTCAGGCCTTTGTCCTTTTATGGGGAATTGCCCTTGGCCGGCAGGAGCCTCCTCCCCGGCAGTGGTCCCGGAGATAATGGCGGTAAGTTATGTCCCCCACCCAGGGGAGGGCGGTGGACAAAGGCTAAGTGATGAAAGGATGTAGCAGCCTCCTCACCTCTGGGTGGCACAACTTCTGTGGTGCAATTCGCGATTCAGGGCTTCCCATGGGATCAGGCTGAGACTAGACTTCTAAAGCCATATCTTTGCTGAACTTCATCCCCTGCTGTCCCCTACTTTTTTCACCTAATAGGTTTCTCCTTAAGATCACTTAAGTGGGAATTCCCATCTTAGGTTCTGTTCACAAGAAAGACAGCTGGTGAGAGAAGTGGTCCTAGGAAGCCAACTGGATCTAGATTTGGCATTGGATAACTCATCCACTAGATGGCAATGAGAACCCTGTCATTGGTAGTGAGTGAACTATTGTTAGTGCTTGACTTGCTGTAGGGGTGCAGTTGCTAAGATTTTCACCTGCAGAGAACTAGGACAAAATATAGGTAGAAGAAGCTGCATTAAATTGTGCAATGGCTCTGGTATTTAACATGTATCAGGAAAACAGGGGAAAGCTTGGTACACAGGAATGCTTGGACTATTTTTGCCACTTCTTGGGAGTCTGTAGTTATTTCAAAACAAAAAGTTAAAAATGAAAAAAAACGAACAGCAATAATGTAAAAATAATATTATATCCTAGGTGGAATGGTAAACATTAGTACCATCATTAAGGACTTCAGGGATACAGAAATAATGGTTCCCATATACCCCCATTTGATTCAATAGCTTGACCTCTTCAAAAACCAAATTAATTGTGGCAGATGACATGGACTACCTGAAACTCAACCAAATAACCCCAATTGATGCCACTTCATTGAATGTGGTACCTTTATTAGAACAGATTAACATAGACTTTGGTATGTGGTGTAAAGCCCTAACTGACATCTATATCCTTTTCTATACCCATCAGAAAGGTGAATCAGTAAAAGTTTGCATTCACAAGGAATGGATAATAGTATATACAGTCACAACTTTGCCTTAGGGCTACTTTAACTCTCCTACTCACTGTCATAATGTAGTCCTAAGGGATCTGGATCATGTGGACATTCCACAGAATTTTACATCGGTCAACTATATCGATAGCATGATGTTAAGTGAACCTGATAAGAAGGAAATGGCAAGTGCTCTGGGATGCTGAAGTACACTTCAGAAGGTGGAAAAAAAATCCTAAAAAAAATAAAGGAGGCTGCCACATTGGCAAGGTTTCTAAGGGCACAGTGTTCTGGTACATCCTAGGACATCTCCTCTCTGGTAAAGGACAAGTCACTGCACCTTGTGACTCCTGCCACCAAGAAAAAAGCACAGAGCATGGTAGGCATTTTGGAGACAGTATTTATGACATTTGGGAACACTGCTCCAAGCTATTTAGTGGGTGATGAGGAAGTTTACCAGTTTAAGTGGGACTCAGAGTAGAAAAGGGCTCTGTAGTGGATCTAAGCACTGCCTCTCGGGCCATATGAACCCAAAGATTCTAGGGTATTCGATGTATCTCTGGTAGATAAAGATGCTGTGTGAAATACTTGGGAAGCCCCAATATGAGAATTGCAGGGCAGATCTCTAGGGTTCTTGGGCAAGGCCTTGTTACTTGTAGGAGAGAACTATACACCATTCACAAAACAGCTTCTGACACACTATTGGAACCTGGAAGAGACTTATCTGATTATGAGACATCAAATGACTATGAAACTAGAGCTGCTCACCACAAGCTGGGTTTGCTCAGACCTACCAAGTCATAAGATTGGGTACACCAGCAGCATCCGTCATAAGCTGGAAACAGTACATCTGAAACTGGGCTCAAGCAGATCCCCAAAGCATAATAAAGCTATGCAAACAAGTAGATCAGAACAACTACTACTTCCATTTCTCTTACATAAACACTTTTCCTTCAGCTCATAGCTGTAGCCTCTTAAAGTTTTCCTAGGAGCAGCTGATAGAGGAGGAAAAATCTTCTTCTTGGTATATAAACACACGTTGAAAAGAGACTACTAGTATGCTACAGCCCACTTGTGCTGAAAGACGGTGGTGGAGGAAAATTATCTCAGTGGGTAGAGTTTCAGATGGTTCTCCTGGTTATCTACTTTGTGTGGAGAGAAAACGGGCCCCCAGAAAAGTTATTCACAGATTCATGGGCACTAGCAAATGGCCTGGCTGGTCAGTCAGCGGCTGGGAAAGAGCAAGACTGGAAGATCATAGAGCAAGTCTGGAGAGAGCTTGGGAGTGGATCAATGGGAGTGGGCAAGAAGCACCGGTTAATGTCCGCCAGGGAGTGTCGGCTGCAGGTGAGGCACTAGCCAACCAAGGCGCGGGAAGAGTCACCCAGCAGACGTCAGCCAGCTTCTATCCTCAGCCACACCCGCCCTTCCACAGTTGGCTTATGAACAGAACAGCCATCGATGGGGGTTATGCATGAGTTCACCAGCAGGGGCTCCCGCTCCACAAAGCTGATCTAGGACTGCTGCTGCTGCTGCATATCCAACCACCAGTAATGAAGAGCAATGCCGAGTGCCCCAGACAGCCCAGCCTCTTGAGAAAACCAGCCGGCTTTATCAGACACCCTTCATGCTGGGAAAGAACAAGAATCCATGGTTGTATTTATCATAACCTGAGGACCACCTGCAATAGTCAGAGTTGTAGTTTGTTCCAGTAACTCTTCTCTTCTAAATACCAGAAATTGCACCAACCAGAATGTTGGAGGACCTGCGACCAGATGGAGTGACATTACCATGAGAAACAAGTGGCTCTGAGTGGTCCAAAGTGTAGACTGTAGCAGATGCAACGGGTGCCTTCCTAAATCCCCTTTACAGGCTGGTGTGTCAGTGTTGGCTGCTAATGGCTCACACCTGCGCTCTGCCCCAGGGGCTTGCATTTGGCTGAAGGGAGGTGCCTAAGTCAGAGATGACTCTTTCTTCCACAGTCTACAGAGACATCTGTCTAGCCATGACTACATTTCCCAGCTTCTCTTGCAACTAGATGGGGACATGTGAATAGTTCTCACTGAGAACTATTGAGGTACATTCTCTCAAGACCAAGATTAAGAAGCTTTCTCCATTTGTTCTTTCCCCTTCCTCCTCCTGCATGCAAAGGGCATGAAAACCCTGGCAAGAGGAGGCCACAAGATAAAAGGAGCCTGGGTTCCTGAGTCACCATGTGGAAGCTGCCACCAATCAGGAACACATGTATTGTTAAATGACTGTGGGTTCTTTTGTTACAGCAGCTGCATTACTCTAATATCCTCTACCTGTGAACTCTAATGGGACTCCTGACATACTATGAAGTGGGACTGGATGCTTCTGAAGGCCCCTTCTGATACAGATTCTCTGGTATGTTTCTTCTGAAATTTATGAATTATTGTACTTGAAGGTTATGTTGTTAAATAGTATCATTTAATTATCCTATAGTAAACATAGTAAAGTTTAAAACCACTGGGTCAGAAGAACTGGATTCCAGCTCTGGCTCCTCTACCAGCCTGTTATAGAGTCTGGAAAATATAACTTTACCTCTCTGAGCCTCAGTTTCATCAACTGTAAAACGCAAATAAAATGCAATGTGAATGAGGACAATATGACCTCTAAGGTCCTTTCTAGCTCTTGTAGTCCTTGCTTCTCTGTATAGTATTAAAATAAATCTCTTCAAAGAATGTACAGCAACAGCTCTTTATAGCCTGGGAGAAGTGGGAGCACAGAACTTTAGTGCATTATGTATTGCACTAAACTTAACCTATAATAAACCCTTTAATCACAGAGTTATCTTTTATTATTGGACTTCAAAATTTGGAGATGAGTCAAAGACACTAGGTTCTTTGCTTTTGGCTCTAGATATAGTCAAATTGTCTTGAACAGCTCAAATACTCCATTCAATTGAGGCAGTAATTGGGGATGATTTGTATCAGAAGTAGGAAATAGGACCAAGTGAGTCCAGTGGGAAATGGCTGTTTGGCAATGCCAAGAAACACTCCAGGGCACTGGGCCATGACCATGTCAGTGACACATAGCTCACACTGACAATGAATCCAACAGTAAACCATAAGCTGATTGAAGTTTTGTTTCCTTTATAAACAAATAGGCGTGGTTGTGGTCCAATAAAACATTGCTTACTGGTTTCAGTTATTGTTTTTTTTAAATTAACAAACATAAAGAAAGTCACTTAGAACAGGGGTCCCCAGCCCCCGGGCCGCGGACTGGTACCAGTCTGCAGCCTGTTAGGAACTGGGCTGCACACACAGCAGGAGGTGAGCGGCAGGCAAGCAAGGAAAGCTTCATCTGCCACTCCCCATCCCTCTCCATCACTGGCATTACCGTCAGAACCATCTCCCCCCCACCCCCCATCCGTGGAAAAACTGTCTTCCACGAAACCGGTCCCTGGTGCCAAAAAGGTTGGGGACCGCTGATTTAGAAGGCACAAAATTATTAAAGAAAAAGTTCTGGAAGCTACTACAGATAAATCTGTTTCCCTGGTAAATATCAAGTCTTTTGACATTCTGTGTCTCTGAACCACATAGTTTTGTTTTGTTTGTACTGGACAGAGCATTTAACTAATCTCTTGGTGTTTGCGTAAGGAACCTGGGCCAACTGTAGATAAGGAAGGGATTGGAAAATATCTGGGGCTTTCTCTGACCTTTTTCTGGGCTACCTTGCGTCTTACCCACTGTAGAATATGCTGATTTTCTCACAGGTGAGGATGATGAGCAATTCTCAGAGGTTAGAGGAGCTGCTGCCTTCAATCTAGGTTGTTGGATTATATCTCCCTGAATGGCCATGCACATTTTTGTCAACTTCTAGGGGTGAGATGCAGCTCCAGCAATGATATCTGGTAAAGCACCTCAAGGGACAGAAAAGGCGGATGATCTCCTCAGCCACTTCACCAAGCATCTGGCTCTGTTCAGCTCCGCCACAAACCTGGCTCCAGTATTGGACTGTCCTTGCACACCTAATATCAGTGTACAGAGGATGGTTATTTCCTTAAGCACTGAGAGCTAAGGCATTGCTGGCTTTCACTGCTGAGGATCTGTGGACAAGTCTGATGTCTCCTTACATACAAATACATCAGACCACGACAGGATATACTGAAGGATCCATAAGGTGTCTCGGACATGCTGTAAGCACCACCCAGACTTCAAATCTGAGCACCGTCAGTCCCCACCCCGTGACCGCCTTTTACCTTCTATAGCTAATCATTTGCCAATTTATGTTTATTCAACATACGCAAGGTTTTTCATTCCTTTCTAGGGCTACTCTCACTTACTTCAGGCCCTCTCACTGACACTGTAATATTAAATTCTAAACTGCATTTCCAGCCCCAATGCATCTTAGACATGCTAGCCGACTAAGCATTTGAAACCCGATTCCCATCGTGTTAATTTCTGCTCAATCTTTCTCAGTGGTTTCCTGTTGCATATATAATTATGGGTAACCTCAGCCTGGCATCTCTTAAAATTAAGCTCAAATTTGCATTTTCCAGCCTTAATTTCCTAGTACCTATTTCATACATTCAACTCTAACGTAACCACCCGGAAAAGCTGAAACTTTCTTACATATGTGCCGTTTTTCATATTGTGCCTCGGTCCTCCTTTGAAACTTTTTCCACGTGAGTAGGAGCCGGTTTTGTTTTCCTTCACAACCTCCACTACTCCAAGTGCAGAGCCATTTACATAGCTAGTTTTCAGTACACTTTTGTGGAACTGAATTAGAAAATGAAGTTCTTCAGGTACAATCCAAGATCCATTCTCTCATAGTTATATGTGTCAGGTATTGTTCTAGGGCTAGAGATAAAAAAACTGAACACAACAACGGGAGTAAATTTATGCCCTCATGAAGCTCAAATGGGGGAAGCAGGGGTAGGAGATGCAGACATTAAACAAATAAATAAGCAACATACTTAGAATGTTATATGAGATGTGAGCTATAGAGAAAAGCAGAGTGGGGAGGGGGATGGGAAGTACCAGAAGTGGCTGGGTTGGGGAGGAGAAATTTTAAATGATGGTGATCACAGAGGGTCCTTCTGAGAAAGTGACATTTGAACAAAATACTTAAAGGGTAGGAACTCGTGGCTACTGAGGGAAAAAAGCATTCTAAAGACAGGCACAAGACAGGCAGAGGCCCTGAGGCAGGAACTTTTGGTGTTCTAGTAATAGGTAGCAAGGAGAGCAGAGTGAGCCAGGAAGCGTGTGGTAGATGAGGGTGAGGGTCTCAGTGGACCCTAAGCTATTATGAAGACTTTGACTTTTACCCTAAGTCAAATGCAGAGACTTTGCAGGGCACTGAGCAGAGGAGTTCCATGATCTAAACTGATAGGCCAGGGTAGAAGCAGAAAAACCACTTAGGAGCATCTATCATAAGCTAAGATGGTGACTTGGACTAGGGTGGTGGTGAAGGGTTTGAAAGGAGGTCAGATTCTAGAGGTATTTTAAAAATAGAGCTGATAAGAACTGCTGATGGTTTGAATATGAGATATGAGAGAAAGAGAGAACCAAGGATAATTCCAACGTTATCCCTGAGTAAGTAGAAGGAAGTTGGCATTATTGATATGGGATAAACTATGAGAGGAACAAATTTTAGAGAGTAGGATGGGGAGGGCAGATCAAGATTTTTCTTAGTTTATCAGTGATAATTTAAGGTAGTTCTGGTCTTGTCCAAAGTTTTAATTAGAATGTTCCTTTCTAGCACACCCTGAATTTTATCTCAAAACCTTTTTCTCCTAGTACTCTTATAACACAAATCCCAGAAACCATAGACGACTGACAAATTAAATTACGTTTTAAAAGTTAGTACGGCAAAAACTACCAAAAGCAAAGTCTAAATAAAAATGACAAACCATGAAACAATATTTGTAGCTCATATTATAATCCTAGGTTTCCTAATATATAAAGAACTCGTACAAGTATATAAGAAACAACAATAACAGCCCCGAAGGAAAAATGGACAATGGATATGAACAGATAGTTCATGGAAAAAAATGCCTTTTAAGCATAAGACACTCAATGTCACTCATTTAAAGCTATAATTAGATAACTTCTTCCCTATAAGATTGATAAAGATCAAAAAGGTTAATAACTCAAGATATTGGTTAGAGTATAAGGAAATAAGCATTCTCATATATCAGCTTCTATGGAGGACAATTTGGCAACATCTGTCAATTTTTTAAATGCATACACTCCGACTAAGCAATCTGACTTCTAGCTAGGCATGATAGAGGTGTAGTCATATATTTCTGAAAATATACACACACGAGGTTATGAATTACAACATGGTATATAATTTAAAAAGATTCAACACAACTTACATACACAATAATAATAGAGTAATGGTTAAATAAATTGTGGTATATCCATTGTAAACATCCATTAAAAATAATAAGGCAGCTTTGCAAAATATATTATTAAGAGATAAATATATAATTAAAAGAAAAGAGCAAAGTGAAGAATGGTTTGTGTAGTAAGCTACCATAGGTTTTCAAAAATACGAGGGGGACAGAATGTACACATGTATGTTCATAATGGCATGGAATATCTCTGCACGTATATATGGCAAACTGATAAATATGATTGCTCCTGGAAAGCAACTGGGGAGCTGGACAATAAAGGTGGGAAGAAAGTTACTTTTTTAACTAGCTGTTTTAGATCAAGTCTGTTGGAAACAGACATAGACAACAATGAGCAGAGAAGGTTTATTGGGGAGTGAGCTCAAGAGATACACCGGCAAGGGAGACATTAACCCACGATGTAGTTGCAGCGGGGATCTCAGCCTGTCCTACAGTCTTGTGGTGAACTCTGGAGCCGAATGGTCCTTACTCATTGTCCCAAACCGAAGCAAGGAAACCAGGACTTTGCACCCCTGCCTCAGCCAGTCGTTGGCCTAGGGCTGCCCTCTGGGAGGGATGGAGTCTTGGGAGAGCAGCTCACAGCAGCTCGTGCCAATTCCCACCAATATTGCCAGCAGCAGAACCGTGGGTTTCTGAGCCTTGACGATAGGATTGGGGTAAAGTATATTTGAATTTCCTCCAAAATAACTAGATAGAATAGCTTGGGTGGGGCAAGCAAAGAGCCCGTACTCTACTCTGAAATTATAGGAGGCTAGCACTGCAAGTCCCCCATTGAAACTGTCTTTGGAGGCTGGCAGCACTCTTTTTAAATAGATGACTCTGACATCTGTTTGACCTCCTATTCCTCCCATCTCATCCAAGAGGGTCCTTATGTTCCTTTAATGCACGCATCCTCCTTCAGGTGACAGCAGAGGAAAGAGAAATAAGCAAAGTAATCGTGACTTGAGAAAGTAATTTACAATTCTATTTTAAATGAAAAATGCCATATTTTATCTCCCTGTCTAATTTTAGATATTCTTAGCTACATGTAATTTGAAACCATTACATTTTAAAATAGGTTTGGCATCGGACTTCCCTGGTGGTCCAGTGGTTAAGATTCCACACTTCCCATGCAAAGGGACACGGGTTCGATGCCTGGTTGGGGAACTAAGATCCTACATGCCCTGTGGCACGGCCAGAAAATTAAAAATAGGTTTGGCATCCTTATCTTTTTCTTGTGCCTCTTTATTATGAAATTAAAATATTCATATATTACCTAGATTTGTCAAAAAAAATGAGATTGAAAGAGACTTACGAGATAAAATCAGTGGAACTTATTTCAATCTTGAGGGGGGAAAAAAAGACCAGTGCAAATGAATAGTTTTGAGACAATCAGGGCAAGTTGTACATGGACTGGATATTAGATTATACCAAGAAATTATTGACAATTGGATATAATTTTAAGAGTCTTTATTACCAATTCATGTTGAATTATTTGTGAGTGAAATAATGTCTGGGATTTGTTTTAAATACTGCAGCTAAAAAGAGGGGCAGAAAGGTGATGGGATAGATGAAAAAATATTGGTAAAACATCAGTAATTGTTGAAGCCAAGCATGGGCACCTGGGGTTTAATGTGCTACACTTCTTACTTTTGTTTTATTTGACGATTTTCATAATGAAAATGACAAAAATTCATGTATCTAAATACACATATGAACTGTGTCATCTCCCTAAACTGTATCATTTAAAAAAAGAAAACCAGCACCTATACAAATGATAATTCTCCTTTGGTTTGACGTAATTAGTGGGATCATCAGACCTTTAATTGTTCACACATGACTGGCTGTATTAGGCTGTAACCTGACATTCCACCATTGTAATTTCCTGCACACAGGCATTACGTAGACGACAGTCTAGGCTAATGATTGTAGCTGTGAAAAACAAGACAAAAGACAGGTTAGTGTTTCCCAGTACTTGTCAGAGTGAAGCCACATCATATGCTTTTTATTCCATGGCAGAGTCCCACGTACTGGCATATAAATGTGTCCCACTGAATTGATTTATTAATTAATTTGGGCGAGTTTCAGCTGCAGGAATGTGTGCCCATTCTCTACTGGTCTGTATCTTCCATGGACAAAACAACACATTGCTTGAAGCTCATTGCTAAATTATTTCTAACAATAATTATGTTCAGATATTAAGTCCTCTGTGGTTTCTGAGTTCAGGTCATTTATACTATTAAATGGTGCTTCTCAAACTGTTTGTCTTTTGGAACTCTTTACATTCTTAAAAATTATTTTTTAATTTTATTTTTAAATTTATTTTATTTTTTAGTTTATTATTATATATATTTTTGGGCTGCATTTGGTCTTTGTTGCTGCACACGGGCTTTTCCCTAGTTGCGGCAAGCGGGGGCTACTCTTCGTTGCGGTGCGCAGGCTTCTCATTGCGGTGGCTTCTCTTGTTGCGGAGCACGGGCTCTAGGCACACGGGCTTCAGTAGTTGTGGCTCGTGGGCTCAGTAGTTGTGGCTCGCAGGCTCAGTAGCTGTGGCTCGCGGGCTCTAGAGCGCAGGCTCAGTAGTTGTGGTGCATGGGTTTAGTTGTTCCGTGGTATGTGGAATCTTCCCAGACCAGGGATCAAACCCGTGTCCCCTGCATTGGCAGGCGGATTCTTAACCACTGCACCATCAGGGAAGTCCCTTAAAAATTATTGAGGGCCTCAAAAGAGTTTTTGTTTATGTGGGTTTTATCTATTGATATTTACTATGTTAGACATTGGAACCAAAATGAAAAATTAATTAAATAATAATAAACTCATATGTTAACATAATGTTTTTAAGAAAAATAACTATTTTTCTTAAATATGAGAGAGGGACCAAATCGGTACATCCTGTTAATGTCTTGTTTAATTGAAGGCAGCTGGAGTCTCATAGCTACTTGTGCATTGACACTGTTGCCATATCACCTAACACGCAGCCTTCAGAAAACTCCGTGGTACACTAGTGCAAGAATGAGAAGGAAAAAGTCAAATAATGTCTTATTATTATGCAAATAGATTTGACTTCCTAGATCCTCCCCAAAAGGTCTTAGGGAGCCTCAGGTGCCCCAGGATCCCACTTTGAGAACGGCTGCCAGATAATGTGTGTGTATTTGGGAAAGCTTGCCCACATGTGAAAGTGAGAGAGTGGACCCACCTGACTCAGAAGCATGGAGACACAGTGACCTCAGGCCACTGGCCAGTACTACAACCCACAACATTTACCACTACCACAGAAAGGGTTCCTCAGAATCTGATCTAAAGAGAAAAATTTTACCCTTGCTATCTTAGTCTGTTCAGGCTGCTCTAACAGAATTCCATTGATTGGGTGAATTAGAAACAAGAGAAATTTATTTCCCACAGTTCTGGAGGCTGAGAAGTCCAAGATCAAGGCACCGGCTGATTTGGTGTCTGGTGAGAGCCTGCTTCCTGTTTCACGTCAGAAGTCTTTTCCCTGTGTCCTCACACTGAGAAATGAGTAGGGAGCTCTCTGGGCTTTCTTTTATAA
Organism: Balaenoptera physalus; assembly: GCF_965194825.1. NCBI lineage: Eukaryota > Metazoa > Chordata > Mammalia > Artiodactyla > Balaenopteridae > Balaenoptera > Balaenoptera physalus. Next base: position 72,635,388 of record NC_138890.1, on the reverse strand, counting down.
GGGCACTAATCTCACTCATGAGGGCTCCCCCCTCAAGGCCTAATCACCTCCCCAAACCTGCCCCCCTCACCCCGGCCAAATACCTTCCACATTGGTTAATTCACATTTAGCACATCCATTGGGGCTGGGGGACACCAACATTCAGTCTATAGACCTTACCTAAAAAAATATTCTAACTGAAGTTTTAAAAGGTTTTAAAACAGAGATTTAACGTGCTCTCATTACACAGAGTCTTTTGGAAATTTAAACAATATTTAATAGTAAAGTTTTTGTTTAAGGCTCCATTTATGACTTTTATTGTCATATATTTTATTTGTCCAACATCTAAAACTTTTATTTTCCCAGGTAATGCTTGGCATAGTTTGTGGTATTAATCTTTCCAATGCATTATTTTTTCTGCACTTCTTATTATGGGGTGGTATTTGTTTCCATTCAGTAAGACATATTTAAACAAGCAGCTTTGGTCAACATTCCACTACTAATGCATTATATTTTTAAAGTAACTTTTATTTATTTATTTCTAATTATAAAAGTAAAACATACTCATTGAAAAAAATTTAGAAAAAGAAAAAAAACAGAAAAATATAAAGTGCAAAATAAAGATCACATATAATCCCAGCTTCCAGAGACAACTACTGACAATATTTTGTGGTCTAGTCCTCCAGATTTTATTCTATACATCACATCAATTTGTCATCACAGTACATAGATAGATGTCTGAAAATCAGATGTAGCAAACAATTAAAATGTGGCCCATTTGCTTTAATGTTTGGTGTAAATTGAACAATGATGGTGACAGACTTTGCAAAAATACATGGCTTTACTTTATACTAAAAGAGCATCTTGTGAATCTGGGCACTTAGTGTCAGAATATATTTTTCATAATTTACTAAGGCTAGGAAGAGTTCATTTATTGATGTTACTAATCTATCTAGATTTTGGTCTCAAGATCATATTCTTCCTTATGGACAGATAAGCCAGAGTTTACCAATTTGTTGGCAAGACTGTAATTTTGTAAATTACAGGGCCTGATAGAACATCACATAATTTTACACAGATGCTTCAGTAAAAGAAGCATCTTATGAGACCTTCTGAATTAACCAAACATGTTCTTGTCTCACTGTTGTTTAGCTTACCACGTTAATTACCCTTTTCATATATTTACTCTGAGGTGCTCATCCAGTTATTCTCTGAACAGATGGTCCCCAGAAGTTACCTCATTCAGAATAGGGTAATTAAGCATGAAAATTATGATACGAAGTATAGTCCCGTTTTCCACAGAAAATGCTACAAAATCCTGCAGACGGGGTGGATTTAAACAAAGTGTCTTCAGGTGTTATGCTTAGAACAGAGAGTGAAGGAGGCCCATACTTGGGTAAAGCAGGTTACAAGAATAGAAGCTGTTGTTCGGGTATTTCCAGTTAGTAAGGGAAGAACTTTCAGAGCTCACTGGCTATCCAACTCCCTGAGGTTTTTAGTGGTAAATCCCAAGTGAATATGTCAGGTTTTTCTAGGGCCTGATCTTTCTGCATGAAACTTTTGAATTACAAGACAGTTATGAAGTATTTTTTGCTTTGGTATATTAAATGTCTGGTTTTAATTCAGACATTTGGGAATTGTATGAAATCTTCAAGATGTAAAGTTTAGTCCAGTCTAGTGGATGATCTATACAGTGGTGGTTAACAGGTCTAAACCCCTATCCTAAAGTGTGTTTTGGAAATTTGTGGGGCTATTTTTATCCCTCACAATGATTGGAGGATGCAACACTAGCATTTAAAGAGTGGGGACCAGGAATGCTAAACCACCTGCAGTGTGGAAGTATCTCCCACAACAAAGAATTATCCTTGTTTTGCACAACTGTCCAGTGTTCCACCAGACTAAACCCACTACAGATATAAATCAATGGTAATTTTGTAGATTTTAATAATGAAGAGCTTGTTGCTGTTATTGTTGTTGTTACTTTTACAAGAAGTTACAAAAAATACCCTGTGATTTAGGGGAAGGTGGTGTGAAGAAGGAAACATGAACGGATGAAAGACATAGTCTTTGAATAATTTACCAACTCTGATCTTCCTTCCTACGTGATGCATGATTATAATTCTAAAAAGAATTGACAGTAAATAAACTGGAAAGGGAGCTACTAGTACTGATTGAATAATTTCCCTTTTTAAAGACATTTTTAAAACTTGGTAGGCATCCCAATGTGTCGCTTGTAGTAGTGTTGAAATTATGTAATGGCATACATGAAAAACTGTTTAGCAAATCTGTAGATTTAAAAGTCTGATAGCCCTGGTGGGGTGTGAATATTAATACCATTTACTTATTCATTTGTGGGAATAACCTACCTCCTCATTTTCTCCACTAAGATTGTATGTTGTCTTGGCACATGATCCTTAAATTTCCTTCTCTCATCATCTACAAATATAGACCACATTTGTTCCCCTGCTCTTTCATTTTCTGCTTTTCTTTTATGGAATATCTTCTGAGCCTCTTCCTTCTCTTAAATCCAGTCCTATCGATTGCAAGGAGTTGCAAGGATCTGACTATTTCATGTCTTCCAGGGCTTCACCACTACTCAGAAGTATGGTCCAAGGACGAACAGCATCAGCCTCACCTGGGACCTTGTTGGAATTGCAGAATCTCAGGTCCTTCCAGAACTACTGAATCAGGATCTGTGTTTTTTTTTTACAAGATCTCCAGGGCAATCGTATGCATGACTAAAGTTTGAGAAGCACTGTGAGAGTGTAGCCATGCCCGATGGTTCACTTATTGAAATAGTGAAAAATTGCATAATATTTTATTATAAATTATGTTATGGGCTGAATTGTGTCCCCTTAAAATTCCCCCTCAGAATGTGACTGTATTTGGAGACAGAGCCTTTACAGAGGTGATTAAGTTAGAATGAGGCCCTTAGCATGGGACTTAATTCAATCTGAGTGAGATCAAAACAGTATGATACTGGCATAAAAACAGACACATTGATCAGTGGAGCAGAAAGAACGCCTAGAAGTAAACTCACACATATATGGTAAATTAATTTATGACAAAGGAGCCAAGAATATACAATGGGGAAAGGATAGTCTCTTTAATAAATAGTGTTGGGGGCTTCCCTGGTGGCGCAGTGGTTGAGAATCTGCCTGCCAATGCAGGGGACACGGGTTCGGGCCCTGGTCTGGGAAGATCCCACCTGCCACGGAGCAACTAGGCCCGTGGGCCACAACTACTGAGCCTGCGTGTCTGGAGCTTGTGCTCCGCAACAAGAGAGGCCGCGATAGTGAGAGGCCCACGCACCGCGATGAAGAGTGGCCCCTGCTCGCCGCAACTAGAGAAAGCCCTCGCACAGAAATGAAGACCCAACACAGTCAAAAATAAAAATAAGTAAATAAATAAAAATTAAAAAACAAAACAAAACAAAACAAAAAAAATAAATAGTGTTGGGAAAACTGACAGCTATATGGAAAAGATGAAACTGTACCCCTATCTTATACCATACACAAAAATCAACTCAAAATGGATTAAAGACTTGAACATAAGACTTGAAACTATAAAACTCCTAGAAGCAAACACGGGGGTAAGTTCCTTGACACTGGTTTATATTGCGCCTTTCTCTTCTACTGGCTTAGAAAATACACATGCAATTTATTCTTCTCATTGGTAATTCCTAAAATTTAAATATATTATTTGACAAAGTAAAAAACTGATGATTTTGTTCTCTCCTTGAACAATTCAAGAATTTCAGTGTACTTTAACTTTGAGAGCACCACTCTCACATTTACTTCTTTTGGTTGCCTAGCATTTTAGTATATGGCTCTTGATCTAAGAGTTACATGAGAGAACTTGTTTTCTCTATTTTTGTGTAGAAGGGCCTTTATTTTGTGATAATGTTAGTAAGTCTAGTTTTACTATATTGTGATTAGGGAATGTGGTCTGTATTATTACTGTTCAAAATTTGTTCAGGTTTTTTTGTGGACCAATGTATGGTCAATTTTCAATGGACACTTGAAAATGAAGCGTATTATCTATCTTAAGGAGACACAGTATACCATGTTTTGTTGCATCTGGTCACAATTTCTTTCTTTTACATTTTAAATTCCCTGCTTGAGATTCATCTTTCAATTTTGGCACCTTATAATTACTTTTGGCCAGATGGCAATCATAATGCAGTTCTTATTGCTGGCACTGTCATAAACTGGGTCACCGCTATTTACATCATTGACACTTCCAACTGAATTATGTTTACATTACTGGATCTATACATGTTGGGTTTAATTGCCATTGAAAATGTGGTTGAAAAGATTACAGTGTATTTTGGCATTGAAACCAGAAGTTATTGGGTACACAGAAAGGTTTGGAAAGGTGTAAATTTGATACTAGTAAAGCAAATATTATTATTATTATTTTTAAAATAAATTTATTTATTTATTTATTTTTGGCTGCTTTGGGTCTTCGTTGCTGCGCGCGGGCTTTCTCCAGTTGCGGCGAGCGGGGGCTACTCCTCGCTGCGGTGCGCAGGCCTCTCACTGCAGTGGCCTCTCGTTGCAGAGCACGGTCCCCAGGTGCCCAGGCTCAGTATTGTGGCACATGGGCTTAGTTGCTCTGTGGCATGTGGGATCTTCCCGGACCAGAGATCGAACCCGTGTCCCCTGCACTGGCAGGCGGACTCTTAACCACTGCGCCACCAGGAAAGTCCAAGCAAATATTATTGATGGAAGAATTACTATAATTCCACATTTTCTTGCAAAAAACAACCAAAGACTCTACAGAACCTTAAAGCAATCAAGGACAATAACTATGAGTAGATGAATCTGCGGGACGTTTTGTTCCTGAGGCAAGTACAAGAGGATACCTATTGCACACCAAGTAAATCAACTGGATTTAGGAGAAATTGCCAAATCTCTCAACATAGATGAAATACATTTCACAACAAGCAGAGAACAGTGAGACTTCATGCATTTTGCAGACCATAGGCATGTATCATAGTTTAACTGAGAGCATTTATTTTCTTGGTGCTCTATTAAAAAATGACATGTTTTACAGTTGACTGCATCTTACATTCAATGAAATGTGATATATTGACCAGCTCTACCTTACCATGTTGCTTATGTTGTCTATATCCTCACATCATTTTAAAAGTGTCTGTGATCTGCCTTGGACCAAGAGATGCAAATGAAAGTCTCTGAATATAAGTGTATCTATTTCCCCTTGTTATCTCCTGTAATTTCTGCTCTTTGAATATTGCTACTGTGCTTTAATTACATGTATATCACAACTGTTATATCATCATTATCATTTAAATCTTCTAAGTTCATATTATAAGTAGCCCTACTTCGTCTCATTTTATGGTTTTTTGGTATGAATTTCTATTGTCTGATATTAAGATCGCAAATCCTGCTTTCTTTTTATTTGCATTTGCCTAGTTTACTTTTGCCCATCCTCTTATTTTCAACCTTGTGAATCACTTTGTTCTAGGTGTGTTTCTTTTATGTACTATAAAGTTTGGGCTCTTGCCTTGTGCTCTAATCTGAAAGTCTGTATATTTCTCAAAGATAAATAAGCACATTTTAAAAAATTTGACTGACATATTTGCCTTTTTTTTCTGTTTTTTTAATAAGTTTTAAATTCTTTCATGATGTAATTTGTTTTCTTTGCTTTTTTGATAATCTGATATTTGGAGAAGTTCATGGCTTTGTGGCCTTTATAATTTAAAATTGTTACTCAAGAAAATATATGCTTTTGCAAATAATGTATCTGATAAAGGAATTGTATCCAGAATATATTAAAGACTCTTACAAAGCAATAATAAAAGACAAAAACTCAATTTTAAAATGGACAAAGTATTTGAACAGATATTTCCCCAAAGAAGATAAACACATGAAAAGATGCTCAGTATCATTAGTATTAGGGAAATGCAAATCAAATCCACAGAGATACTACTTTATATTCCCTATGTTATGGACCGAATGTTTGTACCCTACCAAAATTCATATGTTTAAGCTCTGACCCCCATGTGTCTAAATGTGGAAATAGAGCCTGTGGATGTGGAACCAGGGGTATGGAGGAACAGCGGATATAAAGGGCTGACTATAAGGTACATGCAGATTTTTGACTGGGAGGGGCGGCGCTGCACCCCCTAATGCCTGCGTTGTTCAAAGGTCAATTGTATTATTCAGAGAAAATTAAGGAAATGGGGAATAAAGGTAATGATTAAAGCTAGGGTAGTGGAATGGAGGCGGGGCAGGGAGGAATGCTATACAGGAAAGGGAGAACATTCATTCATTCATTGTATATCACCTAGCTCAGCTGTGAATAGTGTTTACATAGTCATTATAATGAAATTCTGATTATTTATATAAGCAATCTTACAGTATAACTCTGGAGACAAGGGGGATGAGAAATTGTGTGTGTGTGTGTGTGTGTGTGTGTGTGTGTGTGTGTGTCTGTGAGAGAGAGAGAGATACAGAGATAGAGATAGAGACAGAACTAGAAGTCATGTCAATCCCTTATCTCCCCATGGTGTGAAATCAATAGATAATGCCTAAAATTGGAAATTCAAGAAGTGATATTATAAGCACATTATTTAGAGACACAGAGGTTAACCATCAAAAGAATGAGCAAAAATAGTTAAAAAAAACATTACTCTGGGAAATGGGAAACAGAAGTGGGATGTTGCAGGGATGACATGTTGGGGGGTGGGGAATAGCTGGGATTTTTAAAATAATAAACCTTATAAAAATATTTGACTCTACACTGTATACATATAATTTTTTGTAAAATAAGAATGTATGGGGACTTCCCTGGTGGCTCAGTGGTTAAGAATCAACCTGCCCATGCAGGGGATATGGGTTCGAGCCCTGGTCTGGGAAGATCTCATATGCCGTGGAGCAACTAAGCCCGGGTGGTACAACTACTGGGCCTGCGCTCTAGAGCCTGCGAGCCACAACTACTGGAGCCCAAGTGTCGCAATTACTGAAGACCGTGCGCCTAGAGCCTGTGCTCCACAACAAGAGAAGCCACCGCAATGAGAAGCCCATGCATGGTAACAAAGAGTAGCTCCCGCTCGCGGAAACTAGAGAAAGCCCGCGTGCAGCAACGAAGACTGAACACAGCCAAAAAAAAAAAAAAAGAATGTACAGTCAACTGTGTTGAATGTCACCAAAAACAAACAAACAAAAACCACACTCACACAGATTCACTAATAGGAATTTAAAAAATAGATATTAATAACACTTGCCAACATTAATTTTCCTAAGAATTGCATATGTTTTGTTATCTTCTTTTTTATGTGCTTTCCCTCATTTTATTTATGTATAGAACCTAGAGGAACTACCCATAAAAATATTTTTAGTTCATTATGAATTACAGGTTATCCATTGCCATTCTCCCTAAAATCATTTGGTTGTAGGAAACTTCAAAGGATAAATAATGTGTAATCTCCATCCCTTCCCACCCAACGGGCTCTCACTGAAATTCTTCACCTGTACCTTGAGGGCCTCTCCCAGCAGCTAGATGTGAGTCATTCTTGCTTCAGGACATGGGTTCCATTATTGGCATGTTAAAGTTATAAAGCCACTGGTTGAGGTGAAGACTGAAAAATTCAGATACACATTTACAGTTCCCTACCCACCTCTCCCCACCCACCCCTTCTGACCTTCTGACCAAGTTAAGATTCCACTGGAGGAAAGAAGAGAAAGAGGGGAGAGACCACACAGGAAGAAGTGGGTGGAGAAAGGCATCAGTGTTCAGCCTGAACAAGGAGGCCCAGTGTCAGCGGCTGGTCAGCTCCCAGAGGCCATCCAGTCTCTAGACACGTGCTCTGGTCCACTTGCTCTGCTGTGTTGCCGTGTTAATTATCCTCGTCTTGTCACTCTCCTTCCCCTCTCTGACACCCAGAGCAGTCAGCATACCACGCACTGCTTGTCTGTCAGGAATGACCAGCCTTTTTCCCAACAGAGGCTTTGCCACCTCCCACCCCGCAGGCTCCTTGCATTCAGCTGGCCTTTCTGTGGCCGTCATTGACAGCCCTCATCTGAGCAACACTGGACCAGATACAAGGGAGGAGCTTTCTCCAACTGAGTGGGGTGTTGGGGAAACACTCCCCATTGCATCCCTAACTGGGGTTGGGCCACCTGGAGGGGGCAGAACTTAAGGACAGGGAAGGATGGAGGGGGTCTGCATTTACTTCTCAGCTCACATTTCAAAGACCACCAGCTAACTCTGCAAACTCTACCTCCAGAGATGCCACCCAGGACCCTGGTCTCCAGGTAAGGTGGGGAGGAATGGCCAGTCCTGGATGTACCCTGTCTATCTGCATGTCAGTGAGTAAAACAGTTGTCTTCTTGCAGGGTGACTAATTTAACATCAATAGTTTTGTTCTATTATTCAGTATTTTTTAAAGAAGTTTTCAAATGAAACCCTTTGCCTTTCTCTACTTTGAGCAAAATGAAATATTTCAAGTATAAAAACACCAAAGTTGGCCCCCCAAATTCTGTAATCTTTCCTTTATGGCATTACATGTTGGATAAGGTTATGATTAGCTTGAGGCCAAATGTGATTTAAAATACCAAAGAATGATGAAGTATGAAGTAATTTGTTTTGAACTAATAAACTAGTTTCAGCTGAATTATTAGTAAGATTTTTTTTTTTTAATGACCCAAATAGGCTTTTAAAAAACCTAGAAACTCGCATACTTGTAAGAACTTGACAAATTCCACTTCCTATGCTAGACAGATATGCAAGCACTGGCAGTTCTGAGCACCGTAATCTCAGCACTGAAACTTTGCTCGTGTAACATTGATTTCTGAGGTTTTAAACACTTATCGAAGCTAAACTTAAACAAAAGGGCAACAATTTAGTGCTTTGAAAAATACGATAAGGTTTCTTACACATTGCTGACTCTTACTTTAATTTTAATCTTTTTCAATCCCTTAAAGACTAAAAGCTGGGGGCTTCCCTGGTGGCGCAGTGGCTAAGAATCTGCCTGCCAATGCAGGAGACACTGGTTTGAGCCCTGGTCTGGGAAGATCCCACATGCTGCGGAGCAACTAAGCCCGTGAGCCACAACTACTGAGCCTGCGCTCTAGAGCCCACGAGCCACAACTACTGAGCCCGCGCGCCACAACTACTGAAGACTGAACGTCCAGAGCCAGTGCTCCACAACAAGAGAAGCCACCACAAAGAGAAGCCAGTGCACCACAATGAAGAGTAGCCCCCGCTCTCTGCAACTAGAGAAAGCCCGTGCACAGCAATGAGGACCCAACGCAGCCAAAAATAAATAAATAAATAAATAAATTGTAAAAAAATCCTAAAGGCTGAATTATAATTTTATATTTTGAGTTAGACTTTGTAATCAGAAAAGTAGCTATTTCCCTGACAGGATCTCAAGTATTAGTCTTTAAGCTTAATACAAATATTCTACTGTATTCTCCTAAGAATCTATTGTTTTCAGAACTGAAATAGTAAAGATATTTCTAAATTGAATCTAAATTGGGGATTTTCCTGGTGGTCCAGCGGGTAAGACTCCATGCTCCCAATTCAGGGGGCTTGGGTTCGATCCCTGGTCGGGGAACTAGATCCCACATGCATGCCGCAACTAAAGATCCCGCATGCTGCAACGAAGATCCCATGTGCTGCAACTAAGACCTGGAGCAGCCAAAATAAATAATAAATGAATAAATAAATAAATATATTTAAAAAAATAAACTGAACCTAAATTTTATGTGAAAACCAAAAAATGGCTATAACTCTTATGCTGTTTCTACATTTGCACAGCAAGGCATAATAATTGCTAAAACATTAGAGAAACTGCCATTCTCCCCGGCATTTTAAAAGGTACTTAATCATTCTTTTGTGGAAGGATACAACTCGTGACTGAAAACGTTAGATTGTTTTGAATCTGGAGACACAGATTTAATAATGTTGGATGGACTATTTCCTCTGTTCTAGAACTTATCCCTAAGGGCATCTGAGTCTCACATGAGCACAGCAGCTGCCTTGAGCAAAGCAAAAGCAGGTTTAGCAGTAGCTCATGTGAAAATGATTTAGGGAATGCAGGCAGCATTTATATCAGTATACACCCATTTTGAGGTTTCCACCAAAAAAGCGACTATGATCTTGGTCTGCATTAAGAGAAAAGCAGTGGTGACAGTCGCTCTCTCTCTACCCCAGAAACATGACATTCAGTTCTGGATGTCACGTCTCATAAGGAAAAGAGACAACTGCAAAGTTCTCAGAGAAATCAGGAGCACGAAGGGTCCTGACACGTGTCACACAAGGAACAGTTGCACAAACAACCTGAGCGTGTTTAGCTTTGAAAAGTGATGTATCAGGCTGACTGCCTTTACATTTTTGATGGGTATTTTGTGGGGGATGGACTAGAGTTAGCCCTTATTGCCTCAGCTTGTAGAACCAAAGAGTGAACATTACACAGAGACAAATTCAGGCTTAATCTTCAAGATACTACTTTATTAATGTTTCCAAATGTAGAATGAGGTGCTTCAGAAAAGAGTGAATCCCAGTCTTGAGCTCTGTTGAAATAGGTTGGACAACTCCTGGCAAGAAGATTTAAATACTGGGTGTATCGTTAATAAGCCAATCTTTAAAGTCATCTCCAAAGTCCAAAGTGTAGATTCCAGGACCTCAGCACAACAGTATAAATGCCCAGTCCTCTTCAAAATGTAACTGAGGGGGCTTCCATGGTGGCACAGTGTTTAGGAATCTGCCTGCCAATGCAGGGGACATGGGTTTGATCCCTGGTCCAGGAAGATCCCACATGCCGTGAAGCAACTAAGCCCATGCACCACAACCACTGAGGCCCGTGCTCCTAGAGCCTGTGCTCTTCAACAAGAGAAGCCACTGCAATGAGGAGCACGTGCACCGCAATGAAAAGTAGCCCCCGCTCGACACAACTAGAGAAAGCCCCACTCAGCAATGAAGACCCAACGCAGCCAAAAAATAAATTAATTAATTTTAAAAAATGGAACTGAGGTTACATATGATGATTTGGGGTTGCAAGCAATGCTTCCCACTTGCTATATCCTCAGATTATCAGCAAGTTCAATTTCTTTTTTTTTTTCTTAATTTTTATTGACGTATAGTTGATTTACAATGTTGTGTTAGTTTCAGCTATACAACTGTAAGCTCAATTTCTATCCCTCGGCCCCCATGCCCCCAACCCCATTATGTTTGGGAAACTCTCAAAGTGCTGTTACCAAAACGAGTTTCTTTTGCCTGGCGCCCAGCAAGGCAAGTGCTGAGACACTAAAGTTTGAAGCAAATAGAGGGTTTATTCACAAGGCAGCCAAACGAGGAGAAGGGAAAACAAGTCGCAGATCTGCCTCTCCAAAGCCAAGGGGCTGGGGTACTTATGGGACAAAAAATACAGCAGCAGGGTGGTCTGAGGCGAAAGCAGAGGAGCATGACAAAAGGTGATTGGGAAAAGGTGTGTAATCGTTCTAAACAGGGGTAACTCGTCTCCAGGCCTCTGCATGTTAAAAATGGAGGCACAGGGCTTCCCTGGTGGCGCAGTGGTTGGGAATCCACCTGCCAATGCAGGGGACACGGGTTCGTGCCCCGGTCCGGGAGGATCCCACATGCCGCTGAGCGGCTAGGCCCGTGCGCCACAACTACTGAGCCTGCACGTCTGGAGCCTGTGCTCCGCAACAAAAGAGGCCGCGATAGTGAGAGGCCCGCGCACCGCGATGAAGAGTGGCCCCCGCTTGCCACGACTAGAGAAAGCCCTTGCACAGAAACGAAGACCAAACACAGCCATAAATAGATAAATAAATAAATAAATTTATTAAAAAAAAAAAATGGAGGCACTTAGCACGCTCTGAGGATGGAGTTTTGGCCCTCTGATGTCAAAAGGTCACTGAACGGACACCTGCGCATGCTCAGTTGGAGGGTTGGCAGTCCTAGCCAGTCTTAACCAGCTCAGCTGGAACTAGACACAGCTGACTCCAAATTCCTGGAAAACAACTCGGGCAAACATCTTTAGGCTATGTGCTGCTTGGAGGGCATGCAAGTCTTAAAACGACCTTGGTTAGTGAAGGCAGGTGAAACGGACTCGACGCAGGGTTTCAGTGCTTCTTCATTTCAAGGGTCAGTCCTCCTTGCTCATGTATCCCTGCTGGAGCCAAAACTCAGATGCCCACCCTCCACTCCCCTCGTGTGAGCCTTGGAGACGTCCACATCTGAAGACAGTTGCTCTAGAGTAGGAGCCTCCATGCTGCTATTGCTGTAGCCAGAGGGAAGTGGTATCCCAGCTGAAACCTAGGTAATCAAAGAGCTCTCTACTTACATCTGTTGCCATCACATGCCATTGCTAATCATGTCCAAAGCAACATGGCTGAAACTGTGGCTCACTAACATAGACCCTTCTCACACTCCTGGCAGTTCTGCAAGGTGTTTTAAAGAGCAAGGAGGTGGGATATAGAGGGTGGGAGGGAGACGCAAGAGGGAGGAGATATGGGGATATATGTATACATATAGCTGATTCACTTTGTTATACAGCAGAAACTAACACACCATTGTAAAGCAATTATACTCCAATATAGATGTTTAAAAAAAAAAAAAGAGCAAGGAGGAGCAATACTCACCCTGGTCAGTCATAGAGCCTGAACTCCCAATTGAACAGCCTTTTAGACTCAAATCACCAGCTAAGTTCTGGTCTATATGTCCCCAAGACTTATTCTCTTTACGTTACACTCGGCTGCCAGGAGAGATTTAATCAGGAAATGTGGAAAAACTTGATGCGTCCCCATGAAGAGTGCTGCTAAAAAGGGAAAGGATTCCCATATCACGTTATCAAACCAAGTTAGGAGAATGGGAGCCATTTTGACCCAAATGACTCGTTAAGTTTATTCTGGATTTATTAGCCAACTGGGAAATTGCCGCTTAGTGGTTAGGACTGGGGGTTCTGGGGCTGGTCTGCCTGGGTTCACATCCCAGTCACATTACTCCTCGAAGCCTCTGCTTCCTCATCCTTGTATTAGAGATTATAACAGCATCTGCCTCACTGGGCACTTGTGAAGATTAAATGAAATGATCCAGATAAAAACAAGGTTAAGAAAATAGAATTCAATAAATTTTAGCTTTAAAACAGATTTTTCGGGACTTCCCTGGTGGCGCAGTGGTTAAGAATCCGCCTGCCAATGGCAGGAGACACGGGTTCAAGCCGTGGTCCGGGAAGATACCACATGCCACAGAGCAACTAAGCCCGCGAGCCACAACTGTTGAGCCCGTGTGCCACAACTCCTGAAGCCCACGTGCCTAGAGCCCGTGCTCCACAACAAGAGAAGCCACCGCAAGGAGAAGCCCGTGCACCACAATGAAGAGTAGCCCTGGCTCGCCGCAACTAGAGAAAGCCCATGCACAGCAACGAAGACCCAGTGCAGCCAAAAATAAGTTAATTAATTAATTTAAAACAAAACAAAAAAACCTCAGATGCTTCTCGAGAAGATTCGCTGTGCTGGGAATCCTAAGATTCCCAGGTACAACCTGGGAGTACTTGAACAGAAGGCTCTCTGCTAAAAACTTACATTAGTAATTTAGGGAGTCATTTTCTACATTATCTAGTTATTTCCTTTTTCTTACTAACATTTTTCGGACTGTACTCCTTCCTTAGACTTATCTTTAGTATTCCTGTACTCAGATATCCTTGTACACATAACAAGACTGCTGAACTCACAGGGGAAACAAAGCTTAAGATAGATCATCTTTGAAAAGCTTTTTTGGATTTGATCCAGTACTTGAACCAGACCTCTCCTGATAGGTCCCTCCCTGTCCCAATTCCCCCTTCAAGTGTGCTCTGTGTACACTGGAATTCCCTGGTCAAATTGCCTCAAGAAGCTCATTTTTGAGGCCTGACTGACTGGGCCCCATCTTTGGTCCATTGCCCCAAGAACGGGCCACACCACTGGTGTGCTTGCTCTTAGCCCGGAGGGGTGGGCAAGCATGCGGCTAGAGCTTGGACATGAGGATGACATGTTCCCACAGGTGCACACAACCCCCTATGGCCAGAATAGAGCTGGGAGGAGGGAGAGAAAGTAGATGGGCCATGCGGGGCCCAGAGCTGGGGCTGGACTGGCTCTTCCTCTTTCTCCAAGCTGGGGAGAGGAGGATGAGGAAGAGGAGGAAAAGGAGGAGGAAGATGGAGAAAAGAAAAGAAAAGATGGAGTGGGGGGGGAAAGGAGAAGAAAGAGAAAGTAGTTTCCTGCTTAAAAGACAGACTACTTGCTGTCTATTGGGGCCAGGTGCAAATTTTCTTCCCTTTACACACACAAGTCTTTGTTTTCAGCCCTGGTTATTTTCTTAGGCCAAATCCCCAGAAGTGAACTGCTGAGACAAGGGTAAGAACATTTGTTAAGCCTTTTATGATATAAGATATATTATCAAGTTCTCCTGCTGCAGCTCCTGTGGCCTGGTATGTGGTGCTCTCTCCTAGACTTGATTCAGGCCTTCTACTGGCCACTCAGCTTGCCTTGCCCGTGCCTTGTTCACAAGACTTTCGTGAGATAAAAGCTGTTCCCTGACACTCTCTCCCTAAAACAATCTAGAGACTCCTGTGGTAGATGAGCATAGAAATCACCTTGCCGTATTGCTGGCCTTAATGGGATTGTTTTCTGGTGTTTTACCATTAAATAGAATGTTGACTTTTGGTTTGAGATATACACTTTTTAAGTCAGGTCAAGAAGATATTCATCTTGGACTAGTCAAAATTCTTGGCTTCAAAATCCCAAACAGAATCTGGGTAACTTAGGGGAAGAAAATATTTGGTAGCCCATGGAATCTCTGGGAAAGCTGAAGTTCCAAACTTGGCTCATAAGAACAAGAAAAATTAGGAATTATAAAATTGGGGGTTCTTTTGAAATTTGGGGTTTTGATTATTTCTGGACTGAGAAACATCCAGTAATAAATCTCCAGTTTGCAAATATGAGTTCATCTGGTCCAAGTATCCATCTGATATTTGAATCTTCACTGCAACATTCCTATCAAGTGGAGATCAATTAGCCTCTGGCTAAATGCCAGTAATGGTCTTGCCAATTTTCTTTGACTTCCTATAGCATTTACCCATTGTTACTAGTTTTATGTCTTGGGTTATCAGAACAAACCCAATGCATTCTGTTCCCTCTACCAAGAATGCTTTTTTCCCACCTTCAAAAGAAACAATAATACTGATCTTTTAAATGTAAAATAAAATTATATCTGTTCTAAAAAAAAAAAAAAATGCTGGGAAGCCAGACTGCAGACAAAATTAGGCCCCAAGAGGAGTCAGGTTGAGACTGCCTCCTGCCGCCCCTGCAGACCCTGAACACTGCCCTTCTGCTGCCATCAGACGGTTCTATTCACCTGTACTTCTTTGCATTACCCACTTCTGACTCAGAGTACCAGGTGAGGGTCTCTGGTTAACCAGGTTTGGGTTGGTGCTTGCACTGTGTCTCCCAGGGTCAGGAAAAGCAAGTGCCTGGCTTTTCTAGTGGGACCCCGTGTCCCACCAAGATTCACACAAACTCCATACCCCAGAATAGGACTGCTGATGCTGGTTAGCTAAAAATATAAATGACAAGTGTGTACCACTCATCTATTCTGACTTTACTAAAAAATTTCACCAGGACTCAATACTGATTACCTTTCCAGCATTTGAAATGACCATATGATTTTTTTGCTTCAGACCTATTACTATAGTAAATATATTAATAGATTTCACTGAACTATCTTTCCAATTTTGGAATAAAACCCACTTAGTTGTGGTATTGTATTCTTTTAATGTACAGCTGGATTCTATTTGCTAATATTTCATTTAGGATTTCATGGTTAATTCATAGGTGAGGTTGGTGTGCATAATCCTTTTCAGGATTTGATATTCATATTTTGATTCCATTATAAAATACTTTGCATGATTTCCCTCTCTATCCTCTGGAACAGTTTAAATACTTGCAAACACTTATATATTACATACTATGTACTTCTAAGTGTGTTACATGTATTAATTAATTTAATCTCTGCAACGACCATATGAAGTAAGTACTGTTAATTCCATTTTACACGAGGAAAAATTGGGAGAGTGATTTAGTAACTTGCCCAAGGCCACAATGGTAATCAGCATCAGGATGACATGTTCATTGAAAATTAGAAAGATTTTACCTGCAAGATATATCCAGGAATGGTATTTACTTGGATAAGGAGCTCTTTTAAAATTTAAAAAATAAATTCCAAAACAGGGGGTCTCACAGTGTGGTCTTCAGACCAGCAGCATCAACATCACTTAGAAAGAGACCTGCTGAATCAGAAACACTGGGGTGGTCCCCAGCAATCTGTGTTTTAACAAGCTCTCCAGATGTTCCTGATACATGTTAAAGTTTAAGAACCAATGAGCCAGAAATATAACCATATCAGTCAAACGTTCAGTGGAACATGGCTGAACCAAAAGGTAAGGGCAGATCTGAATTTGGAATCTTCAGGAATGTCTTTTGGTTTTGTCTATGTAAAAAGCTCTTCCTTTGCGGAACTCGTTCTCTCCCACAGCAATGCAATCGTGTGATTTTGGTGGGGCTGCTAAAACCAGGACCCTGTTCCACAGTGAGCACAGAACATTCCTGATATCCTGCTTACCTGGCTTTAGTAGGCAAAGGCATGCAACCCAAGTCAGGCCAATGAAAATCCCTCCGGGATTTTACATTTAGAGTTGGAGGGGAAAGTCCTTTGCTTTTCGCATTGTGGAGGTGGGGGCAGATGTTAACTGGGGGACATTGTCTGATAATTTGCCTGCCATGTGGAAGAAGCCCACCTGCACAGAAGAGAATAGGTCGAGAACAGTGAAAAAGCATAGTTGAGAGACCTGACAAGTTCATCGGAGACCTTGGATCTGTCATCCTGAAACCAGCCATAACCCGAAATTACCAGTTACAGTAAACTTACCAGTAAGTTTTTTTATTTACTGGTAATACCAGAAATCACCAGTAAACTTTCTTATGCTCAGACAATTTTACATTGGGTTTCTGTCACTTGCAAAGGAAAGCATTCTGCTTAGTACACTAGAGGCAGGGAGTGTATGGAGGGTGTTAACGTATTTCATAATCACAATATTTTAATTTTCAAATCTACTAGTATTTTGGCTACACCAAAGGGCTTATCTAAATTATGCTTTTATGCTACTTCATACCTTAAGCATTGTGTAACTAAGGTAATTTGCTTTTTGTATATTGTTGGTCTATAAACTTGCAATTTTTTTTGAACCCAAGCCATTACTTCCATCTGTCACCAGTGAGCTAAGACACTTTATTTCCCTGCAGCTGGCAGCTGCTACAGGAAACATCAAGTCTAAACTGCGGACTCCTTTGGGAATTTGTTCACTTGGAAGAAAACTGAACAGGGCAAACCTTGGCAGCTCTCTTTCCTCTGTTTGGCTCAACCAAAAAGAAAACCCTAACACATAGGAAGCACTCAATAAATATTTACTGAATACATGAACTAGAACCCGGTAGAAACTTAACAATTAAAAATGAAAAACACTGCAGCTAAATTTAGTATCCATGCATGAATTTAGGAAATTTATTCACTTCGGCAAATGTTAAGTATCAGGGGTGAGTGTAGTTACAGTAACAGAGATTGGATCATGGTGTCCTGAAGCGTTAGACAGGCACAACCAGGGACACATGCGCTTCACAGCCCAGCGTCTGGGCTTGTCAGGTGGGAGGTGAACTATAAACTTTCAGCCGGCGCTGCTTATCTCTGACCCAACTTCACCCTCGCAGCTGTCCAAGTGGATTACTGTATTGTCTTGGCTCCTAGCCGAGGCTGGCTTAGATGTGTATTTTTGAAAGGTTTATGGCTGGTGAGATTCCAGCCTGAGTGGTGCTAAGCATTTACTCCGCTGAGATATCATTCCTAATGGGATAAACATTCCAGTGAAAAGGAAGCTCAGGGAGACCTATTCATTCCCATTGGAGTACTAGAAAGATTCCCTTCACAGTTGTGGTTTTCTTTGGGTTTCTGGCATTTTTGAAAATTGGCCTTGTTAACAATTAGGTCTCCTGGCAAATTCATTTGTTTTTTTTCCTAAAAGCAAATTTATTTAACCTCCAAATGTAAGCATCCATTGGCTACCTGAGTCTAAAAAGTAGATGCATTAAAAAATGAGCCCTTTGAAAAAATCCATAACTGAAACTTTTATATATTCCAGCTGTAATTTGCTAATCCTTTCTGGGCATTCTGGACATTCATAGAAAAGAAAAGAATATGCCTCATGTTTTGAATCAATCTGTTTTTTAAAAATTTTGATGAATTGATGCTGCCACTAAATCAACACTTTAGTCTGCTTTTGATGTTTCCTTTGGGTCATTCCTTTAAATATCCTAAGGTTTTGATTCTAAATGGATTTAATTAACTGAAAGATTCCAAATATTTAAAACGTGAAACCTAGCCAATATTCTTCTAGAGTTTTCATTGGATATCATAACTGTAATGGTCCATATAGTAGACCCTCAATATTTGCAGAGTCGGTCCAATTTCTTTTTCTTTAATAAATTTATTTATTTATTTATTATTTATTTATTTATTTATTTATGGCTGCTTTGGGTCTTTGTTGCTGTGTGCGGGCTTTCTCTAGTTGCAGCAAGCGGGGGCTACTCTTTGATGCGGTGTGTGGGCTTCTCATTGTGGTGGCTTCTCTTTGTTGCAGAGCACGGGCTCTAGGTGAGTGGGCTTCAGTAGCTGTGGCAAGTGGGCTCAGTAGTTGTGGCTCAAGGGCTCTAGAGCGCAGGCTCAGTAGTTGTGGCTCACGGGCCCAGTTGCTCCGCAGCCTGTGGGATCTTCCCAGACCAGGGCTCGAACCCGTGTCCCCTGCATTAGCAGGTGGATTCTTAACCATTGTGCCACCGGGGAAGTCCTGGTCCAAATTCTTGACTCAAGCAGATTATACAAGTGGCTATGTTTGAGAGATTTTCTGTAAATCCCACCTCAACACAACCAAATTGATACAGCTCTCTGATGACATTTATCTTTTGTTAAGATAATAAAAAAATAATCCTGTAGATCTGTTTCTGCAGACTGGATTTTGTTTGATTTTGGGGAGTAGACAATTTCACCTTTCTTTAAGTAGTTGAGAAACAAACAGAATCACATTATTTATCATGGAAATATACAAGCTCTAATTTGCCAAAATAAAGTGTCTGACACATAGCGGGGAGGTTTTGACATGCCCTAAAAATGCTGTTGGCCTTCTCTCTTTATACATTTACCAAATGATCATGGGTGTCTTCTGAACCATGTCACAGGCACACCCTTTTGGGCATGGAAAGCTTTGGGAACATAAACTAAGAAAACAAAAACAACACCTCTTCTTACAGAGTATTTTACATAGATATGTACTATTACAAAATAGAAGTCAGTTCCTTTTTAAAACTTTGTCACATAATACCAAGGATGATGACAAAAGATTTTTAAGAAAAAAATTTTACTTTAAATACAAATATCCAATAGATGCACTTCTTTATTATGTATACTAGCTGTCAAGCTGAGTTTAAGAGCTTTAAACCTACATAAACACTTTTTCCAAACTTATTAGAAGTTACTGACTCAATCAGCTCTCTCAAATAATTGAATCTAATTCTTTTTTGGTTTGTCAGAGCCACTTGCCTCTGCTCCATTCTACACTATGTTTTGTGACATTGACCTCAAAACCTCTTTTAAACTTTCTTATTCTTCCTATGTGTTCTATTCTGGAACATTCCAAAGCATTCAGCCTGACCAAGCAACATTCTATTAGTAGAATGTAAAGCTCTGCTTTAGGCAATTACTAAAGCCTCTGAAATTGCTCCAGAAGTTTCTCATTCCTCTGCTGTATTGGAGGCGTTCCTTATTCTTACCTTCTCTGGCATCTGACTTCCCTGGCTCTGCACCTCTCCCAGTTCCTGTCTCGGGCCACTTGCTCGCTCTGATAATTCATTTTAGACACACCCTCCCGGATGGTGCTCTCTTGGAGGGACTGGATTCATACACTGTAGCTGGGGGTGAAAAGTGCTCATCCCCAACCTGACCCTGAGACCAGCAGGACCAGAAGTTTCAATAGATCAGCCCTGCCCAGCTCTTTTGGATGCTCTGCCTTTGCCCTTAGCTGTTTCTAATGAACACTGTCAGGCTCTTTGTGAGTGAATAACTCAGACCTTACCGTTTAAAAAGTAAGATAAAATAAATCACACTACTTAACACAAAAATTACAAATTAAACATAGATTTTTTTAAAAATACCTTTTATTGTGTTAAGAAGAGCTAAAAGGGATTCCAAAAGGTAGTCGATACATGTGAATAAAACTGAGCTACAGATCTTATTCAGATTTTTCCAATTGTCAGAATAATGGCTTTTATAGCAAGAGAAAATCCTAGATCATGTATTGCTTTCAGTTGTTTTGTCTATTTAGGCTCCTTTTATCAGGAACAGTTCCTCTTTTTTTTTCTTTCATGATAATATATATTTTAAAAGTTTATTTATTTTATATATTTATTTTTGGCTGCACTGGGTCTTCATTGCTGTGCGCGGGCTCTCTCTAGTTGCGGCGAGCTGGGACTACTCTTCGTTGCAGAGCGCGGGCTTCTCATCGCAGTGGCTTCTCTTGTTGCAGAGCACGGGCTATAGGCACACGGGCTTCAGTAGTTGTAGCACGCGGGCTCAGTAATTGTGGCTCACGGGCTTAGTTGCTCTGTGGCATGTGGAATCTTACCAGACTAGGGCTCAAACTCATGTCCCCTGCATTGGCAGGCGATTCTTAACCACTGCGCCACCAGGGAAGCCCCATGATAATATTTTTGAAGGGCCCTAGTCATTTACTTTGCATAGTGTCCTTCAGTTTGGGTTTGCCTAGTGTTTCCTTAAGATTAAAATCAGACTAGGGGGCTTCCCTGGTGGCACAGTGGTTAAGAATCCGCCTGCCAATGCAGGGGACACATGTTCAATCCCTGGACCGGGAAGATCCCACATGCTGTGGAGCGACTAAGCCCGTGCGCCACAACTACTGAGCCTGCACTCTAGAGCCTGTGAGCCACAACTACTGAGCACATGTGCCACAACTACTGAAGCCCAGGCGCCTAGAGCCCGTGCTCCCAACAAGAGAAGCCACCACAATGAGAAGCCCGTGCACCGCAACAAAGAGTAGCCCCTGCTCGCGGCAACTAAAGAAAGCCTGCGCGCAGCAGCCAAAAATAAGTAAAAACGAAATAAATTTTTAAAGAATTCAATTAAAAAAAAAATCAGACTAGGTACTTTGGGCAGAAATTCCACAGATTTCTCAGTGCACTATATCAGGAAGCACATGATGTCAATTTGTTCCCTACCTAATGATTTTAACTTTTATCCCTGGATAAGAAGCTGTTTGCCAGTTTTCTCCACTGTAAGGTAACTAATTTTTTTCTTAGTAATTAAGATGCATATTGTAGGGGCCTACGTGTCTCAACCGCCAAGCCCAAGCTCCTCTTGGGCCAGGTGGGAAGCTTAACGGTGCATAGGGGGCCGCTCCCGCAGCTCATCTGCTTCTCGGCCCCGCCCAGCCTGTGCCCCGAGGTCTCAGCCCCGCCTGCCCTTCCCCCCGCGGCTGCGCCCTCAGGGTCCACCACCTTCCTTAGCTTTCAAGGCGCTCTGCTTCTCCACGCTGCCCGGCCTGTGCTGTCATTTGTCCTTCTGTAAATGGTTGCATAACGGTCAGTAGACTGCTCACTTCTTGGGGGCAGGATTGGGTTTTATTTATTTTTGTGTCTTGGAATGTGTTAATTTGTTGCTTTTTTCAATGAATGGGTGTTTAGGTAGGGAGAGACCCAGGAAAAGTGATTTGCTTGGTTTCAGTGCTCGTGTCATGTCACTGGGCCTTTAGACTTACTGAATAGTGAAATGTGAAAGCAGCTCTTTTGAAAGATAACAATAAAGATGTAAATGCCTCTTGCTTTTAAATCAAACAGTTTACTTCTTGTAAAGACCTAGGTGACCAGATATTCCAATCCTGGAGTTTTACTTTTTTTACAAAGGCGTAGAGAGGTTAAAGGATCCCCAAGATGAAGCACAGCTGGCACTATAAACTCAAGATTCCAAGTCCAGGACTTCCTCACAGTGCTAAATTCCTTTCGGTCTTGTCCAGCCCTTTACAGACACAAAGCAGGATGGACAAATTTCATGATCCTGGAAAGATTTTAACAGCAAATTAAGGTTGCTCCACTCTTTTTTTTTTTTTTTTTTTTTGGCCACACCGTCCCACGTGTGGGATCTTATTTCCCTGACCAGGGATCAAACCCGTGCCCCCTGCAGTGGAAGTGCAGAATCTTAACCACTGGATAGCCAGGGAAGTACCCCCCACCCACCTTTTTTTTTTAGTTGGGGTAAAATTCACATAACATAAACTTAATTATTAACAATTTTAAAGTGTACAGTTCAGTGGCATTTGCTGTATTAGGTTTTTGTTTCTTGTTTTCTTACTTAAAAAATATCACATGTGAGATCCCATTAGACCTGGTCCCACTTAAACTTCAGATAGAGTTATTTTCAGAGGCAGATGAGTGAAAGCTTGTGTAGAGAAGGAATGAAGTCAGTACTCCTGCTGCCCCCCTCCTCTCACACAAACTACAGGGCGGGAGAGACGCTGAGTTAAACCCTTCAGTAGACACTTGCCAAAGACAATAAATGCCACTCCTTTGAGTGCACTATTTTATTATGAAGGGTTTGGGGTTTTTGGGGTTTTTTTGTCTTTTTATTCTCCCTGTTATGCCTTAGGTGCAAAAAGAACGGAGGGAAAAATCCTAGCAGCTTTGATGACAGTTTTGGTTTGACTCATCATCCAACAGACGAGAGTGGGGTGCTGACTATTTAGGAAGCTCTGTGGAGGTGGGAGTGGTCTGACTCTCATCCAGTCACTTCAGTTTCAGTGGGTTCCACCTCTCACCTGAGACTTTCTTCGAAATCTCCAGCCCCACCACCCCTTCTCTGGGGACTGCTTATCTGGTTCCAAGTGCAGAGCTCTGAGTTTTTGAGTGGTCTTTTTATATACTTTGTGCAGGTGCTACAGTTTGACTGAAGACTCTATTTTTGAAATTTCTTTGTATTTGCCAAACTTACTACTTTTTCTTTTTAAAAAAATTTTTATTTTTGGCTGTGTTGGGTCTTCGTTGCTGCACGCGGGCTTTCTCTAGTTGCAGCTAGCGGGGGCTACTCTTCGTTGCGGTGCGCGGGCTTCTCATTGCAGTGACTTCTCTCGTTGCGGAGCACGGGCTCTAGGCGCGCGGGCTTCAGTAGTTGCGGCACGCAGGCTCGGTAGTTGTGGTTCGTGGGCTCTAGAGCACAGGCTCAGTAGTTGTGACGCATGGGCTTAGTTGCTCTGAGCATGTGGGATCTTCCCAGACCAGGGATCAAACCCTTGTCCCCGGCATTGGCAGGCGGATTCTTAACCACTGCACCACCAGGGAAGTCCTAGTTTTTCTTTAATTTGATAAATATGTGTTGCGATATGTCTTAACTTCTTTCCCTGGGCATGAAATTTGTCTGTATTGCATGGAATCTAAAGTATAAGTCCACATGGTTCTTACTCCCTTTGAGAACTAAATTCTAATAGGAAAAATAAATAAGATTTGTTCATTTGACAAATATTTATTGAGCTTCCTTCCTAATAGCCTACATGATGGCAGGTGCCAGGGATGCAAAGATGAATTGAATGGCACTCAAGGACTCATTCACAGCGTGATGAGAATTGTCAGTTTGGGCTGACAATAAGTTCACTCCTGAACTTAACCAGGGGACCCCTAGGACATGTTTGAATTTCTCGTTTAGACCAGGGAAGGTGTGGTCTTATAAGACATCTTCACAAAAAGGTAGGTCTAAGAATTCTTTTAATATCTTCTCTTATAAACAATTACTTGAGTGATAAAGAACCTTAATGAACTGGTGGGAGTGGGTCAGGGTCAATAAAAGGATGTTCTAGTTAGGGACAGATTGGAACTCTAACTCAAGTCACCATGTCTAATCTTATCCAACACTGCCCCCAGTTTTAGGCCATTTATTTTTGGGCAAAAAAGGAGATCAGATAAATTCTATGATGCCTACTTGTGCCCTCAATGGAGATTTTTCAGGTACAGAAAGATAGTGCTGCTTCCAGAAGAAAGGGGTGGGCCTGGGAGGAGCAGAACCGTGCAATTAGTTTTCATGAGAGAGATCCTGAAGAAGAACCCAGAGGTGCTTGCTCTGATTTTAGTTTAACTGGAAACACACCCTGAATGTTAGACAAAACCAAAATGGTTCTTTCATCTGACCTTGAGAAGAATTAAAAGACTCTGGGTTTAATTACACTGCCCACACCCACACTAAACAATATGCACCTATTAATTCTCCCAGAGTTAACTGGGCCTATGAAACAATATAATCCAGCCCAGTGAATGTGGCAGAACAGGATACTATGTATTTTTTGACTGCTACTGTAGTCTGCATGTGTTGGTAAGAGTTCTGCTCTATTTCCTACTTTTTAAAATTTTTTGGAAACGTCACTGCCATGTAATGACTTAAGACTTTTAAATCCTGAGTAGGCGAGCAAGGACATTTATATCTGGTGCTTAAGCCAAAACGAAGACTCTCCTTTGGTTATGGGAAATTGAATGGCTTTTAGTGATAGTTCACAAACAGTCTTCTGTGTGATCCTGGGATTCTGAAAGGAAGTCTAACAGACTTTTTTTTTTTTTAAAGTTAGTGTTCAAGTTAACAAGCCCCACATTTCCCTACAAATTCCTTAAATCATTCTGTCATACTGCTTTAACCTACTTCAAATAATTTGGGGTTCTTCAGAAAGGACAGTGTCAGGTAGTGTCAGTGTCAGATGAAAGGTGAGTCTATGATCTTCATTCTACCATAAACTGTAAATTCCAGGTTAGCACTGAAATAATGTCATATTAAGTATGTGCGTTGTGTTGTGTTAAATTGAATTTCCTCTGTTTACAAGTGAGCAAAACCAAAGAGAACATAAGCAAAAAAACCCTGAAGGGTGGAGGCCCTTGTGGGAGAATACTCGAGCATGGACTTAAATGCAGGGAAGAGTGGGTAGCAGCATAACCAGGGCATCTCTGGGGACCTCAGTGAACCCAGACACAGTCAGAGACTTTCTCCTTAGATGGCTTGCTGCTTCAAACACTTCTTGGTCAAAATGTACTTCCTGGGGAAGAGAAGCTGATTGTCCCTCTTTGCTCAGGGTTCTGCTCTGGACTGGTCAGCTATTCTCGTAGGACAGAACCACACAGTAGAAACAAGACTTAGGAGAACCCACTCATCTGGGGACAGTGGGAAGTTCTTTTTTTTTTTAATTGTTTATTTTATTTATTTATTTATTTTAGCTGCGTTGGGTCTTCATTGCTTCGCGTGGGCTTTCTCTAGTTGCAGCGAGCGGGGGCTACTCTTCGTTGCAGTGCACGGGTTTCTCTTTGCGGTGGCTTCTCTTGTTGCAGAGCACAGGCTCTAGGCATGCAGGCTTCAGTAGTTGTGGTGCACGGGCTTCAGTAGTTGTGGTGCGTGGGCTTCAGTAGTTGTGGCTTGCGGGCTCTAGAGCGCAGGTTCAGTAGTTGTGGCGCACGGGCTTAGTTGTTCCGTGGCATGTGGGATCTTCCCAGACCAGGGCTCGAACCTGTGTCCCCCGCATTGGCAGGCGGATTCTTAACCCCTGGGCCACCAGGGAAGCCCAAGTGGGAAGTTCTTAAGGAGAACGGCGGTGAGGGAGGCAGGGACGGGGGGGTAGGGTGGGGTGGGGAGCAGTCCACTGCCCACCACACATGGAGTTTAATACAATAACCACATATTACAATTAAAGGCAAGCTTTGTTTATTTTCCTTAGCAGAGGGATGAACACATTAAATGATCTGTTCTTTCCTAATGCTCTATTTTCAAGACTTTACAAAATTAAGGCTTAGTACAGTGATGTGAGTCAGAGGCGTGACCAATGGAAAATAGAGGATGAGTCTGGCATCTTGATATGCAGTGGAAGATATGTGAGAGGCAAACAACTTGCATTTACTATAAACATACAATCAAAGACAGATCTCTTATTTAATTAGCTTTTTTAAAAAAATTGTATTATTATTTGGCTGCTTCGGGTCTTAGTTGCGGCACGTGGGATCTTCGTTGTGGCATGCGGGATCTTTCACTGCGCCACGTGGGCTCTTCATTGCGGCACGTGGGCTTCTCTAGTTGCGGCGTGGGCTTCTCTCTAGTTGTGGTGCAGGGGTTCTAGAGTGCGTGGGCTCAGTGCTTGTGGTGGGCGAGCTTAGTTGCCCCGTGGCATGTGGGATCTTCCCCGACCAGGGATGGAACCTGCATCCCCTGCATTGGAAGGTGGATTCTTAACCACTGGACCACCAGGGAAGTCCCTAATTAGCTTTTAAAATAGAATTTAAAAAAATTTTTGAAGGTCTAAAATGTATCATTATTGTTCTATGCCACAGATGTTAATTGGCTTCTATTCTTGAATATGTGTATATACATATAGACACATGTACATATATTTTAACATCACTGTCCTTCATCACACCCAAAAATTATGCTATGGGCTTCCCTGGTGGTGCAGAGGTTAAGAATCCGCCTGCCAATTCAGGGGATACGGGTTTGGGCCCTGGTCCGGGAAGATTCCACATGCCGCGGAGCAACTAACCCCGTGCGCCACAACTACAGAGCCTGCGCTCTAGAGCCCGCGAGCCACAACTTCTGAGCCTACGTGCCACAACTACTGAAGCCCACGCACCTAGAAACCACGCTCCGCAACAAGAGAAGCCACCACAATGAGAAACCCACTCACCGCAAGGAGGAGTAGCCCCTGCTCGCCGCAACTAGAGAAAGCCTGTGCACAGCAATGAAGACCCAACGTAGACAAAAATAAATAAATAAATAAAAATAAATTTATAAAAGAAGAACACTTAAAAAAATTATGCCATCTACAGTCTTTTTAAATATACAGATGGAAAACCATAATTAACAATGCCTATATTATGTACATGTAAGTATAGCTATTGGAGTCACTAGTTTGGTAGCCTGTGCTTGTTTAAAGACCCTTTTTTTTTTTTTCTTTTGTCTCGCACAAATGTCCTAAGTCTGTTTCCCACAGCTATATGATACATTGGACATGATACATCTAATGCAAGTCCTGAGGTGAAAAGACTGTCAAAATGTTTTTCTGGAAATCCAGAGAACGGCTCAGCATGCCTGCAAAGACCCCAGATTCGAACACTTCATTACTAGGAACGGGATCGTGTCAGCCCCTCTCCATCCCCAGTTCCTGGTGCTGTTAGAAACTGTGAACGAGGCCGAGAATGCACAGATAGCTTCCTGCTTGGTTAATAAGTTGTCTTCATTTCTAGAGACACATATAAGAAAATGTTTCTCCCTCTCCCAGAACTTAATATACATGGGAGTCCTGGAAATCCTCACTTCAGACGGCAACAAACACTGTATTTCACATAAATAAATGAAGATGTCGTTTCTTGAACTATTTATCTCATCATCGCATTGGCTAGGATTTTTTTTTTATACTTCTCTAAAAAATTAACTTTGGGGTTTTTTCCTTTTTTTCCCATTATTTAGTAATAGAAAAGGTACCTATTTTATTCCCTGTCAACCTCAACCCACAGACTGTGAAAACACATTAGTCACGCAATTTACACCTCTGAAGGAAAACAAAACACCAAATAGAAAAAAAAAAAATCTATCAAAGCACATTCAATGATTCTTAGATCATCAGATTTTTCCAAACAAAGTTGACATGTTTGTACCTCAACCGCCAGACTGAAATCCCAGAAATCTGGGGTAACAAAGCAAAAGAAAGTGACCCATGCTCTCGCTGGAATCTTCAGTGTTCACGGGAAAGCTCAGTCTTGGAGTCTTTAGCTCTGTACCTATGGCTCCCAGGTTCCCCAGGGAAGCAAGGTTAATTTCTCCCGCAGGCCTTATTTCTGCCCTTTGTTCCTGCAGTTATTTTCCAGGAGGGCTTACAAAGAAACTGGGGTTTTCCATCAAGCAGGCCTGGATTCCAATTGCCCCTCACACCCCCCTGCTGTGAGGCTCTGACTGTCCTGTCCTTAGTATTCGCTTCTTCCTTAAACTGGAAATAGCAATATTTGGTCCAGGACTGTGGCAGGAGGGTAAGCAATAGTGTCAGTGGCACCGGGAAGGAATGCTGGAAGTGATGCCGCTAGTGGTAACCCTGGGTTCTCCCTGGAGACACCTTCACACCTGGGGGGTGCGGGTACAGTAAGTGCCACCCTGAGAAATTTAACACTCGTTCCTCATTCCATAGACTCCTGAGACTTAACTTTTTTTTTTTTAATTTATTTATTTATTTATTTATGGCTGTGCTGAGGGATTGGGGATATGGTTGACTCAGCCTTTTGCTTCTGTATTCCTAAATAAAAAATTATTTTTATTGGTGTGACTTTTAAAAGACTGGGAAGCAGCTGTTCTAGGTAATGCAAACATTTCCTTGGAAGCCACCAAAAGTAGCAATTAATAGCAATTCAACAAAAGTTAAATGTCAAACCAGGAGAGAAAAAAATGTACATACAAGGTGTTTTTCTCATAATATTTAATTATAGAAGGGCTTCCCTGGTGGCGCAGTGGTTGAGAGTCTGCCTGCCAATGCAGGGGACACGGGTTCGAGCCCTGGTCTGGGAGGATCCCACATGCCGCGGAGCAACTAGGCCCGTGAGCCACAATTACGGAGCCTGCGCGTCTGGAGCCTGTGCTCCGCAACAAGAGAGGCCGCGATAGTGAGAGGCCCCCGCCCCGCGATGAGGAGTGGCCCCCGCTTGCCGCAACTGGAGAAAGCCCTCGCACAGAAACGAAGACCCAACACAGCCAAAAGAAATACATAAATAATTTTTTTTTTTTAAAAAGGAAGGCCATGATATTAAAAAAAAAATTATAGAAGAATAGTTTGTAAAGAGAGGCCATTACTTTGAATTAAGATGTTAAAACCACTAGCTACATTACATAGGTATTTTAAAAATGCCTTCTTTGATATTAAAAGAAGATCATCAGGTGATCTAGGAAGTCTAAACTTGTAGAATGGTAGGGAGCAGTAGGGATAGTATTTTCTCTTAATACAATTTTGTTGGTCTCCCCCCTGCCAGCGATGAGAGTCATGTTACACTTCTGATCTCCATTCCCTACCGCCTGCCTGGTCAAAAATATCTGAGAGATGTGTCTGCAATCATCCCTTTGAAATCAATTTGGTTTGTCTCAGCAGCATCCCTCCTGCTGGGCCCTAGGAAAGGAGAGAATGCTATTTTGGCTGAACCTTGAGTGATCAGTAGGGTTGGGAAGTCTGCTGCTAAGTGGAAAGGACATTCCAGGTGTAGGGAACAGCATGAGTGGTGGCACAGACATAGGAATGTCCAGGGCAGATACAGGGACGGGTCTGGAAATGAAGAAACTACTCAGCAGCTGTGATGCTTGGCAGGCCTGGGTTCCCGCCGCAGCTCAGACCCTTCCAGCTGCAGTTGATCCAGTACTGGGAGCTTTCGAGTGTGCTGTGTTACATTTTGTGGGCCTGGAGCCAGCAGCTTCTCCTTTAAACCTCATGGATTTAAACAAACAAACAAAAAAAGCAGCCAATTACTGCCTAGTGTGGTTTTCATTTTCACTTGAATATTCTCAACTTCCCTCCGGCAGTGCTGCCAATTTCTAGGTGAGCTGTCCATCTCTGCTAGATTCTTGCGATTCGTTACATTTTATTTCTTTTCAATGATAAACCTCTGATGTATTCCAAATCTTGGGATGTTTGTGCTACTATTGTCCCAGATATATGCCTCTAACGTGCTGTGAAAGGGAAGTGACTGGTTATCCATTAGACAGGAGGAACAATTTCTCAGTTCCCAAAAGGTTGCAATGTTCAGCACCAAGTGCCAACTGTTTAAAAGTGAAGATCCCTAAACACTTAGAATAATTTTTTAACCGCTTTTTTGAGATATAATTCACATATGATACAATTCACCCATTTAAAGTGTACAATTCAATGGTTTTGGTATATTACATTATTAATTTTTTAAAAAAATTTATTTTATTTATTTATTTTTGGCTGCGTTGGGTCTTCATTGCTGCGTGCAGGCTTTCTCCAGTTGTGGTGAGTGGGGGCTACTCTTCGTTGCAGTGCGTGGGCTTCTCATTGCGGTGGCTTCTCTTGCTGCGGAGCATGGGCTCTAGGCACGCGGGCTTCAGCAGTTGTGGCTCGCAGGCTCCAGAGCACAGGCTCAGTAGTTGTGGTACACGGGCTTAGTTGCTCTAAGGCATGTGGGATCTTCCTGGACCAGGGCTTGAACCCATGTCCCCTGCATTGGCAGGAGGATTCTTAACCACTGCGCCACCAGGGAAGCCCACATTATTAATATTTTTAAATTGTGTTAATGTATATCTAAAGAAATTTGCCATGTTCACCATTTTAAGTGTACGATTCAGTGCCGTTAATTACATTCATGATGTTGTATAATCATAACCACAGTCTATTCCAAACTTTTTCATCACCCTAAACAAAACTGCTCACAATATTGCAATGGTATAATTAGGTCTAGACCGAAAGAGTTTTGTTTATAAAAGAGGGTGTTTAATATCGTCATCCTCTGCCATGGTTTCCTACCCCAGGTGTTCTTACAACCCCCTGCTTCCTGTTGGTACCTGAGCTGGGAGCACCAGCCTCATGGTGAATCCCATCAATACCTGCAGGCTCCTCTCCAAGCCCAAAGGATGGGCAGCTGGAGTTTCTTTCTCTCCTGGAGATCTCAGAGGGAGAAGAAATGGCACCAGGCAAGTGGGCCAGATGCCTTCAGATAGAAGCCCTGCATTTTGCATGAGTTTATTCAACCATTCCCTTTTATCTCCATTCCCCACTCCTATTTCCAACTCCCATAGGCAACCATTTTCATGTGTTTAACGTACGTTATTTTGTTTTATGTTTTTGTAAAATGTATACAGTTTTGTACTCCTGCATTTTTAACCTGTGTAAGTTATCTAGGCCTGGACCTAGATAAAGGGGTAAGGCTTCCCATCCTTGTTTCTAGACTATCACTGAAACCAGCCTTTCCCCATATATCCTGGACACACACTCCTGACTTACAATAAGGGAAATATGCACATATCTCATCACTAATGAGCTTACCTTCAAATCTTTTATGAGTCATATACAGCTTATATGAGAAATTGTAATCCATTCCCTGGTTCCTCTCTTTTAAATTCTATGTCACTATTCCAGAGGCTCTGTGTCCCTTAAGGTTCTTGACTGTAAGCAACAGAAGCTAATTCTGACTTAAGCAGAAAAGGAAAGTACTGAAAACATATTGTGTAACTCACAGAATGGTGGGAAGGCTAGAGGTCCTAGGTCAAAGGAGGCTTCATACCAGGGGCCCAGAACTTGCCTGGGAAGGTCGTTAGTGTTCCAAGTAAGAGTAGGCTCTGTAGCTGCTATCCACAAACCCTGCAGGTAGGATTATACTCTGTTCCCAGTGCCTTTGGGAAATTGAAGGTCGATACCAGAATGGATTCGCCAGTCTTGCATTGCTTTGGGTCAAATTCTGGACCTGCTGCATCCGATTGGCTAAACCTAGGCCTGAAAAAGAAACGGCTGGCTGGCTGGCTTTTTCAGCATCTAGAGTGGGAGGTAGACCCTGTCTCTTGCTAAGACTCAAATGGTGAGGAATTCCCCAAACATAGGAAGACAGTTCAGAGTGAGCAACCAAAAAAGTTACAGATGTCCTCTACAGGTAGGAAGCATCTGGTGTTCTGTACAGATCTGAGTCACAGCTTAATTTTATCTGTGTTTGAAAAATACTCTAAACTGGTTTGTTGGCCTCCCTTTCTGTTCTTAAAAAGATACACTTGGGCAATTTATTTTAGCAAGTTCTTTTAGAAATGTAAAAATTCTGACATCAAAACCTCACAGTATTTTTGTCTTTTTCAAGTTTACATTATTGTGTTGAAATATAACTATGGAGCAAGTCTTTTTATAGTCAACTTAACTATAGCTTATCTTCAAGATTCTAATCAGGTTCTTATTCTGACCCAATATTTACAGTTTTGTAATTTTCAGAGTTTGTTTTCTATTGTCTTTCTTCTTTTAAACTGGAACAGTTAGATTTTCTTTAAAAAAAAAAAAGCACATAGCTTGTATTACTACAAGGTAGAAAAAGAGAAAAAATAAGGCAGAACAAGAGTGAAGTACAGGAAAAAAATACTGTTATTTTTGTAACCAAATCCAAGGTTAACAAGGATTCTTGTTAGTGAAACATCAGTTTATCCAGATTGCATTATTTCTCAGGTAAATAGAATCATATTTCTTGTGTTTTAATAGCTAGTCTGTGTTTGTTTACTAGTTCAAAGACTATTTATTCTTTTAAGTCTCAGAATCTTAGTCTGCTTCATTGATGTCCTATTTATCTGATATCTTTTTAATGAGTAATGACATTTGAGCCGTCCCTGCCCTTTCACATTGAATGTACCCTCTCATCATTTCCTGTGGCTTTACGGTGAAAGATACTATATTTACTTAGTGATTTCATATTCCATCTCTGCCCCTAAAACTAATTGCCCCTAAAGAAACTGACGAGAGACTCAGTGTATGAATTAGGTACTTGCCTATCAGACTATTGTTGATTACAAAGTGGATTGGATTCCAGACCTACCAATTTCCTTGAACAGGGAAGAAAAGATGTTTCAAGTAAGATTTCATCAGTGAAAGACAACATCGTTGGTGGGAGTGGGGGAGGTAGTCTGTATAATTTCCTTTCAAATTTTAGAAATTCATGGTCCAGGATGCTGCTGAAGTCCATTCTTGTCTCTTCCTGGGACGGGCAAATGTCTCTAACCTCCCCAAGCCAGAGGATGCAGAAAGAAGCTGGTGTGAGAGGGAAGGGAACGTCAGCCAGATGGTGGAGGCATGGAGAGAAGGGTAGGGGGGAGGAGAGGAGGGAGGGTAGAGGTGTTAATTAGCTTTCCTTGGCTCACCCAGAGCCAGTGTCAAGCAGATGGCTGCACCCTTAATACCATCCTTTTTTTTTGTCCAGCAGGCAGTAGTGGTTGAATCTTGTGGTCAGGCAGAAAGCATGCACTTTTTTTTTCCTCTTCAAAATGTGGAAGTGGCGCAAAAATAAACTCAAAATGGATTAAAGACCTAAATGTAAGGCCAGACACTATAAAACTCTTAGAGGAAAACATAGGCAGAACACTCTATGACATAAATCACAGTAAGATCCTTTTTGACCCAGCTCCTAGAGAAATGGAAATAAAAATAAAAATAAACAAATGGGACTTAATGAAACTTAAAAGCTTTTGCACAGCAAAGGAAACTGTAAACAAGACCAAAAGACAACCCTCAGAATGGGAGAAAATATTTGCAAATGAAGCAACTGACAAAGGATTAATCTCCAAGATTTACAAGCAGCTCATGAAGCTCAATAACAAAAAAACAAACAACCCAATCCAAAAGTGGGCAGAAGACCTAAATAGACATTTCTCCAAAGAAGATATACAGATTGCCAACAGACACATGAAAGAATGCTCAACATCATTAATCATGAGAGAAATGCAAATCAAAACTACAATGAGATATCATCTCACACCGGTCAGAACGGCCATCATCAAAAAATCTAGAAACAATAAATGCTGGAGAGGGTGTGGAGAAAAAGGAACCCTCTTGCACTGTTGGTGGGAATGTAAATTGATACAGCCACTATGGAGAACAGTATGGAGGTTCCTTAAAAAACTAAAAATAGAACTACCATACGACCCAGCAATCCCACTACTGGGCATATACCCTGAGAAAACCATAATTCAAAAAGAGTCATGTACCAAAATGTTCATTGCAGCTCTATTTACAATAGCTAGGACATGGAAGCAACCTCAGTGTCCATCAACAGATGAATGGATAAAGAAGATGTGGCACATATATACAATGGAATATTACTCAGCCATAAAAAGAAACGAAATGGAGGTATTTGTAGTGAGGTGGATGGACCTAGACTCTGTCATACAGAGTGAAGTAAGTCAGAAAGAGAAAAACAAATACAGTATGCTAACACATATATATGGAATCTAAGGAAAAAAATTAAAAAAGGTCATGAAGAACCTAGTGGCAAGACAGGAATAAAGACACAGACCTACTAGAGGATGGACTTGAGGATATGGGGAGGGGGAAGGGTAAGATGTGACAGGGTGAGAGAGTGGCATGGACATATATACACTACCAAATGTAAAATAGATAGCTAGTGGGAAGCAGCCGCATAGCACAGGGAGATCAGCTCGGTGCTTTGTGACCACCTAGAGGGGTGGGGTAGGGAGGGTGGGAGGGAGGCAGACGCAAGAGGGAAGAGATATGGGAACATACGTATATGTATAACTGATTCACTTTGTTATAAAGCAGAAACTAACACACCATTGTAAAGCAATTATACTCCAATAAAGATGTTAAAAAGAAAAATGTGGAAGTGGCGGAGAAGCATACAAAGGGAAAATCTAGATTTAAATGTTATATGTATCTAAGAAAAATAGATCGTATCTCCTTCCATCTTTTGCAATAAGTATATGTGCATTCATATTCTGACAACAATTGAGAGTGATTTGTTCTTTCTATTACAAAATCAGTCCAAGGGACTTCCCTGGTGGTGGTCCAGTGGCTAAGACTGCACGCTCCCAATGCAGGGGGCGCGGCTTCGATCCCTGGTCGGGGAACTAGGTCCCACATGCCGCAACTAAGACCCGGTGCAGCCAAATAAATAAATATTAAAAAAAAAATCAATCCAAACTAATCAAACTGTGTCTGGATATCTAAAAGATAATCGATAAAATGATAAAACCGGCTGTGAAGTTCAAACTCAATCCCATAGCATCTTGTGTTTGGAGAGAGGTTGGCTTATAGACAACTGTAAGAAGATTCAGCAGATCACGTGTCAGAGGTACTAACATTGACTTCTCTCCTTGGACACCAGCAGTTTCTGTACGGCAGGGATTGTGGCTTGATCATTTCACAATTTCTCTGGAGCTGGCCATAATGATATTCACTGAAAGTTTATTAAATGGAATGAAGTTATACTAAGTCAACCACTACTATATGTACTGTTCAATATTTGTATAATTATTGACTTTATGCAAGATAAATATTAGTGAGCATGACAAAGTTAAACAGTTAACATTTTGAAAACGTGGTGTAACAGGCATGGATTTTTCTCAGCGCTGGTATAGGGCTTTATATGCTAAATTAAATAGCTTTCAAAATTGGGAAGTAAAGATCCTGATACCTGTTTTTGAGGAAGGGAAAGGAATAAATATTTACTAAGCACTGACTATGTAACAGATATAATTTACATACATTAACATATTCAATTCTTTCAACATCCCTACTTGGTAGTTCTTTCTCTGCTTTTTACAGATGAGGAAATGGAAGTTCACAGATGTTAAGTTAATTGCTAGAGGTCACATAGTGACTGAGCAGAATACACACTTGGATATGCCTGACTCTACTGTCCTGCCTTTATTCTACCTGAACCCCGGTATCTCCATTGGTCCCCCCAATATTCTCAGTTTTATTTGTCCAGTGATTGGTTGAATCAGCCTACTCTACCTCTAAAGTAGTCTCCACGTTCTTTCTTTCCCCCACCCCAATGGCAGAAAGAGATCTGGCATCCAGGTCTTCAACTGCTTAACTCTCTCGCACTAAATCATTTTTAAAGCTTTAAAAGACAAATGGGAAGTGAAATAGTATATTGCTGGTAATCCAGAACACAGCATTAA
Organism: Balaenoptera physalus; assembly: GCF_965194825.1. Classification (NCBI taxonomy): domain Eukaryota; kingdom Metazoa; phylum Chordata; class Mammalia; order Artiodactyla; family Balaenopteridae; genus Balaenoptera; species Balaenoptera physalus. Next base: position 72,599,625 of record NC_138890.1, on the reverse strand, counting down.
TTTGATCCTAATGTACAATTCTGCAATTCCCTTCTACCAAATTTTCAACCTTCACATTCACCTTGTACTTGCTAATATGTGATACATGTATCTTATTCTCGTATTTGATATTTATTTTATGGGCTGAACATGTTTTAGATCTAGCAATGTGTTGGAAGTTAGCTAGATTCCATTTGGGCAGGTGATACATCTTTGGTTCTCTTTCTCATTGCTTAGCATACCACACTCAATTTTTTAAATATACATTTTAAGGAATTCCCTGGCTGTCCAGTGGTTAGGACTCTGTGCTTTCACTGCTGAGGGCCCAGGTTCAATTCCTGGTTGGGGAACTAAGATCCCACAAGCTGTGCAGTGTGGCCAAAAAAAAAAAAAAAGAAAAAAATCAAGGGTTAGGTGGTTTATTTCCTCCAATTTCTTCATGATGAAGTTTCCTGGAAGCATTTGAGATGACATAGTAAACCTGAAACTGAAATAGGCTGTTCATATTTAAGGAGAAAAAGTCTTATATTACATATTGTTATTTACTATATTTGGTACTATTTTATCAATAATAGATAATCACAGAAATAAACATTATAGATCAGACTCTTATTTTCAGGCAAAAGTTATAGAAAATAAGAAGTTTTCCAAATGAAATTCTTACAAAGTCTTTAAATAATTGTTTTGGGAAGTTTTAAGAGTGTCTCTTGACTCATGCCTATTAGAGGTTTTTGCTCACTTCCTCTTAGATGAGGTAGACTCATTATGAGAAATGAGAGATTGGTGAAAGGCCAGGATACTTAGATTATCCATTGTTGTATATTGCTGTACTCCCATTTGGGAGTTGTGGACAGAAAAGTGACAACATTTCATCATTTGCACTGTCCCCCAGGGAAATTCTCCTACCTTAAAGAATCTTATGATTTGGTCAAAATAATGGACCAAAAAGCAATATGCTTGGTTCCGAGTGACTGCTATAGATGATCATGCCATGGGGGTTCATAGGAGGAATGACATTTTAATTATTTTGGGGTGAAGCAGACATTTTGGATTCACTTTACCTTTAAAAATAACGATGCTGGGCTCATCGCTGTAACTTCTCTTTTCCCTATGACAGTTGAGATCTTGTTTCTACATTCCTCACTTTGAGATCAACCCAACTTAAATCCCTTAAAGGAAGTATATAGTAAATGAAAAGAACTAAGACGTTAAGATTAGAGAAATGAAACCAGTTTCTTTTAAATGACAACACATTTCTGAAAACCTTGTGAAGGAGTTGATTCAAGTTACCACAGGGTGATTTTTCCAAATGAAAGTCACAGTGACGGAACTTTTCTGCAGTCATGGTTGTCTGACTTAGTTACTTCAGGTATGTAATGGTATACAGGCTTGTATGGTTCTGGATGTAACTCAAGAGCCCCAGTGAGACCAACGGCAGGAGCTATGTGCTATACTTCCTCTACGTTGTCCACTGCAGTGTCTCATAACTTTATCATTCCACGATCTCTTTTGATAAGCATAAAAATCTCATCTGCCCCCCCAAACCTGAGAAAGCCTCGTATAAACAGGGTGCCTTCTGTCCTTCCCCACCTTCAGTTGAGAATCACAGCTTTTACAAAGCCTGTCTGGACAAGAAGATTTAGTCAAACTTTTAAATATGTTTATTAAAACAATAGGTAATTTTTTTTGCTATCCTAGATTTTGATAACTCCCTTTTTTCTTCCTTATCCTTATCCCCTTTGAAAATTTCTTCTCTATCCTTATTTAATGAAACTTGTGGTGTGTCATTTTTGTTTAGAAAGTTGTTACATTAATAAAAGAATTTAGGTCCTTGGATTACTAGAAATCAGTATTTGTATCTGATCAATAGAATGATCAGTGTCCAAATATGTCAGCTTATAAAACAAACATAGTAGTGAAAAACAGAATTTCATAGGTAGAAACTACTGTTTTAGGTGTATTTCTTTCTTTAGAACTTTATTAAGTTCTCAGTTTCTCAGTATTCATATTCTAACCTTTTCAAGACAAAAATGGTAGTAGCTCTCTTCAAGTCACCAGTTTCACCCTTCTTAACACCTGGCTTCATTACTGAAATACATCTTTTATTTATTTATTTTTTTAAAATTTTCGGCTGCGTTGGGTCTTCGTTGCTGTGCACGGGCTTTCTCTAGTTGTGGCGAGCGGGGTCTACTCTTCATTGCAGTGCATGGCCTTCTCATTGCAGAGCACGGACTCTAGGCGTGCGGGCTTCAGTAGTTGTGGCTCACGGGCTCTAGAGTGCAGCCTCAGTAGTTGTGGTGCACAGGCTTAGCTGTTCTGTGGCATGTGGGATCTTCCCGGACCAGGGATCGAACCCATGTCCCCTGCATTGGCAGGAGGATTCTTAACCACTGTGCCACCAGGGAAGCCCCTCAAATACATCTTTTAAATCTAATTAAGCCACAGGCTTAAAAAAAAGGTTTTATACAATTTCTGACTCCTGAAGAAATCACACAGGTTTATAGCATAGGTATAAAAAATTAAGAGTCCACAGAAAATTTAGAATTCAAGCAACAAATAAGGTGGAAATGGTATCCACTTACCAAAAAAAAAAAAAAGGAAAAAATAAGCTTCCAAGTATACCTTATGAATTTTTAAATCTAATCTATAAGAGACCAGGTTATGTTTTCATCGTGGTAAAATTTACATATAGTGAAATGCACAGATCTGAAGTATACAATTTAATGAGATTTGATTACTGTATTTATCCATGTACCTATGACCCTATCATCCCAGAAAGTTCCTCAATGTCCCCTTCCAGTCAATCCTCACCACAGTAGACAACCAGTGTTCTGACTTCTTTCACATAGATTACACTTACTGTTCTTGAATTTCATATAAACCAGTCACATAAAATGTGCTTTGTATTGCGTGTGTGATTCATCCATGTTGTTACATGTATCTGTAGCTCATTCCTTTCAATTGCTCAGTAGTACTTATACCATGATTTATTTGTCTATTCTGTTGATGGGCATTTGGATTGTTTCCAGTTTGGGCTATTTTGAATAAAGCTACTACAAACTTCTTGTGCAAGTCTTTCAGTAGACATGTGCTTTCATTTGTCTTGGAAACAGAACTGCTGGAATGCAGGGTAGGAGCATTTTTAACTTTATAAGGAGCAGTTAAACAGTTTTCTGAAGTGGTTGTACTACTTTACACTCCCATCAGCAATATATGAAAGTTTCAGTTCCTACTTTACGCACTATACATGTAAATCAGAGAGGTCGCTAAGTGCTTTTCAATGTCATCTCTTTTCAGTGACTTTAACAGAATATTTTTGATATTGTTAAATCCCAAGCATGTGGGTATCCAAATTCTGGATAAGTCTTGCCCAGTTTCTAATATACATACTAAACACAGACAAATACAAATATTTCATGAAAAATATAGAATGATTTCACTTTAGGGGATAGTTCTATTCCTGAAAAACTGTGTGTAAAGATTTTTTTGTGTGGGGGGGGGCACAGCATGTGGCACGTGGGATCTTAGCTGCCTGACCAGGGATCGAATCCGCACCCCCTGCAGAGCAAGCACGGAGGTTTAACCACTGGACTGCTGGGGAAGTCCCTGTAAAGACAATTTTTTATAAATCAAATCACTTACTGGATAAGACTTTCTCTACTTCAACGTCTAGTTAAATCCTCTTTTTTTTCACATTGTCCTCTCATTCTCTAATTTCTTCATTCTCTAAATTTTAGCAGCCCCAGAGATTTGACACCTGTCATCGATGTCATTCCTTTGGGCCTTTGTCACTCATGGCTTAGTTTCCTAACCTATTTATTCACATGTATACATTTCATTTCCACACACACAATACAATACCTTTATGGAGGAAATGAACCACATTTTATACTTTAAAAAATTTCTTTGATAGCATGTGGTGCTGCGCTTTGCACACAGGAGTTACTCAATAAAATTTCCTGTTTAGTTCGTTTTCTATTTTTGTTTTGCTTTAGGCAAAAGGCATAACTGTTATTTTACGACTCAGCTTCAGTAATGTACTTGTTTTAATTATATGGTAATTTCCTCAATTTTCCATTTTCTTGACTAACGTAAGCCATGCTTAAAGTTAAGATTGTTGGGACTTCCCTGGTGGTGCAGTGGTTAAGAACCCGCCTGCCAATGCAGGGGACACGAGTTCAAGTCCTGGTCCGGGAAGATCCCACATGCCGCGGAGCAACTAAGCCCGTGCACCACAACTACTGAGCCTGCGCTCTAGAGCCCGTGAGCCACAACTACTGAGCCCACATGCCACAACTACTGAAGTCTGCCTAGAGCCAGTGCTCTGCAACAAGAGAAGCCACCGCAATGAGAAGCCTGTGCACCACAATGAAGAGTAGTTCCGCTCGCCACAACTAGAGAAAGCCCGCATGCAGCAGCGAAGACCCAACACAGCCAAAAATAAATAAAAAATAAATAAATTTTAAAAATAATAAAAAATAAAAACAAACAAAAAAAGTTAAGATTGTTGACTAAAATCTGCTTCCCTTACCACCTTACTAATTCCTAGTTTAAAGCACCCCCTACGCAGTGTGGTTTGAAATAAAAAGCACACCACAAGGAGGTTAGGGATTCCATCTGGGGTTTCCCTCTAATTCTCCCTGGAGATGTGGGTTGCCATTTACAGGTCTCCACTAAGTACCCGATCCATTTGCCAGTCCCTGGAGACTGACATTCTTACCAGCCCAGCTCAGGGACCATCTGTCTGTGAGTGGTTTCCTCCTCCCAACTCAGAGGCCTGTCTGGTCCTTGTTGAACCTACACTACCTTGTTCATGCCTTATTTTTAGTACTGGGCACTGTGAGGCAGAATTTATTTACATGAATGTTTGCCTGTCCACCACTGGACTGGCAAGCTCCTCAAAGCAGGGATCATGCATGGACTTCAGTCATCCTTGCTCTGCATGTAGTAAGTCCTCCACAAGTGTTTGATGAATAAATGCATGGATTAATGAGTGAGCAAATGGGCATGACTTTTTAGGTATCCTGAACCTTTAAGAGTTTCTACTTTAATGTTTTTTTAATATGCAAATTTATGGAGAATTTTAGGCCAGAAAAGCACTATTTATGTTATTTCTCTTACTCTCCTTCCATGAGGTAGATATATGCTGGGGTTTTTTTGTCCAGCATCCCTTCACTTCTTTTTTTTAAAGATTTTTTAAAAAATTAATTAATTAATTAATTTATAATTTTGGCTGTGTTGGGTCTTTGTTTCTGTGTGAGGGCTTTCTCTAGTTGCAGCAAGCAGGGTCCACTCTTCATCGCAGTGCACGGGCCTCTCACTATCACGGCGTCTCTTGTTGCGGAGCACAGGCTCCAGACGCGCAGGCTCAGTAGTTGTGGCTCACGGGCCTAGTCGCTCGGCGGCATGTGGGATCTTCCCAGACCAGGGCTCGAACCCGTGTGCCCTGCATTGGCAGGCAGATTCTCAACCACTGCGCCACCAGGGAAGCCCCCTTCATTTCTTTTTAGGATGAACTCTTCATTGCTAATGGAATCCCATCCTATATGGTCTGGTGAGGCCAGCCTTGACTCCTGACTCTCTCCCACCCCTGACTGTCAAACAGGTGATTTTGGGCTTGGACTTGGTTAACCAGAGTACATCCTAGCTCTGGACACAGCAGTCCATTCAAGGCTGGGCATGTGACCCAAAGAGGCAAATCAGTTTTCCTGAGATTTGTTATATTGTGAGTTAGTAGAACTTTGGCTTCGGTGTTTAGAAGCCAGGTTTTCAACCTTGTGGAGAGAGCTCATGTTAGAATAAAGCCTACTTGGGAGGAAAAGCAGTGTGAAGAGATCTAGAAGGAGACCATTCTGATGATGGGATTGCAATCTCCCAGTGGCATGGACCAGTTGAGGTTTATATATTAATTATATTCGAGTTTAATACTCCAAAGATTTTTCACCTCATCCTTTCTGTCCTTAGATTGATTTTAAGTCCAAGGAGATTCTTACCAACTGTAGGGAGAGCCATCTGCCTCTTGGTTTTGCTCTGTCTCCATTCTGTGCTGGCCTTTTCTATATGTGACTTCTTTTAGTTCCTGAGTACGTTGGCCTCTGTCACGTCTGTCTTCAATGCTTCTGCTGAATTGTCTGCAGTTCCACCATGCCTTGAGTGGCCAGTTCACCCAGCTCAGTCTGTAGCTTCCCTGTGCAATTCACTCAGTTCAATCTGTTGGCTTTCCTTAGCTCCTCCACATCCTTCTTATGGGCATAGGAAAGGTGTACGTAAGTGTTCTCCAAAGAAACAGATCCAGTAGGAGGTGTATATATAGACAGATTTATTTTAAGGAATTGGATTGTGTGATTAGGGAGGTTAGCAAGTCCAAAATCTACAGGATAGGCTGGAAGGCTGGAGATACAGGAGGAGCCAATGTTGCAATTCAAGTCTGAAGGCTGTCCGCTATAAAAATTTTGTCTTGCTTGGGGGTATCAGTCTTTTGTTCTTTTCAGGCCTTCAACTGATTGGATGAGGCCCACCGACAGCATGGAGGGCAATCTGCTTTACTCAAAGTCCATTGATTCAAATGTTAATTTCATCTAAAACACCCTCACAGAAATATCCAGATAATACTTGACCACATATCTGGGCACTGTGGCCCAGCTAAATTAACACATAACATTAACAATCACAGAAGGTTAGGCTGTTCTGCACTTCCCTTGTTGCTCTTCATACCCTTTGTTGCCATTTTTCTGAGGCTGCTGTCTACAATGGTTCTAAGGAAGGCTGTTCTTGGCTTCTGTTCCATTGCCTCAAGACAGAAGGAAACAAGAGACTTTGTTGTGAGGCACAAACCATCCCTACTCTTGGATCCTTCACCCCTATCCTCAACTCAGCTCAGGAATGGGACAAGGGACCATGACTCCCACAGTGCATCTGGCTTTAAACTCTCCTTCCTGTCCCAGCCAGGAGGCATTCACTGGGGTTGGGGTGGTAGGGATGGGAAATGGGGTGGAGTGGACTGGTTTAGCCAGATTACACTTCTTTTCAAATCTTTTCTTATACCAATATCAAAGCTATTGAACTTAAAAGCTGAGAATGGTGTGATTCTCTTTATTTCTGGTTTAACCATGCCATTCTGGGAAGAATGGCACCCCAAAATTGTGGTAATGAGGAAGAAGAAAAGAACATCCTGACAGCTGGTTGAAACTTCATTCTTCTACTTTACCATATCAACTATGCAAATATTGTAACTTCCTTTTTCCTCTGCATTCCTGAACTCAGCTGTGGGGTCTGGAAACAGTGCCCTTACTTTTCTAGATTGACCTGAAAGACTAAGGTTTATGGGGAAATTTCAGGCAAAGCGACAGAGGAAGACTGGTGGGGAAGATATTTTAGGCAAGGAAAGTCTCACCTCAATAATCTAAGAACTAAATGAATAAATTAAAGTGTTATTGGGAGGGATAAACCATACATCCAGACAAAGTGACTAAAGACTTTGTTTTTTCATGAAAAACACTTTGAGTGGGGTCAGTTCCAATCAGAGCAGAAACAGCTGAATTACATGTAAACCCTACACTCAGACTCCAGTCTTTTTTGTTATTTTTACCATTCTAAAGGCAAAGATGCAGAATATAGGGTGAAGGGGCATACTTTTGTACGACTAAAAAAAAGCTGTTAAAAATCAGATGCATAGTTTAGTTTAACAAATGCTTTAAAGATATCTTTTAAAAATAATTTAAATAAAATGTTGTAGGTTTATGAGCATATTTTGGCATAAAATAAAACTAAAATACAAAAGTGCAAATTGGTTTTTCTTTTTGACTAAATCACAAGCAATCAGTCAGATGGAACCACTGAGTTAAAATAATCCTGCCAATCCTGCTCTTGCCATGTATCCAGATTTTAACAAGCAATTTGGAAAACAATTTTGAGCAGTATATAAACTTCATGGGGCTATGCTAAGAGAATTCTATTGAAGGTGATAAATACCCTTTAAAACTCTTAAGCTCTTTTTCAAACACAAATATTATTTTATCAGAGTTGGAATGGATTCTGGATAGTCACTCAACCTTCTAAAACATGATTTATTCTTATGTTTTTATGATATCTAGAAAAAGTATTAACTTTGCAAAGTATATTAAATAGAAACAATCTGGTCTAGTGGAAGACCATGTATTAATTTACTTCATCATTCAAATATTCAGAAAACATATACTGAAGAGATACCAGTTAAAAAAAGAGACAGTGCTTAGCAATACTCTTCTTCATTTTGTACGGCATCCCTAGCTTCCCCATTTGTTTACACTGTATACTCAGCTAACTGCCAGCTGTCTCCCCCCTCTCCTGGGACAAAATTGGGTTACTTGCTAGCTTTCAGTCTCTCCTTCTCTTCTCCCTTCCTACCTACCCCCATCCTAGTCTGGGTCCCTTCTGCCCAGACCTGATAGGTATCCTGTGTTTTTCTGTCCCAGATCCATAAGACATACAGAAAGTAGGGCAAATGTCAAATAAATTCTCTGCATGTAGTGAGGCAGCTGTGTGTTTTGGGAGGAGTTTTAAAGAGGTAAGTGATGCCATGGGAAGTTGAAGCTTGGTGGCCATATGCATGGCCTAACCACTAATCAAAACATGTGCACTGACAAGTAAGTGAAGGTTTATAGAAAAAAATCAGGCAGAATATTTGAAATCATAATTGTCCTTGTAAATGCAGGAGCATTGTCACCATACTCCTATAGTATTTGCTACTTCTCATTTATTGGGGAAAACGGTGGTGGTAATGGGATTGCAGGAATTCTTTAAATGAAGAGGGCTGGACACATTCAGTATGAAAGAGCAGGGATGAAACAGGCCTTATTCCAGGTACGGAGTTAGGCTTGGGAAAAGCCAAGAGAATAAGAGAAGTGTACATTTAGTAAAGTGCCTGACCAAATGTTTGCACAAGTACCTAATTCTAAGGCTAAGAGATTTTCCATCTTTTTTCATTGCTTTTGATCAGAGACACAGGATTACTATTAGTAAGGATTACTATTTAGCCATCCCATATTATGTCTAAACACTACACATATTACTTTAATTATTGCAAACCCCTGCAAGGTAGGAATCATCCCCATTTCCTATGAGGAAACCAAGGAGTAACTTCCATAAAGTTACATTGCTATCAACAGCAAATCCCCAACTGTCTGACTCCAGTGTATTTGTTATTTCAGCTAATAGGATATAATCTGAGTTTCCTAAAACAATGAGATTGAGGGATTCTTAAGCTTTCAAGAGAAAGCTTAGTGGGGTTGAGAGCAGTAGAGATCATGCCTGAAATCACTTCACATACAGTCTTCAAAAATGGAGAGAAAATAATTTTCAAATATTTCCAAATATTTTTTTTAACGTCTAAGGTAAAAGGAGGGTATGGAGTGAAAGCCAAGCTGTCAGTGTAGTGGAAAGGGCCTCAAGAAGACTGGAATTACATTGCAATCCGGATTCTACCACCTTGGACACAGCACTCACCTTCTTTAGGCCTCATTTCTTTATAAGTAATTTAGATTTTCAAGGTCCTTTTAAGTTATTAAAACTTTACTTGAATACTTATGAACTCCTAACACCAACTTCAAAAAAGAACCTTTTCAACTTTTTAACTGTCAAGGACGTTAAGGAAGGAGGTATTTTAAATAACAAACAGGGCAGGAAATAGAACCGTTAATAAGAAGAGTATCATCACTCATAGAGTGCCTGGAAATTCAAGGAGGATGATATTCAACCGGTGCCCTTCACTAATTCTTATGTGCATGATTAATATTTAAAGAACATTCTAGTCTTCATTCCTGCCATTATTAAGGTAACTAACCTGTAAGTACTCTACCGATGCGTCCCTAAAGGGTTATGAGTTGGCCTTCCAGGTTATAGTTGAGGGCGAGGCTCTGGAGGCGATTGAAACCGCCTGGGTTCAAATGCAGTCCTGTCGCCTGCCGGCGGCTGTAAGGAAATTCATCTATTACGCGGGTACATTTTCAAATGGAAGGAATCTGGTTCCCACACCACAGAATGTGTGGATGGATAATCCACGAAAAGCCCAGGGCAGGGCACATAGTAAACTTCAATAAACGTTAAGTCTAAAAGTTTAAAACTTTTCAAAGGGATTGATGGACATTCTATTAGAACTGTGGTCAATTACTTTTCAGGGGAATCCCTTTTCAAAGCAAAAAGCATTTCTACTTGAGTTTTCGCAAGTTTAGATTTTGATACATGGGATTTTAGTGAAGCATGACCATGAATAGCTTGTGCTATTTACTTATTAACATGTTTATCATATCACTTGTGAGGTGGTTTTGATTTTATAAAGCCCTAAATTGTTAAGAAATAAACGGATCGGGGACCGCCCATCAGCACTGGCTGTTCTGTGGTCTTTATCCATCCGCTTCTAGACACGCGTGCGTCAATTTGATGGGAGGAGGTGTTTTGCTACACCGTTTTCCACCTGAGAGAAAAATAAAGGCTTGCATTTGGAACCCGCACGCAGTTGGTCTTGAACCTCGGACACCAGCGCTCATTACGTAACTCCACAGCGGCCGGGCCTCCAGGCTGTTTTCCGAACCCTCACCGCGGGGCGGGGATAAGGTTACAACGCCCGCGGTCGTCCCGGGCTCTACGAGTTTTGCGTGTGTCAGTTAGAGACGTTTACATTTGAATTTCCCTGAACCGCCGGGTGTGGGCGGCGGCGCGGACCCGCCCCGGAAACCTCTGGGCCCCTTCCCGCCATCCGCCGACCGGACCCGACAAGCGGTCCCCGCGGGCTGGTGGGAAGGCCCGGCCGGCGCGGTACCCAAAGCCGCCGCGCGAGCACTCCCCGGCACCCCTCCCCACAGCCCTCAGTCCTTACCGCCCCCCCCCGCCCCCCGCCACGCCCAGCCGGGCGCGCCGAGCCGACGGTTGCCTGCGGGCCAGATTTTGAATTTACAGGCCCGGCCCCCGCGTTGCCGGCCCCCATTGGCCAGCGACGGTCACGTGGAGACGCCGGAGCGCGCCGGCCATCTTGGGGAGCGCGGCGCCGCGGCCCGCGCCACCTCCGCCCCCAGCGGCTCGCAGCCAGCCCGCCCCTCCGCCCTCCTCCCCCCGCCCGCGGCTCAGCGCCGCCTGAGAGGAAACAAAGTGCTGCGGGCGGGAGACTCAGCGGCGGCGGCGGCGGCGGCGCGCGGACTCTGCTCGGCTCTCCCGGCCACCCTCACCCCGTATTTCCCGAGCGTGTGTGCACGCGTGTGTGAGTGTGTGCATGTTTTCTTACAAAGGGCGTTTTACATTTAATTGATTCGTAGTCCTCCCCCTTTGCCCTTTGTGCTGTAACCCCTCTCCCGCCATCCCAGGTGCTTCGTCCTTCCCCCCGACGTCGGCCTTTCAGCGAGCGCGGATCGTCGGTTCGTGCCTTCCCTCAGGCTTCTCCGCCTGCCGCCCCCTCCGTGTTCCGGCGCTGCCCGCGGCCTCCGCGCTCAGCTCTCCTCGCCGATCGCCATGGCGACAGCGACCCCCGTGCCGCCGCGGACGGGCAGCCGCGCCGGCGGCCCCGCCACGCCACTGAGCCCCACGCGGCTGTCGCGGCTGCAAGAGAAGGAGGAGCTGCGCGAGCTCAACGACCGGCTGGCCGTGTACATCGACAAGGTGCGCAGCCTGGAGACGGAGAACAGCGCGCTGCAGCTGCAGGTGACGGAGCGTGAGGAGGTGCGCGGCCGCGAGCTCACCGGCCTCAAGGCACTCTACGAGACCGAGCTGGCCGACGCGCGACGCGCGCTCGACGACACGGCCCGCGAGCGCGCCAAGCTGCAGATCGAGCTGGGCAAGTTCAAGGCCGAGCACGACCAGCTGCTCCTCAAGTGAGTGCCGGGGGCGCAGCTCGGGCGGGAGGGCGAGGGCCGGGGTGCTCACGTGCTTCGGAAGGGGCAGGGTCTCGGTCTCCAAGAAGGAGAAAGAATCTAGTGTTTTTCAGCGAGGGCGGGGGTCGCGCGGGGGTCTCAAGCTGTAGTGATGGTGGGACCGGGATGCACATTTCCCGATCCTGGATACCCAGTGGGACTCGGCGAAGTGCGCGCCTGGGGCCGCCAACGACAGGCGACCGGCTTCGGGCCTCGGACCCCGGGATCCAGAAGGCTTTAAACGCGCGGAGATCGGGCGGGCGCCAGGTGCGGGTAAGTGGCGTCTGGGCGCGCGCTCGAATGCGCGCCCGGGTTTCCGGCCAGGCCCGAGACAAAGCGTCTGGTGGGTTTGCGGTGCAGGAATGGCCGGCCGGGGAGGACCGGCCGCCCGCCTGGAGAATGAATGAGCTCTGCGCGGGCGGAGAGAGGAAGGGGAGGGACCTGCCTCGGGCGTCCCGGTCTCCCGGGGGTGGGTCCCGCTTTGGCGCGCTCAGTCTTGGCCCTGTGACATTTTGCGATCTTTCTGCGCCTGCCTTGGGCGAAGAGGGAGGGGCGGAGTCTGAACTGCGCGCCACTGTCGGCTCTGGGCAAGTTGGGTTTTCAAGCTGGTTAGCTTTCTCTGGGGAAAGGTGTCCTTTCTTTCTGCGGAGACAGGCGCGGGTCTTTGGGTATTTCTCTGCACCGGACTCTGCAAGCTGGGTTTTTTCACGTCTTGGCCACCGTTCTCGGATCGGCGAACCGCCTGCCCTCCCGCAGCAGTCCTCTCCCCTAGCTTTTGTACCGCCAAGACATAGTCACTTGGTTTTTCGGGTGTAGGGGAGACCCAGCTCAGTCCCCGCATCTGTCATTGTGTTGACAGGCCAGGGCAGGTGAAAGGGTGTTGTGTAAATGTGGTGAGTTGTGGCGAGGGAGAGCTTGTAAGTTTTTCACATAAGAGGGTCTGAATTTTTCAGTCCGGGGCACACGGATAAACTAGCAAACCTTTGCGGATCCTACCTTGACTTTCTGATGAGCAAAATGGCATAGTTATCCTCAGTAGGCAGCTAGTGTTGATGTCACGCTTTAGAATATTGCTCGGTTTGCCTCCAGAATTCCGGTCGTCTTCATCCCCTCTTGCCAGTTGAGATCTCTGGAGATACCTGATTCTGACTTTGACTTTGTGTTCCCTTGAATGTCTTTCTGTCTCCGTGTAAATGTTCCTGTCTCGGTCTCTGTGATTTTCAGTATGTGAATCTCAACTTCCCCATCTTGTTAAATACTTGACAAACGGTTCATAAAGAATATGTGCACTTGGTAAAAAAAAAAAAAAAGCTATAGAGGGGCTTATAGTGAAAAACGATGTCTCTTGCCTCTTTCCAGGAGACAATCACATTTAGCCCTTTTTGTTTTTATTTCTTTGAGTATTTAGTTCCACAAAATAAAAATAATAATAAGCTTATGTTTCTTTTTCCTGGATTTTCTAATGTTTGGAGTCGTCTTTTGAAATGGGTCAGTTCGCTCACTACTGTCTCCATCTTCCTCCAAATTTTTCATTACTGAATTTCTTCATATCTTGGATGCCATTGCTTATATGATTCACCATTATCACGTGTACCCCTAAGAAGAAAAACTTCAGGGCCAACTATGTAGGATCCATCCTGTTGGACCCACCCTGTTTTCAGAGATGTTAAAGTGTGACACAGATTAAGTATCTATCTGTTACCTGCCAGTCGCTGTTTTATGTGGAGGATACAGAGATTTGAAAAAAATAAGTTACTTCCCTTACGTTGATGATAGGGGAGATACCCAGCAAGCAAGTAAAAATTGTATTTCATCTAATCTGAAACATTTTGATGCTGGTGCTTTTATAATCTTTTCAGAAGGTATCCACTGAAGGTTTTTCACACAGTAACAAGACTGCCACCTGGCTGACTGTAGTTGTAAAATGCTCTGCATGGATTGTAAAATGCATGCTGGTTTCATCAAGATTAAAAAGTGAAGAATATATGTGTTAGAATCAATGAAATCAGTGTATGTGATATAATGTTAGGATAACAGATACTAGGGGAATAAAAATAGAGCAGGGTGAAGGGATGGTGTAGTTAAGGAAGGCCTGTCTGAGGGCTTGACAATTGAAAACAATTTCTTTGAGATGTCAGGTAGTATACTGGGATTTTATAGATAGATAGATAGATATCTATATATAGAGAGTCTGAACATATATATCTATTATTAGGATTGGATGTATTTTCTTTTCTGATGTGCGATCAATTCCTCAAAACATACCACATTTTACTTTCATATTTCAATCTTGACTTTCTTTGTACAATTTTGTTCCTAAATAGCGTTCCATTTTTCTTGCTGATTAAAGAAAAATTTGCCTTTAGCATACCTTTAAACTTTTAAAAGATATCTAATTATAATATCTATTATATTAGGCTACTTTCTTCCCTTAAGCTCTCTGCTCTTAAGACATGATGTGCAGTTGACGTCCTAGGAATTTACCTGATTTAGACCCAGTTTCCTCCTGTATCACATATTTTCGGTTCCTTGGTTTCTTCCTTCATTTTATTGGAGAACATCCTTAAGTTACTTATTCAGAAAAGATGTCAGGAGGTAGACTTTCCAAGTCTCGTGTGTCTGAAAGTAATTTTGATTTTTGTCTCATGCTTGATTAATAGTTGGGCTAGGTATAGAATACTGGTTCAACATTTTTCCTCACAGCTTGGAAAGTATCATATTGCCCCATTGTCTTCTAGTAGCCAGTTGTTGTTCATGTCTACCTAATGCCAGTCACAGTTACTTTCTTTTGGTAATTGCTTTGCCTCTCAGGAAGCTTTGGAATTTTCTTTTCTCCTGGTTTTCTGGGATTGCATGGTGATAGGTCTAGGTATGGATATTCTCTTATGCATCGTAGTTGTTATAAGCAGGTCCTTTCCATTTAAAGGCTTGGTCTTTGTTTAGCTCTGGGAAATTTACTTTATTCCGTACATTTTCTGTGCTCCATTTTCTCTGTTCTCTCTTGTTGGAATGTTGAACTCTTGGGTTTCTTGTTTTCTTATAATTCTTTTTTTCATCCTGGGAAATTACTTTGCTCTTCTCCAGCTCAATAGTGACATTTTAAAGGTACAGGTCGTACTTTTAATTCTAAGAAATCTTTTTGTAGAGGTATTTCTCTTTTTTTCCGCTTGTGTTTATTTTTAAGGATGCATTATTTTCTTTAATTTGTCTGAGGGTAATATTTAGGGTTTTCTTTTTAAATTCTCTTCTGTTAATTGGATTATCTCTTTTCCCTCCCTGGTCACTTGTTCTTTTTGTTTGGTTTGCTTTGTACCTTCCTACTCATTTTTGTCAATTGCTGATCCTTGGTTGTCTACATTTTCAAATGAAGGACTAGTTAATGCTTGAATATTACTGCCGGGTTATTTAGGTAGCTCCTTCCCACTTTTCTGAGTGTAAGAGCAAATTAGGATCTCTTTATGTAGGAATGGGATGTATTCTTGGCCAACTTGTTGGAAAACCTGCAGTTATGTTAAGGGGTGCCCAGGAGGGCGAGGTGCAAAGCTGTTTCATGAGTTAATCCCTCATTTTAAGTCTGCCTCACTTTCTCCTGTAACCCCTGTGTGCACGTTCTGTGATAGGTACTTTTATCTACATTTTTTTTTTAAACATGTTTATTGAAGTATAATTGCTTTACAACGGTGTGTTAGTTTCTGCTTTATAACAAAGTGAATCAGTTATACATATACGTATGTTCCCATATCTCTTCCCTCTTGCATCTATCTACATTTTTTTTAAGGCACTAAGTTTTTATTTTATTTTTTAAAAATTTGTTTATTTATTTATCTTTGGCTGCGTTGGGTCTTCATTGCTGCCTGCGGGCTTTCTCTAGTTGCGGCGAGCGGGGGCTACTCTTCCTTGCGGTGTGCCGGCTTCTCGTTGCAGTGGCTTCTCTTGTTGCAGAGCGTGGGCCCTAGGCGCGCGGGCTTCAGTAGTTGTGGCATACGGGCTTAGTTGCTCTGCGGAATGTGGGATCTTCCTGGACCGGGGCTCAAACCCATGTCCCCTGCATCGGTAAGCAGATTCTTAACCACTGTGTCACCAGGGACATCCTCTACATTTTATCTACTAGAAATTTGTTGAAATGTTTGCTAATGATCCTTTTTCTGTTCACTTTCTTGCTGTGGGTTTATTCGTTGTTTACTGCTTTTTTTTCTTAATATTTATTTGTTTATTTTTGGCTGTGTTGGGTCTCCGTTCCTGCATGTGGGCTTTCTCTAGTTGCGGCGAGCAGGGGCTACTCTTGATTGCGGTGCGCGGGCTTCTCATTTGTGGTGGCTTCTCTTGTTGCGGAGCACGGGCTCTAGGCACACAGGCTTCAGCAGTTGCGGCATGTGGGCTCAGTAGTTGTGGCTCACGGGGTCTAGAGAGCAGGCTCAGTAGTTGTGGTGCATGGGCTTAGTTGCTCTGTGGCATGTGGGATCTTCTCAGACCAGGGATCGGACCCGTGTCCCCTGTGTTGGCAGGCGGATTCTTTACCACTGTGCCACCAGGAAAGTCCATACTGCTTTTTTATTGGGGTCTAGTGGGGAGGTCAGTGCCT